>NW_025964223.1:17293173-18493173 GCF_023055435.1 Haliotis rufescens
CGTGGATACACAGACACCATGGAAACTCCATACTATATGTTCCATGTGGATCCACACACACCATGGGAACTCCATACTATATGTTCCACGTGGATCCACACACACCATGGGAACTCCATACTATATATGTTCCATGATCTGTTTACAGACGAATCAAGGTTTGGCCTCCGATTCACAGATGGCAGAAAACGTTGTTGGCGACGTAGCGACGATCAACATGCCAGGCCGACAACTCTTGACCATGATCGGTATAGAGGGGTAGTGTCCTGGTGTGGGCAGGTATCACACATGACATGCGACTTTTTTTATTTAGATACTGTGAATGAACGCTTGACTGGCCAGAGATATATTGACGTAATCTTTGCGTCCTGTCGTGGTTCTTTTAATTATCGGCAGAAATTTTGAATTGAAATGTGACAATGCAAGACCATATCATACACAGTTTGTCACCGATAATCTCCGACGAGAAGGCATAAAATGGCCCCAACAGAGCATCTGTGGGACGTTCTCGGGGGGAGAGTGCACGCCAGAGACGTGGTCCGACTTGGGGTAGTCAAAATGGCGGGCAATACCAAGAAAAAACAACATGGTAGACACACCAGATATTGATCTACTCGTCCGAAATTGATTTTACATACATTACACCGCCAATATCATTTCATCAGGTCCATGATATTATTCATTCATTCATTCATTCATTCATTCATTCATTCATTCATTCATTCATTCGTTCATTCATTCATTCATTCATTCATTCATTCATTTATTCATTCATTCATTCATTCACGCATGCACGCACGATTTTACATACATTACACCGCCAATATCATTTCATCAGGTCCCTGATATTCATTCATTCATTCATTCATTCACGCACGCACGCACGCATACATACATACATACATACATACATACATACATACATACATACATACATACATACATACATACATACATACATACATACATACATACATACATACATACAAATTCGACAAATGGGAAATTTACAGGGTAAGATACGCGTCATTACAATTGTATGTAACCTAACCAAATTTGAATATTTTGAAATGTAAACTCGGTTACATTGAACACACGAAAGATACCCAACTGACCTTACGTTTAAAGTGTTTCTGAGACAATTTTCTCTCTTGTTACGTTTGTAATTTTCTTTATCAAAACTAACTTTCAAACGTATACTTCCTTTTACCTGGCAGTTTATATAATTCCATTTGAAACAGATACAAAATAAACAGAATTAATCAAAGAGTCTGGTTAAGATCAGTTTTAATATTCATTAATGCATTGGGCCGCTTAAATGGATACAGATTACAGAGGAAATACAATTGTATGAGGATATAAAAACCACTTCAGTTTCTCGTGTCACAGGGAATTATACTTAGTATAGTAAATAATGAATAATGTTAATGTGAGCAATTGAGACGAAAGTACGGGTTGTACATACACTTCATTTTTTATGATCTTCTTTGCACAGAATCTTCCAAGCTGAGAGGAATATAAGACCATCTTTAAACATGGGATAAAACAAATCTCAAGTTCAAACACTACTCAAGAATTAGACAGATCCATAGAAATGTGCGAAATGGCGAGTATGCCAAAAGGTGAGGAATAGATATTATGAAAACAACATTCACGATAAGGGCGAATTAGTTAGAACAATGTATGGCGCAAATACTACTGTCAAAAGCTAACCAAGATATAAAAAATGGGCCCAATATCAAACCTGTAAGTAGGACAGTAATTTGAATTGGGTATAAAGGTCTGGATGTATCCGAGGCAGTGGGATAAGTGACAACATTAAGTGTATGATGTCCTGCTGAAACAAAGAAAGAAAATTGGAATGAGATGCTCGTGAAAATTACAGTTATAAATGTGTTTTAAATTAGGGGGGTTGTCCCAACGAATGCTTGAAAGAGATAATTATGTTTCAGGTGTTGAATAAAACAAATCCCTTTCCTAATCCTTAAGAAATTCAATGTATATATGGAGGTTATCACGCAAGTGTGTTTGGGATGGTAAATATCCTGTTCCTGCCAAAACATGTAAAATGCCTTATATACAGTTAGACACTGACAAGGGCGTCGCCATGTTTGTGTATATACATGTGTGTGTGTGTGTGTGTGTGTGTGTGTGTGTGTGTGTGTGTGTGTGTGTGTGTGTGTGTGTGTGTGTGTGTGTGTGTGTGTGTGTGTGTGTGTGTGTGTGTGTGTGTGTGTGTGTGTGTGTGTGTGTGTGTGTGTGTGTGTGAGATCAGAGTTTTAATTAAAACATATATGGTTTTGCAGGTGTAACTAGTCTCCCCCCCCCCCCACCCCCCCACCCCCCCCCCCACCCACACACACACACAAAACCCTACTCCTCCCACCACCACCACCACCACATCATATTGTCGGTCCCGTATGACAAAGTTCAGATCTTCACAAACAACGATACTCTGCTCTGATACTCCTGAGTGTGTCACTTGGAAATCTATCTTGGAAGAGGTTGTTAAACTGGTATAATAACATCAATAAACGTTATAAACAGGTATGAAGAAGGGAGATTACAAACTGATCCTTGACAAACCTTTGCATAAGACTTATGGAACCTTATGCAGATTACCCAGAAGCCATCTGTATATAATCCCAGTATTTGTCCACCAAAGAATTAATTGATCATATATATAAATAGGAGCTATTATTGACAAGTTTATACCATGTTATAACCCTTATTGGAAATATGTTTTAAATACTATTTAAGTGTCATTAACAAACAGACCGCATTTACCTCCTTTAATTCAATGCTATTGATCGCTTTCTTGATAAAGGTGTTTGTGTCTCCATCGACACGCCGCATTGAAATGATAAAATATATTAAAATTTCAATCTTGTCCTGTCCTAACTGTTTTAATGAGATGGGACTTATACTTTTGGAACCAATTCTAACCCAGAATCCCCACGATGACGTAAGAGGTAGGGCAACGGGGAAAAACAGGTAGCCTCTGTCAGGTTTGTTCAACATTTGTTTGTCGTTTAACGCCGCACTCTGCAATATTACAATATATGACCGCGGTCTGTAAAAAAAAGAGTCTGGACCAATCCAGTGATTTACATCATGAGCATCGACCTACGCAATTGGGATACGATGACGTGCATCAGCCAAGTCAACGAGCCAGACCACTGTCCCGATGCCGTTAATCGCCTTTTATGACAAGCAAGGGTTGCCGAACGGGTTGTGATAAATGTATTTGCTGCTTTAAGCGTATTTGCGTTCTTAATGGTATGTGGTTATTATATCTAGGAACCGAATCAAGTGTATCAGTTATCCCTGGCAGAACAAGTCAAGATGAAGCTGGTGGAAAAATTCTGATCACCATCCTCAATTGAAAGGAATGTTCACTCATTACACCCATTCTGCTAAGTGTGAGTGAGTATGGTTTTAGCAATATTGCAGCAATATCACTGCTGGGGACACAAGTAATGGGCTTCACACATTATACCCATGTCGGGTATCGAACCCGGGTCTTCGGCGTGACGAGATAACGCTTTAACCACCAGGCTACCCGACCGCCCCAATTCAGCTGAGACCTACTGGAACTCCAGTGATGATTAGACGAGATTCAATATTCAGAATAAGAAATAATCTTCAATCCTACTTAAATAACTTCCTGGTCATTACATTAAATTCAAGTTTTGCGATAAAAATATTTTAAAACTAACTTCCTGGTTGTCATTACGCAAATCCAAAATGACTTTTTCGGTTATTTCTTTGGGCGTGTTCGTACTTTCAACAGTGTGTCCTTTGTATGAAGGCTTCTTAGACTATTGCGGAGGGAATGCCGAAGTGATGCAGGTTGTAGGTGTTTAGTTACCTCTTTGATGGATATACGAACACGGCTGTGGTGACGACAGACCTCGGATAAGTGAGTGAGTGAGTTGGGTTTAACGCCGCTTTCAACAGTATTCCAGTTATATCGCGGCGTGTCAGCTTAATGTGGGAGGAAAGCCCCAAGTGATGCAGGTCCCAGACGTTTACCACTTCGGTGAAACCCACGAGCACGGGTATGGTGCTGACAAACCTAGAAACATAATCGGGGCGAACCGGGATTCGAACCCACAATCATAGGTTTCTAGCATGCCCAAGGGACGCAACTCTGCACAGCGAATCGCGGCGCCTTAGACGACTTGGCCATCAAGGAGGATCTGATCTGCAAGTAGCAGCTCCTGTCACTGAGAATGGAAGCAACTAATAATTGGTGCGTTGTAGATCACTAAGTCGTCGATGCCGGGGCTCAATAGTTACATACAATTTGTAAATTGTTTTGTGGCAAAGTGGGAGCATCTATTCTTTGTATTGAAACATAATCACCTGTAGCCGCCAATGCTGCCGTGAAGCTCTCATTGTGGCAATTCGTGGATTGGAGTCCCACATCTGTTTCTTATCTCGCAGACAAGATTAAATCAGATCACCGCGAGTCGTTCTTTCTGTCACGCCCTTGATTGGGTTTGCACTTTACGAAGTGACCTGACCTTGGCATGTGTCCTTTGCATGCAACCACAATGCACCTTATGCTACCAGCTAGTTGTAGAATTTCAACACAATGGCAGTGCTCAACAGACAGCTGCAGTTTGACAAATGAAGGAGGTACTCAACTTCTGGGGAACTCATAGTACAGCAATCAAGACTCCAGTTGGTTTACTCACAATTTTGTTGTTTTTGCTTGTTGTTTAACGCCACGCGTAGCAATATTCCAATCGTCTGACGACGTTGTGTAATAAGTCAAGTGTGGACAAAGCAATGGAGTGATTATGAGCAACAATCCACGTCATCGGCGTTTGTTTGTTGTTTAATGCCGTACTCGGTAATATTCTAGCTACATGACGGCGCTCTGAGCAATTGGGATACGATGACATGCATCAACCAAGTCAGCGAGCCTGACCACCCGATCCCGTTAGTCGCCTCTTACGACAAGCAAGGGTTGTTGAAGATTAATTCTAAAGTCACCGAGCGTGACCATCCGATTCATTGTGACGTATCTTACGATGTATGTTGTTGGGGATCAATTCTAACCCGACACACTATCAACTAAGTCACCGAGCGTGACCATCCGATTCATTGTGACGTATCTTACGATGTATGTTGTTGGGGATCAATTCTAACCCGACACACTATCAACTAAGTCACCGAGCGTGACCATCCGATTCATTGTGACGTATCTTACGATGTACGTTGTTGGGGATCAATTCTAACCCGACACACTATCAACTAGGGGCGGTCGGGTAGCCTGGTGGTTAAAGCGTTCGCTCGTCACGCCGAAGACCCGGGTTCGATTCCCGACATGGGTACAATGTGTGAAGCCCATTTCTGGTGTCCCCTGCCGTGATATTGCTGGAATAATGCTAAAAGCGGCGTAAAATCAAACTCACGCACTCACTCACTCACTATCAACTAAGTCACTGAGCGTGACCTTCCGATTCATTGAGACGTAACTTACGATGTATGTTGTTGGGGATCAATTCTAACCAGGAATACCCGAGGGGTTACCCACGAAGTATTACTACTTCATGTTCTACGTGAGGTCTCGTCCAGGACAGTGAGTGGGTCGGGTTTCACGCCGCTTAGAATAGTATGCCAGTTATATCACGGAGTATAGCTTCGGTGAAACCCACGAGCATGGATACGGTGTTGACAAACCTAGAAGCACAGTCGGGTCAAACAGAGGTTTCTAGCGTAACTCCGCCCATTGAATAATTGCGGTGACACACACGGGTTTACAATAGGATCAGAGCGGTATATGCCACTGTCTAGACGGGTTCATAAAAGGGTCAGGGCGGTATATGCCACCGTCTAGACGGGTTCATAAAAGGGTCAGGGCGGTATATGCCACTGTCTAGACGGGTTTATAATAGGGTCAGGGATGTATATGCCACTGTCTAGACGGGTTCATAAAAGGGTCAGGGCGGTATATGCCACCGTCTAGACGGGTTCATAAAAGGGTCAGGGCGGTATATGCCACTGTCTAGACGGGTTCATAAAAGGGCCATGGCGGTATATGCCACTGTCTAGACGCGTTTATAATAGGGTCAGGTCGGTATATGCCACCGTCTAGACGGGTTTATAATAGGGTCAGGGCGGTGTATGCCACCGTCTAGACGGGTTCATAATAGGGTCAGGGCGGTGTATGCCACCGTCTGGACGGGTTTATAATAGGGTCAGGGCGGTATATGCCACTGTCTAGACGGGTTCATAATAGGGTCAGGGCGGTATATGCCACTGTCTAGACGCGTTTATAATAGGGTCAGGTCGGTATATGCCACCGTCTAGACGGGTTTATAATAGGGTCAGGGCGGTGTATGCCACCGTCTAGACGGGTTTATAATAGGGTCAGGGCGGTATATGCCACTGTCTAGACGCGTTTATAATAGGGTCAGGGCGGTATGTGCCACTGTCTAGACGGGTTTATAATAGGGTCAGGGATGTATGTGCCACCGTCTAGACGCGTTTATAATAGGGTCAGGGCGGTATATGCCGCCGCCTAGACGGGTTCATAATAGGGTCAGTACGGTATATGCCACTGTCTTGACGGGTTTATAAAAGGGTCAAGGCGGTATATGCCACTGTCTAGACGCGTTTATAATAGGGTCAGGTCGGTATATGCCACCGTCTAGACGGGTTTATAATAGGGTCAGGGCGGTGTATGCCACCGTCTAGACGGGTTTATAATAGGGTCAGGGCGGTGTATGCCACCGTCTGGACGGGTTTATAATAGGGTCAGGGCGGTATATGCCACTGTCTAGACGGGTTCATAATAGGGTCAGGGCGGTATATGCCACTGTCTAGACGCGTTTATAATAGGGTCAGGTCGGTATATGCCACCGTCTAGACGGGTTTATAATAGGGTCAGGGCGGTGTATGCCACCGTCTAGACGGGTTTATAATAGGGTCAGGGCGGTATATGCCACTGTCTAGACGGGTTCATAATAGGGTCAGGGCGGTATATGCCACTGTCTAGACGCGTTTATAATAGGGTCAGGGCGGTATGTGCCACTGTCTAGACGGGTTTATAATAGGGTCAGGGATGTATGTGCCACTGTCTAGACGCGTTTATAATAGGGTCAGGGCGGTATATGCCGCCGCCTAGACGGGTTCATAATAGGGTCAGTACGGTATATGCCACTGTCTTGACGGGTTTATAAAAGGGTCAAGGCGGTATATGCCACTGTCTAGACGCGTTGATAATAGGGTCAGGGCGGTACATGCCACTGTCTAGACGCGTTAATAAAAGGGTCACGACGGATCATGCCGCCGTCTAGGCGGGTTTATAATAGGGTCAGTACGGTATATGCCACTGTCTAGACGGGTTTATAATAGGGTCAGGGTGGTATATGCCACTGTCTAGACGCGTTAATAAAAGGGTCAGGACGGATCAAGCCGCCGTCTAGACGGGTTTATAATAGGGTCAGGGCGGTATATGCCGCCGTCTAGACGGGTTTATAAAAGGGTCAGTGCGGTATATGCCACTGTCTAGACGGGTTTATAATAGGGTCAGGGCGGTATATGCCACTGTCTAGACGGGTTTATAATAGGGTCAGGGTGCTATATTGCCGCCGGCTAGACGGGTTTATAATAGGATCAGGGCGGTATATGCAGCCATCTAGGCGGGTTTATAATAGGGTCAGTACGGGATATGCCACTGTCTAGACGGGTTTATAATAGGGTTAGGGTGGTATATGCCACTGTCTAGACGGGTTTATAATAGGGTTAGGGTGGTTTATGCCACTGTCTAGACGGGTTTATAATAGGGTCAGAACGGTATATGCCGCCGTCTAGCCTGGTTTGGGCCCCGAAGGCTATGTTGTGGAGTGTATGCCATAGTCTTGGAAGGTTATTTTGGATGGTGTATGCCCCAGTGTGAACGGGCTATGTTGGCAGACATGTAGACCAGTAGAGATGTCCTGGAGGTGTGTCAGGGTGAAGATAGTCACAGAGTACAGGAGGAGACCTATCAATGGCGGAAACCCCGGGGCAGCTGGGCCTGGGGTGTGGTGAAGACCTCTACAACAACACTCAGAGCCCGACATCACAACGTTACCACTCGTCGAGCACCTTTTTTTGAGAGATGTACACATAACCTTCGTTTTGATCACAGCTTGATGTCGTTATCTATGCACAGTGAAGGGGTAAAAACGGCAGTGCCGGGAGGTGTGGACAGATTTGGCAAGCACCGAGTGCCTGAAATAAACGAACTTGGTAAGTCACACTGCCGGGACTACATGCACATTGATAAGAACATTCAGGTTTTTGTTTCCATCAGGAAACTTCCATCTCATGTTCCTGACCAAACTATAGTAACGCCTTCTGACTCATGGACTTTCATATTGATTTTCGATCATTTTATCAATGCAACTTGTTTATTGAAAACCTTTCTTAAGCGACATCTATTATGGTAACGGATGTGTTACTGCAAAGTGAGTCACTGTATCGAAGTCTTGCATATTCATGTTAAATATTTCCACAATATTAGCGTGGGCATGCACATGACGTCAGTGTTGTGATGTAATAATACTAATGACGTCGTCACTTTATGTTATGACGTGTGATCGAACCATCAGGTTTCTGTCCTTTTTGTTTTCTGCCGTTAAACGCTGCACGCTGAACGGCAATGTTCTAGCTATATGTCGGCCTACACAATACAGGTTACACACAACCAAATGTTTTCCCATAGACTTCTATAGTAACGTTATATATATTTTTTTAAATAACAAAGCATTCAACAGCTATTACCTGTACGTGTGTGCACAGTTTGGCCTTAGAGCAGCAATAAAAACAAAAAATGACTAACTTAGCCAGCTCCTTTTCCGAGTACAGGAAGCTAAACACACCAACCCCAGTTTGGCACCAGATGTCACCTACTTGTAAATAGCTGTGGTCACATTCAGCATAAGTCATCATGTTGAAAAAGACAGTACTAAATAAAGTAAAACATGGTCAGTTTTAATAACTGGATGGATGTACATTTAAAAGACATAACAATCTTGCACAATATCCTCCAGTCACAGCCTGCAGATATCGCTCGATCTGCATTGAAGGCTACGAAAACCGCACTGTCCCAACTGGTTCTGATTTGGTGTAGTAGAACCTTAAAGTACCCGGAAGTACGCTCGGCTTGGAGCTCACTTCCAGTCTTTTAAGAGACACGCTGATAGTTATTATATTTATAAATCAATATATTTTTCCTCTCTGTTATTAAGATCAATAGCCAATAAATGCATGGGGGATGACGTGCCAAACTATTTATTTCGACGAAATTGTATAAGTTTATCCCATTTTTGGCCCAAGTGAAATTTGATATCAGCGAGGCCAAATACGTCCCATGTCCGATTTCAAATTCAAATATCTTTTCGTTTCTAAATAAACATTTTAACGGGCAAGACATTTTACTGACAGGCACTGAACCCTGAACCTGAACACGAGAGCTCTACTGCGTGGTGAATTGTTCATCCCTTTCACATCTGAGTTATTTACACGTGTGTGGTGTACTGTTCATCTCTGAACATCTGAGTGATTTACACGTTTGTGGTGTACTTTTCATCCCTAAACATCTGAGTGATTTACACGTGTGTGGTGTACTGTTCATCCCTCAAAATCAAAGTGATTTACATGGGTGTGGTGTACTGTTCATCCCTCAAAATCAAAGTGATTTACACGTGTGTGGTGTACTTTTCATCCCTCAAAATCAAAGTGATTTACACATGTGTGGTGTACTGTTCATCCCTGGACATCTGAGTGATTTACACGTGTGTGGTGTACTGTTCATCCTTGAACAACTGAGTGATTTACACGTGTGTTGTGTACTGTTCATCCCTGAACATCTGAGTGATTTACACGTGTGTGGTGTACTATTCATCCCTGAACATCTGACTCATTTACACGTTTGTGGTGTACTTTTCATCCCTTTCACATCTGAGTGATATACACGTGCGTGGTGTACTGTTCATCCCTTTCACATATGGGTGATTTACACGTATGTGGTGTACTGTTCATCCCTGAACATCTGAGTGATTTACACGTGTGTAGTGTACTGTTCATCCCTTTCACATCTGAGCGATTTACACGTGTGTGGTGTGCTGTTCATCCCTTTCACATCTGAGCGATTTACACGTGTGTGGTGTGCTGTTCATCCCTGAACATCTGAGTGATTTACACGTGTGTGGTGTACTGTTCATCCCTCAAAATCAAAGTGATTTACATGTGTGTGGTGTGCTGTTCATCCCTTTCACATCTGAGCTATTTACACGTGTGTGGTGTGCTGTTCATCCCTGAACATCTGAGTGATTTACACGTGTGTGGTGTACTTTTCATCCCTCAAAATCAAAGTGATTTACATGTGTGTGGTGTACTGTTCATCCCTCAAAATCAAAGTGATTTACACGTGTGTGGTGTACTTTTCATCCCTCAAAATCAAAGTGATTTACACTTGTGTGGTGTACTGTTCATCCCTGAACATCTGAGTGATTAACACGTGTGCGGTGTACTGTTCATCCCTGAACATCTGAGTGATTTACACGTGTGTGGTGTACTGTTCATCCCTCAAAATCAAAGTGTTTTACACGTGTGTGGTGTAATGTTCATCCCTCAAAATCAAAGTGATTTACACGTGTGTGGTGTACTGTTCATCCCTCAAAATCAAAGTGTTTTACACGTGTGTGGTGTACTGTTCATCCCTCAAAATCAAAGTGATTTACACGTGTGTGGTGTACTGTTCATCCCTTTCACATCTGAGTGATTTACACGTGTGTGGTGTACTTTTCATCCCTCAAAATCAAAGTGATTTACACGTGTGTGGTGTACTGTTCATCCCTTTCACATCTGAGTGATTTACACGTGTGTGGTGTGCTGTTCATTCCTGAACAACTGAGTGATTTACATGGGTGTGGTGTACTGTTCATCCCTTTCACATCTGAGCGATTTACACGTGTGTGGTGTACTGTTCATCCCTGAACATCTGAGTGATTTACACGTGTGTGGTGTACTGTTCATCCCTCAAAATCAAAGTGTTTTACACGTGTGTGGTGTACTGTTCATCCCTCAAAATCAAAGTGATTTACACGTGTGTGGTGTACTGTTCATCCCTCAAAATCAAATTGATTTACACGTGTGTGGTGTACTGTTCATCCCTCAAAATCAAAGTGATTTACACGTGTGTGGTGTACTTTTCATCCCTCAAAATCAAAGTGATTTACACGTGTGTGGTGTACTTTTCATCCCTCAAAATCAAAGTGTTTTACACGTGTGTGGTGTACTGTTCATCCCTCAAAATCAAAGTGTTTTACACGTGTGTGGTGTACTGTTCATCCCTGAACATCTGAGTGATTTACACGTCTGTAGTGTACTGTTCATTCCTGAACAACTGAGTGATTTACACGTGTGTGGTGTACTGTTCATCCCTCTAAATCTGAGTGATTTACACGTGTGTGGTGTACTGTTCATCACTCAAAATCAAAGTGATTTACACGTGTGTGGTGTGCTTTTCATCCCTCAAAATCAAAGTGATTTACACGTGTGTGGTGTACTGTTCATCCCTCAAAATCAAAGTGTTTTACACGTGTGTGGTGTACTGTTCATCCCTCAAAATCAAAGTGATTTACACGTGTGTGGTGTACTGTTCATCCCTCAAAATCAAAGTGATTTACACGTGTGTGGTGTACTTTTCATCCCTCAAAATCAAAGTGATTTACACGTGTGTGGTGTACTATTCATCCCCGAAGATCTATTTGAGCTACACGTGTGTGTAATATCACACTTGATGAAACATGTGACTGGCTATTCAGTGCTGTACGATGACTTGGTCTACCATTGATTCTGTGTTCTATACATCAAACGTTCTCGATGTCAAACCACATTCTCAGTTCGCAATCTGCAATGATTCTTCAGATATTTGCGACACTCTCGGTCTGAAAATCTAGATGGCTTTAGCGGCTGTTCTGGTCAACATTTAAGAATTCAGTTAACGAGAATGCGTGCTTGTCGTCAAATGACAAAGTATTAGGTTGGAGGCATTGTAATTCATCATAAATCTGGATATAGATAATTATGTTCATTTGTAATATGATATGGCAGAATCTCCTGCCAACCGAGGGATGGATAATTTACGTTATAACTGACATTCATGGTGGGAAGAAGGGAAGGGAGAATAAAGTTCAAGGGATTTGAAGCAGGGACAATAGAGAGAAGGTTAAACGAAAGAAGAGAACATGGGCTGTGAAGTAGGGAAGAGATACAGAAGAAAGTACATGGGGGGGGGGGGGGGGGGGGGGGGGAGAGAGAAGAACATAATACAGGTAGTGTGAAGTAGGGAAAAGATACAGAAGAGAGTACGTGGGGGTGAAGTGGGGAAAAGAGTGAGAAGAACATAATACAGGTAGTGTGAAGTAGGGAAAAGATACAGAAGAAAGTACATGGGGCTGAGATGATGAATAGAGAGGGAAGAACATAATACAGGTAGTGTGAAGTAGGGAAAAGATACAGAAGAAAGTACGTGGGGGTGAAGTGGGGAAAAGAGAGAGAAGAACATAATACAGGTAGTGTGAAGTAGGGAAAAGATACAGATGAAAGTACATGGGGGAGAGAGAAAAGAACATAATAAAGGTAGTGTGAAGTTGGGAAGAGACACAGAAGAAAGTACATGGGGGGAGGGGGGGTAAAGAGAGAGAAGAACATAATACAGGTGGTGTGAAGTTTGGAAAAGATACAGAAGAAAGTACGTGGGGGTGAGGTCGGGAAAAGGGAGAGAAGAACGTGATACAGGTAGTGTGTAGTAGGGACGACATACAGAAGAAAGTACGTGGGGGATGAAGTGGGGAAAATAGAAAGAAGGCTTGTAATATATGGCGGTATGGAAGAAAGACAGAAGGAGGAGCATTAAAAGGGTTAGTGTAATGTAGGGAAGAAATAAAGAAGAAAGCAAATAAAACAGAGTGGTGGGAAGCGAGGAAGGTGGGAAGAAGAACGCACATGGGGTGTTAGTGGGGTCGAAAGAGAGGAATGTACAGGTAGGCCAACAGTAGTGACGAAAGAAAGACGAAACATGTTGGTCTACAGTTGTGACGAAAGAAAGACGAAACATGTAGGTCCTCAGTTGTGACGAAAGAAAGACGAAACATGTAGGTCTACAGTTGTGACGAAAGAAAGACGAAACATGTAGGTCTACAGTTGTGACGAAAGAAAGACGAAACATGTAGGTCTACAGTAGTGAAGAAAGAAAGACAAAACATGTAGGTCTACAGTTGTGAAGAAAGAAAGACGAAACATGTAGGTCTACAGTAGCAACGAAAGAAAGACGAAACTTGTTGGTCTACAGTTGTGACGAAAGAAAGACGAAACATGTAGGTCCTCAGTTGTGACGAAAGAAAGACGAAACATGTAGGTCCTCAGTTGTGAAGAAAGAAAGACGAAACATGTAGGTCCTCAGTTGTGACGAAAGAAAGACGAAACATGTAGGTCTACAGTTGTGAAGAAAGAAAGACAAAAAATGTAGGTCTACAGTAGTGACGAAAGAAAGTCAAAACATGTAGGTCTACAGTTGTGAAGAAAGAAAGACGAAACATGTAGGTCTACAGTAGTGACGAAAGAAAGACAAAACATGTAGGTCTACAGTTGTGAAGAAAGAAAGACGAAACATGTAGGTCTACAGTAGTGACGAAAGAAAGACAAAACATGTAGGTCTACAGTTGTGAAGAAAGAAAGACAAAACATGTAGGTCTACAGTAGTGACAAAAGAAAGACGAAACATGTAGGTGTACAGAAGTGAAGAAAGAAAGACAAAACATGTAGGTCTACAGTTGTGAAGAAAGAAAGACAAAAAATGTAGGTCTACAGTAGTGACGAAAGAAAGACAAAACATGTAGGTCTACAGTTGTGAAGAGAGAAAGACGAAACATGTAGGTCTACAGTAGTGACGAAAGAAAGACAAAACATGTAGGTCTACAGTTGTGAAGAAAGAAAGACGAAACATGTAGGTCTACAGTAGTGACGAAAGAAAGACAAAACATGTAGGTCTACAGTAGTAAAGAAAGAAAGACGAAACATGTAGGTCTACAGTAGTGAAGAAAGAAAGACAAAACATGTAGGTCTACAGTTGTGAAGAAAGAAAGACGAAACATGTAGGTCTACAGTAGTGAAGAAAGAAAGACGAAACATGTAGCTGTACAGTAGTGAAGAAAGAAAGACGAAACATGTAGGTCTACAGTTGTGAAGAAAGAAAGACAAAACATGTACGTCTACAGTAGTGACGAAAGAAAGACAAATATGTAGGTCTACAGTTGTGAAGAAAGAAAGACGAAACATGTAGGTCTACAGTAGTGACGAAAGAAAGACAAAACATGTAGGTCTACAGTAGTGAAGAAAGAAAGACAAAACATGTAGGTCAACAGTAGTAAAGAAAGAAAGACAAAACATGTAGGTCTACAGTTGTGAAGAAAGAAAGACGAAACATGTAGGTCTACAGTAGTGAAGAAAGAAAGACAAAAAATGTAGGTCTACAGTTGTGAAGAAAGAAAGACAAAACATGTAGGTCTACAGTAGTGACGAAAGAAAGACGAAACATGTAGGTCTACAGTAGTGAAGAAAGAAAGACGAAACATGTAGGTCTACAGTAGTGACGAAAGAAAGACAAAAAATGTAGGTCTACAGTTGTGAAGAAAGAAAGACGAAACATGTAGGTCTACAGTAGTGACGAAAGAAAGACGAAACATGTAGGTCTACAGTAGTGACGAAAAAAGACAAAACATGTAGGTCTACAGTTGTGACGAAAGAAAGACGAAACATGTAGGTCTACAGTAGTGAAGAAAGAAAGACGAAACATGTAGCTGTACAGTAGTGAAGAAAGAAAGACGAAACATGTAGGTCTACAGTTGTGAAGAAAGAAAGACAAAACATGTAGGTCTACAGTAGTGACGAAAGAAAGACAAATATGTAGGTCTACAGTTGTGAAGAAAGAAAGACGAAACATGTAGGTCTACAGTAGTGACGAAAGAAAGACAAAACATGTAGGTCTACAGTAGTGAAGAAAGAAAGACAAAACATGTAGGTCTACAGAAGTAAAGAAAGAAAGACAAAACATGTAGGTCTACAGTTGTGAAGAAAGAAAGACGAAACATGTAGGTCTACAGTAGTGAAGAAAGAAAGACAAAACATGTAGGTCTACAGTTGTGAAGAAAGAAAGACGAAACATGTAGGTCTACAGTAGCAACGAAAGAAAGACGAAACATGTTGGTCTACAGTTGTGACGAAAGAAAGACGAAACATGTAGGTCCTCAGTTGTGAAGAAAGAAAGACGAAACATGTAGGTCCTCAGTTGTGACGAAAGAAAGACGAAACATGTAGGTCTACAGTTGTGAAGAAAGAAAGACAAAAAATGTAGGTCTATAGTAGTGACGAAAGAAAGACAAAACATGTAGGTCTACAGTTGTGAAGAAAGAAAGACGAAACATGTAGGTCTACAGTAGTGACGAAAGAAAGACAAAACATGTAGGTCTACAGTTGTGAAGAAAGAAAGACGAAACATGTAGGTCTACAGTAGTGACGAAAGAAAGACAAAACATGTAGGTCTACAGTTATGAAGAAAGAAAGACAAAAAATGTAGGTCTACAGTAGTGACGAAATAAAGACAAAACATGTAGGTCTACAGTTGTGAAGAGAGAAAGACGAAACATGTAGGTCTACAGTAGTGACGAAAGAAAGACAAAACATGTAGGTCTACAGTTGTGAAGAAAGAAAGACGAAACATGTAGGTCTACAGTAGTGACGAAAGAAAGACAAAACATGTAGGTCTACAGTAGTGAAGAAAGAAAGACAAAACATGTAGGTCTACAGTAGTGAAGAAAGAAAGACAAAACATGTAGGTCTACAGTAAGGAAGAAAGAAAGACGAAACATGTAGGTCTACAGTAGTGAAGAAAGAAAGACGAAACATGTAGGTCTACAGTTGTGAAGAAAGAAAGACAAAACATGTAGGTCTACAGTAGTGACGAAAGAAAGACAAATATGTAGGTCTACAGTTGTGAAGAAAGAAAGACGAAACATGTAGGTCTAGAGTAGTGACGAAAGAAAGACAAAACATGTAGGTCTACAGTAGTGAAGAAAGAAAGACAAAACATGTAGGTCTACAGTAGTAAAGAAAGAAAGACAAAACATGTAGGTCTACAGTTGTGAAGAAAGAAAGAAAGACGAAACATGTAGGTCTACAGTAGTGAAGAAAGAAAGACGAAACATGTAGGTCTACAGTAGTGACGAAAGAAAGACGAAACATGTAGGTCTACAGTTGTGAAGAAAGAAAGACGAAACATGTAGGTCTACAGTAGTGACGAAAGAAAGACGAAACATGTAGGTCTACAGTAGTGAAGAAAGAAAGACGAAACATGTAGGTCTACAGTAGTGACGAAAGAAAGACAAAAAATGTAGGTCTACAGTTGTGAAGAAAGAAAGACAAAACATGTAGGTCTACAGTAGTGGCGAAAGAAAGACGAAACATGTAGGTCTACAGTAGTGACGAAAGAAAGACAAAACATGTAGGTCTACAGTAGTGACGAAAGAAAGACAAAAAATGTAGGTCTACAGTTGTGAAGAAAGAAAGACGAAACATGTAGGTCTACAGTAGTGACGAAAGAAAGACAAATATGTAGGTCTACAGTTGTGAAGAAAGAAAGACGAAACATGTAGGTCTAGAGTAGTGACGAAAGAAAGACAAAACATGTAGGTCTACAGTAGTGAAGAAAGAAAGACAAAACATGTAGGTCTACAGTAGTAAAGAAAGAAAGACAAAACATGTAGGTCTACAGTTGTGAAGAAAGAAAGAAAGACGAAACATGTAGGTCTACAGTAGTGAAGAAAGAAAGACGAAACATGTAGGTCTACAGTAGTGACGAAAGAAAGACAAAACATGTAGGTCTACAGTAGTGACGAAAGAAAGAGGAAACATGTAGGTCTACAGTAGTGAAGAAAGAAAGACGAAACATGTAGGTCTACAGTAGTGACGAAAGAAAGACAAAAAATGTAGGTCTACAGTTGTGAAGAAAGAAAGACAAAACATGTAGGTCTACAGTAGTGGCGAAAGAAAGACGAAACATGTAGGTCTACAGTAGTGAAGAAAGAAAGACAAAACATGTAGGTCTACAGTAGTGACGAAAGAAAGACAAAAAATGTAGGTCTACAGTTGTGAAGAAAGAAAGACGAAACATGTAGGTCTACAGTAGTGACAAAAGAAAGACGAAACATGTAGGTCTACAGTAGTGAAGAAAGAAAGACGAAACATGTAAGTCTACAGTAGTGACGAAAGAAAGACAAAAAATGTAGGTCTACAGTTGTGAAGAAAGAAAGACGAAACATGTAGGTCTACAGTAGTGACGAAAGAAAGACGAAACATGTAGGTCTACAGTAGTGAAGAGAGAAAGACGAAACATGTAGGTCTACAGTAGTGACGAAAGAAAGACAAAACATGTAGGTCTACAGTTGTGAAGAAAGAAAGACGAAACATGTAGGACTACAGTAGTGACGAAAGAAAGACAAAAAATGTAGGTCTACAGTTGTGAAGAAAGAAAGACGAAACATGTAGGTCTACAGTAGTGAAGAAAGAAAGACGAAACATGTAGGTCTACAGTTGTGAAGAAAGAAAGACAAAACATGTAGGTCTACAGTAGTGACGAAAGAAAGACAAATATGTAGGTCTACAGTTGTGAAGAAAGAAAGACGAAACATGTAGGTCTAGAGTAGTGACGAAAGAAAGACAAAACATGTAGGTCTACAGTAGTGACGAAAGAAAGACGAAACATGTAGGTCTACAGTAGTGAAGAAAGAAAGACGAAACATGTAAGTCTACAGTAGTGACAAAAGAAAGACGAAACATGTAGGTCTACAGTTGTGAAGAAAGAAAGACGAAACATGTAGGTCTACAGTAGTGACGAAAGAAAGACGAAACATGTAGGTCTACAGTAGTGAAGAAAGAAAGACGAAACATGTAAGTCTACAGTAGTGACGAAAGAAAGACAAAAAATGTAGGTCTACAGTTGTGAAGAAAGAAAGACGAAACATGTAGGTCTACAGTAGTGGCGAAAGAAAGACGAAACATGTAGGTCTACAGTAGTGACGAAAGAAAGACAAAACATGCAGGTCTACAGTAGTGACGAAAGAAAGACAAAAAATGTAGGTCTACAGTTGTGAAGAAAGAAAGACGAAACATGTAGGTCTACAGTAGTGACAAAAGAAAGACGAAATATGTAGGTCTACAGTAGTGAAGAAAGAAAGACGAAACATGTAGGTCTACAGTAGTGAAGAAAGAAAGACAAAACATGTAGGTCTACAGTTGTGAAAAAGAAAGACAAAACATGTAGGTCTACAGTAGTGAAGAAAGAAAGACAAAACATGTAGGTCTACAGTAGTGAAGAAAGAAAGACGAAACATGTAGGTCTACAGTAGTGACGAAAGAAAGACAAAACATGTAGGTCTACAGTTGTGAAGAAAGAAAGACGAAACATGTAGGACTACAGTAGTGACGAAAGAAAGACGAAACATGTAGGTCTACAGTTGTGAAGAAAGAAAGACGAAACATGTAGGTCTACAGTAGTGACGAAAGAAAGACAAAAAATGTAGGTCTACAGTTGTGAAGAAAGAAAGACGAAACATGTAGGTCTACAGTAGTGAAGAAAGAAAGACAAAACATGTAGGTCTACAGTAGTGACGAAAGAAAGACAAAACATGTAGGTCTACAGTAGTGAAGAAAGAAAGACAAAACATGTACGTCTACAGTTGTGAAGAAAGAAAGACAAAACATGTAGGTCTACAGTAGTGAAGAAAGAAAGACAAAACATGTAGGTCTACAGTTGTGAAAAAGAAAGACAAAACATGTAGGTCTACAGTAGTGAAGAAAGAAAGACAAAACATGTAGGTCTACAGTAGTGACGAAAGAAAGACAAAACATGTAGGTCTACAGTAGTGACGAAAGAAAGACGAAACATGTAGGTCTACAGTAGTGAAGAAAGAAAGACGAAACATGTAGGTCTACAGTTGTGAAGAAAGAAAGACAAAACATGTAGGTCTACA
Organism: Haliotis rufescens; assembly: GCF_023055435.1. Lineage (NCBI taxonomy): Eukaryota > Metazoa > Mollusca > Gastropoda > Lepetellida > Haliotidae > Haliotis > Haliotis rufescens. The sequence continues at coordinate 17,312,268 of NW_025964223.1, forward strand.
GTAGTGAAGAAAGAAAGACAAAACATGTAGGTCTACAGTAGTGACGAAAGAAAGACAAAACATGTAGGTCTACAGTAGTGACGAAAGAAAGACGAAACATGTAGGTCTACAGTAGTGAAGAAAGAAAGACGAAACATGTAGGTCTACAGTTGTGAAGAAAGAAAGACAAAACATGTAGGTCTACAGTAGTGAAGAAAGAAAGACGAAACATGTAGGTCTACAGTTGTGAAGAAAGAAAGACAAAACATGTAGGTCTACAGTAGTGACGAAAGAAAGACAAAACATGTAGGTGTACAATAGTGACGAAAGAAAGACAAAACATGTAGGTCTACAGTAGTAAAGAAAGAAAGACAAAACATGTAGGTGTACACTCGCGAATACAGAGCGCATGGAGGTATGAAGTATTGAGAAAATAATGCATAGATGACATTTAGAAGGAGAGAAGAAAACAGGTAGGTAGGGTCGAAAGAGAGGAATGTACAGGTAGGCCAACAGTAGTGACGAAAGAAAGACGAAACATGTTGGTCTACAGTTGTGACGAAAGAAAGACGAAACATGTAGGTCCTCAGTTGTGACGAAAGAAAGACGAAACATGTAGGTCTACAGTTGTGTCGAAAGAAAGACGAAACATGTAGTTCCTCAGTTGTGACGAAAGAAAGACGAAACATGTAGGTCTACAGTAGTGAAGAAAGAAAGACAAAACATGTAGGTCTACAGTTGTGAAGAAAGAAAGACGAAACATGTAGGTCTACAGTAGCAACGAAAGAAAGACGAAACATGTTGGTCTACAGTTGTGACGAAAGAAAGACGAAACATGTAGGTCCTCAGTTGTGACGAAAGAAAGACGAAACATGTAGGTCCTCAGTTGTGAAGAAGAAAGACGAAACATGTAGGTCCTCAGTTGTGAAGAAAGAAAGACGAAACATGTAGGTCTACAGTAGTGAAGAAAGAAAGACAAAACATGTAGGTCTACAGTTGTGAAGAAAGAAAGACAAAACATGTAGGTCTACAGTAGTGAAGAAAGAAAGACAAAACATGTAGGTCTACAGTAGTGACGAAAGAAAGACAAAACATGTAGGTGTACAGTAGTGACGAAAGAAAGACAAAACATGTAGGTCTACAGTAGTAAAGAAAGAAAGACAAAACATGTAGGTGTACACTCGCGAATACAGAGCGCATGGAGGTATGAAGTATTGAGAAAATAATGCATAGATGACATTTAGAAGGAGAGAAGAAAACAGGTAGGTAGGGTCGAAAGAGAGGAATGTACAGGTAGGCCAACAGTAGTGACGAAAGAAAGACGAAACATGTTGGTCTACAGTTGTGACGAAAGAAAGACGAAACATGTAGGTCCTCAGTTGTGACGAAAGAAAGACGAAACATGTAGGTCTACAGTTGTGTCGAAAGAAAGACGAAACATGTAGTTCCTCAGTTGTGACGAAAGAAAGACGAAACATGTAGGTCTACAGTAGTGAAGAAAGAAAGACAAAACATGTAGGTCTACAGTTGTGAAGAAAGAAAGACGAAACATGTAGGTCTACAGTAGCAACGAAAGAAAGACGAAACATGTTGGTCTACAGTTGTGACGAAAGAAAGACGAAACATGTAGGTCCTCAGTTGTGACGAAAGAAAGACGAAACATGTAGGTCCTCAGTTGTGAAGAAGAAAGACGAAACATGTAGGTCCTCAGTTGTGAAGAAAGAAAGACGAAACATGTAGGTCTACAGTAGTGAAGAAAGAAAGACAAAACATGTAGGTCTACAGTTGTGAAGAAAGAAAGACAAAACATGTAGGTCTACAGTAGTGAAGAAAGAAAGACAAAACATGTAGGTCTACAGTAGTGACGAAAGAAAGACAAAACATGTAGGTGTACAGTAGTGACGAAAGAAAGACAAAACATGTAGGTCTACAGTAGTAAAGAAAGAAAGACAAAACATGTAGGTGTACACTCGCGAATACAGAGCGCATGGAGGTATGAAGTATTGAGAAAATAATGCATAGATGACATTTAGAAGGAGAGAAGAAAACAGGTAGGTAGGGTCGAAAGAGAGGAATGTACAGGTAGGCCAACAGTAGTGACGAAAGAAAGACGAAACATGTTGGTCTACAGTTGTGACGAAAGAAAGACGAAACATGTAGGTCCTCAGTTGTGACGAAAGAAAGACGAAACATGTAGGTCTACAGTTGTGTCGAAAGAAAGACGAAACATGTAGTTCCTCAGTTGTGACGAAAGAAAGACGAAACATGTAGGTCTACAGTAGTGAAGAAAGAAAGACAAAACATGTAGGTCTACAGTTGTGAAGAAAGAAAGACGAAACATGTAGGTCTACAGTAGCAACGAAAGAAAGACGAAACATGTTGGTCTACAGTTGTGACGAAAGAAAGACGAAACATGTAGGTCCTCAGTTGTGACGAAAGAAAGACGAAACATGTAGGTCCTCAGTTGTGAAGAAGAAAGACGAAACATGTAGGTCCTCAGTTGTGAAGAAAGAAAGACGAAACATGTAGGTCTACAGTTGTGAAGAAAGAAAGACAAAAAATGTAGGTCTACAGTAGTGACGAAAGAAAGACAAAACATGTAGGTCTACAGTTGTGAAGAAAGAAAGACGAAACATGTAGGTCTACAGTAGTGACGAAAGAAAGACAAAACATGTAGGTCTACAGTTGTGAAGAAAGAAAGACGAAACATGTAGGTCTACAGTAGTGACGAAAGAAAGACAAAACATGTAGGTCTACAGTTGTGAAGAAAGAAAGACGAAACATGTAGGTCTACAGTAGTGACAAAAGAAAGACGAAACATGTAGGTGTACAGAAGTGACGAAAGAAAGACAAAACATGTAGGTCTACAGTTGTGAAGAAAGAAAGACAAAAAATGTAGGTCTACAGTAGTGACGAAAGAAAGACAAAACATGTAGGTCTACAGTTGTGAAGAGAGAAAGACGAAACATGTAGGTCTACAGTAGTGACGAAAGAAAGACAAAACATGTAGGTCTACAGTTGTGAAGAAAGAAAGACGAAACATGTAGGTCTACAGTAGTGACGAAAGAAAGACAAAACATGTAGGTCTACAGTAGTGAAGAGAGAAAGACGAAACATGTAGGTCTACAGTAGTGAAGAAAGAAAGACAAAACATGTAGGTCTACAGTTGTGAAGAAAGAAAGACAAAACATGTAGGTCTACAGTAGTGACGAAAGAGAGACAAATATGTAGGTCTACAGTTGTGAAGAAAGAAAGACAAAACATGTAGGTCTACAGTAGTGAAGAAAGAAAGACAAAACATGTAGGTCTACAGAAGTAAAGAAAGAAAGACAAAACATGTAGGTCTACAGTTGTGAAGAAAGAAAGACGAAACATGTAGGTCTACAGTAGTGACGAAAGAAAGACGAAACATGTAGGTCTACAGTAGTGAAGAAAGAAAGACGAAACATGTAGGTCTACAGTAGTGACGAAAGAAAGACAAAACATGTAGGTCTACAGTTGTGAAGAAAGAAAGACGAAACATGTAGGACTACAGTAGTGACGAAAGAAAGACGAAACATGTAGGTCTACAGTTGTGAAGAAAGAAAGACGAAACATGTAGGTCTACAGTAGTGACGAAAGAAAGACAAAACATGTAGGTCTACAGTTGTGAAGAAAGAAAGACGAAACATGTAGGTCTACAGTAGTGAAGAAAGAAAGACGAAACATGTAGGTCTACAGTAGTGACGAAAGAAAGACAAAACATGTAGGTCTACAGTAGTGAAGAAAGAAAGACAAAACATGTAGGTCTACAGTTGTGAAGAAAGAAAGACAAAACATGTAGGTCTACAGTAGTGAAGAAAGAAAGACAAAACATGTAGGTCTACAGTTGTGAAGAAAGAAAGACAAAACATGTAGGTCTACAGTAGTGAAGAAAGAAAGACAAAACATGTAGGTCTACAGTTCTGAAGAAAGAAAGACAAAACATGTAGGTCTACAGTAGTGAAGAAAGAAAGACAAAACATGTAGGTCTACAGTAGTGACGAAAGAAAGACAAAACATGTAGGTGTACAGTAGTGACGAAAGAAAGACAAAACATGTAGGTCTACAGTAGTAAAGAAAGAAAGACAAAACATGTAGGTGTACACTCGCGAATACAGAGCGCATGGAGGTATGAAGTAGTGAGAAAATAATGCATAGATGACATTTAGAAGGAGAGAAGAAAACAGGTAGGTAGGGTCGAAAGAGAGGAATGAACAGGTAGGCCAACAGTAGTGACGAAAGAAAGACGAAACATGTTGGTCTACAGTTGTGACGAAAGAAAGACAAAACATGTTGGTCTACAGTTGTGACGAAAGAAAGACAAAACATGTAGGTCTACAGTAGTGAAGAAAGAAAGACAAAACATGTAGGTCTACAGTAGTAAAGAAAGAAAGACAAAACATGTAGGTGTACACTCGCGAATACAGAGCGCATGGAGGTATGAAGTAGTGAGAAAATAATACATAGATGACATTTCGATGAAGGAGAGAAGAAAACAATACACAGTGTTGTAAAGTAGTGAAGAAACAAGAAGAAAGTATGTGGGGTGAAGTTGTAAAGAAAGACGGGAGGGCACTGGGAGATGTGAAGCAGGAAACGAGAAAGAATTAAGAGCACATGGATTGTGAGAAAGAGAAAGCTAACCATTAGAAATATTGAAGAAAGAAGGGAAGGAACAGTCGCATGTGTGAAGGAAGGACAAATAGTGTACAGTCTTGTGTGAGTAAGGAAGCAAGAATGAAGAAGCGGGCAACCAGAATGAGGATTGAAACGGTGCGATGTCAAGATATTGAGATATGAGCAGTTTTGTAAATATTCAGTTTGTCAATGCAATACAAATTAAATTTCCACAGAGAATGAAATCGATATCAATCAGATGTATGGCCCAGACTATATTGCGAAGTAATAAGAAAACATCTTTATTATCATTAAAATGTTGACACTGTGTGAAGTAGTGATTTGTTCTGTACACGAGGCAGCAGAACGACAGCTGGGATGGTTGTTTCTAATAGCTTATTGATAATAATATTTGCCCTAGAATATAGATTTTCTGTGATCGAAAGATTTGTGAGTTTGGGAAGTTAAATTGCATTTCACATACTGCTATTGTTACTGTATATTGCATAAAAAACAACAATGTGTGATATGTGTGCAAAAGAACGAAGGGGTGTTTTCACATTTCAGAAGACAGAAACATTAATTTAAAGATTGCGTATCTGTATCCAGGTAACCCTAGTCATTCCCATCTTCACTGTCTTCGTCTGGAAATTAGCAACTTTAGCTGTCAACATGTATATGACAGGCATATACACAGTAACTTCACTGTCTCCAAATGTACTTGGTAGATCTTCCACTGTCCCCATCTGTACCTAAGTTCAATCTCCACTGTCCCCTTCATTACCCAAGTTCAACCTTCACTGTCCCCATCTGTACCTAAGTTCAACCTTCACTGTCCCAATCTGTACCTAAGTTCAACCTTCACTGTCGCCATCTGTACCTAAGTTCAATCTCGACTGTCCCCATCTGTACCTAAGTTCAACCTTCACTGTCCCAATCTGTACCTAAGTTCAATCTCTACTGTCCCCATCTGTACCTAAGTTCAATCTCGACTGTCCCCATCTGTACCTAAGTTCAACCTTCACTGTCCCAATCTGTACCTAAGTTCAACCTTCACTGTCCCCATCTGTACCTAAGTTCAACCTCCACTGTCCCAATCTGTACCTAAGTTCAACCTTCACTGTCCCCATCTGTACCTAAGTTCAACCTTCACTGTCCCCATCTGTACCTAAGTTCAACCTTCACTGTCCCCATCTGTACCTAAGTTCAACCTTCACTGTCCCCATCTGTACCTAAGTTCAATCTCCACTGTCCCCATCTGTACCTAAGTTCAACCTTCACTGTCCCCATCTGTACCTAAGTTCAATCTCCACTGTCCCCATCTGTACCTAAGTTCAACCTTCACTGTCCCCATCTGTACCTAAGTTCAACCTTCACTGTCCCAATCTGTACCTAAGTTCAACCTTCACTGTCCCTATCTGTACCTAAGTTCAATCTCCACTGTCCCCATCTGTACCTAAGTTCAATCTCCACTGTCCCCATCTGTACCTAAGTTCAATCTCGACTGTCCCCATCTGTACCTAAGTTCAACCTTCACTGTCCCCATCTGTACCTAAGTTCAACCTTCACTGTCCCAATCTGTACCTAAGTTCAACCTCCACTGTCCCAATCTGTACCTAAGTTCAACCTTCACTGTCCCCATCTGTACCTAAGTTCAACCTTCACTGTCCCCATCTGTACCTAAGTTCAACCTTCACTGTCCCCATCTGTACCTAAGTTCAATCTCCACTGTCCCAATCTGTACCTAAGTTCAATCTCCACTGTCCCCATCTGTACCTAAGTTCAACCTTCACTGTCCCCATCTGTACCTAAGTTCAATCTCCACTGTCCCCATCTGTACCTAAGTTCAACCTCGACTGTCCCCATCTGTACCTAAGTTCAATCTCCACTGTCCCCATCTGTACCTAAGTTCAATCTCCACCGTCCCCATCTGTACCTAAGTTCAATCTCGACTGTCCCCATCTGTACCTAAGTTCAACCTTCACTGTCCCCATCTGTACCTAAGTTCAACCTTCACTGTCCCCATCTGTACCTAAGTTCAATCTCGACTGTCCCCATCTGTACCTAAGTTCAACCTTCACTGTCCCCATCTGTACCTAAGTTCAACCTTCACTGTCCCCATCTGTACCTAAGTTCAACCTCCACTGTCCCAATCTGTACCTAAGTTCAACCTTCACTGTCCCCATCTGTACCTAAGTTCAACCTTCACTGTCCCCATCTGTACCTAAGTTCAACCTTCACTGTCCCCATCTGTACCTAAGTTCAATCTCCACTGTCCCAATCTGTACCTAAGTTCAATCTCCACTGTCCCCATCTGTACCTAAGTTCAACCTTCACTGTCCCCATCTGTACCTAAGTTCAATCTCCACTGTCCCCATCTGTACCTAAGTTCAACCTCGACTGTCCCCATCTGTACCTAAGTTCAATCTCCACTGTCCCCATCTGTACCTAAGTTCAATCTCCACTGTCCCCATCTGTACCTAAGTTCAATCTCGACTGTCCCCATCTGTACCTAAGTTCAACCTTCACTGTCCCCATCTGTACCTAAGTTCAACCTTCACTGTCCCCATCTGTACCTAAGTTCAACCTCCACTGTCCCAATCTGTACCTAAGTTCAACCTTCACTGTCCCCATCTGTACCTAAGTTCAACCTTCACTGTCCCCATCTGTACCTAAGTTCAACCTTCACTGTCCCAATCTGTACCTAAGTTCAATCTCCACTGTCCCAATCTGTACCTAAGTTCAATCTCGACTGTCCCCATCTGTACCTAAGTTCAACCTTCACTGTCCCCATCTGTACCTAAGTTCAATCTCCACTGTCCCCATCTGTACCTAAGTTCAACCTCGACTGTCCCCATCTGTACCTAAGTTCAATCTCCACTGTCCCCATCTGTACCTAAGTTCAACCTTCACTGTCCCAATCTGTACCTAAGTTCAACCTTCACTGTCCCAATCTGTACCTAAGTTCAACCTTCACTGTCCCCATCTGTACCTAAGTTCAACCTTCACTGTCCCCATCTGTACCTAAGTTCAACCTTCACTGTCCCAATCTGTACCTAAGTTCAATCTCCACTGTCCCAATCTGTACCTAAGTTCAACCTTCACTGTCCCAATCTGTACCTAAGTTCAACCTTCACTGTCCCCATCTGTACCTAAGTTCAACCTTCACTGTCCCCATCTGTACCTAAGTTCAACCTTCACTGTCCCAATCTGTACCTAAGTTCAACCTTCACTGTCCCCATCTGTACCTAAGTTCAACCTTCACTGTCCCTATCTGTACCTAAGTTCAACCTTCACTGTCCCCATCTGTACCTAAGTTCAATCTCCACTGTCCCCATCTGTACCTTAGTTCAATCTTCACTGTAACCCTAGCTTTTTCTACTGTTTCTAGGCAACCCGAGCTGTCTTCATCTGTAGCTATGTATTCCCATTTTCCTCCATTTATATCTTGATGAGCTAGCCACCAGCGGTAACAATATTCCTCTTTTCTATGTCTTACATATCAGTATTAATATCATTTATCTATTTGGCATGCCATCAATACAGTTTGTATATTTTGCACACTAGCTATGGTGTCCTGCCTATATGTGATGTGGGCGCCAGTATATGGTGCGACATGTATGTCAGATGTCTATAATTCAAGTGGTCGTTAGCCGGATGTCATTTTACATGGACAACTATTTTCTATTTTCACAAAAATGAGATCCACCATAGCGGAGAACAATCTGCTCTGTCATAACTTAGAGTTGATTTAGACAAGGAAATGCCCCAAGCTCCTTTGAGAGCTTGAAGTTGCATAGGCATGTTTAAATCATTTCAAACATTTCCGGTCTGTCTCCCAAGGCATTCCGGTATGAAATAGACCCTCGACACTCAATACCTATTCCAAGTGTGTAATGTAGTCTCTCGACAGTCGATACCTATCACCTATATGAATCCAGTGTAGAATAGACCCCCGACACTCGAAACCCTCTTCTCCCGCCCCTCCCCACCACCACTCCCCAAAAGACTGTACAGCAATAAGGATGTTTCTACTTTCCTGTGTCATGTATTGTTAAGACGGAACTATTGGTGGTTTAATTGAGGTCAATGCCTGTGTCACCTACTATTAACACGGCGCTATTGGTGTTTCAGTTGTGGTCAATGCCTGTGTCACCTACTGTTAACACGGCGCTATTGGTGTTAAAGTTCTGGTCAATGCCTGTATCACCTACTGTTAACACGGCGCTATAGGTGTTTCATTTCTGGTCAATGCCTGTGTCACCTACTGTTAACACGGCGCTATTGGTGTTTCAGTTCTGGTCAATGCCTGTGTCACCTACTGTTAACACGGCGCTATTGGTGTTTCAGTTCTCGTCAATGCCTGTGTCACCTACTGTTAACACGACGTTATTGGTGTTTCAGTTGTGGTCAATGCCTGTATCACCTACTGTTAACACGGAACTATTGGTGTTTCAGTTGTGCTCAATGCCTGTATCACCTACTGGTGACACGGCGCTATTGTTGTTTCAGTTGTCATCAATGCTTGTATCACCTACTGTTAACACGGCGTTATTGGTGTTTAAGTTCTGGTCAATGCCTATGTCATCTACTATTAACACGGCGCTATTGGTGTTTCAGTTGTTTTCAAAGTCAGTTGCACTTACTGGTAACACGGTGCTATTGGTGTTTAAGTTCAGGTGAATACCTATGTCACCAACTATTAACACGGCGCTATTGGTGTTTCAGTTGTTTTCAAAGTCAGTTGCACCTACTGGTAACACGGTGCTATTGGTGTTTAAGTTCTGGCCAATGCCTATGTCATCTACTATAAACACGGCGCTATTGGTGTTTCAGTTGTGGTCAATGCCTATGTCACCTACTATTAACACGGCGCTATCGTTGTTTCAGTTCTGGCCAATGCCTATGTCATCTACTATTAACACGGCGCTATTGGTGTTTCAGTTCTGGCCAATGCCTATGTCATCTACTATTAACACGGTGCTATTGGTGTTTCAGTTGTGGTCAATGCCTGCGTCACCTACTGTTAACACGGCGCTATTGGTGTTTCAGTTGTGGTCAATGCCTGTATCACCTACTGTTAACACGGAACTATTGGTGTTTCAGTTGTGCTCAATGCCTGTATCACCTACTGGTGACACGGCGCTATTGTTGTTTCAGTTGTCATCAATGCTTGTATCACCTACTGTTAACACGGCGCTATTGGTGTTTAAGTTCTGGTCAATGCCTATGTCATCTACTATTAACACGGCGCTATTGGTGTTTTAGTTGTCATCAACGCCTGCATCACCTACTGGTGACACGGCGCTATTGGTTTTTAAGTTCAGGTCAATGCCTATGTCACCAACTATTAACACGGCGCTTTTGGTGTTTTAGTTGTTTTCAAAGTCAGTTGCACCTACTGGTAACACGGTGCTATTGGTGTTTAAGTTGTGGTCAATGCCTATGTCATCTACTTTTAACACGGCGCTATTGATGTTTCAGTTGTGGCCAATGCCTGCGTCACCTACTGTTAACACGGCGCTATTGGTGTGTCAGTTCTGGTCAATGCCTGTATCACCTACTGTTAACACGGCGCTATTGATGTTTCAGTTGTGGCCAATGCCTGTGTCACCTACTGTTAACACGACTTTATTGGTGTTTCAGTTGTGGTCAATGCCAGTGTCACCTACTGTTAACACGGCGCTATTGGTGTTTCAGTTGTGGTCAATGCCTGTGTCACCTACAGTTAACACGGCGCTTTTGGTGTTTCAGTTGTGGTCAATGCCTGCGTCTCCTACTGTTAACACGGCGCTATTGGTGTTTCAGTTGTGGTCAATGCCTGTGTCACCTACTGTTAACACGGCGCTATTGGTGTTTCAGTTGTGGTCAATGCCTGTGTCACCTTCTGTTAACACGGCGATATTGGTGTTTCAGTTGTGGGCAATGCCTGTGTCACCGACTGTTAACACGGCGCTATTGGTGTTTCAGTTGTGGTCAATGCCTGTGTCACCTACTGTTAACACGGCGCTATTGGTGTTTCAGTTGTTGTCAATGCTTGTATCACCGACTGTTAACACGGCGCTATTGATGTTTCAGTTTTGGTCAATGCCTGTGTCACCTACTGTTAACACGGCGCTATTGGTGTTTCAGTTGTGGTCAATGCCTGCGTCACGTACTGGTGACACGGCGCTATTGTTGTCTCAGTTGTGGTCAATGCTTGTATCACCGACTGTTAACACGGCGCTATTGATGTTTCAGTTCTGGTCAATGCCTATGTCATCTACTATTAACATGGCGCTATTGGTGTGTCAGTTCTGGTCAATGCCTGTGTCACCTACTATTAACACGACGTTATTGGTGTTTCAGTTGTGGTCAATGCCTGTATCACCTACTGTTAACACGGAACTATTGGTGTTTCAGTTGTGCTCAATGCCTGTATCACCTACTGGTGACACGGCGCTATTGATGTTTCAGTTGTCATCAATGCTTGTATTACCTACTGTTAACACGGCGCTGTTGGTGTTTAAGTTCTGGTCAATGCCTATGTCATCTACAATTAACACGGCGCTATTGGTGTTTTAGTTGTTTTCAAAGTCTGTTGCACCTACTGGTAACATGGTGCTATTGCTGTTTAAGTTCTGGTCAATGCCTATGTCATCTACTATTAACACGGCGCTATTGGTGTTTTAGTTGTTTTCAAAGTCTGTTGCACCTACTGGTAACACGGTGCTATTGGTGTTTAAGTTCAGGTCAATGCCTATGTCACCAACTATTAACACGGCGCTATTGGTGTTTGAGTTGTTTTCAAAGTCTGTTGCACCTACTGGTAACACGGTGCTATTGGTGTTTAAGTTCTGGCCAATGCCTATGTCATCTACTATTAACACGGCGCTATTGGTGTTTCAGTTGTCATCAATGCCTGCGTCACCTACTGTTAACACGGCGCTATTGGTGTTTAAGTTGTCATAACTGCCTCTGTCGCATCCTGGCAACACGGTGCTATTGGTGTTACATTTTTCTCTCCGACATTCATTCATACAGGTGTGGAATATATGTTCGCAGTTTCACTGATTTCCACTCACTGCAAACGCAAACGAACCGGATTAGTTCCCTTTACCCAAAGCATTGGGATAAACATTGGTTCATGTCAACTCACCGATGGTGACGTACTTATATTCTGGCTTATTAAACCTGTAAGGGACCATGTTATTCTGACACAATTGATTTTGTTAAATACCAATTATACCAAAGCTGTTGTATTTTATACCCAGCATATATTTTGTATTGTGTATACATGCCGTTACTAGTGTGCATAATTGAGACTTTACCAAGGGGAACCAGTAATTGACACTGCAAACAACGATCCACGCCGTCGGGGTACGACAGCACGCAATCAACCAATTCACCAAAGCTGACCGCCCCACCCATAACGACAAGTAAATGCTACTTGGGAATCCCCACAGGGTCATCTTCCCGAGGCAAGTGAGTTAACTGACTATGAAAGTCCAGTTTCCACCCTTGCCGAACTAGGCTGGAATTCCTGGCCTTGATCGTGGCGCCACCAGTGGTTATTACGAGTTATGTCCCTTCTATGCATCTCCTATGGACCAATCAGATTCCACCTTTCGTATTACTTGCATTTGGCGGCGCCCACAAAGACGATCTGGACGATAATCAAGATCTATGTTGTGATAAAACGGGTCTTACATCGCGAAGTGCATCAAATCTCGTGAGCACCTTGATTAAAAACATGAAACGATTTGGAAAATATCTGTTGACAACGAGTTGCACATACTTTGTAAATCCTGCAGTCGACCGAAACCTGCATGACAGTTTACGAACCGGATTTCGATTTCGTTGCGCGATTTTGATAAGACTATGCACAGACTCGTTAGTCCAGCCAAAACGTAACTCCATAATACCAGCCTAGTATAAATATGACATGTTATTTGTGTACTTTCTATATCATTACCTGTAAGGCTACCCGTGAAGTTCCGGGGTAGGAGAGGTCTTCAGCAACACATGTTTGCCGTAAAAGGCGACTATGCTTGTCGTAAGAGGCGACTAAGGGGAACGGGTGGTCAGGCTCGCTGACTTGGTTGATGCATGTCATCGTATCCTAATTGCGTGGATCGATGCCCATGATGTAAATCACTGGATTCTCTGGTCCAGACTCGATTAATTACAGACCGCCGTCATATAGCTGAAATATTGCTGAGTGCGCAGTTAAACAACAAACACACAAACAAACAAACAAACCTGTAAGGCCATCTTTCAATTATCCATAAGTCCCATAGAATTTTCATAAAACTGTTACCAATAGAAAATCAAAATTATTCAGAACGTTAGATCCACACAGATACATTTAATAGAAAATAATGCTCGTTTGAATGCAATATCCGTCCACTAGTTCCACTTTCATATGTTTCACTATTGTTTTGCCTCATATACGGTTACCTCCCCTACTGGATTCAAAAACACTGTTGGAACACCTTAAGCTTGGGATATGCACGGTAGACTATCCAGGGGCTCCTTTCATTATTGTGTTATCATTATTTGTGCACCAGGCCATGTAAAACACAGATACCAAAAATGACAAAATCACAGACAATTGTAGACAAAATATGAAATACACGAATGTCTAATACAATTACCCATAAACCTCCATGTCCCCAACAATCTCATTGAAATCAGATCTTAGTTTTCGCTACCGCTAAACAAAGATCTGAGGACATCCCATTACGGGTCACGTCAGAACGACCTTTCGCGAATTTTGACCGACCAATGAAATGACTGACAAGAAATTGACATTAGCCAATAAGAAGGCAGCTTTCTCGAGCTGTACGACACTAGTTTCAAACTGTCGACTACGCCACGAAACATTTTTTGACGTATTCTCGATTAAAAAAAATATGACTGGTAAGAAGAACATTCTGGAATGGCATATAGCTGGCCTAGATTGTACGGATATAATCATAAAACCCGTAACTGTCGATCTGAATACCCCGTGTTAAATATTTCGTGGTTGCATGATTAGAAAACACATTACGACAGTCATTTTCATGATCTGGTAAGCGACGCTCTGATTGGTTGGATGAAAGGTCGTTCTGACGTGACCCTTAATGGGATGTCCTAAGATCTTTGTTTAGCGATAGCGAGAACTAAGATCTGATTTTAAAGAGATTGTGTCCCCAATGACTTTAAGCAGAATTATTACAAATAGACCAATCAGAAGCTTGTATTTTAATGTAAGGTGAATTCAGATATGTTTGTTTTTATGTTGTTTAACGCCGCACTCAGTAATATCCAAGCTATATGACGGCGGTCTGTAAATAATCGCGTCTGAACCAAACAATCCATGGATTTACATCGTGAGCATCGTTCCACGCAATTAGCATACGATGGCATGCATCAACCAAGTCAGCGAGCCTGACCACCCGATCCCGTTAGTCGCCTCTTACGACAATCCTGGGTAACCAACAACAACCTTTAATCACTCTAGGTGACCACCAGTGGTGGTACATGAGCAATACAATTCATTAAAATTATATATTTATAAAATGACACGGCAAGATGACAAGTACAGTAACACAATGACTGAGTTAATTCTTTTTGATAAACTGTACCGTTTAGGGAAAAACATTGAACTCTACAGATAATACAAAAAGTGTTACATGGCCTTACAAAATATGTTATGCAATAACAGTAGGCGACCTTGTAGGTCATCATTTCACATTTTTTAAAAGTAATAAGAACCAATATATAATTTATTTTTGTGGGCAAGTATTATCGAGCACTTGCTAAAGTACACTAAACACAATGGATCTATCTTCCTCTAAAATGACTATTCAGGAATATGATGAACTTCGATAATTTCTTGATAACAGATAAGGTTTGGTGTTCAATAGTTTAACAAACTAAAAGATATTTGGCCAATCGTAATAATATTTAATATTTCAATCAAAATGGCTCGTTTATGACAACGGAACAGGTAGTGGAATTCGTCCCAAAGTGGATTTGTATCACACAGTGTGCGTAAGTAATCTCCATGAGGTATACCGGTCCATCTACCCGTCTCTATTGGCAGCTTATGCTTACGTGTACGGGAGGAAAGTAAGGGTTGGGAAATGTTTCGAGGCAGTAATAAGTAATTTAGAAATGATGAGTATTCTTTAAGATATTTGTTGTAATTGCCTTTTAAAGAGTTGACGACATGACTGGATAAACTGAAGGCGGAGGGTTTTCTCAAGTTGAAATAATCATCAGGGGAATCAAACATACACGAAAGACTACAATTGTCAAATATACTTTTGATATGATTAAGCCATAGAGCGGGGGTATCCTTTATTTTATTGTGATTTATCATGAACCTTAACAAAAAAGACGTGATGTTATTGTTATGTTGTGAAGGCTGACTCCGCTTGCGCCAATAACTTACCATTCTTGTAGCAATTTCTGTACAAAGCGCCATATACCATGACATTTGGCGTGCACCGTCTTATACCTTTTCGATTATTTCGATGTTATCAAAGCCCCATATTTTAGAACCATAGAGTAAGATAGGGGCATCAAACGTTTCGATAAGGCAATCTAGTGGTAAATGTGAATTCCCGGCACGTTTTAGCAGGCTCATTGTAGCTTTCATGCCAATTTCAGCAATGTTTTTAACACATGTATTCATTTTTCTATTTCGGTGTAAAGGGATACCTAAATAAATATAGCTGTCAATTACGTCTATCGGATACTGACCGACATTAGATTTGTCTTAACACCTGTTAGCTGGACCTGACCCAAAGATGGCTATTTTCTTTTTTGTCTTTATTAACATCTAGATTCCAGCCATTACATTATTTATGAAATGTATTGAGTGTGTTCTGTAGCTGGTGTCTGATTTCTCCAAGCAGTACTATAGAAGTAAAGGGAGGTTTATAAGAACTAACGATTCATTCCCGTTACTGTATTCTAAATGAATTCTTTCACAATTATTATCTATACGATATTGTTCTAAATCATTTAGGTATACCGCAAATAAGAGTGGTGACAGGTTTTCTCCTTGCCTTGCCAGTTAAGCAAGGGGAAAAGTCCGACATAAAACCACTTATCATCACACATGACTTAATGTTTCTGCATATATTTGTGATTAGATTATATATTTTGCCTTTGACACCGTGTCTAAGCATTTTCGTCCAAAGCCCCATTCTCCATATTTTGTCGACTTCTTAAGAGAAATCAATAAACGCACAATACAGTTTCTTTGACTTTAACTTTTGAAATTTGAATAAAGAATAAACAGATGATCTATTGTGGAGAATCCAGCCTGTATATGGAACATCATGTTATATTCTTCCATAAATCCAGTAAGTCTATTGTTGATTATACTAGTAAACAAATTCCCTAGGCAACTAGGCCAAAGACCTATTCTACCCCGTATCGTCCGGGGCGAAGCTAGCATTAGGCTAGGTTAACTAGAAATGGGGAGACGAGGCTAGCACCAGGCTAGGGTAACTAGATAGGAGGAGACGAGGCTAGCATCAGGCTAGGTTAACTAGACCAAGGGAGACGAGGCTAGCATCAGGCTAGGTTAACTAGATTAGAGGAGACGAGGCTAGCATCAGGCTAGGTTAACTAGACCAGGGGAGACAAGGCTGGCATCAGACTAAGTTTACTAGACCTGGGGAGACGAGGCTAGCACCAGGCTAGGGTAACTAGATAGGAGGAGACGAGGCTAGCATCAGGCTAGGTTAACTAGATTAGAGGAGACAAGGCTAGCATCAGGCTAGGTTAACTAGACCAGGGGAGACGAGGCTAGCATCAGGCTAGGGTAACTAGATAAGAGGAGACAAGGCTAGCATCAGGCTAGGGTAACTAGACCTGGGGAGACAAAGCTAGCATCAGGCTAGGTTAACGAAACCTGGAGAGACGAGGCTAGCATCAGACTAGGTTAACTAGACTTGGGGAAACGAGGCTAGCATCAGGCTAGGGTAACGAAACCTGGATAGACGAGGCTAGCATCAGACTAGGTTAACTACACTTGGGGAGACGAGGCTAGCATCAGGTTATATCAACTAGACCTGAGACGAGGTTAGCATCAGGCTAGGGTAACTAGACCTGGGGAGACGAAGCTAGCATCAGCCTAGTGTAACTAGACCTCGGGAGACGATGCTAGCATCAGCCTAGGTTAACTAGACCTTGGGAGACGAGGCTAGCATCAGCCTAGGGTAACTAGACCTTGGGAGACGAGGCTAGCATCAGCCTAGGTTAACTAGACCTGGGGAGACGAGGCTAGCATCAGCCTAGGTTAACTAGACCTGGGGAGACGAGGCTAGCATCAGGTTATATTAACTAAACCTCGGGAGACGAGTTTAGCACCAGGCTAGGGTGACTAGATAGGAGGAGTCGAGGCTAGCATCAGGCTAGGTTAACTAGACCAGAGGAGACAAGGCTAGCATCAGCCTAGGTTAACTAGACCAGGGGAGACGAGGCTAGCATCAGGCTAGGGTAACTAGATTAGAGGAGACAAGGCTAGCATCAGGCTAGGGTAACTAGACCAAGGGAGACAAAGCTAGCATCAGGCTAGGTTAACGAAACCTGGAGAGACGAGGCTAGCATCAGACTAGGTTAACTAGACTTGGGGAGACGAGGCTAGCATCAGGCTAGGGTAACGAAACCTAGAGAGACGAGGCTAGCATCAGACTAGGTTAACTACACTTGGGGAGACGAGGCTAGCATCAGGTTATATCAACTAGACCTGGGGAGACGAGGCTAGCATCAGGCTAGGGTAACTAGACCTGGGGAGACGAAGCTAGCATCAGCCTATGGTAACTAGACCTCGGGAGACGATGCTAGCATCAGCCTAGGTTAACTAGACCTTGGGAGACGAGGCTAGCATCAGCCTAGGGTAACTAGACCTGGGGAGACGAGGCTAGCATCAGCCTAGATTAACTAGACCTGGAGAGACGAGGCTCGCATCAGCCTAGGTTAACTAGACCTGGGGAGACGAGGCTAGCATCAGGTTATATTAACTAAACCTCGGGAGACGAGTTTAGCACCAGGCTAGGGTGACTACACTTGGGGAGACGAGGCTAGCATCAGGTTATATCAACTAGACCTGGGGAGACGAGGTTAGCATCAGGCTAGGGTAACTAGACCTGGGGAGACGAAGTTAGCATCAGCCTAGTGTAACTAGACCTCGGGAGACGATGCTAGCATCAGCCTAGGTTAACTAGACCTTGGGAGACGAGGCTAGCATCAGCCTAGGGTAACTAGACCTTGGGAGACGAGGCTAGCATCAGCCTAGGTTAACTAGACCTGGGGAGACGAGGCTAGCATCAGCCTAGGTTAACTAGACCTGGGGAGACGAGGCTAGCATCAGGTTATATTAACTAAACCTCGGGAGACGAGTTCAGCACCAGGCTAGGGTGACTAGATAGGAGGAGTCGAGGCTAGCATCAGGCTAGGTTAACTAGACCAGAGGAGACAAGGCTAGCATCAGCCTAGGTTAACTAGACCAGAGGAGACAAGGCTAGCATCAGCCTAGGGTAACTAGACCTGGGGAGACAAGGCTAGCATCAGGCTAGGTTAACTAGACCAGAGGAGACAAAGCTAGCATCAGGCTAGGGTAACTAGACCAAGGGAGACGAGGCTAGCATCAGGCTAGGGTAACTAGACCTGGGGAGACGAGGCTAGCATCAGGTTATATTAACTAGACCGGGGGAGTCGAAGCTAGCATCAGGCTAGGTTTACTAGACCTGGGGAGACGAGGCTGGCATAAGGTTATGCTAACTAGACTAGGAATCAAATATAATGCTTAATATACATAATGCTTATGCAGTGGAGGAAGTTAGCATCTATGATTTGTCGTCTAACGTCTCTGAGAATAACACTAAACTTGCAGATGTGCCGTTGACCCACACTCGTATGCACCAACTGTATCAGCCTTGACGGGTTTATCTCTGCATCATCCTGATCTGAACCGCTCGCTGTTCACTCCGAGGGTTGCTCTTAACACCTAGATAAATATTAATGCTCTTGAACTTTAAGAAGGCAAGATCCCGTGACATTCAGATTGCTAATCGGTACTTCCTTGTTGACTTCTGTTGGCAGGTGATTTATCTTGCAAATAGGGAAGCAAGTAACATGTTAAATACTGCATTCATGTTACAATACCTGCATGGACCGTTACACAATATAAGTTGAGCTAAATGAACTCATTTTGACGAATCAGATCGATTTTACACAAAGAGTATGAAATTTAAATTTTCTGAAAGAATTATGTTTCGATTGAAACGACAATGAAACGTCGTTCTGACACCACGCCCACGCCCACGCTCACGCCCACGCCCACGCCCACGCCCACGCCCACTCCCACGCCTACGCCCACGCCAATGCCAAAGCCAACGCCAACGCCAACGCCAACGCCGTTGGTGCCGCATGCCGACCATACCAACACCATCCTTACTAGGATACTTCATGGAGGGTTTACACACAACGTGAAGACGTCACACACATCATGGCCGTTTACGCCGTTTTTAGCAATGTTCTAGCAATATCATGGCGAGGGACACAAGAAATGGCGGGGTCAGTGTCATCAGTGTGGTTGTGGTGATCTACTACATCGGTGTGGTTGTGGGGGTGTACTAAAGCGGTGTGATTGTGGGGGTGTACTAAAGCAGTGTGGTTGTTGGGATGTACTAAAGCGGTGTGGTTGTTGGGGTGTACTAAAGCGTTGTGGTTGTGGGGGTGTCCTAAAGCAGTGTCGTTGTGTGGTTGTTGGGGTGTACTAAAGCGGTGTGATTGTCACACGCATAAGGGCGGGATCACAAACATCAGGGCGGGAGCACACACGTCATGGCGGGGTCACACACAGCAGTGTGATTGTTGGAATGTACTGAATCAGTGTGGTTGTGGGGATGTACCAAAACAGTGTGGTTGTTGGGTGTACTAAATCAGTGTGATTTTAGGGGGTGTACTCAAGCAGTGTGGTTGTTGAATGTACTAAAGCAGTGTGGTTGTTGGGGTGTACTAAAGCAGTGTGGTTGTTGGATGTACTAAAGCAGTGTGATTGTTGGAATGTACTATAGCATTGTTGTTGTGGGGATGTACTAAATCAGTGTGATTTTAGGGGTGTACTAAAGCAGTGTGGTTGTTGAATGTACTAAAGCAGTGTGGTTGTTGGGGTGTACTAAAGCAGTGTGGTTGTTGGGATGTACTAAAGCAGTGTGATTGTCACACGCATAAGGGCGGGATCACAAACATGAGGGCGGGAGCACACACGTTATGGCGGGGTCACACCCATCAGTGTGATTGTTGGAATGTACTGAATCAGTGTGGTTGTGGGGATGTACCAAAACAGTGTGGTTGTTGGGTGTACTAAAGCAGTGTGGTTGTTGGGTGTACTAAAGCAGTGTGGTTGTTGGGGTGTACTAAATCAGTGTGGTTGTTGGATGTACTAAAGCAGTGTGGTTGTTTGGTGTACTAAAGCAGTGTGGTTGTTGGGGTGTACTAAAGCAGTGTGGTTGTTGGATGTACTAAAGCAGTGTGGTTGTTGGGATGTACTAAAGCAGTGTGGTTGTTGGATGTACTAAAGCAGTGTGGTTGTTGGGGTGTACTAAATCAGTGTGGTTGTTGGATGTACTAAAGCAGTGTGGTTGTTGGGTGTACTAAAGCAGTGTGGTTGTTGGGGTGTACTAAAGCAGTGTGGTTGTTGGATGTACTAAAGCAGTGTGGTTGTTGGGATGTACTAAAGCAGTGTGGTTGTTGGGATATACTAAAGCAGTGTGGTTGTTGGGATGTACTAAAGCAGTGTGGTTGTTGGGATGTACTAAAGCAGTGTGGTTGTTGGGATGTACTAAAGCAGTGTGGTTGTTGGGATGTACTCAAGCTGCAGGTGCATCTTCTTACTAACATTTAAGTGATCTCAGCAGAAAACGTTTTATCAATAGCATTGTCCTCAAGATAGCTTATCATCTCACATTCAATCGACTACCCTTTTGAATGTTCCATGATTTAGTCCCGAGTAGATTATTCTATACTTCCCAAAGCAGCCTCAGCGTCTTAAGTATTGGCTTAACCTTTCCGGATTCCAGGCGCTGAATTATTGACGTATGGATAGCTTGTAGTATCAGCAGTACCGTTAGGTGCAGGCTTCCAAAGTGGGCAACCTGAGTCGCCCGCCGCGTACAGTGAAATTAATGCAACCCAATCCTCGTCTCATTTACACATAGGAATTCCAGCACGCTAATCATCATCTGCCATTTCGTATATCTGTTAAGATTCCATTTCATTTTAATATCTCTTTGGGGCTGATTAAAGATATTCCACAAATAATGCATGCTCGGGTTCTATACATCAAGTGATTGCGGGTAAACCAAGTGCGTTGTTTTGACCTTTTGGTTGATGTATAATTGACAGAGCTGAATGTCAGCTGTCTTCGGACATAAGTGTAGACATACCTAAAAAGGCGTTGTCATCGGACTTATACCTGCGGAGTATTATTAAACATAACAAACATAAACCTTATAAAACTATCTTTAAACTTTATAATTTAAATTTAAATAAACACGTGACTATGCATCTCTCACAAACACGTAGATATTCATAACTCACTAATTAACACGTAGATATTCATAACTCACTAATCATCACGTAAATATGCATTATTTACTAATAAACACTTAAATATGCATAATTTACTAATAAACATGTACAAAGCCACAACTCAAAAATAAACACGTAAAGATGCATAACTCACTAATAAACACGTAAATATCCATAATCTACTTTTTAAACACACGTACATATGTATCACTTACTAAAGAAAACACATGACTATGCAAAACTCACAGGTGAACACGTAAATGTGCATTATTCACTATAAATGCACACGTAAGTATGAATGACTCACTTATACACACGTAAATATTCATAACGTACTAATAAAGACATAAATATGCATAGTTCACTAATAAACACGAGTGTGTGTCAAAGAGCGACACGGGGTAGAAGTGTTTCGATCTTAAACTTCATTCAAAGTAACCTGAAGGTCAAAAGAAACTATAACCACTCAGCTGATTTTATCAGATGTTTGATTTTCAATTGAAACTATCTAAAGCGACATTGACAGCACTAAAAAAAAACATTTCTACATGATTTTATTTTTTAAATATAATTTGATTTAAAGCTTTTAAAAATAAAAAAAAATACATTTCGCACAATGCACAGCAGCTGATGGGTACCTTAGACATCATGTCTTAAAAAATCAATAAATTTACTTTTTTTCGGCACAAATTCACAACATTTGAAACATGGAAGGGGATACATGGCTGCAAATTCATTTCTTACCCAAGTCTTCACTGAACCAATTTATTTTTACACAAAATTACCAGGACACAGATTACTTTTTACAAACTGTTGCAGGAATGAGTGATGGTTAAAAAGCTGTAATCAAATTTAACAACAGCTCGCTCAATTTTCAGCTCCATAAAAAGCAAACTCGATATACTTTCTTTTGCCCTTCAGTTTATGAAGGGATGGCGTGTTGGGAATCCGCACACAGTATCTGACAGGGCGATATGGCATCTATTCACCGATATGAATAAAGTTTGTAATATCTTCTGGCTCGTCATGTTCTCTACGTCACACGTGTGCCCTTGTTATTGATAGGGTTGTTGTTTTACAGCTTTAAATGTTAGTAAAAACGTGTTGTATAAACACATGTATTCAGCTGATGCAGAGTCAGTCATCAGCAACAGTAGAGTCAGTCATCAGCAACAGTAGAGTCAGTCATCTGCAACAGCAGAGTCAGTCATCTGCATCAGTAGAGTCAGTCATCAGCAACAGTAGAGTCGGTCATCAGTAAGAGTAGAGTCAGTCAACAGCAACAGTAGAGTCAGTCATCACCAACAGTAGAATCAGTCATCAGCAATAGTAGAGTCAGTCATCAGCAACAGTAGAGTCTGTCATCAGCAACAGTAGAGTCAGTCATCAGCAACAGTAGAGTCAGTCATCAGAAACAGTAGAGTCAGTCATCGGTAACAGCAGAGTCAGTCATCAGCAACAGTAGAGTCAGTCAACAGCAACAGAAGAGTCAGTCATCTGCAACAGTAGAGTCAGTCATAAGCAACAGTAGAGTCAGTCATCACCAACAGTAAAGTCAGTCATCAGCATCAGTAGAGTCAGTCATCAGAAACAGAAGAGTCAGTCATCTGCAACAGTAGAGTCAGTCATCTGCAACAGTAGAGTCAGTCATCAGCAACAGTAGAGTCAGTCATCAACAACAGTAGAGTCAGTCATCTGCAACAGTAGAGTCAGTCATCAGCAACAGTAGAGTCAGTCATCAGCAACAGTAGAGTCAGTCATCAACAACAGTAGAGTCAGTCATCAGCAACAGTAGAGTCAGTCATCAGCAACAGTAGAGTCAGTCATCTGCAACAGCAGAATCAGTCATCAATAAAAGTACAGCTTCATCTACAACGGTAGAGCGGGTCAGTTCATCAACAACAGAAGCTTCAGTTATCATCAGGAGTCAACATCGTTCACGTCAGTAAAGACAGTCATGATTAACAGAGACACAAGACAGGACGTGCAGTCTGGCTAAGACCAACTCAACCCTGACAAGAGACAATTCCTATCAGGAATTACAGGGACCTTTGGTCGCTGATGAAGAAGATCCGACTAGTACCTATGTTACGCAGATGTAATCTCGTCGATGGAAATGGCGCACCTGTCAGCAGATACGCCGGGGTGCATCAGTCACCGACACGGGAGGAAATGAGTCAACCGGAGTCCATTGCTTCGTCTTTGTTACCGGAAGTCGGACTGTTTCGGATTTCCAGCAAGAATGAACGTTATTATCTTTAAATAACTTGAAATCTCCTAAATCATTTTCACCGGAATATCTCAGTCTATACTCATTTGGTGCACAGTCCCCAATTCATATATAACGTCATTTGTCCTCTGTCCCCTGTTAAATTATCAGGGGATGAATGTGTGACCGGAAACACGGAATAGTCTGTCTTCCTGTACAGAACATTAATATAACATACACGTGGTGTTGAAATTATACTGCCATGCAACATGTGTGATAAAGCTGGAACAGTGTCGTTATTTGGCTGATATTTGCCTGATATGAATTTTACTCATTTCCTTTACCTGTGGATACCTCTCATGTACAAAACGCAATTTGGATCGCTCTGTGTTAGTAAATTAACTCGTGAATCACAGAGGCTTATTGATGCCCACCATATAAGGTAATATCTGTTGTGTTGACACCGGTCTTCACATTTCACTTATAGAGTCCTTTGGCCAATCTGTCTGGTATTTGTTAGTGTACAATGGTAAACATCACGACAGTTCACGGACAGAAATTGCTTTCAGAGTGAAATGCGTAGTAGCTTTATGATATAGCTAAATACGTGTTCCCAAATGGTGTAACTGTAGCATCGTTAAACAGTTGATGTCATAAATACGATATCTATGAACTGACATATTCTTACCTATGGCATCCCTTGTGTCTACTCCCCTCCTCTTCATCTGTGTCCCTCCCTTGTGTCTACTCCCTTCCCCTTCATCTGTGTCCCTCCCTTGTGTCTACTCCCCTCCTCTTTATCTGTGTCTCTCCCTTATGTCTACTCCCCTCCTCTTCATCTGTGTCCCTCCCTTGTGTCTTCTCCCCTCCTCTACATCTGTGTCCTCCATTGTGTCTACTCCCCTCCTCTTCACCAGTGTCTCTCCCTTGTGTCTACTCCACTCCTCTTTATCTGTGTCTCTCCCTTATGTCTACTCCCCTCCTATTCACCTGTGTCTCTCCCTTATGTCTACTCCCCTCCTTTTCACCAGCGTCTCTCCCTTGTGTCTACTCCCAACCTCTTCACCGGTGTCTCTCCCTTGTGTCTACTCCCAACCTCTTCACCAGTGTCTCTCCCTTGTGTCTACTCCCCTCCTCTTCATCTGTGTCCTCCATTGTGTCTACTTCCCTCCTTTTCACCAGTGTCTCTCCCTTGTGTCTACTCCCAACCTCTTCACCGGTGTCTCTCCCTTGTGTCTACTCCCAACCTCTTCACCAGTGTCTCTCCCTTGTGTCTACTCCCCTCCTCTTCATCTGTGTCCTCCATTGTGTCTACTTCCCTCCTTTTCACCAGTGTCTCTCCCTTGTGTCTACTCCCAACCTCTTCACCGGTGTCTCTCCCTTGTGTCTACTCCCAACCTCTTCACCAGTGTCTCTCCCTTGTGTCTACTCCCCTCCTCTTCATCTGTGTCCCTCCCTCGTGTCTACTCCTTTCCTCTTCATCTGTGTCCCTCCCTTGTGTCTACACCCCTCCTCTTTATCTGTGTCCTCCATTGTGTCTACTCCCCTAGTTTTCGTCTGTGTCCCTCCCTTGTGTCTACTCACCTCCTCTTCATCTGTGTCCTCCCGTGTGTCTACTCCCCTCCTCTTCATCTGTGTCCTCCCGTGTGTCTCCTCCTCTCCTCTTCGTCTGTGTCCCTCCCTTGTGACTACTTCCCTCCTTTTCACCAGTGTCTCTCCCTTGTGTCTACTCCCAACCTCTTCACCGGTGTCTCTCCCTTGTGTCTACTCCCAACCTCTTCACCAGTTTCTCTCCCTTGTGTCTACTCCGCTCCTCTTTATCTGTGTCCTCCATTGTGTCTACTCCCCTAGTTTTCGTCTGTGTCCCTCCCTTGTGTCTACTCACCTCCTCTTCATCTGTGTCCTCCCGTGTGTCTACTCACCTCCTCTTCATCTGTGTCCTCCCGTGTGTCTCCTCTCCTCTTCGTCTGTGTCCCTCCGCTGTGTCTACTCCCCCTCTTCATCTGTGTCCCCCATTGTGTCTTCTCACCTCCTCTTCGTCTGTGTCCCTCCGCTGTGTCTACTCCCCCTCTTCATCTGTGTCCTCCATTGTGTCTCCTCCCCCTCTTCATCTCTGTCCTCCGTTGTGTCTCCTCCCCTCCTCTTTATCTGTGTCCCGTCGTTATTTCTACTCCACTCATTATCATCTGTGTCCGTTATATTTACTCTCTGTTTCCACCGCGTGAACGGACGTGAAATAAAGGATCTACGCAGTGTACATTGGCCCGGTATAAAGATTCTGTGAAGTGTAAACTGACCTGGGATAAACGAAATTGTGAATTGTGAACTGGTTCAGGAAGTATAAATTAGAACCATGATGCTTTCAGATTAATCTCTCTTCATCTTCAGATGATTACTGACGTGTTTCTCCGTATGGTTAGAGCACTTCTTAACAATGAGACCTGTTAAAGAACATAACAACAGTTATTTATGAGATTCAAATATAAAAACGAACTGTTATTGATGAGAATGGTGGGTTTAATGTGACTAACTGTCAGCCTACACTCTGATAGATGGACATGGAACCAGTGAGTTAAAATCTGGTTTATGCGATTGTGTTGCTGGAGGCGAGAATCGCGAAGTGGATATATAACGTGACCACAGCAACTTTCCGGCATCACAATTCAAACGAATAGATCAGCAACATCGGCAGCAACGACGTTTATTTATATATTAACGGCAAGTTGTACCCCTCACAGGGAATAATTATCAACAGTTTCAGTTTCAGTTTTAGATAACGAAAACTTACACAGATCTGCACAGGTAAGGAGAACTAGATTATCTTTGTGTTGTCTCTACAGTCCATTTATGCAGGCTTCATCTGACACGGAGTTTTTGTCTGGGGTACTTCCGGGGAGCACTAATGCATTGTGGGAGCACTAGTGCATTGTGGGAGGTACGGTCCTGGGAGCACTCGTGCATTATGGGGGGTACTGCCCGGGGATCACTAGTGCATTGTGGGAGGTACTGTCCTAGGAGCACTCGTGCATTATGGGGGGTACTGCCTGGGGATCACTAGTGCATTGTGGGAGGTACTGTCCGGGGAGCACTAAAGCATTGTGTGAGGTACTGACCGGGGATCACTAGTGCATTGTGTGAGGTACTGCCCGGGGATCACTAGTGCATTGTGGGAGGTACTGCCCGGGGATCACTAGTGCATTGTGGGAGGTACTGTCTGGGGATCACTAGTGCATTGTGGGAGGTACTGCCCGGGGATCACTAGTGCATTGTGGGAGGTACTGCCCGGGGATCACTAGTGCATTGTGGGAGGTACTGCCCGGGGATCACTAGTGCATTGTGGGAGGTACTGCCCGGGCATCACTAGTGCATTGTGTGAGGTAATAGTGAATATTTTAATATAATATATGTTTCGTTGTTGGGTGTGAGTATATTGCATTGTGGGATATGAGTATGTTGCACTGTGGGATGTAAGTATATTGCATTGTGGGATGTAAGTATGTTGCATTGTGGGATGTGAGTATGTTGCATTGTGGGATGTGAGTATGTTGCATTGTGGGATGTAAGTAGGTTGCATTGTGGGATGTGAGTATGTTGCATTGTGGGGTCTGACTATGTTGCATTATGGGATATGAGTATGTTGCATTGTTGGATGTGAGAATGTTGGATTGTGGGATGTAAGTATATTGCATTGTGGGATGTCAGTATCTTGCATTGTGGGATGTAAGTATGTTGCATTGTGGGATGTAAGTATATTGCATTGTGGGATGTAAGTATGTTGCATTGTGGGATGTGAGTATGTTGGATTGTGGGGTGTAAGTATGTTGCATTGTGGGATGTGAGTATGTTGCATTGTGGGATGTAAGTAGGTTGCATTGTGGGATGTGAGTATGTTGCATTGTGGGGTCTGACTATGTTGCATTGTGGGATATGAGTATGTTTCGTTGTTGGGTGTGAGTATATTGCATTGTGGGATGGAAGTATGTTGCGTTGTGGGGTGTGAGTATGTTGCGTTGTGGGATATGAGTATGTTGCATTGTGGGATGTGGGTATGTTGCGTTGTGGGCTGTGAGTTTATTGCATTCTGGGATATGAGTATGTTGCGTTGTGGGATGTAAGTATGTTGCATTGTGGGATATGAGTATGTTGCATTGTGGGATATGAGTATGTTGCATTGTTGGATGTGGGTATGTTGCGTTGTGGGGTGTGAGAACATTGCGTTGTGGGATGTAAGTATGTTGCGTTGTGAGGTGTGAGCATACTTGAATGTGAGATGTGAGTATGTTGCATTGTGAAATAGTGATGGTTTCACTCATTTCATTAAAATATAACCGAAATGGTCACTTCCGCTACACAGAAATATGAAGACATCCTAATACAGGTTGTGCCAGAACGACCTTTCGCAAACTTTGACCGACAATGAAATGTGTTCAGAAAGTCGCCATAATCCATTCCGAAAGCAGTTTTTTTCGAGCTTCACAGAACAAGTTTCAGTATTGCGACTCCCGTTTCAGACTACGCTTTGAAAAATAGTTTGACAAAGTTCTGGATGCAAAGTTTTAAAACATGACAAATGACTCATAGTTGGCAGAGATTGTATGGCCATTCTTGTACGTCTCTTACTTTTCAGATGTTTATGGAGAGTTAGGCGATGGTTTTGACAGAACAGACCTACAGTCCATAACTACCCGTGTTAACCATTTCAAGGTTGAATGATCAGAAAACACATTCGGGCTTTCAATTTGGTAGGATGAAGGGTCGTTCTGACATGACCTATTATGGGATGTCCTCTGACAATTGAATACCTTTATGTAGCTGTAGCGAACATATGTTTTTAATAAAATTTATATTACACTGCAAGGCGTGGTCATGTATCAGTTTTGGGATTTTGAGTGTAGCGTGGAGGAATATACTGAGGGGCAAAAGAAAGTTTACCGAGGGTTTTTTATGTGATTGATATTGAAAGAAGGGTTGTTTAATATGATTATTTCTAATTAACGATCAGTTAAGTTTGAAAAAAATAATCTGTGGCTGGATAGTTTTGTGTAAAAATAAAAATAAATGGGTTCATGTTTGAAATGCTGACAAAACATGAAAAATGAAAAAGATAAGATGTCTAAAAAAACAATAAGCAATGTTACACATTATGCGATTTTCTTTAATACTGAAAGGGTTTTTATTGTTATTCCTTGATTGCTGACTAGACACCAGCACCGTTCACCTTTTGGAAACAATTTCGTTAACTCAAGATTTTTTCAATCGAAAATAAAAACAATATCATGTAATCAATTGAGGCATAGTATATGTTGCGTTATGTGTTTGGGGGGGGGGGGGGGGGGGGGGGGAGATATGCGCTCTTACCCTAAGAGGCCTGCTGGGTCGGGCTAGTAAGACGAATGACACAGTGTAAATTGATAGTATGTATGTCGCGCTATTTGAATCCGATGCAGAAACAAGGTAGAAATGAGCGTTGTAAACACTGCTGTCCTTTTATGACGCGTGTAGATGAGAACTCATGATGCGATGAGCGATTAGATCACGTTGTGACATTTGGATTTGTCCTTCGATTGCTTCTCCTTATAGAAATTGAAAAGGGCTATCAAGACATTCTATCGACGTTTAAAGTTGTTGTTGTCAAATGGCCTGGTGTGAGATTCATTCTCTCAAGACATTTGGACAGTATTCATCAGGGTAACTGTTTCTGGCATTTAATGGTACCTGTCCCACAGTATCGACATAGTATTGAGATACTGTGATGAGTTTTAATGCAGAAAGTTTTTATGTTGGGTTTTTTCTGCCTTGTAAAAACCAAATAAATCCATCGTTCCAGAGTGGCAACGATTTGTTAGGGAGATTAATGTGTGGGTGGGTTGTTGAGGGAGGGTGTGTTTGTGTGCGTTCAAACACTGCTTAGGATACATTTATACTACAATTATCTCAATGAGTGAGTGTTCGTCAGTAAAAGAGTGGTGAGAAAATATGTGATCAGTAATCGAATTGGGCTTTAAACAGCATCGCAGTTATGTCATCGTTGAACAGGATATATATTAATTCAATTTTTCTCAAATACTTTCTGTGAATATAACCTCCCTTGGTTTTATATATATATAAGTATTTGAGACAAATTGAATTAAATACCATTTTGCTTCTCACAAACAAAGGATTTGCTTGCATATTTGCAATTTGAGAATAAAAATTCAATTCTGTACAAACATTTGATTTTTCAACTTTGTACACCACTATTAACAAATGGAGGGAAAACTGTCTTCCTTGAAGCATGGTGCATTTGTCACGAAACGTTGTTACTAAAGATATGGTTACTATATATGTAGTTATGTTTTTAATCTCATTGGTTTAAAAGGCTTCCTCCTGTAAAAAGTCCCCTCGGGAGAAATGGCGTCGTCATCCTTTGCATAATGGTTGTCAGACAGGGGTTATTCCTCCGACGTCACCTCTTTAATCCTTCTATTGTGTGCAGCTTACTTGTACAAACTCACAAGGAGACTTGTCTTGGCACTTTTTTATGCCATTTTCATTGCACATTAATTCGTCGACGAAGTCTGACAATAACGACAATAATGAACAAAGGATTTGGGTGTATTTTTTTTTAATTTGATAAATATACACACATAAATGTACAACATATACTTATGTTAATATGCATCTATTCAGCTGTATACATCATATACAATGTATTATCACACTTGTCATCACAATGTTGCATTGAAAATTCATCAATCTATACTTACACCTTTACAACTTAACAACACTATTAGCACGGCAGAGCGGATCATGACCACTGCTAGGTAACAATGCCGTCACGGTGTCTCGTAGTTTGCCTTTACATAAAACCTCCCGTGACTGAATATCCCCCCTCCCCATCTATCTGCGCATTTGCCATTTTCAAATGACGGCTAGGTTATTTGTGATTTTCATTTTCCTACAGCAAATGGGTAGCAGACTTGTGCACCGGTGCATTGTTTTGGTGGCACAACAAACATTTAGTGAGTTTCCACGACGTGTAGCCTGATATTTTTACACGGTTTCCTAAGCGGATTAGCATAATATAGGCTATTAATGGCCTGTCATTTCGGGTGGTAATCCACCTGTAACATTCCATTGGAGACTCAGAAAACTAAAGGCATCACCCTGGCAGCTGATAGAATAGTTTTTGCCTTTTTCGTCGGAGATGAGGTTAGATGTTTCCACTGCTTTGACTGTTGTTTTGTCTTGTTGTTGTTGATTGTTGTTTAACGACGCACTCAGCAATATTACAGCTATATGACGGCGGTCTGTAAATAATCGAGTCTGGACCAGACAATCCAGTGATTAACCTAATGAGCATCGGTCCACACGATTAGGATACGATGGATTTGTTTGACCAAGATGGCTTTATCACTGTGGTTGGGTTCGATGGCCGAATATAGCCTTGAAGCGTATTCCCAGAAAACTTAGACCCCCCTCTCTTAAAGAACCCTATCTCTCTCCCAAATCTCCTCTACCCAGCAGTGTTGAATTCTTGATGTATGTCCTGGGGTAGCCCAGTGGTTGAAGCGTTCGCTTGTCGCGTTGAAGGCCCGGTTTAGTTCCCCATATGGGCACACTGTGTTTAGTCAATTTCTGGTGTCACCCACCCTTATATTGCTGGGGTATTGCTAAACGCGGCATAAAACCATACTCATTCTCTCGTTTGAATATCTATGGCAAATCCAAAGGCTGACCCGGAAGCAAACAGCAACCCGAAAGCACATGAACCTTACATAATAACGCGTGAAATAAAAGTGAATATTGTAAACTACACATTATTCCTGTTACAAATAGCTGTGTAATGTTGTATCATATATGTGATCTCCACGTGATAAAACGAAGTGGTTACCATACTTCTCATCCAGACCAACTATTGATATTGCCAAAAACTATAGAGAAGCTTGACTATTGTCATGTTTAACCTTTGACTATAGCTTTTCATTTCCTGTTGTCATTTTTTGTTATGTCTAAGTCCAATGTTAGTCTCGTTTTTCTGAATGCAACTATACTTTTCACATAAATAATGGTTGGATCATCTAAAGAAGTTGCATTGAAATAACAACCGGATCTGAAAAGTGAACTTTTTAGTTGAAGGTTTAAACATTCAGTTTGAATGAGACTTTACCCCAGCTATATGAAAATATAATATTCAAACTGTTCTTAAATTAAAAGCGACAAAACCATTTCCATAATCATCAGCAATTCCTGCTAAAAACCTAGTCCATGGCATAATTTCGACTATGTCCTAAGCACGAATCACTATCAAATGGTATAGTACCAGGCGTTCGCTGAAAGGTCTGCGTATTCTGCCCAAGTGATGTCACCCGCCACAAACACATACAAGGGCATGTTATGCCAAAAACACGGATATATTTGACAAAATAGGGAATTGCATGGAACATAATTTCCGTCATCGACGCTTCAGACTCCAAAATGTCCTCCACATGTCTACCGCAAAAACATTTTGAAAGCTTTTTAAGGCTGCTCAAACAACTTCCGAGCAAGAGTTACACGCCTCTCCCTGAAATATGAAGAATGAGCGTGCTTGACTTTACCCCAATGCAGACGCCAATGGCTGGAACCACTGGACACAAAGGGAAAGTTGACCCCATGGGGATGCCTACCCCCGGCCAAAAGTCCTATCCCTAAATTGTACATAGATGTGATCTGTGGGGAAGTCATGCGTTACATAAATTGTATTCTCAGTAAGCTTTAGATGACAGTTGCTTTAAGTTTGGACAAATTGTTCTGAACCTTTGAAGACAGATGTACGAGGGATTGCTAAAGTGAGTGAGTGAGTATGGTTTAACGCCGTTTTTAGCAATATTCCAGCAATATCACGGGGGGGGGGGGGGGCAACAGAAGTGGGCTTCACACATTGTACCCATGTCGGGAATCGAACCCGGGTCTGCGGCCTGACGAGCGAACGCCTTAACCACCAGGCTACCCGACCGCCCCAGGGATTGCTACAAAAAGTAGGACGTATATAACGCCCTTAACAGTTTAATGATGTCCATGCAAACAGATTGCATTTAAACCAATACACAACCAGGCAGCATGTTTCTGTAGGCATTAAAATGACTAGGAATTCTCTGTTGATGAACATGGACAATATTGGCTGCGATGTCATCAAGTAGTTCCTTCTGAAAGGGCCAACATCTATTCAGCGTGCGGACAAGGTGCTAACTTTACGGGATGATTCTACAGCCTTTGGCACTGTTAGGAGATGGCCAGCGGAGACAAGAGAGAGTCTCAAATATGATCCAAGATCAGGATGACCTTCAACTGCGACCACGAAGGAACATACATGATATGATTATGGATGATCGACTCATCTCATGTCACTTAGCCATTACACCAATCTCTGATAAGAGAGTTAGAACATTCCGAGGAAAGAACTGAGCGTGTTAGGGTTTCGTCATGCTGAGTTCCAAGGCTTCTGACCCCTGATTAGACCAATCAGATTCCACCTCTCGTATTACTTGCATTTGCTTTAAACAAAATGGCGGCGCCCACCAAGACGATCTGATCGATAATCAAGATCTATGTTGTGATAAAACGGATCTTACATCGCGAAGTGCATCACATCTCGTGAGCACCTTGATTAAAAACATGAAAAGATTTGGAAAATATCTGTTGACAACGAGTCAAATCCTGCAGTCGACCGAAACCTGCATGACAGTTTACGAACCGGATTTCGATTTCGTTGCGCGATTTTGATTAGACTATGCACAGACACGTTAGACCAGCCCAAACGTAACTCCATAATACCAGCCTAGTATAAATATGACAAGTTATTTGTGTACTTTCTATTTAATTACCTGTAAGGCTACCCGTGAAGATCCGGGGTAGAAAAGGTCTTCAGCAACCCATGCTTGCTGTAAAAGGCAACCATGCTTGCCGTAAGAGGCGACTAACGAGATCGGGTGGTCAGGCTCGCTGACTTGGTTGATGCATGTCATCGTGTCCCAATTGCGTGGATCGATGCTCATGATGTGAATCACGCCATTGCCGAGCGCGGCGTTAAACAACAAATAAACAAACACTAAATCTGTGGTGGTCCATTACGACAGTGCACCTGTGAGCCTGTGTCTGTTGTCGCTATGGCTGTGTGTAAGAATGGGCTTGGAACACAGTCATCAGTTATTCTGTAACATGTGGCGGATGCTGTATTAGAGCAGGACATGCTTATCCTTTACACGAACACCTACCTCATCACTGATTTCACTGATGTATTCATATTATTTCATCATTATTTCGGCTGTTACGCCCATATAACCCTGTTCTGGTATATTTTCGACACTGGTTATTCTCTGACGTTGACGTTTTGAATTCCCTTTATGTACCGTATGGCAGTCGTAAATAACATTCAACTGCATAATTACACGTGTATATGATATTAGCATTACAAGGTAGCACTTTCCGTATGGTATTAATACCATGGACAATCCGGGATTCCACGCCCAGTCGATGCTGGCGCCACCATTATCCTATTGTGACAGTGATGAGAATATGAATAACACATTTGGTGCATGTTTTATTGCAGCACAACTCAATCTATATCAAATTGAATGCTGAATGGGTTTTGTTTAACGCCATTTTTAACAGAATTCCAGTGATGGTGCGTCATCTTGATATGAGAGAAAACCCAAATTGATACAGATCTAGTTAGATCCTCTTGGCGAACCCTCGAACATGAGCATGGATCTGATCTCTAGAAATCTAGAAACATAAGCAGGGCGAATCTGGAATTTGAACTCAGGATCATAGGTGTCTGACATGCCTAAGGGGCGCAACTCTGTAAAGCGAATTGCGGCGCCGAATGTAAGAGAATACAATTTGCTTGACCAGTCTCATCTGAACAGACACATATGGATAATATGGCGACAGGTCAGACTCAGCTTATCTTGAGTTTTTTGGCCGAATCAAAGAACAATGCCAGTCTGACCTGCCTGTCAAAAAGGAATATGGCGTCACCTCCACTAGCATACGTCCTATTGTTGGTGTCTCTTAGAAACCTAGTCCACTGCAGTATGTACAAGAATGTGTTTATATACATACATATAAATACTGACTATGCTTCCCACTATTGATGTATAACGTTATATATGTGACATATCGACATGTACCAGGTAAAACTGCTGCCTTCTCGCTAAGTTAGTCATCACGGATTTATTGTCGCTTCCCTCTTACGTCTACCCAAACGCTTGGATGC
This sequence comes from Haliotis rufescens, assembly GCF_023055435.1. NCBI lineage: Eukaryota > Metazoa > Mollusca > Gastropoda > Lepetellida > Haliotidae > Haliotis > Haliotis rufescens. The sequence continues at coordinate 17,346,911 of NW_025964223.1, forward strand.
TTCAACGATCATGGGGTCAGATGTGTAACACATTTTACAACTCTACTTCCTAAATGAAAGCGACTAAACGCTTTCCGCAGTCATAACAAGGATCTGCCAAAGCCCCTTTTGCCAACTTTGGGCTGTTTTATGGTTACTTTAGGGCTTAAATGCAATGCGTTCGTCCAGCAAAGTTCCTTTGTCCCAAATATCCAGTGTGTTATGCAAATATTTATCCTTCATCATTTATGGTTTGATTGAACGCAAATATTTTCGAAATATGCAGCCAATTCCTAATGCCTCCATATGGGTACAATATATAAACCTTGTTGCTATCACCTGTATTTGTCTCCAGACTCACTGCAATATCGCTAAGGTCGTCATAAAACTTGCTAATAGTAACTCTATTCCATGACAGAATAGTTCTCTACCGATAATATCATTATGATGCCAAAGGACCGTTCACATTTGTAACATGGCATAAACAAGATATAATTATATTTGTGTCATTTTGTATCTCTTTTTTCATTTGTAGAAAGCACAAATGGAGAAGAGTTTGTCTTTGCATTTTTTGCGAATTTTTATAACACACCAGGGGCGGTCGGGTAGCCTAGTGGTTAAAGCGTTCGCTCGTCACGCCGAAGACCCGGGTTCGATTCCCGACATGGGTACAATGTGTAAAGCCCATTTCTGGTGTCCCCCGCCGTGATATTGCTGGAATATTGCTAAAAGCGGCGTAAAACCATACTCTCTCACTCACTTATAACACACCAGGCTGGACTCCATTACATGAAATCTACATTTCTTCAACATCAGAATCCAAATGCACAATCGAGGTGAACATACCTGCATACACAGTGACAAAGAAAACACTCCCAGAGAACACACAACTCAAAGCACTGAGTACGATAGCAAACAAAGGCATTCATATTAACTGTACCAACCCGGTATCAGTGTACGGTTATAATAGATTAGGACGCACGGACAGTAGCGATTCCATCACAGCCCTCCCTGTAGAAGCCCTTACTACCGAATACTGACAGACAGACAGACAGACAGACAGATAATTTATTTAAGTCTCACCTCACAAGTACAGGGTAAAAATATGCTATACAAAATACAATAAAAAGTGAGCCACACTTTAAGGGTTACATCATTCCTGGTGTCAACAACAACCCCTTTTGGGGAGTGGTATCAACAAGCGACAACACATCCGTAAAGATCCATTTAACCTCATCATGTTCTGTCCAGCTCAACAACACTTGGTACAAAACAGAGATATACTGGACATCCATCTGAAGAAGAATAATGTCTTGCAAATAATACATGATACAACATTTTAAGCGATATATTATTGTGATTTTGGTGGCACTTATATCAAAACATCTTTTCCGGTATCTGTGTTTTAGGGTTCTCTTTACTACTACCCAAACCATATAGTGTCATCACACCTGGTTCTCCAGGTTCCTGCTCTCAGCCCCTTCAGCACCACAGCGGTAGTTCCCAGGGTCTCCGCACTATTTGGACAAACAGTCGTGCGTCTTCTTGGAGGCCAGACATTCGTGACCAACTCGTGTTATTCCGGGACAAGCCGAATAGCGACTCGTGCCCCTCTCGTGGCCATTTTGGCGCCTGGGTTCCATCTAAACGCAAACGGGCATACCTAAAAACAGTTGTCAACTCGGTTCACATATATTTCCCCGTGCATTATATGTCTTTCAAATGCAATCTAAAGCACATCGTGACATGTGGAATTATACAGTATGATTAAACACATTTAACTGTGTCTTGGGTATATTTTTAGATGCAAGACATATGTAAAATCAAAACATATTTCTGAGGGATTCTTTGACGAAGAACTTGAAATTATACGCGCATTCTGATTAGTTTGTCGTATTTTCGCACATAACATTCTTCGATAGGGGACGAGTCTTCTTGCAGGTTACGGAAAGGGGCGAGTGGTGACGAATGGGAGGCCAGAATGACACCTCAGTCACCATAACGTCTGTCCGTCAGTCCACTATCAGCGTACATAATACTTCACTAACATTGAGACAGTTTATGGATTTCAACGTCACGCAGCTTGACACAGATTTGTATATCTAAAGTAATAAACCCATCTGGTCGTTCAGAACACATACTATCACCCCGACGGTGGAATTATGTTGTTTATACCGGGACCTGATCTGCACCTGAAAGAGTACACCTTTCAAACGATGGACATCGGAGGACCATATTCACACTGTAGGGTTGTTTGTGAAACACGCTTTATTGACAGTATATATGTTAATGGAAATGCATCCTTGGATATAACATGGAGTAACATCACATCACTGAAATATTCAGTTGGAATTCTGGCTCTAAAGGCCTTAGCACCTTATCACATCAAAAGTGAACATCCCTTTTACCTCAGGGTCAATGGAAACCTTGGTTATGATGCGTATGGTGAGTGAGTGTGGTTTTACGCCGCTTTTAGCAATATTACAGCAATATCAAATATTTTCGCAATATGAAAATTGGACAAATTGTTCTGAACCTTTGAAGACAGATGTACGAGGGATTGCTAAAGTGAGTGAGTGAGTATGGTTTAACGCCGCTTTTAGCAATATTACAGCAATATCACGGCGGGGGACACCAGAAATGGGCTTCACACATTGTACCCATGTCGGGAATCGAACCCGGGTCTTCGGCGTGAAGAGCGAACGCTTTAACCACTAGGCTACCCGACCGCCCCTATGATGCGTATGGTATCACCGGTGGATACAAGCTTCTTACACACGGTCAGTACAGTAAAAGGTGACGAGTTTCACTTGTGTACATGCGAACGCAATTGGTATTTATTTGGTTTCATTTCTTGGAGAATCTAATACTGCCACGTCTATTTCCATAAAAGAAAACAATCATATTTCCACCATTGATCTCCAATGAACCATTCAGAATTAAATAATTACAAAGGAAGATAATTTATGGATGTCAACTTCTTTAATATGAGGAACACGGCGTTTCGGAGTATATACTTACTCCGTCATCGGGTGAAATGATGTATATTCTCCGAAACGCTGCGTTCCGAAGTGGTGTTTCTCATCAATAAAGAAGTTGGCATCCATAAATTCTCTTCCTTATGTGTTTCACTTCGTACCAGGAGACCTGGAATGTTCGAAACCTGACCATGCAACTGGCCATACGAGGGTATCAGGTCAGATCCAGGGATCTATAGTACACGTCAGTCTTTTCAAGGATCCAGCCTACCAAGTCCCAGCACAAGGCACAAGTGGGACAGCCTGTTTTCGTCCAAGTGTCTGTTCCACGACCTGAGCACACGATCATGACTACGTCCTCCAAGGATTGCACGTCCCACCTTCTGTTAGACAAAGGGTAAATAAGTGTTCATGTTTTTTTCAGGTGAACAATTGACCTGCCTTTGCATGTGTTTGTGACGGGTGCCATCGGTTGGGCAGGATACGCTCACCTTTTCGCTCATCTGGTATCATCACTATTTGATAGTCATTCATAAACACATGCTCATGACATAGTCGGAATCGTACAATCGACTCTTCTATTGAAGATGGAAAGGGTTTTGTTGCTTTTGTTCTGTCTGCCTTTTAGCTCTATTATTCCGAATGTACTGGGATAAGTAAGATGTCATCTAATTCATAATTGTACAAGGCTTTTATGTTTTTTATCAGCAGCAAAGCGATCGGTGAATATATATTTATTTGTAATTGTAGCTACCATCAAACTGATTCTTTCATCACTGTTATTGCACTCGATTGTATGAGAAATAGGTCTCTTCAAACCCTGCCAATTTTCTCGTTTACATGTGTTTTTTTTCAGTTGTCCAGTCGACAGTTCAACTCAAGTATTGATGTCAAGGGACCACGTGACAAGATTCAGTTTTGACATGTTTGATCTGCCCACTGAGGACGACGGCATCTACGTCACGTGTGACGTCACGTTCTGTGATCAGATGGGCATCTCACCACATTGCAAACAAGGATGTCACACTGATCCCCAAGTTGGAATTATTGGCTGAACATTTGATACCTAACCTAGAAGTATAAATGCATACTCGGTATTAGTAAACGATCTGACTGAAACAAATAGTATAAAACTACATTTTGATTGTTATCTAATATCCTGGAAATAAAATTCAATCAGATATTATTGGATTGTTGATTAGTTAATGGACATTTACAAGTGAAATGGATAACCAACTGTCGACTAAAGATGGCCGATGTTCTCCTAAATATGTGGAGAGCTGTATAGTTGCTCTAAGAGATGAAGGGTAAGCTTGATCAGCTGTTAATGCATGTACTTTCAAAAAAAGATCTGAGTCCATATAAGCTGGTGTATATTTTGATACAGTGTGTCTACCAACGTTAACATAATCTCTGCAGCTGCAGCATCCATAACTGGTTGCCCTGGTGACGGTATTAATGTTGTTGTTGGTGTTGTTGTTTTACGCGGCACTCAGCAATATTACAGCATTGTGTGGCGTTATGCGGCGTAAAACAGCATAGTGTGGCGTTATGCGGCATAATGCAGCATTGTGTGGCGTTATGCGGCGTAATACAGCATAGTGTGGCGTTATGGGGTGTAATGACGTATTGTGTGCCGTTATGCGGGTTACTGCGGCACTGTGTGGCGTTATGGGGCGTAATGCAGTATTGTGTGGCGTTATGGGGCGTAATAAAGCATAGTGTGGCGTTATGCAGCGTAATGCAGCATTGTGTGGCGTTATTGGGTGTAATGCAGCATTGTGTGGCGTTATGGGGCGTAATGCAGCATTGTGTGGCGTTATGGGGCGTAATACAGCATAGTGTGGCGTTATGGGGCGTAATGCAGCATTGTGTGGCGTTATGCAGCGTAATGCAGCGTTGTGTGGCGTTATGGGGTGTAATGACGTATTGTGTGCCGTTATGCGGGTTACTGCGGCATTGTGTGGCGTTATGGGGCGTAATGCAGCATTGCGTGGCGTTATGGGGCGTAATACAGCATAGTGTGGCGTTATGCAGCGTAATGCAGCATTGTGTGGCGTTATGCGGCGTAATGCAGCATTGTGTGGCGTTATTGGGTGTAATGCAGCATTGTGTGGCGTAATGTGGGCTACTGCGGCATTGTGTGGCGTTATGGGGCGTTATGCAGCATTGTGTGGCGTTATGGGGCGTAATGCAGCAATGTGTGACGTTATGCGGCGTAATGCAGCATTGTGTGGCGTTATGGGGCGTAATGCAGCATTGTGTGGCGTTATGCAGCGTAATGCAGCATTGTGTGGCGTTATCGGCGTAATGCAGCATTGTGTGGCGTTATGCAGCGTAATGCAGCATTGTGTGGCGTTATGGGGCATAATGCAGCATTGTGTGGCGTTATGTGGAGTTACGTGGTGCAATATAGCACTGTGCGGCATTATGTTATGTGGCGAAATGCAGTGCTCTGTGGCGATATGTGGGGCAATGCAGTATTGTGTGAAGTTATTCAGAGATAATCGTAGCAAGAATGGCGCACAATGGCGACGGAAGTATCTGCATTACAGACGCTCTCTCTACGTTACAATGGAAAACATGAAAACAGATCACAAGGCACAGATTGTCACAATTCACACATGATTCATGTCGGTGTATACAATTCCCGAATCAAGAAAAATCCTCCTCTGAACACCCGCGTACAATACACTCTGTTTTGTCAAAAGAAGTAACCAGTAGATATACGTCAACATTGTTGTACGTATTTCGTTATTTCTTTGAGGTGAAGGTCGGGTGAATAAGTTGACACAATTTATCTCTTTTTACTGATCCTGTCATGTAGAGTGTGCATAACATTCAAATATTTTTTCACGCAATAAATTACACAATAGATATGTGTTACTTTTCAATATCATTTCAAGGGCCAAAAAATACTGGAAACTTTGACAGTCTAATGTTTGCGTGAAAGTTCTTTACATAAGTAACTGACAAATATCGTGTCATGTGTTATATGTCTTACTCTTTCTTACACGATGACATGACACGTAAACCTTTAAAGCTACATTATTTCCTTTGTAAAATCTATCCTTGTTAATTCATACACACGTAATGACTAGAAAAAAAATTTTTAATCCTTTACCTAAAACGGATTATCTTTCTCCAACAAAACTATTATATTTATACACACCTGTTCATAAGTTTAAAAAAAATTATTTTGTTTTATTATTGTCCGACTGAACGCTGAAACCTGACGGCATATCAGGTGCGCGTTTAAACACAATGGAGTTACGAATAACTCTATAACCTTATCACATGGTTCACCATGTATTTAATATTTAATTCATACGATAGTACCTGTTTAGTTATAGATTGGGTGAGCCTTATGCGATTTATCCAGAGAATTTCAAATAAAAAGGACTTTCCTTCAGTTTTTATTATTTCAAATTTGAAAAGAAGCAGCCACGTTGTAAGGACATTGTACATTCATGACCGATATTTAAGATACACTTGTTTTGTGTGAGTATCTGAAACTGATGCCCAGCAGGGGCAGATCGAGTTTTTTGTTTGTTATACTATGAGCTAGTATTAGATTATTTATGTGATAATCAATACAGCAATGGCGTACATAAACAATGACGTCAAAGAGTTGTCGGATTCACTACGTTTGATTAAAAGACTAGGACACCATTAATAATGAGGCAAGTTGGGTCAGAATACATTTACTTTTACTGTTCTGTACGGTGGCCCATAAGGGACATGGAGTCTGTTTTTCAATATTTTGATATTTCACTTACTTTTATCGTAACCTGTTGCAAATTAACACAATTTGTCATACCAATATGTGATAAATCATGTATAAAAACAACCGAAAACATGCAAAATGTATTTTCAAGTAGCTATTGAATCGCTGAAATGTGAAGCGAAAATGTCAAAAACTGAAAAGGAAATGTCAAAAACAAAAACGAAAATGTCAAAAACTAAAATGAAAATACAGAAAACTATTTCCACACGGTGATGATATTTCCATCGACATTTTCATTTTAGTTTTTGACATTTTCGCTTCACTTTTCAGCGATTCAATATATTCTTTATACATGATTTATCACATATTTGTATGACAAATCGTGTTAATTTGCAAAGGTTACGATATCAGTAAGTGAAATACCATGTCCCTTATGGGCCACCGTAGTTCTGTTACTTTATTCATAATAAAGTACAGTTTCCCCATTACTTGTGATTTGTAATGATGCATTGAAGTATTTGGTTTCATTAACAGTTTGGTTATTTGTGAACGTAACAATGCGGAAATATACTGTGATCCCTGACAAATCCTCACCAAGTCAGCCGAGTTACAATGGCCTTGGTCTAAACATAACGGAGTTATGCCCCTTTGTGTATTCCTCTCAGTCGTGTTTTGAGACATGGAGGAAATTCGACTTATAGCATGCTTTTTTCCATCTGAGATATTAAAAATACTGCATGAGTTCCCATTAGATGCCTTTTTTACTGAACGAGAGGACATTCTAAATAGAATCTAACGGAGCGAATGTTCTTGAGTTTCGTAAAAGAAATGTATCTGATGAGAAATCGAGAGGCATTTTATTTATTACTCACGCATCCACATTAATAACTTGTTCCTGCTATTTTGTGACATGACAGCTGCAACGATCAACGATTCTTTATTTAGGAATTTCTTTTACTAATGGTAATTAAAGCTCATGTGAGGTGAAATGGGGTTTAACGTCGTGTCAAAGATTATTGCACTTGTACAGCGACGTGTGTGTGTGTGTGGCTGCTTGTACAAGTCCGGACTGATGCCGATTTATAGTGCTAGCCCACTGAGATACCATGCCGCAGTTTAACATGAATACCCCCACTCAGACACAGTATACTGACTCCGAGCCGACCAGTCCTTGTTTTAGCCCCTTAATGCCGAGCGCCAGACAGGGTAACATCAAGTACCATCTTTTAACGTCTTTTGGTATTACGCGGGTGTGGATCGAACCCCGGACCTTTCGCTCTCCAGGCGGACGCTCTACCACTAGACCACGGAGGCGGTCTCAAGCTCAAAGCTACAGGTGTACGCAGAACAACTGAAAGAGTACAACACGGGTACATACGTTCACACGGCTGGTATCGCTGCTGTGTAATCTACATCCAACATTTTCTGGAATTATCAGCTGAATTTACCGCCTGTCCTTACCGTCTTGGTAAAGAAACATCAATGTGGCCGCGAAAGATGTTTATGTTTCTTGTACCACCCTGTACTGTAGAATTGAAAATCAACACACTCGTGTCAGTTGACCCTGCACACGAAGGGCAAGGTCACCGTCAGAATAACACACAACCGTTATGGATACACGCCGTTTTACACGTCGGGTCACAACGGCTTTCGTTTCGGATGTTTTCGGTCACAGGAATGCTTTGTCGTGTGGCTTGCCGCGACACCATGTGGCGTTTCGTGGGGTTGTGTGGCGTTATGTAGAGTCATGTGGCGTTGGTGGTGTTATGTGGCGTTGTGCTCTTTGTGACGTTGTGTTATGTAGTATTGCGCGGCGCTTTGTGGCTGTTCGCGGCTTTGTTTGGCGTTATGAGGCGTTTGTGCGGCGCTTTGTGGCGTATCGTGGCATTGTGTGGGGTTATGTGGCATTGCGCGGCGCTTTGTGGCTGTTCGCGGCTTTGTGTTGCGTTATGAGGCGTTTATGCGGCTTTGTGTTGCGTTATGAGGCGTTTATGCGGCTTTGTGTTGCGTTATGAGGCGTTTATGCGGATTTGTGTGGCGTTATGTGGCGTTGCGCGGCGTTATGCGATGTTATTTGGCTACATGTGGCGTTATTTAGGTTTATGTGGCGTCATGCAGGGCTGTCAGATTGGAAGGCATAGCAAACGTGTCCGAAGGCTGTATCATACCCCCTGGCACTGCCATTTTCATCAACATCTACTCTTCCGGCCACAACCTGCTCATGCCCATGTGTGGTGTAGCCCTATGTATAAAGCGATGCTGCGCGGGGTTGACAGGAGCTGCGGAGACGGAAGAGGAGATGCGAGCATGAAAACTGTAGATAAGTCGGTGAAATGTAGATAGATGAATATCACGGTGGCAGGTGCAACTATCAACATTGACTGCAAATGACACATAATATCAAGATATGCTTGTTGTAATGGATATGGCGATATTGTGCTTCCCGCCAATATGGGCATGAGTGGCAGGGTGTTTAGGCAATAGATGGAGCACTCCCGATACTCGCAGACCTGGCGTTCAAGCTTATTGCACTTAACTAGCGACGTACATGCACGTGTGTGTGTGCGTGCGAGTGTGCGTGTGCGCGTGCGTTTTTGCTTATCTTGAACTAGTCTGGACTGATGCCGACTCAAAATAGGTTTTCTTTGTGTATTGTCAGTGTTCGAAATACCTGCCTGCCCGACCGTCCGAGACGGGTTGATTTCAACTCGGGCTGCCAGATTTTCAAATCCCCCTGCCCGACGGTCGGGTTATATTTCATATGTGAAAATATTCTAAATATTTCCCGATGATAAGCATTAATTCACATGTAAAGATGAATGATAAAATGTAACCAAAAAGAAACCCCGTTAGCTTTTAGACAACCTCAAATTTAGCGATGCGCTTATGCTACAAGCAATCAGTTTTCATATTTTGAGACAAGCTATTTGATTGGATAATCCCCGACACGACGACCAATCAGCCACCCTGTTTCTGTTGCTAGTGATATTGCAAATGGCGGCGCCCATTACCCACGTTGCTCGACAGCATGAGTCTTTTAAAGTTTCTTGGTTTACCTGAAGTCAGTGATGACAAGAAAAATGCAAAGTCACAGGCTGAAAGAGACAAGATCTATGATAGCACGAAGCGCAAAAGAACGATCGTTCCTTCTTGGAAAACTGAATTTTCATGGTTGGCATGGGCGGATACATGGGCGTGTTATACTGAACCGCAAAAGAAACGTCACCCCAAGTAACATTGCATGAAAAGTCGTCATTTAAATATCTGGGTAATTTTTGTCAAAGTTTCTCAAATTTAACATTCTCTTGTCCGGAAAAATGAAATTTGATGATAAAAAAACAAAGCAGATGACAATAAAACCGACCGCCCCAACGCATCACGGCAACGGCCATGGTATATACCCGATGCACGTGAGTTCCGTGCAAATTGAAATGCACTTGCGTTCCCCCATTTCCTATAAAAATCCACCCAGATCGGATAACATTTATTCGTTATTGAATTGCTACCACATACCAAGATTGACCAGAAATCAGCGACACCAAGCCCTTGGACGATTGAAAGCTGACCAAACCGCCCGGCAAGTAGCCAATGCATTTCAAGTCCACGCAAGGACCATGTACAGGCTCCAGCAACGGTACCAGACCACCAACACTACAGATGACCGACCACGTAGTGGAAGACCAAGGGTCAACACACGACGTCAGGATTGTCAGATTGTACGGACACCGTGCGTCGACGATTGACGAGCAGACACCTCCACTGTCACAGGCCACACCGAGGACCCATTCTGACATCACGTCATCGCCGGGACCGTCTCCAGTGTGCATCACAAAACCAACATTGGTGCCACCAGCAGTGGAGAAGAGTCCTCTTCTCAGACGAGAGCCGTTACTGTATCTCAACAGCAGATGGCAGAGAGAGTCTGGCGACGCTGTTGAGAATATTATTCGGAGGCTTGTGTTGTTGAGAGAGACTCGTGGGGTGGTCTGAGCATCATGGTGTGGGGTTGAATTGGTCTTGCATAGAGGGTCGGCCCTGTGGTCTTTCAGAACATTGGTCCAGGGAGAGGCAATGGTGTCACAGCAGCTCGGTACATTGAGCAAGTCTTGAGACCACACGCTATACCTCATTTGGCACGTCGCCGCAACCACGAGTTTCAGCATGATAACGCCAGTGCCCACACTGCGAGAACACGAGGCTTCCTTCCTCCAGTAGAATGGCATCAGAACCATGCAGTGGCCTGCCCTCAGTGCCGATTTAAATCCCATTGAGCACTTGTGGGACGAGATTCAAAGACGGCTGAATAACGTCATACCAAGGCCGACAACTGCAGCTGAGCTACGTCAGGCGTTCCTCAGAGTGTGGGCTCAAGTGCCTATGGCCTTCATCAACCACCTCATCCATTCCATGTATCGACGTTACACAGCAGTCATCAATGCACATGGCGGACACACGAGATACTGACTTGTGATGCCATTTTCTCAGAGACTAGTGTTGTGTTTCACTTTAAGAACATTCGACACTTTAATTTCAACCTTGAGGATCAATTTTGCCAAGTTTCATCTTTTTAATATGTCTCAAAGTATGTTAAGAGTGTTTGGACAAATAAGGTTTCTGATGTATCTATTCATGGTGACGTTTCTTTTGCGGTTGAGTATATCTTTCCCCATATGTTATATATATTTCAGACGCAATTTAAAGCACATCGGGACATGCGAAATTATACAGTATGATTGAACACGTTTAACTGTGTCTTGGGTATATTTTTAGACAAGACAAGACATATGTAAAATCAAAACATATTTCTGATGGATTCTTTGACGAAGAACTTGAAATCATAGAGCATTCAGATTGGTTTGTTGTATTTTTGCACATAAAATTCATCGACAGGGGGACGAGTCTTCTTGCAGGTTACGGAAAGGGGCGAGTGGTGACGAATGTACACATCCGTGTTCACTGGCCTCGCAAATATGGAGACTCAGTACCAGACACATGTGTATCTCGCGTGCTCGTCAAGCAGTCGCCATTTTGATTCAACACCAAGACCACGACATCTCGCGAGGTATCGTGAGATTTAGCGTGAGCTATGATCATTGTCTGCAGCAGTATATAATCGAGATGCCACTTGATGTAGGGCGTATGTAGCTGATATAAATGAGATCTGACGCTGGGGTCTTCTCCTTCATGTGTAGGCCAGGTGTCGCGGGACTCAGACTGTTGACCGGTTCCTACAAATGTGTCATTATGTCTGTCGGGGGGCTCATTCAGACGAAAACGTTGTTTTCTGCATCATTGAAATGTAGGTATAATACCTGCCCGACACGAGTGATATAAACGCAGTATTATTACGTTCTGGGAATCAGCATCACTCTGTTGGCCCTGTCCAGCATCATCAACCGTTGGCTATTACCGTTATTAAACAACGCAGACACGCTCGTGTTATTATATCTACATAAGATGAATGATCATTGGCCCCCAAAGTGTTCGGGAATGCGGGGGAAATAGATATCTGACATGTCAGCTCCGCCCGGGGTCTAATCTTCATTACAATATACGAACACAGCTGTATTGTGAACGCTTGGTATAGACGTACATGTTTTGTTTGATGTTGTTTTACATCTTTGTGGAAGCGCAATTTTATAAGCAAATCATAATATTTACTTTCTAATGATTGTATTATTTCTTGTTCTGCTCCGCAGGCCAAATTGAAACTTCGCGGGACATTTAGTATGTGATCTAGACTAGCACTTGTCGGATGTTTTGTGGAAGCCTCGTGGCTGAGTGGGTTAGATCACTGACTATGTGTGCTGGCGATTAGGTGCTTCACTCTGGCAAGTGTGGGTTCGAATCCAGGATGGGACTCAACTCATAAAAGGACTGGAATCTGTACTTTAGTGTTGAGCGTTTGTATTCTTTTACGTGCAACGAGATAATTTGGCATTTATCAAGCTAAATAACGTATTGTAACATTGGTAGTAAGTGACGCATGTCTCTTTATGTCTCAGTGGGGGGGGGGGGGGGGGGGGGGGGGGGGGCTGTCGTCTAAAGAGAGTGCAGAGTTACGTCCCTTGGACACGCCAAAAACCTAAGGATACTCTCCTATTCCTGGCATGACGTTATGCCGTAAGGGTACTCTCCTATTCCTTGTGTTACGTTATACCGTGAGGGAACTCTCCAATTCCTGGCATGACGTTATGCCGTAAGGGTACTCTCCTATTCCTTGTGTTACGTTATACCGTGAGGGAACTCTCCAATTCCTGGCATGACGTTATGCCGTAAGGGTACTCTCCTATTCCTTGTGTTACGTTATACCGTGAGGGAACTCTCGTATTCATGGCGTGACGTTATACCGTAAGGGTACTCTTCTATTCATAGCGTGACGTTATACCGTAAGGGTACTCTCCTATTCATAGCGTGACGTTATACCGTAAGGGTACTCTTCTATTCATAGCGTGACGTTATACCGTAAGGGTACTCTCCTATTCCTTGTGTTACGTTATACCGTGAGGGAACTCTCCAATTCCTGGCATGACGTTATGCCGTAAGGGTACTCTCCTATTCCTTGTGTTACGTTATACCGTGAGGGAACTCTCCAATTCCTGGCATGACGTTATGCCGTAAGGGTACTCTCCTATTCCTTGTGTTACGTTATACCGTGAGGGAACTCTCCAATTCCTGGCATGACGTTATGCCGTAAGGGTACTCTCCTATTCCTTGTGTTACGTTATACCGTGAGGGAACTCTCCAATTCCTGGCATGACGTTATGCCGTAAGGGTACTCTCCTATTCCTTGTGTTACGTTATACCGTGAGGGAACTCTCCAATTCCTGGCATGACGTTATGCCGTAAGGGTACTCTCCTATTCCTTGTGTTACGTTATACCGTGAGGGAACTCTCGTATTCATGGCGTGACGTTATACCGTAAGGGTACTCTTCTATTCATAGCGTGACGTTATACCGTAAGGGTACTCTCCTATTCATAGCGTGACGTTATACCGTAAGGGTACTCTTCTATTCATAGCGTGACGTTATACCGTAAGGGTACTCTCCTATTCCTTGTGTTACGTTATACCGTGAGGGAACTCTCCAATTCCTGGCATGACGTTATGCCGTAAGGGTACTCTCCTATTCCTTGTGTTACGTTATACCGAGAGGGAACTCTCCAATTCCTGGCATGACGTTATGCCGTAAGGGTACTCTCCTATTCCTTGTGTTACGTTATACCGTGAGGGAACTCTCCAATTCCTGGCATGACGTTATGCCGTAAGGGTACTCTCCTATTCCTTGTGTTACGTTATACCGTGAGGGAACTCTCCAATTCCTGGCATGACGTTATGCCGTAAGGGTACTCTCCTATTCCTTGTGTTACGTTATACCGTGAGGGAACTCTCGTATTCATGGCGTGACGTTATACCGTAAGGGTACTCTTCTATTCATAGCGTGACGTTATACCGTAAGGGTACTCTCCTATTCATAGCGTGACGTTATACCGTAAGGGTACTCTTCTATTCATAGCGTGACGTTATACCGTAAGGGTACTCTCCTATTCCTTGTGTTACGTTATACCGTGAGGGAACTCTCCAATTCCTGGCATGACGTTATGCCGTAAGGGTACTCTCCTATTCCTTGTGTTACGTTATACCGTGAGGGAACTCTCCAATTCCTGGCATGACGTTATGCCGTAAGGGTACTCTCCTATTCCTTGTGTTACGTTATACCGTGAGGGAACTCTCGTATTCATGGCGTGACGTTATACCGTAAGGGTACTCTTCTATTCATAGCGTGACGTTATACCGTAAGGGTACTCTCCTATTCATAGCGTGACGTTATACCGTAAGGGTACTCTTCTATTCATAGCGTGACGTTATACCGTAAGGGTACTCTCCTATTCCTTGTGTTACGTTATACCGTGAGGGAACTCTCCAATTCCTGGCATGACGTTATGCCGTAAGGGTACTCTCCTATTCCTTGTGTTACGTTATACCGTGAGGGAACTCTCCAATTCCTGGCATGACGTTATGCCGTAAGGGTACTCTCCTATTCCTTGTGTTACGTTATACCGTGAGGGAACTCTCCAATTCCTGGCATGACGTTATGCCGTAAGGGTACTCTCCTATTCCTTGTGTTACGTTATACCGTGAGGGAACTCTCGTATTCATGGCGTGACGTTATACCGTAAGGGTACTCTTCTATTCATAGCGTGACGTTATACCGTAAGGGTACTCTCCTATTCATAGCGTGACGTTATACCGTAAGGGTACTCTTCTATTCATAGCGTGACGTTATACCGTAAGGGTACTCTCCTATTCATGGCGTGACGTTATAACGTAAGGGTACTCTTCTATTCATAGCGTGACGTTATACCGTGAGGTTACTCTCCTTGCCCTGGCGTGACGTTATGCCGTAAGGGTACTCTCCTATTCCTTGTGTTACGTTATACCGTAAGGGTACACTCCTTATCATGGCGTGACGTTATACCGTGAGGTTACTCTCCTGGCCCTGGTGTTACTTTATGCCGTGAGGGTACTCTCCTAATCTTGGCGTTACGTTTTTCCGTGATGATACTCTCCTAACCCTTGCATTATTTTGTGCCGTGATGGTACTCACTCTAGCCTGGCGTTACGTTATGTCCGTTGGCACCCTCTCTATCCTGGCGTCACGATATGCCGTGAGAATAATTTATCTCACACCCGCCATAAGGTTATGCCGTATTGGTACTTTCTCTATCCCGGCGTTACGCTATTCCATGAGAGTACTCAATCTATCATTGTGTTACGTTATGTCAATTGGAACTCTCCCTCTATCCTGGTACTCTCCTGCCATTATCCGTATACACTATGCCGTGACGGTATTTTCTCTCGATCCTGGCTGTACGCTTTTCCGTGAGATAACTTTCTCTCAATCCTGGCACTATGCTATGCCGTGGGAGTACTCTCGTTAGCCTTGTTTTTTAACTTTATTGTTTTGTTGCATGTATGAACATCATACAAGCCAGAAACCAATCACTCCCGGAGGGCATGTAATCACACCTTTGTAATGTCTGGATAACACAACACTGCTAAAATGTCTATTACCTTACTGTAGAATAGAGCGTGACGTGATGGCCAGAAATACAATAGGATTCTATATCACAGTTATTACAGAGACCATTTTAAATAAGTATTATGATTATGTTAACTGATTCAAGTCTTTCTACATGGATTTCAAGTATATATAACTTATTTTCTATTAACTATTGATTTGGTTTTAGGTTTTAATACCGCAAGACAAATTCATTCCTTTCTGAATATGTGAACAAAAAATCACACAAATACGTATGTCATATATATCAAAATGCCAAAAATATTAATCCTAAAACTTCTGAGAACAACTGACAATACGATTGAAAACTAGGCCAAATGATTCCCCTTAAACTCTGGGGCAAAAGTATATGTTATGATTATTGAAACAAACTTAGTAATTTTGATTATGTCTATTTAGTCATCACCCAGTCCTGCAACAGTTGAAAAAAATGAATCTGTGGGTGAAGAATAGCTTAAAAAATGAATTTGCAACCACGTGACGCCTACCATGTTTGAAATGTAAATTTGTGCCGAAAGAAGCACATTTTTTTAAATTCAAAAGTAAGATGTCTAGGATACTCACCAACAGTTGTGTATCATTTGATTATTATTTTTTTAATTTGAAAAAGTTTAAAATCAAATTAAATTTCAAAACGTAAACCATCAAACTTTGATGCTGACTAAGCTCCAATACAATTCAGTTGTTCGGATATGATATCGCTCACTTCAGATATTTAATTAAAAAAAAACATATGATATCATCAAATGACAGATATAGGTGCTTTTGCACCTCGGTTTATTAAAAAAATTCTAGCAATACCATCCAAGGACGTGAATTGGCACATTTCAATAGACAGAGCTTTTACATACAGTAAACTACGTTTATAACGAACACGCTTATAACGAAATGACGGATATAACGAACTTATTTTTAGTCCGGACCATTTGTTGTATATATGATGTATGTATGCTCATAACGAACTACGGTTATTACGAACTAAAATTAGTGGACCCCTCGAGTTCGTTATAACCGTAGTCTACTGTATAATATTTTCAAAGATCCACTCATGGGGTTTTCATCGCTGGTTTGCCTTTCAGCGGAAAATCGAAACTGTCGTCATTGACGTCTTGAACTTTCCGCTATTGTTCGTATTTTGATTATACCAAATGATTTCCACAAATAAGTAATTACCTTTCGGTATCAGTTTGAAAAGAGAAGTCCCACATAGCTGTAACAATATCTTTGCAATAACAAAATCTTATTAGCAGTTAAATCTAGTCATGACAATTATATTCAGATATTCCTTGACATATCTTTGGAAGATTAAGTTCGATAAGGCCACAACATTTGATCTCAAATATCAATTCAGCACTGACAATTTGTGGGCTTAAATTATTTATTTTATCTTAGGCACCGTCTTTTTCATCGCAGAAGTAATCTATATTTTAACTTTATCGGGCCTAGATTTTAAGATTTAATAGCATCTTTTTAGGATTCGGAGATACAAGCTATCGAAAAACCTTATTTTTATCACACGGTATGAGGTTACATGCCGATCAGATAGACGTAAGTGCTTCATATTTTCTTATCTTTGTTTTCTTTCAAATTTCCATTAACCATATCCTCGATATTCAGGGTGAATCTTATACCAAGAAGGCCAAAATAACTTTGGTCCCAATTTAGACAATATCATTTTCGAGAATCTCGGAAAATTCAATGGATTTAATACGGCAAAAAGATAGCGATCAGAGGGGGTTTATTGTGATTTAATAGCCACTGATTGACCAATCAGAATTGAGTAAATTCCAAATTCATGGTAGAATTTGCAATTGAACTCATCGGCAAACCAACATTCTACATTACCTATACATATCTATACATTTTACACCCTTCTTATTTCTTACAATACAGCGAGAGCATACCATTTTAGAAAATACCAAGAAAAGTACTTTACGACATATATAGATAGAACTATCAAAACATAGTAGATCCATAACTATTTGCTGACACTTTGACCGACAGCACGATTTGAATCATGTCCTTACGGAGTCGCCAATCTTAAAAAAGGATAATGTCTTCTCTATGAATGTTCAATTAACAGTGTCGAGAGCATTTTGAAAGTCAATAAGTAATAATAGACAGGGGACTTTGAGTCTTTCTGTGTAGTCCAATAAATTATATATTAGTCTTGCCAATCTCCTGAATGGACCTACCACACAAGAATCCCGTTTGTTCTTCGTTGGTTAGTACATGAAGAATGATTTGTTTGTTTGTTTGTTTGTTTGTTTGTTTGTTTTTTAAAGCCGCACACAGCAATATTCCAGCTATATGACGGCGGTCTGTAAATAATCGAGTCTGGACCAGACCATCCAGTGATATCATGAGCATCGATCCACGCAATTGGGATCGATGACATGTATCAACCAAGTCAGCGAGCCTGACCATCCGATCCCGTAAATCGCCTTTTACGACAAGCATAGTCACCTTTTACGGCAAGCATGGGTTGCTGAAGACCTATTCTACCCCGGAATCTTCACGGGTCTGGTTTACGCCGAGCGTTTTGTGACGAGCAAACGCTTATCCACTAAGCTACCCCAAGTTTTCGAGAATAATATCATATACAGTTTGGAGTAAAAGTTTGAACTTCTTCTTGCATTTCTAAAGATCTAAAATCTACGCTGTAACGTATTAATAGAAGAATTATTGCCCGAACCCACTTTGACGTTCAGCAAAGTATGTAGTTCAGAGTATGAAGAAGATTTCACACATGCCAAGAATAAAACCACGAAGCTTCTGATCCAAACTTGGACGCCGTGTCCATATTACCAAAGAGGTTAAACCAAGCACAAATGTCACCATCATAATGCCTCCACGCCTTGATGCACAGTAATGTTGACGGCAGTTATTCTAGTATATAATGGCACTGTTTCATTACCAGAGCGTGTGCTTACATCAAACACGAGTCGACAGTCCCTAAATGTCAAGTGTGTAACGTTGTACTTCTATGCGCCCCGCAATATCTTCATGAATCATTTCATCTCAAAGCAGCTCAATATCGCAGATCTCAGTAGCGATGGAAGGTGATTGCAGTCGTCAGCATCACATTGCTGATCTGAATACTGGATATGAAATGATCGTATTTCCTATTTCTACAGGAATGTGCAAACCGAGCCGGGGTCACAATATGGCTCTGCTGGTCGTACGAGGCGACGAAATGGATCGGGGTGGCTTGGTTGGTCGTTGTGTAGAATATCAGTCACTGGCATGTCTGATCTGCCCACGACTATTTAGAGCTCGTCACATATATATGGAATAGAGGTGACTGTTGTGTAAGCCAACAAACCAACAAATCACAGCGATCCTTATGGTTAGCTCATATCACGGGGCGGTCGGGTAGCCTAGTGGTTAAAGCGTTCGATCGTCACGCAGAAGACCCGGGTTCGAATCCCGACATGGGTACAATGTGATATTGCTGGAATATTGCTAAAAGCGGCGTAAAACCAAACTCACTCACTAACTAGTTCATATCACCCAAACCGACCGGGTCTGCACCATCCAACTATAAGTAAAATACGTGCTTCACTAACCAAGGCCGTAGTTAACTTTTTTGACAGGGGCGGGGGTGGGGCAAATATTTGTACAAGTCAATATCCCCCCCCCCCCCCTCCCCCCCCCCCCCCCCCCACCCGGCTGGCTGCGGCACTGCTAACGTCCCCTAACACCCCACGTGACATACCTTCGAAACTGCTACATTTTCCGCAGTAGTTCCTAACATCCAGACTGACCAGCTCACACCACCAAGGCCACACCATATGCAAGCTACGCTGACATTCACCTAAAAAGTAGTTCCTTACACTCAAACTGACCAAACCCCACCTCTCAACCACACGTTTCAAACAATATACATTGACATTACACCAAAAAGTAGTTCTTATTACTCAGGCTGACCCAACCACACCACCCAACCACACGTGACATAGAGTATACATTAACATTACTCTGAAAAGTTCATCACCGGGGTAGAATAGGTCTTCAGCAACCCATGCTTCCGGTAAAAGGCGACTATGTGTGATGCAGACTCCATTATTTATACAGACCGCGGTCATATAGCTGGAATATTCCCGAGTGCGGTGTTAAACAACCAACCAGTAGTTCCTAACACTCAGGCTGCCCACCACAGCACTCAACCCAACGTGGCATACAAAGTGGGGTGAGGTGAAATGGGAAGTAACGTAGTGTTAAGGGCTTCTTTGATAGGCATTTAGAAGTTGGAGTACTAAGTAAGGATAGGAATTTATGGATGAACAACTTCTTTATTACAATTAAGAGCGACGTTTCGGTTTAGGTTCTAACACCGTTATCAAGCAAGTGATGTACAGAGTTGTTGTTGTTGTTGTTGTTGTTGTTGTTGTTGTTGTTGTTGTTGTTGCATTAAGTGTTTAAGAGGTCGCCTTCTGCCTAAGCAATTTCGGCTGACCTGTCCCTCTTTGGGACTCCTGTACGTGTGTGTGAGTAGAGTACATATATCTATTGTTAGTTTGGTATTCACATAATTTCTGTTTTTGTATTGATATGATTTCTATTTTCTTATATTGATATGATTTCATTTTTATCCTTGGCTGCTCTGTATATATACGTTCGAGTAGCTGTCCATCTCTCATAAATAGAGTTAGTTTGGCCTTCGCTATTGCATCTCTTGGCTTTAGGAGATCTATGACAGATAGCGGATCTAACTGCAATTCTTGTTTTAACCTAGCCCGGGCTGGGGCATGGTCTTGACATTTTAGTAACACGTGAGCAATGGTTTCAGCCTGATTGCAAGTTGAACAAACCTTGTTATAGTGCTTTTTGTGACCGAGTCTGAGGCGTGAGGTTGCAATTTCAATTTTCCTTTCATTTGAGTATGAGTTTGGCTTTTGTTGGACCTTGGGTTGAATTTTGTATAGCCATATGCCGATCTTATTTGCGTCCCATTGGGCTTGCCATCTTTCTGCTATGGAGGCTTTGATTTTGATTTTTATCTCTAGTTTACTAAAGGGAATAGGCTGTATATCCGCTTTGTCTAGAGCTAGATTCGCAAGTGAGTCTGCTTTTTCATTTCCATGAATATCTATGTGAGAGGGGATCCAACACAGCTCCACCTGTTGCTCTTGGT
Source organism: Haliotis rufescens (assembly GCF_023055435.1). Lineage (NCBI taxonomy): Eukaryota > Metazoa > Mollusca > Gastropoda > Lepetellida > Haliotidae > Haliotis > Haliotis rufescens. The sequence continues at coordinate 17,367,813 of NW_025964223.1, forward strand.
CCGATAGTTTTGTATATTCGTATAGAATATTGTTGACTGTGTTTGGCCTGGAGTCTTAGTTTCTGCCACTGATGGCTTGAAGTGCACTTAGCGAGTCTGATAGGACGACTGCCTTTGCTTCCGGAAGTTCCGGTATGAGTTTGAGTGCATGATGAATTGCCTCCAATTCAGCAGTGAATGCTGACTGACCATCAGGCAAGCGAACTGAATGTGCTTGGGGTTTGGAGCTGTGGATATGGATCCCGTAACCAGCACTGTTGTTGTGAAGATTCTTGGATCCATCAGTGTATATATTGGCCCAGCTGTCCCAGGTAGTTTGAATTTTAGTGATAGCTACTGATCGTAGTAGGGTTGAGTTTTCTTTTTTAGTGACTTCTGATGTTTAAGCAGTGTCAACTTTGGGAATTTTTAAAGTCCAGGGAGGGTGGTACCCTTTGTGGTGACTTTCTGGAGGCTGAATGTCCTCGCAATTGTGACTTCGAATGAGTTCACGTACTAATATCCCAGATGGCTTTAGTGAGTGATTTTTTCGACCTAGGGCTTCATCTCGAGTGTTTTTGTCTTGCCATATCTTTTTCACCAAAGGGTTTGATGTTCGTCCCCAGATATACAGAGTGGGGTTGGCAAGTATATATACATGTAGGAGGCAATGTTTATACCGTAGAGTAGATATTGTTATACTGGAGTAGAGAAGCCTGTTATGTACACACAAGGGTAGTGATGACAATCATCGGTGAAGTCGGTGACCGAAACAAAGGATGAAGCCAGTATTATAAACAACGGGATTATGGCTGATTGGTGTCTTTGATGAGTTGATGGTACGCCGGGGGGTATATATGTAATAGCTTTGGTCACGGTTGATCGCGTTAATGATAATTGCACTTATATGGTGACGTGCATGCACGTGTGTGTTTCTGCTTCTTCTAGTCGGACGTGTGCCGAGTTCGTAGTGCACGCCCTCTGAGATGCGATAGTTACTGCAGTTTAACATGGATATCCAGAACAGACACACTACACCGACTCCGAGCCGAACCGTCCTTGTTTAATGCCTAAAGGTCGAGCGCCAACGTGACATACAAGATACATTGGCATCACACCAAAAAGTAGCCCCTAACACCCAAACTGACCCACCCATAACTTCTACCCTGAAGCTACATGCACTGACTTGATACAAACAATACTGAAGGCGATGGTGACGCACTGCCCACGGAGATTCTTAAGAAAATCGGTCAACATTGTCCGGCAACTAGTAAAGGTCATGGATGTGTGTTTTTGGTGTAACAAGGAAACTCGATAAAATCTCAACAATCATAACATAATTGACCCGAAAATATTAACGAAACAGAAGGTATATGTAATACTAGACATAACCCTGCGCGAGGTGAATCTAAACTAAAGACAGGTCTTGCTGTAGAACACAGGAAGGGAGTATCGTGATCAACGGGAGATAACTCATCATAACTGTGTGCTTCTGCCCTCGTAAAATCACTGGCAGTCATTCTTTGTGCGACTTGTTAACACTCTCCACTGTGGCAGCGTCACATACATTCTAAAAAATAAGGTAGGACGTGTAACATAACAGTGTGTGTCAATATGTTGATGTGTAACATAACAGTGTGTGTCAATATGTTGATGTGTAACATAACAGTGTGTGTCAATATGTTGATGTGTAACATAACAGAGTGTGTCAATATGTTGATGTGTAACATAACAGTGTGTGTCAATATGTTGATGTGTAACATAACAGTGTGTGTCAATATGTTGATGTGTAACATAACAGTGTGTGTCAATATGTTGATGTGTAACTTAACAGTGTGTGTCAATATGTTGATGTGTAACATAACAGTGTGTGTCAATATGTTGATGTGTAACATAACAGAGTGTGTCAATATGTTGATGTGTAACATAACAGTGTGTGTCAATATGTTGATGTGTAACATAACAGTGTGTGTCAATATGTTGATGTGTAACATAACAGAGTGTGTCAATATGTTGACGTGTAACATAACAGTGTGTGTCAATATGTTGATGTGTAACATAAAAGTGTGTGTCAATATGTTGATGTGTAATATAACAGTGTGTGTCAATATGTTGATGTGTAACATAACAGAGTGTGTCAATATTTTGTTTGATTCAAAAGAACTGGCGACTGTGCACACATCTACCGTATGCTTTGGAAAGTTGACGCTAAAAATTACTAGTATCACATGTTTATAAGACCCGTGAAGATCCGGGGTAGAATAGGTCTTCAGCAACCCATGCTTTCCGTAAAAGGCGACTATGCTTGTCGTAAGAGGCGACTTAACCCAATTGTGTGGATCGATGATCATGATGTCCATCACTGGATTGTCTGGTCGAGACTCGATCATACACAGACCGCTGTCATATAGCTGGAATATTGCTGAGTGCGACGTTAAACAACAAACAACAAACAAACGAACGTGTTGATGATGATGTTGGTATATTGTCACCCAGAGATGCCATAAGTGAGTGAGTGACTCCTGTTTAATGAAGACCCGGGTGCCCTTAGGACTTCCCGGACACGTGGTTAGTCACGTGATATATTGTTTCATGACAAAAATTCACTATATAACCACATGGTTACACGACAAAGTAAGTAAGTAAGTAAGTAAGACAATTTTAAGTCTCTAATGTTCGCATTTCTTCATGACTATGAACATGTTCCTTATGACTTATATATGTTTGAACAGAGCTTAAACTTCAGTCAACTTCAGTGTATGCATGACCACATCGTTTTATACGTGTATCTAAATACATTTTGCCAGGGCTACTGTCAAACTATTCCCAATCGGACAGTTTGTACCTATCTTTTGACACCAACAGCCGGTACCCTGGTAGGGTCGGGTAATAGGGGTGTGGGTACCCGGATAGTAAATTTGGACTCGTCCCAGCCCTAATATATATATCCTGGGATAAGCTGATAGCTTATTGCCCCAAATACTAGTTTTCCAGGTCGAGGGGACATAGTTTTTTCGAGCCGGAATCTGAATCTGTAGTTTTGTCAGTGCCTTCCTATTTATCGTGACATAAACAATGTTCAAATTCAAGACGTTTCCGTTTGCGAGCGATATGAGAGATCTGTAACTGTCGGTGTATCACTGGACGCGCCATGTTCATTTTGTCATGAATTTGGAACCAAAATCCGCATTTGTGACCTTGTCTGATTGTAATGACAGTGCAGACAACAACTCCCCGAAGTCTAAACAGTATTCCCGTTTGATAAGTCAGGTTTGTATTGTTTAAAACAACATCTGTGTTACAGGATCTCCTCCCACATCAAACCATTATTATTTTTCAAACCAGACGAAGTAGTAGAAGAGAAACCTAAACAAATATATTTATTTATTTTCCACCCACCGACAGGTATTGTGATGTAAAAAATCCGTAATACAAGTGAAAAAAGTACGGAAGCCTTTTAGGGCCATTTTTTTTTTTTTTTTTTTCGATACTATCTTGAAATTTTGATTTTAATGAATGAGATTGATATTGGGCGAGATCTCAACTGAGCCCAGTATTTTTCTGCTAACCTATATGACACCGTATACGGCAACTAAAGACACCATAACAAATTTATTTACACTGTCTGGTGGTACCCATATCGCACATGGAATGTCAAAATGAAAACTTGACACAACCGGTCACTTTAAGGGTCAAAGGGAGACTACTCTTCAGACCTTAGAGGCCCAATCTTGTTGATAACTATAATCTTTATGAATAAAGTCAGGAACGTGATCTTAAAGAAATATTTATGTCCCTGCATTTCAAAATTAATTATATTAACACACAAAACTGTCGATTAACGAATTTCTGTACCAGAATTTTCATGTGAAATATGTGAGGTGGGTGTCGGAAAATCCAAAATGGTTGTTACTTACGGCATACGGTCTAATATTTGGTCAGTAACAACCATCTTGGATTTTGTGGGCTCATATAGGGTTAGCAGTTTCTTTTTTTGATTGGTCAGCCTCACTTTGAGGCATGATAAATAATGATATATCGCTATTTGTCACCCGTTACAATAAAATGCTTGCTTCTGATTGGTTAATTATTTTCCTCGTGGCTGCTGAGAAATCAATCGGAACATATCACGGGTAAGTTGCATATATCGAATAAGTATCGTTGAGTTGAAATGAACCGATGTTTATCGGAATGCATTTGGTAAATGGCATTCGTGTCCAACTCATGTTATTCCGGGACAAGCCTATAGCGCGTCTTCTTGCAGGTTACGGAAAGGGGCGAGTGGTGACGAATGGGGTAAAGGAATGTAACTCGATTCATTTGCGGCGTCAGCTGCAAGTTATGCAAACTCAGTGAAACTTTGGATATCATAAGTACATTATAGGCTCTCACACAGCGTACATCACACTATATACCCCTCCAAATCGGCTGACAACTTATCATGTGTGGGTTCACGACTCATAAATTTAAAGTTTAAACTATATATTTCTTGTTGTGCGTGTTGGATATATACCGTAGGTATCCTGGCAGTGTATCATCGCCCACTTCATCCCAAAACCGCCTCCGTGGTCTAGTGGATAGAGCGTGGATGAAGCGCCATACAGGGATATTATGGACGCTTCTTTCACCACCCCTCGCCCCGTGTCTGCACGCCGGATAGTTTGTTGTTTAACGCCCAACTCAACAATATTCCAGCTATATGACGGCGGTCTGTTAATAATTGAGTCTCGACCAGACAATCCACTGATTGACATCATGAGCATTGATCCACGCAATTGGGATACGATGACATGCATCAACCAAGTCAGCGAGCCTGACCACCCGGTCCCGTTAGTCGCCTCTTACGACAAGCATAGTCGCCTTTTACTGTCAGCATGGGTTGCTGAAGGCCTATTCTACCCCGGATCCTGACGGGTCTCTGCACGTCGGATGTCACTCCTCCTCCGCATGTCGCATCTCTTCTCCGTTACTGTCATCTCAAGAAGATGGAAATATGAGATGTTCGTTACTCATGTGTCTCTAACACACTCGATTGTACTGGGCTGCACGTTTATGACCTGCATCACGTCGGGCTTTCCCCCAAATCAGCATACACGCCGTGTTATTCATTACTTAAAAATTAATTATTACTGTTTATGTTAACTTATATATCCCTAATCGCATGGGTTTGCTGCAAAAAATATTTTGTATATTTTCTCGGGTACAGCTACAAAGCTAGATGTGTCTTTTTCAATATCTAAGGCTTTGAAACTGAAAACTGTTCATTTGAATTCGTTAAAAAGTTAAACTTGGGCATTTCACATTTCATTTTCAGATGCAATTGGTTTCAACTTGTCCTGTTTTACCAAGGGCTAAATATTATGTTTTAGATATAAATAGAATTCCCAACTCGATCAAGTGACTAACCATTTATTTCTGAACTTTCTGAACTTCCCATTTCCCAGGCTAGATGAAAGGGAAGTAAGTTCTTGGCTGTGGATTGGTTATAAAACAGGATGTTCTTCCACATATCCCTTCAGAGTTTATGTTGACCTTACAACAGGAAAGTGACTAAAATACTGATAATAAACATCCGGAACAGGAGATTTACATTTACAATCCGCTTTTATGAGCAAGCAAAAATTACTGGTACTACCGTATTCGACGTAATAAGCGCCCCGCTCTAATAAGCGCCCAGGGCGATATTGTCTAATTTACTGGCTAGTGAAAAATTCCAATTAGAACCCCTCCGATTGATCAATGTACACAAGACTTATGTATTCGTGTATAATACGCACTCGTGTGTTATACGCACCCTTAAGTATGGGCAATAAAAATCTGGAAAATATATGTCGTGTATAATACGCACAGACTTTTCTTTTGTATCATTTCAGGCTGTCAACATTAACCACGAAATTTACGATCTTTCAACTCTGTTTTTGTTTCTTAGAAATTATATTCTAAGAAGAGCCCCCTATTTCTAATTTTGAGACCGCCCTGGGCGCTTATTACGTCGAATGCGGTAGTACATTTCAAGCCTGTTAATAACTTAATGTCCGGTTATATCCCGTGCCTCAATAACCGCCCCTGCAATCTGCTGAACCAACAACTGATGACCAAACTCCCGATGACCAAACTGTTCAACAAAATGCTATAAATATTGTGTATTCAAATATTAATAGTATTCCCAATTCCAGAATTCGATCACGCCATTTATTTCTGAACTTCCCATTTCCTCCAACGTAAGCTCGTGTATGAGACTCTCTATAAGCTCTTCCTGGTAAAACATAGGCGGAAACATGACTCTGTGTGTTGGTCATAAGCTGGGAAATCCGTCACCATTTCCCTTCATCGAGAGTTGAAGTGAATAAAATACTGATATTCAACCTCCGAAACAAATAATGAATTTACTGAAAGATCGTGACACGTATGGCTACAACACGACTTGTTTATTTCAGGTCTAGACTCAAACTGCCGTTGCATAATATCCGTTACATATACACTAACCAGACATACTAGCCACCTAACAACCAGTTACGTACTGGCAACATTAGAATTTCCCGACACTCTCACTCGTAATCACTTCTCCCTTAGACCGTAAGCGCCTGTCGCGAACACGCCAGTCAAGTTTCCACGTGGACTTTTAAAGTCAGTTACCGTATTCGACGTAATAGGCGCTCAGGGCGATATTGTCTAATATATTGGCTAGTGAATAATCCCAATTAGCACCCCTTCCGATTGATCAATGTTCACAAGACTTATTTATTCGCGTATAATACGCACTCGTGTGTTATATGAACCCTTAATTATGGGCAATTACATTCTGGAAAATATATCTGTCGTGTATCATACGCACAGACCTTTCTTTTGTATCATTTCAGGCTGTCAGCATAAACCACGAAATTTACGATCTTTCTGTTGTTTTTTTCTTACCAAAATTATATTCTAATAAGAGCCCCCTATTTCTAATTTTGAGAGCGCCCTGGGCGCTTATTACGTCGAATACGGTAACTCCCTTGCCTCTGGAAGATGTCCCCTATGAGCAACTGCAACATTGTTAAAGTCATCGATGTCAGTCGGCAACACAGCCTGTTCATGTCCTGCCTCTGCACGTCCCCTCGTGTTGGACATGTGCACCAGGAGCTCATACATTTGTTTGTAACCTGTGAGTCCGCCAGACCACCTATTTTTTTTTATCAATTCCTGGAAGAGATGCCTTTTTCTGCAAGGTATTTAAAGCCAGACTTTCTCCTCCTCTTGATATGGTTTGAACCTTACATTTCCTTTCTTGCCAGACTTTCCCATTCATCTATTGTCTTTTTTTTTTTTTTTTTACACTTTCTCATGATTCGGATATTTTTCTGACCTAAATATGCTCGGCTGGTTTGTAGGACGAAAACCAAACAGAACTTGAAATGGAGTTTCCTGTTTTGCTGCATAAGCTACCATTCTTATCCTATGACTGATAGCTTCAAATCTCAGTGCCACCCGTGAAGATCCGGCTCGCTGACTTGGTGGATACATGTCATCGTATCCCATCGTATCATATGCTTAATGCATGTCATCATGCAAGATTTTCCCTTTGGCTCTTTCAGTTTCATCAGATAGGACAGAGGTTTATGGTCACTGATGGCTGTAAACTCGTTCCCTCCAGATTCATGCAGAACTTTTCAAGTGGCCAAATAGTTACCAAATATTCCCTCTCTCTGACTGGCTGGTTCGTTTCGACAGGCGTTCTTCTTGTTCTTGATGCATATTCAGAACCCTCCCCTTCTGAGTTCGTACTGCCCCCAGCTGCTAGCATCAGTGTCCACCAGAAATGTCTCCTGTGAGTGAGTGAGTTTGGTTTACGCCGCTTTTAGCAATATTCCAGCAATATCACGGGGGTGAGGGGGGCACCAGAAATGGGCTTCACGCATTGTACACATGTCACGAATGGAACCCGGGTCTTCGACGTGTCAAGCGAACGCTTAACCACTAGGCTACTTGAACGCCCACTAAGACTCGAGCAGTAGTTAACTTCTACAGCAATTTTGTGACGTCCTGTTTAAATTGTACAGTCCATATAAATGGAGTACTCTTCTCAGTTAGATGATTCAGTTGTCTTCCAACATCTTCAAAGACAAGTCGGAGGTAAACGTAAACGCCATCTCGCCTCAGTCACATTCTCCGGATGAGGATACTGTAGTTTCTCATACCTTTGTTGCATCTGGCTGTATCCCTGTTGCTTCCACAATATGGCCCAAGCTCGTATCTCTCTTCTTTGCAAACTTATTTGCGTTCAACTTCAGTCCTGCCTGTTTTTACAGTCAGTCGACTCATTAGGAACTGGGCATGTGAGCGACTTGCCAAGATCAGGACGTCCACGGACGACCAGTGCCAGAGAGGACAGGGTCCTTGTACGCCAGGCAAAACATCTGCCTACTTCAACTGTCTTCATCACCACTGGCATACCCACAACAGGGTGCCCCTCAGCACCATCAGGCGTCGACTGAATGCATCAGGATAAAGGGCCAGAAGACGTCAACTACTCTCACCCCAACACATGCGGGACAGTTTAGCCTGGTGTCAGGCTGGATCAGGCTGGATCACACTGGAACTTGAGGTCATGGAGGATTCATTGGTCTGAGGAGAGTCAGTTTTTATTGCACCACGTTGATGGTAAGTCTTGTGTCTGGAGACAATAGGGAATATTTTTATCATCAGCATAACATCAGGTAACAGTGGCATGTGGTGGTGGCTCAGTGATGGTTTTGGGATGTTGCTCCTTAGATTGTAAATTTAATATGATCAAAGTTCAGGAGACAAATGGACAAAGGTATAAAGATACCATATCGGTTTTGTTGTGCCTCAGTTTGATAACCATGCACTTGCCACACGTCCTTTCTTCATGAGTGAGTGAGTATGGTTTTATGCCGCTTTTAGCAATATTTCAGCAATATCACAGCGGGTGACACCAGAAATGGGCTTCACACATTGCACCAATGTCGGGAATCGAACCCGAGTCTTCGGCGTAACGAGCGAACGCTTTAACCGCTAGGCTACCCGACCGCCCCTCATTCTTCATGAACGACAATGCCCGACCTGTGAATGACCATCTCCAGAACAACACCCATTAGACACTGCCTTGGGTTTCTCGAAGCCAAAATTGAATCCAGTCGAGCATCTATGGGATCAGATGGGACGTCGTGTTAGAGCCAGGACCCGCCAGTACAGAATCTCCGAGAAATGACCCAGGCATTACTTTAATTGTTGCTTAAAGCTGCACTCAGCAATATGACCGCATTCTGTAAATAATCGAGTCTGGACCAGACAATCCAGTGAATGACATCATGAGCTTCGATCTACGCATTTGGAATAAGATAACATGCATCAACCAAGTCAGCGAGCCTGACCACCCAATCCTGTTAGTTGCCTCTTATGACAAACACAGTCACCTTTTACCCCAGTCATTGAATGAGGAATGGCAACATATCTCTCAATTGAGGATCAGGCATGTGAGTTTGAGTGTGAGTGAGTTAATGCTTTACGTCACATCGGCAATATTTCAGCCATATCGTGACGAGAAGTTAGACATGAAATATACATATATTTAAACTTTATAAAAATCTGTCATCGAAGAACAGTATGATAACTAGAATATCACAGATAAGAGGTCAGTTGTGCATTTCTTATTGAGAGGTATTTGTCCGCTAGAGAGGCATGGTTGTAAATGAAATGTAAGACCACACTTATTCCCTGGCCCCAGAATGTTTCAATGTACAATTCCAGTACAAATGACACCAGAATGTTGAAAAACAATATCTAGTGTTGTAAGGTATATAAATGGTAGTTTTCTCAACCTCCATATTTTAAGGAATAGCTCTGAAATCCTAGAAAAGAACCAGCATTTAAAATACTCATATCCCTGACCAATATGACACGTCGGGTTGTGAGCAAGGCAAGACATATTCTATGGTTTTCAAGATCTGCTCCGGAAACGAGCACTACCACTATTTTCAGTCAAAGTCAAGGAAACACAAAATTATATTTTTCAAAAATACCAAACTATCAAATGGCACTAGTTCACCACTAGACCTATCTATGTGCCAAGTTTGGTTGAGATATCGCTCATGGTTTTATTGTTCTGCGCCGGACGGAAAGAAAGACTTCGTGGGGTGAGATAATAAAGTGTGGTTTTATGACGCTGAAGTATGAGTGAGTGAGTGAGTGAGTTGGGTTTAACGCCGCTTTTAACAGTATTCCAGTTATATCGCGGCGTGTCAGCTTAATGTGGGAGGAAACCCGAAGTGATGCAGGTCTCAGACGTTTACCACTTCGGTGAAACCCACGAGCACGGGTATGGTGCTGACAAACCTAGAAACATAATCGGGGCGAACCGGGATTCGAACCCACAATCATAGGTTTCTGGCGTGTCCAGGGACGCAACTCTGCACAGCGAATCGCGGCGCCTTAGACGACTAGGCCGCCCGTGCCCCCCGCTGAAGTATGACAGGATACAACAGAACCAATAATGTTACAAAGCATACATGTACAGTAGTAGTTTTTTATTGCATAGATCACAACTCGAAATGAGATACAATGTGTATAAGTGACAGTAGAATCAAAGCAAAAAAAAGGGAATTGCAGAAAACATCTGCTACAAATTTGCAAAAAGTATATAATCAAACAAAATCTTTCCCAAGTCTGTCAGCAGTAACATCATAGGCAGACTGTCCACCTTCCCACAACACATCAATCTTGTCTGAAAGTTTCTAAAAAGCATCTTTCATATAAAAATTGAACAATGTTAAGGTGTAGACTAGAAATGATTGTTGGGAGTCCAGGGCTCGATTTGAGGAATTTGATTCAACTTGCACCGATGCCTGTTCACATGAAAACAAGTTGCACCAAACAAAACCAGGATACGCCATGGTACCAAACTTTATCAAGGTTAAATCACAGGCAAATCTGCTGCCAAAAAATAATGCCACATTGATGTAAAAGTCATTAGGAACATGTGCACGTAATCTTGAAGCTTAAACAGTTTGATAACGTCAAGCCTAAGAAAGCATGACAAATTACATGTAACACAGGAATTAGTTATGTAGTATGGTAAATAAACATTAGAGGTATTGAATGTGTTCAAAGATTGATACTGTGTGGACATGTAAGGGTCAGACACAAAATTTGATTGTTGTACATTGTTGATACATGTAAGAATAAATACAGACTACAAAAATCTACTGAAATAAATTATTTTTCATATATGGGAGCACATGCAACAGTAAACATTAAAAAAAACATCATTACTTTTGCCATTCAATCAGCCAACCTTGTCAACTTTTTACCACATACAAGAGAGATCCTCAATTTTTATTTGTTTTCATGTTGACCTAGCCAAGCTAACTTGTAAGCCAAATATATGTAAACCATAAAACTCCAACGTGTGGAAGACAATGTTACTGCACTCAAAAGGGTCAAGATATCAAAACAGACAGCTTTCTATGAAAACAGAAGCTGAGGGAACATGGCTGTTGGGGGAACATGGCCGCTGAGGGAACATTGCCACTGAGGGAACATGACCGCTGAGGGAACATGGCCACCGAGGGAACATGGCCACCGAGGGAACATGACCGCTGAGGGAACATGGCCACCGAGGGAACATGGCCACCGAGGGAACATGGCCACATGGCCGCTGAGGGAACATGGCCGCCGAGGGAACATGGCCGCTCCGGCCTCTTGTACCTGGTAACAGTTCCAAGTTAGGAAGATATACTCCTGGACCTGGACCCTCATCCTGCTCTTGTATGACTGAGTAACATTGACCAGCATGATGGCACCAAAAGTGTCAAACAGACAATCCGTCTTCCACCTCCTTGCTGGATTGTTTAATTTAACAAAAATGTGTTTTGCATGGAGGTATAATTTTGCTGAAAGCAGGCACAGTAAGGTACAATTTGTTCATTACCATGAATTATATAGGTATAAATACGTAACTCAGAACCTTTGATTGCACAATAGACACATCACAACTATAATGATACAATCTAAAGTGTTAAACAGAAATATAAGAATGCCCAGGAATAGATTGTCTAAGGCTCAGCAAAAGCAACAGTGGGTACCCTTTCCCGTGTACAATTATGACATAAATGTCCGAACGGTGCCACGAATGTTGGCTCTGCAAATGGGGCACTTCCGTAGGGCAGGTGCACAGGTCGCACAGCAAACAAGATGGCCACATGGTAGAAATACAACATTCACTTCCTCATCCATGCAGATCTTGCACTGCCTCTGTTCCTTCAGCTGTCTATTTTCTTCCATCAAAGACTGGGAATCTGCAATCAAGACATCATCATATTGGTTCAAGAAATGATGGAATAAATGTTTTTATTATAAATGTAGCACAACAACAATAGTTTCATTAAAGGGTGAGTGAATGTACTGACAAGTTTGAAACAAGCAATTTCAGTCACAGGATTCTGTTCTTCATTAAGACTTGCAAAAACTTGGTAAGATCATATGTAGAACCAGAAATATTTTCATATAGCCTACAGATAAGCTGTTTATTTGCGTAAAATACCCCCCAAAAGTATTCAAAACCCAATTCTTTCAATTTACTCCCGTACAGAAACGCATGCATTAAATGAAAAACTCAAATGTATAAAAACAGCACGCGTAAATACCCAGTGAACTTTTTCAGCATGCCTACAACGGAGCTAATTTCCGACACACAATTACGAGCTAATTTACTTTCCGAGTCAAGCCTATAGTTAGAACCTTTATATACATTTAAAACATTTTTTTTTTTTTTTTGAAATCTCAAAATGTTGACTCATTTTGGGAAAAACCCAACAGAGTGATGAATAGATGAGTGAAAAAATATTGGTTACCCAACCAAAAATGTAACAACCCAATTAAAATAGAAACCTCCGAGTAAAAACTCAATTGCTCAAAAAGTTATCTGGAGCTCTGGCCTTAGCAATAATACAAGAGTCAGTCTTCACAAGTAGTGCCAGAAACAGGCTTGGAATCTGTGGATGCCTGTCACAGTATGAAACTACACGGTCATGGGTCAGTTTCCCTACAATCTCATTAAAATCAGATCTTAGTTCTCGCTACCACTAAACAAAGATCTGAGGACATCCCATTACAGGTCAGGTCAGACCGACCTTGCGCAAACTTTGACCGACCAATCAAATGACAGGCAGTTTTCTCGTGTTTTACGGCACTAATTTCAAATTGGCGACTACGCTTCGAAACATATTTTGACAGATTCTCGATTACAAATTTTAAACCTGAACAAAAGGACATTCTGGAATGGCTGACAGATGGTTTAGATTGTACGGATTCACTTGTTTAACTCGTAACTATTGTTCGGAATACCCCGTGTTAAAATTTTCGAGGTTGCATGATAAGAAATCACATTCCGACTGTCACTTTCATAATCTGGTAAGCGACGCTCTGATTGGTTGGATGAAAGGTCGTTCTGACGTGACCCCTAATGGGATGTCTTCAGATCTTTGTTTAGCGATAGCAAGAACTAAGGTCTGATTTTAATGAGATTGGTTTCCCTAGTGCTTCTTACACTGTCAGATACAAAGTGAAACAAATCCCTTACTATTTGGAAACATTAAGATGAAAATTACATTGCGATGTCAGAATGTAAGAGGGATCTATTGGATCCTCATCAGCACCTCCTATTTTATTTATAATTCAATTTAGGATAATAACTTTAGTTCTAAATTCCAAAACACTGGACCATAATACTACATGTTCCAATTTTCTGCATTAACAGAAGCACATAAACAGTGTCATTCAATCTTAAGGTTTTAAATGAATAAGTGAGTATGGTTTTACACCGCTTTTATCAATATTCCAGCAATATCATGGCAGGGAACACCAGAAATGGACTTCACATATTGTACCCATGTCGGGAATCAAACCCAGGTTTTAGGCGTGACAAGCTAACGCTTTAACCACTAAGGTACCCTACCGCCCCCTAAAAGAATTAGGTGAAAATACTTGAGATGATGTGCTAAAATTGGGAAAAGGAGGTTGTTCTAGATAACACAAATTATGAATTAAAACATGCTGACACACTTGGAAAATGTTTGCAATTACTTGCAACAATAGCAGCCATTACGAGCCATTCCTAGAAGGTTCGGGGCTGTCGGGTAGCCTAGTGGTTAAAGCGTTCGCTCGTCATGCATAAGAGCCGGGTTCGATTCCCGACATGGGTACAATGTGTGAAGCCTATTTCTGGTGTCCCCTGCCGTGATATTGCTGGAATATTGCTAAAAGCGGCGTAAAACCATACTCACTCACTCACTCACTCTAGAAGGTCCACAAATCATTACATACAATCCTGCATTTATATGTATAGCATGTCATGCAAACACATGGTTTATTTCTGTACGCAAAGATGTCAGGTGAAATGGTGTTTAACATCACCCTAACATCAACATTATGTTACTTATATAGCCACCTGAACTACCTCAACTGTGCTTAACCTTGATCAAGTTTCATTGATATACACAGTGTTCCTGCTGGCTTTTGAAACTGCCAGTCCTGGTGGACTGACAACTCCAAAAATTACCAGTCCCCACTAATTTTTGTCAGTTCGAACTTTGAACAAATATAAAACTGTATGAAAATTACCTGGTTATAGTTCTTTCAACATCATGTTCAGTGCAATGACATCATCTCTGAAGTAACTTAGTTACATCTCCACGTCATTCACACAAAGTTCAGTCACTATTTCTTCGCTCTCTTTTTTTAATATTTTGAGCCTAAGTTGCTACAAATATGTATTTTACCTCGAAGCAAAGGAAATGTTTGTTTTTCCTTGCACAAATAATAGACAAGGGGAAACCCTGATGGTAACAGATTTCTGACTTCGTTTAAAAAAACATACTTATATGAACATCGATGATGTTTTTTCAACAACAAAGATTACCCGGTAACCAGTATTTTGTACTTTATTTCCCGGTCCACAGGGACTGGCAGTCACATGAATTACCGGTCCAAGCCTAATTTTACCAGTTAAAAACTGGTAATTACTGGTAAACGAGAACACTGTATACAGTAAATGCTTCTTCGATTAATGTAAAAATTAACTTTTCTTCAGGTTATAACCTAGAGGATGAACTTCACCGTTGACAAGACTGGCCAGTGTGTCAAATACATTTCCCAGGGCTATAAAAAGTCATATACAAGAGCCACATGGTTTTAAAAAGGACGTTTTCGAAAAAATGTGGTCAAATGTTATTCTTATTTGTTATTCATGCCTAACACATAGGGTAACCATGACGTAGGCTGTGAACAATCAATCTTACCCTCATCACTGGAGTCATCATCGTCCATTGTTCTCTCACTTGAGTCATCACACTTTTCCCCTACAACACAGAACATATAGCTGTAAACATATAGAAACACTGAAAACCCCAGCAAGAGCTCAACCTCACACTAAAATGTTTGATACACTAGAAATGAATCACAGAAACAGAAGTGTTTCGAGAAATCATTAAAAACCAACATGCACCTCCATTGCCTTTGCTTTGGTGAAATACATGCCTGCTGCAACTTCCTGTCAGACTAATGGCATGTTCCAGAGGCATCGGCATAAACTGACTATAAAGTGCAGTTCCCTCCCTTGCTGAACAAGGCTGAATTCCGGAGTTACCTTTTGGCTGGACTAATGAGTCCATGCATAGTCAAATCTAAATCGCGAAACAAACTAGACATCCAGTTTGTAAACAACATGGATTTCGGTCAACTGCAGTATTTGCAAAGCAATTGAACCGCCATCTGGGCATCGACAGATATTTTGAAAATCTTTTCATGCGCATCATAGACAAATCAACGCTGAACTCTGTGCATTGCCAGATATTACACTTGTGTCACATGTGGCTCAATAAATATTCTGAGGGATTGTTGGGCTTGGCAGAGCTCCAGATAAGCTTTTGGTGTTGTGGGTATTTTACCCATGCAATTTAAAATCACTGCGTATCAGTAATTCTATCTGGGTATTCAAATTTCTGTTACCCACTAGTTTTTACACATTTAAATATTTAAAAACACTATTCATCTAGTCCCTGCAAACTGGTGTTGTGTGAGTTCAAGAGATTTATAGGACTCAAAAATACCACGATACTTCCACAAGAAAGTGTGATGGCAAATGATCATGATGTAACTGTCATCGTGGAGTTTGGCAAGGTTGACAGAATGCCCGTTTATAATTTCAAAATAAGTTGTTGATTTGCCAATCGAATACGCAGGGTTACTTCACAATATTTGAATATACGCACAAGTTTTATTTTTGTAGCGTATCTGTAATGTTCGTTGCGTATTGGATACGCTTGGATATTTTTTTACTGCGTATTTCTGCATTTCTGATGCGTATTTTACGCAGATACGCAGCTCATCTGGATCTCTGGCTTGGATTGTTATAGCCTACATCCTTTAGTTCCGATCCTCCAGGTGTCATATATCGGAAGTCGCACAGGTACTTTGACTCATGGTGCCACCTACGCCTCAACCGCCACCTCCTGGGGAGGTGGCACTCAAGTTCCATTAAGCTCCTCTGACAACGCCGACACTGGGGAAATAGGCTACTTCCATGAGGCATGGGATTCCTTTTGACACCTATCTGACCCTACTTTACATGGTACTGGGAGCCGGATGAACTGAAGCATTGCGACATGGAAAGTCTTTCCCAAGCTAAGAGAGCGTAGAGTTATGGAGGAGTGAGCGAGTGAGTGAGTATGGTTTTACACCGTTTTTAGCAATATTCCAGCAATATCATGGCGGGGGACACCAGAAATGGGCTTCACACATTGTAACCATGTCGGGAATCGAACCCGGGTCTTCTGCGTGACGAGCGAACGCTTTAACCACTAGGCTACCCGACCGCCCCAGTTATGGAGGAAGCATCTGCAATCATCGGGAGAGCCAATAGAGGGAGTGACGCCTACAAGGGAACGCTATCTCCCCTCATATTTGAAAAGTTATGTGTGGCCTAAAAGTGGAGGTTAGCGATGGTAAGCACTATTTAACACCACTCCTGCATAGATCAGACTGTATTAAGTTACAGGCTGGAAAGAAAGCTGTGATGTCGATTCTAAGACGAACCGAGAAACACAATCAGAACCTGCAAAGATCCACAATGATCAGACTCAGAGACTAGTTGATGCAGGTTTTATGCGAATCGTAAGCGACGAACAGGCAAAGGTAACCGATGAATCATGGTTTATTCCCATCACCTTGTCAAACACAAACATCAATTGCTCCTTCGAATACAAGGACCAAGACCTCAATAGCCAGCTTCTACCGGGTCCACCCCTTGGATCCTCCCTTCTAGGCGTGTTCTTGAGATTTCAACAATACCCAGTTGGAATATCAGGTGATATAAAGGGTATGTTCCACCAGATTTAACTCCTACCTGAAGACAAACCCATCCTCAGATTCCTGTGGCGCAACAAGAACAACAAGAGTCATCAGAAAGATGACATATCCCCCCGGCAGTTGTCTGTAAAGTAACCACTAGTAAATGTGCAATTCTGTATGTAATGAGTCAACAGTTGAATGTTCTTTAAGAAGCATACATTGTTTACCCACTGAATTGTTTTCGAATTCTGGCCTGGAAACGAACCCGTTCCCCAATGGAGTCCAGGTCCAACTTCTTTCCATAAAAATTTTTAAAAATAAAAAGTCGTAAAAAAAATAATATCAAAAGGCACCACTTCAGTATGTACCTGATAGATTTGCCAAGTTTCGAAGAAATACACTGAATGGTTTTCGAAATCTGCCCCGGAAACGAACCCCATCCCCAATTGAGTCTATGTCCAACTTCATTCCATAAAAATTTAAAAAAATAAAAATTAGAAAAAACCCAAAATATCAAAAGGCACCACTTCAGTATGTGCCTGATAGCTTTGCCAAGTTTCGATCAAATACACTGAATGGTTTTCGAATTCTGCCCCGGAAACGAACCCCATCCCCAATTGAGTCTATGTCCAACTTCATTCCATAAAAATTTAAAAAAATAAAAATTAGAAAAATCCCAAAATATCAAAAGGCACCACTTCAGTATGTGCCTGAGAGCTCTGCCAAGTTTCTATCAAATACACTGAACGGTTTTCGAATTCTGCTACAGGTATCAACCGGTTACATATGACAAACTGACAATGAAAGTTGTGCATCAGATCCTTGCCACACAGTATGATCCTATCGGCAACTTGACGCCATTCACAACACAAGCCAAAGTCTTGGTGCAGGACCTATGGAGATTGAAACATGAATGGAGCGCTTTGATAGAGACTGGAGAACTTCATGATAAATGGAGGGATGATCAAGTGGGATTCTGAACTGTGTGATATCCCCCTCGTTCGCTTACCAAGATGCTACACATCCAGAAGCCATGATCCTTCTCAGTGACAGAGACGACTGCACATATTCTGGACTATTCTGAGCATGCCTTTGGTTCAGCTGCCTATTTGAGAAGTGTAGATAGTCATGGTGTCATAGCTGCGAGAAGTAGAGTGGCCCTCAAGAAGCAGCTCTCAGTGCCTAGACTTCAACTCTCTGCTGCCCTTACTAGTACACAGTTAGCCACTACACTTCACACAGAACTAAGCCTGGTGATCCAAGATACCATAATGTGGAGCAACGCTACAACTGTCGGTACAAGGTGTTTGTTGGGACTTGGGTCTCTGACATACAAGCCCTTACTTCTGTAGACTGCTGGTGTTATGTGAACTCGAAGGTTGGTTGGTTGGTTGGTTGGTTGTTTAACGCGGCACTCAGCAATATTCCAGCTATATGATGGTGGTCTGTAAATAATCGAGTCTGGGCCAGACAATCCAGTGATTCATATCATGAGCATTGATCCACACAATTGGGTTTGATGACATGCATCAACCAAGTCAGCGAGCCTGACCACCCGATCCCATTTGTCGCCTATTATGACAAGCGTAGTTGCCTATTATGACAAGCATAGTTGCCTATTATGACAAGCATAGTTGCCTCTTATGTGTTGCTGAAGATCGTGAACTCGAAGGATAACACAGCCGATATCATAAGAGGTTTACAGTAAGTCTGTGTTGCCTCCCGATGGAGGAACAGTCCTACCTTCCCTCTAGGATCCTCTGAGAAATGGCCGACTCTCATAGACAAATGTGATATACCTGATTTCCCTGAGAAAGCATATGACCTGAAGAAAACTTTCTGTGGCAATATCTCTGCTGTGAACCTACATCCCTACATCATGCCTTTGAGTGTACAAACCCACATTCTACTCAACTAGCATGGATTGTTTTCGACTAGTGACGGTCAAGATTGGCCACAGAAGAGAAAAGCGATGGGGAATAGTCTTCAAGTGTCTCACAACCAGGGCAGTTCACCTGGATCTGCTCGAGAGGATAGAAAGTGATGCTTTCCTCACGTCTTTGAGAAGATTCATAGCCCGCGGAGGAAAGCCATATGCAATACTTTCAGACTATTGTACGAATTACAAGGGTGGTGACCTGGAGTTGACTGAAGAATTTGCTTCAATGAGCCCTGAGATCGCTCAGCAGTTGACCAAGCAGAAGATACGCTTCAAGTGTAATCCACCTTATGCACCTCACTTTGGTGGCTGCTGGGAGCGTGAAATAAAGACTATTAAACATGGCCTTAGAGTTGTCCTCGGAGATCAGTCAGTGGCTGAGCCAGTCCTGCGAACTGTTCTTATAGAAGTTGAAGCCATCATGAACTCAAAACCTCTAGGTCATGTCCCCACCGATGTGGCTGATCTAGATCCTGTGACACCAAACTCTCTCCTTATCGGGAGGCCTGACCCCGCACTGCTACATGTAGTGTACCCAGAAGAGGAGTTATTGGGAAGGAAGCATTGGCAGTACAGTCAGGTGATAGCCGATGAGTTCTGAAAGAGATATGTCAGGTACTATTTGCCCCTCTTCAAATTCGACAAAAATGGAGAGCCGGTAGAAGTGACTTGTGTGATGATGATGTGGTGCTAATTGTTGACCCTTGGGAGCGATGTTTGGTTGGACATGTAGCTGAGACCAGTGTGAGTGCTGATGGCAGAGTTCGAACAGCAAAAGTTCGAGTTGAGGATAAGGAATACACCATGCCCATGTCGAGGCTAGTCAAACTTCCAAACCTTTACAAACTGTTCATGTATACCGATGTATCCCGCACAAGGAAATGTCAAGTGACTTTGCACCTCATATTTGTAACAAAATTTGGTGGCGGCTCTGAGAAAGTGTTTGATTCAGATTTTGACTACCTGATTCCTGAGGATTTCTAGTTTCTTGTAATTCCTACTTTCATGTGAATATATGACTACTTCCATGAAGCATGTGATTCCTTTTGACACCTTTTTGACCCTACTTTACAATATGATTGTTATTGATGTAATACATAAGTATCAAACAAATAAAACAACTACTTTGTCCTTATATAAAGATATAAAATATATGCAGAAAAAGGTATATTAGTTAAAAAGGGGAAACACACTTTAAGCATTACCGTCAGTGTCACCGTAACTTAATACAGAAGTCCCTGAAGATAATTTCTAATAGAGTTTCACTGACCTGCAGTAAACCCTTACACAATGAACATTCCTGTTTTCAGGCTGTGACATTGAAGATGACCTTGACCTTAACAAAACTGTTCCTCAAGGCGAAAAAGGAGAGGTACATGTACACGATATGATACCCTGATATATCCAAGCAATGCATTGTTTCAAAAACTAACCAAGGCAAAGGAGATCCAATTCAGACAAAACTAAGATTGGATCATTCCCAATATACGTGAAGCTGCTGCTCAGTGACATATTATTGGTATTTTCATCACATGCAATCAACCCTGAAATCCTTTTAGATTCATGAGTGAGTGAGTAGGGTTTTACGCCACTTTTCACGATATTCCAGCAATATCACGGCGGGGGACACCAGAAACGGGCTTCACACAATGTACCCATGAGGGGAATCGAGCCTGGGTCTTCGGTGTGATGAGCTGACGCTTAAACTAGGCTACCCCACCGTCCCTTCAGATTCATGCTTTCCATCTGTCTCCCAGCAAATGTTATGTGGCATTCGTTTCCCTTATTATAACTTGATTTTTGTCTACATTGATCAATATTTTGTCAAAATCTGAAACTGGCAATTGTTACAGACAAATAAGAAGTCAAAACTTTTCCAATTCAGCTGAGCCAGTATTTCGGTTCAGAAACAAAGTTGTTCATTCTTAATCACTGTCATGTTTCTTTTGAACTAGATCAGTTTAATTTCTCACCTTTGACTTCATTGGAATTGGATTGATATTGATTTTCTTTGTGAAAACATTCCATAAAACAAAGCTGATGACAATGAAATGAATGTAAGTTTGCATCACTGACCTTTGTCATCTCCAGAGGCAGCAGGGACATTCTGGCTGGAAGCCCCGACAACTACTTTGGGTGTTTCAGGAGCAGATTGCTCCCCATCAGGAAGATGGAAGATGGCATCCATCAGTGCTTCAATTGAGGCAAAGTCATCACCTGTGAGTGAAGATCAAAGTTTAGAGAGCATGCTATATTTATCTCTGCAAGTCTGTCGAAGGATGAAATGCTGGGCAGGACATCCTTCTTGCGTTGTGTGTTAACTTGTGAAGAATGCTAAAGTGAGACTGTGCAATATCCTGAATCGCACAATGCCTTAATTATTACAGTGAATATTATTATCTTGAGTGAGGGCATGGTGATTAATGCCACTCGAACACTACTTCAGTTACATCATGGTACAATCTCATTAAAATCAGATCTTACTTTTTGCTACCGCTATACAAAGATCAGAGGACATCCCATTACAGGTCACGTCAGAACGACCTTTCGCGAATTTTGACCGACCAATGATAGACTGACAAGTAAATGACAGTAGCCAATCAGAAGGCAGCTTTCTTGAGCTTTACTACACAAGTTTCAAACTGGCGACTACGCTTCGAAACATATTTTGACGTATTCTCGATTAAAAAAATTAAAACTGATAAGAAGAACATTCTGGAACGGCATATAGATGGCCTAGATTATATGGATATAATCATAAAACCCCTAACTGTCGTTCGAAATACCCCGTGTTAAATATTTCATGGTTGCATGATTAGAAAACACAATCCGAGAGTCACTTTCATGATCTGGTAAGCGATGCTCTGATTGGTTGGATGAAAAGTCGTTCTGACGTGACCCTTAATGGGATGTCCTCAGAACTTTGTTTAGCGATAGCGAGAACTAAGATCTGATTTTAATGAGATTGATCATGGCAGGTCAGCATTATGTGTGAGGAAAGCCCAAAGTGACTCATTTGGCCAAATATGGACTCACAGCCAGATTATCCTACATGCCAAAGGACACATCTTTGAAAATGCATTGCAGCAGTCGAGGCCACAACTAGTGTTGGGGATTGTTAAAATTCCAAAAGTGATCATTCGGTTGGAAAGGCAATCTGTTATCCACTAATGATCAGTCATGAATATATCAAATAATATTATTAAGTTCCTTCATGTCAATAAAAACACACACCTAAGAAAATCCACTAAATGTAATATACTCTAGTACTGTGTCCGCAATGGCAGTCAGTATTGGTATCTATTATAGATCTATAGTAGTTAACTCCTGATGATGGAATGTGATTGTGAATGTCCATCAAGATGTTATGTTTAACTTTTCGTGATACCATAGTTTAAATGTGACTGAGCTTAGCAATGAAGTGAAGTATAGATAGGATTAACATGCTTAAAGTAACAATTCATTTTATTGTATTTATCTGCATTGTTTATTGTTTATACAAAGGAGTACAGGAAAATATCAGTTTGTGTGTTTCAGCCATTGTCTGTACCTGTCTCCTGTAGTCGGTTCTGTATGGCTCTTGCCACCCGGTCTCGGGGGATGTCCATCTTCAGCACTGTCTGTACCATGGGGCTGTCCATCCGGGCAGACAACTCTCGCGGGTCTACGGTCCGCACAGCTTTCTTGTTGGTTGCACCTTGGAAAACATACAGTTTTTATGAAGCTTACAAATGAATTAACTTGGCATGTTACATATAACAACAATAGATCATCAAGGCTGTGTAGTTCACCTGAAGTTACAGTTTCATTACATTTCAACAAAAAGCAATAGTGTGTTAAAGAATTATTGGTGCAAAAGATTAAAGGGAAAAGAACAAATATTGTAGTTTTTCAACATCGCTCAGGACAACAGTTATCTTGTTATGTCTGTTGTTTAACGCCGCACACAGCAATATTTCAGCTATATGATGACAGTCTGTAAATAATCAAGTCTGGACCAGACAATCCAGTGATTGACATTATGAGCATCGATTATCAAGTCAGCGAGCCTGACCATCTGATCCTGTTAGTCGCCTCTTAAGACAAGCATAGTCACCTTTTACATCAAGAATGGGTTGCTGAAGACCTATTCTCATCTATCTTCACGGGTCTAGGACAACAGTGTAACATGCAGATAGTGATGTCTTACATAAATTTGGATCTTCTTATGGTCATTATATTCACACAAAGTCTAAGCCTTGAGCCCAGTGGTTATAACATGGTAAAATTGCAAAGGCCTTTCAACAGCAAAGGTCAAAGCTAGGGCCCCTCTTTGCAACACTGTAGGTGCCTAGCCGTTACCTCAACTACCAAAGCAATGGCTGTTTTGGCTTTGACCAGCAACAAAACAATATGAAAACAAAACAAAATAAAAAGAACAAAAATCCCCCAAATTAGATGGCACCAGTTCCCAACTAGACTGATCTACATAGAAAGTTTCAACAAGAAATATCTAAGAGTTTTGGTGTTGTGCTCCAGAAACAGAAAACTGACGATTGAGAGACGGACAAAACTAGTGATCGCTATATCCGCTATAAAACCTACTTCTTGCCATTACTCCTACATACATGATGTATGAAGATAATTTAATTAATTTGATTTTTATAGCCCTTGACAATATTTTCACTTTGGTGACACCAACTATTATGCTGTAATGGTCGAATCATGGTCAAATTTCATAATATTGCGGCAAAGGGAACACACACTACCCCATGTACACCTGTGCCAAATCTGAATATATTTGGAAGATTGCTGCTGAATATGTTAGGCTTTTTCCAAATGAATTGATCTGAGATACAACTCTATAACTTGGTGACAGAATGCGAAAGAATACACAGAAGAATACCGATATCTGGACCAAATGGCTGGTAAGAGCTGTAGTCAGAAAGGTAAAACTACAAATCTTGCCGAAGTCAGCACAGCTGTGATATAAATGTACCTACTATTAGGTAATTGTTGCGATGTCGACGACGTGCTGTTGCCAGATGTAGACGTTGCAGGCTAATGGATATATTGATTAGAATTAATACAGGGATCGATTCATGCATAAGTACAAATTTCAGAAGTGGTCCAAGCACATAGCAATCTAATGTATGCTTCTGCAGAGCTTTTTCAAGGTGATTAAACATGGCTGTTTAAGAATAGCAAATTTCGCTGCAGGTAATCATGGTAATTATCAAAAAAAGATACAGATCTACATGAACTGAATCAGTATATGTGGACATATATCCACAAAATTGTAATGAATATGAACATTTGTGATTGTCTATCAAAAGGCTTGCTCAGGATGTACTTAACAAGCTACCTCTCGTCCACCAAGGGCAGTCTGGATGAAGTTGTCTCCCTTGACTTGACGAACATATGGGCAACGGGGAAACCATCTCGCATGTTCAGACCAAGGATCATCACCACGTTCCCATGTGCGCAAACCACCATCACAGTAGAAACATTTCACACTATCTCCAAAACCTGTGTCATTGAAAGAAACAAGACATTATTATTGGAAATGGATCTTGAAAAAAGCACGAACTACCATTACATTATCATGATTATGACTGCCACAAACTGCAATCTAAATTATGAAATGGTTGCTCTTTTCATTACATTTCAATGCAATGTAAGCTCATTTTGAAAGAACAACAAAAAACAAGAGCATCTTACTTTGTTTTCAATAACGCAACAGAAAAAGGCTGGCTATTTATTTCATGATTCTGAGATGCTACCATCATGCCATAGCTCCAGATAAGCTTTTGGTGTTGTGGGTATTTTACCCATGCATTTTAAAATCACTGGGTATTAGTAATTCTATCTGGGTATTCACATTTCTGTTACCCACTAGTTTTTACACATGTGGGTATTTAAGTTAAATATTTAAACACACTATTCATCTAGTCCCTGCAAACTGGTGTTGTGTGGGTTTCGAGAGCTTTATAGGACTCAAAAATACCACGATACTTCCACAAGAAAGTGTGATGGCAAATGATCATCGTGGAGTTTGGCAAGGTTGATGGAATGCCCGTTTATAATTTCAAAATAAGTTGCTGATTTGCCAATCGAATACGCAGGGTTACTTCACAACATTTTGATGATATGCACAAGCTTTATTTTTGTAGCGTATCTGTAATGTTCGTTGCGTATTTGATACGCTTGGATATTATTTTACTGCGTATTTCTGCATTTCTGATGCGTATTTTACGCAGATACACAGCTGATCTGGAGATCTGGGTACATTTTGTCAGTCACTGACACTTGTCTCAAAACATAACTATTAAGTTGTATTAAAGTGCTGACAGTAACTTTCACCTACAAATTAACACTAACTGATGAGCATCATGTGGAGGCGACATCTTGATGCTCAGTCACATGCACTGGCCATTCTTCAAAATCCAACATTTAGTAAACTAAGTTTGCATCTTCAAGAACTAACTGCAAGTGATTCCTGAGTCACTATTGTAAGATCACAAAACAAATCTCCCAAGAGTGAGGTGAGGAGAGGAGAGGTGAGGTGAGTAAGGAGAGGTGAAGAGAGGTGAGGTGAGGAGAGGTGAGGTGAGGAGGGGTGAGGAGAGGAGAGGTGAACAGAGGTGAGGTAAGGACAGGAGAGGTGAGCACAGGAGAGGTGAGGTGAGGAGGGATGAGCAGAGGTGAGGTGAGGTGAGGGGGAGGGAGGAGGGGTGAGCAGAGGTGAGGTGAGGTGAAGTCAGGTGAGGAGAGGTGAGGAGGGGTGAACAGAGGTAAGGTAAGATGAGATGAGGAGAGGTGGTGATGAGAGGTGAGGTGAGGTGGTGACGAGAGGAGAGGGGTGAGCAGAGGTGAGGCAAGAGGAGAGGAGAGGTGAGGTGAAGTGAGGTGAGCAGAGGTGAGGTGAGGAGGGGTGAGCAGAGGTGAGGAGATGTGAAGTGAGGTGAGGAGAGGTGAGGTGAGGAGGGGTGAGCAGAGGTGAGGAAAGATGAGATGAGGAGAGGTGGTGATGAGAGGTGAGGTGGTGGCGAGAGGTAAGGAGAGGTGAAGAGGGGTGAGCAGAGGTGAGGTAAGATGAGATGAGGAGAGGTGGTGATGAGAGGTGAGGTGACGGCGATAGGAGAGGAGAGGAGGGGTGACCAGAGGTGAGGTAAGATGAGATGAGGAGAGGTGGTGAGGAGAGGTGAGGTAAGATGAGATGAGGAGAGGTGGTGAGGAGAGGTGAGGTGAGGTGGTGGCGACAGGAGAGGAGAGGAGGGGTTAGGTGAAGTGAGGTGAGGTGGTGGCGAGAGGAGGAGGGGTGAGGTGAGGTGAGGAGAGGTGAGGAGGGGTGAGCAGAGGTGAGGTAAGATGAGATGAGGAGAGGTGGTGAGGAGAGGTGAGGTGAGGTGGTGGCGACAGGAGAGGAGAGGAGGGGTGAGGTGAAGTGAGGTGAGGAGAGCCTAAGGTGAGGAGGGGTGAGCAGAGGTGAGGTGAGATAAGAGGAGAGGTGAGGAGAGGCGAGGAGGGGTGAGCAGAGGTGAGGTGAGGAGAGGTGAGCAGAGGTGAGGTGAGGAGAGGAGAGGAGGGGTGAGGTGAAGTGAGGTGAAGTGAGGTGAGGAGGGGTGAGCAGAGGTGAGGTAAGATGAGATGAGGAGAGGTGGTGATGAGAGGTGAGGTGAGGTGGTGGCTAGAGGAGAGGAGAGGAGAGGAGGGGTGAGCAAAGGTGAGGTGAGGTCAGAGGAGAGGAGAGATGGGTGAGCAGAGGTGAGGTAAGCTGAGATGAGGAGAGGTGGTGACAAGAGGTGAGGTGAGGTGAGGTGGTGACGAGATGAGAGGAGGGGTGAGCAGGGGTGAGCAGAGGTGAGGTGAGGTGAGGAGAGGAGAGGAGAGATTATTTCAATAGAGCAAAGAATATTTAAATCTGCATGTTTTTTGTTTGTTTGTTGTTTATCTCTGCAGTCATTAACACACTGATTGAGATCAGAGCATCAATCTAGGCAATTGGGATATGTGAAGATGAATTGTACTAGTAGTATGGATTTGTGTCAGTTATAAAATGTTAGCCAATTGAGATCGCACACGACAGTTTAACATGGATGCCTCCCTCAGACACAGTAAAATGACTCCTTGAAGTACGGTGGACATTTGTAAGGAAACACAAGCAAAGCTGGCCACAAACCAATGTCAGTCTTGTGAAAATATTTTCATGATCATGCTTATTAGTTTAGCATATTTTACTAAGGTAAATTGCAGGCTTATCAAGTATGATGTTTCTGAAAAAAGTGACGTCAAGTCCAAGCAGTGTTATACTCTTCCCACTGATCAAAAATAGCTGCAGTTACCATAAAATAGAGAAAAAATACTTACCAGCATAAAAGAAGCCAGCCTTAGCCAGCATCTGGGGTGTCTGTTCCTTTCCACTGGGCCAGTTTCTGAAGGAGCTGACTCGGGAAGCTTCCACTGCATACTGTGGGTGTCTGGGCCGGTCAGTAACAATCCCCAGGCTGGCATCGCTGACCACAGCAGCTGGCTGGGTGACGTTCATGAACTCAGATGTTCTGTTTGCAGATATGATAGCCACTGGGTCCGGAACATTTCCGACATCCAATCCCATGACATAAGGACACATAGGAAAGTGGCGCCTATGTTCTTCCATAGGGACATCGTCTTCGTCCCAGTTGCGAAGTATTCCTCTACAGAACACGCATTGAACGCGATCAACAGTCCCAGTAAAGTAGAATCCAGCTCGGGCCAGATCTCTGGGGTCTGGAGTGTTCTGTCTTGGCCAGTTGGCATCAAAGCTGGAGAATCGGTTGGCCTCCTTCTTCATAGGTGCAAATTCCTCCCTGGTTGGGGTAGCTTCTGAATCATGTCCAAGTCCGAGTCCTCTGGCCGTGCCAATCGCCTGGCGACTTGTTTCTGCTGCTCCTGAGTCTGTAGCCACAACGGGGAAGTTTGTCTGAGTTGATGTTGCCTGATTCTGCCTGAAGGTGGCACTGGAATAATCAGGATTGTCTTCTGGTCGGTTTGAGAAGCTGCTGCTGGTGATTGCCGGGGAGTCGGTGCCACAGTATTGTCTGTGCAAGGAGTTTTGTATTTCCTGGTACTCGGATGGTTGTGGAACGAAGACTGGGATATTCACATCATCTGCTTCTTGAAAGAAGGAACATGATGGGTTCAGTTCTCTGTGAACCAACATTGGGTTCATATTCCGGCTCCATCCTCCCTTCACGACATCACAAGAAAAACATTTAACAACATCTTCATTTCCTGTGTAAATAAATCCTGCTTTGGCCAATCTGATTGGACTAGCACGGTCAAGTAACATCCATCCTGCAAATGTTTTCAGACGAAGAAGTTCAAACTTCATCTCTTCTCCTGTGCTCATTGGTTCTCCAGATAATAATCGTCTGAAATACTGATTCTCAAGTGCAGACATGACTAGTCGATTGACTGCAAATATGACCAACGAACAGATATAGAACAACCAATCTGTTGCAAATACAATATGCTTGAGAAATGTTTCCTTGGTAATTGTTTCAAAGATATCCCGTTCCTTGAAAATCCTTTCCTGTGAAATCAGTTCCTGTAGAACCCTTTCTTTGGGACTTAAATATGTATCCTTAAGTTCAGTGCTAATTTGATGTATTGCAGGTATTGTAGAAGACTGCTCGGAAATAATTTTCTCTAAATGTAGCGATACTTCTCTTAATTCGTTTTCCGAATGAACAGGTATGTTGCTGTCTATCAATTCTTTCTCAGGCTTCTCTTGTCTTACTGACTTTGACTGAGTAAGTTCATTATCAAAATACTTCACTGCCATGCCCACTCTGAACCTTTACATTATTGTCTCCTGTCTTCTCGCGACTGATCTGAAACAAAGGCAACTGTGAAATATAGACAGAAAATTTCTTGATCAATATCAGGTGTATTGTTGGCACGTGAGTGGAGTTTTTTATGTCGTGTGTCACTTTTGAAATTGGTAAATGTTCATAGAAATTGAATAAAAAGGAAATTTCAGGACGAATAATTCATATTGCCATTCTTGTCCTTTCATATTATTGTAACGTGTCATATTCTGTATGCAAATTTTCAGGATATTTCCAGGGTCAATCAGGTCAATATACGCCATATGTATACACTAGGCTACATGCGCAGAAAATGTATAAATGACGCATCCAACATACATTACTACAGTAAGGAACGTGTACACTGTAAATCGTGTCTTCGAGTTGGCGCTGTCTACGAATTCAACTCACCCCCCTGAATATTTCGGCCTGCATGGCCAGTAGTTTTCTTACCTATGCCACCAAATGTACGACGACTGGCAAGTCATCACGACGTTAGAATCGCCCGGTGGCCATTTATGTTTACACGACAAACGACCAGTTTCCGTCGGTCCCCCGTTTTCGCGCGCACGTGATCGCATCTCGTTTTGCTTTTACTCGTTTTCATGAGAAGAGAATATATTTAACCGAAAATGATGTGGAAAACTGAATCTTTTTAAGAAATATTGAAAACTCACCAAAAATAATTTAAAACATCTGGCAACATCATGCAAAATGTGCAAGCTCCTCACAGCAATAGCCCGCTCGCGGAGCTCTCTATACTATATATAATACTTTTAATGGAAACAGATTAGGCCCATGTGACACTAATTCTGGAAAATACAAAATCTGAAGTTGGTAAAGAGCTTATATTAACATGTAAAAATATATTGTGAAACTCGTCCCCAACAGCAGCTATGTGCGTTAGATACGTTCGTTGCTTGGAGTATTTATTCCAACGACCGGTTTCAATCGGTATGGTTATGGTTACAAGATCTAAATTTTAAAATATGGTAATAAATCGATTTGGGCATAAAAAATTATATTTTCAAAACATATTTTTCTTGTATACTCAAAAGCAAAAGGTATTGTGACATACAAAACACAAACAGCATCGGTCAAACAATTGTACTTCTGTGTGAGGAATTATATAACAGAAAGAGCAATTTCTGAGGGTGTTGTAACGAGCAACAATCCATATAAGGAGCGCTAGGCCCTACCATATGCAAATGAGTCAGATCCGTGAAGATCCGGGGTAGAATAGGTCTTCAGCAAGCCATGCTTGCCGTAAAAGGCAACAACATGCTTGTCGTAAGAGGCGACGAACGGGTTCGGGTGGCCCGCAGGCTCACTGACTTGGTTGATGCATCGTATCCCGATAGCGTGATTGATGCTCATGACGTCAATCACTGGATTATCTGGTCCAGACTCGATTATTTACAGAGAGAAATGCGAACATTAGTGACTTGTAGTGTAACCATAGAGTTCTAGATAATTTTTGTCATTAAACAATATATCACGTGACTAACCACGGGTCCGGGTAGTCCTGCGGGTACCTACTCAGTGCTCACCCGACCCGGGTACCCGATTTACCCTATCTAGCTAATTCTTGCAGGTCAGGTTGACACCTGGATATTCAGAAGGAACCGTAACTCCTTCGTGAGTCTCCACCGACCTGCTGTCCACCAAGTTGTCTACGCCACTGGAGACTTGACGTTGTGTTCTGCCGTCAGGATTGGCCGTACATTGGCGCCTCACTCGTATGCCATACATGTCATAGGACCGTCTTTGCAGACACGCCCCTGTTTCCAAGGAGGGCGCGGGGTATAAAGGTTGCTGTCTGGAACCTGTGTCGGGGTTGCGTGTTTCGAATCCAGCTGTCCTGCTCGGCGGCGACTATAGGGGTCGGTCTCTCACGTGGTAAAATTGTTGGTTACGTTTCTTCCAGCTTTTTTCAAACATATTTCCTGGTTCAATTCCAAAACTTCATATAAAAATCAACGTCACGATAACTTTTGCCTGGGAGTATAGTATTGGTGGTATTGACCTTGGGAACTACGCCATGTTTGCAGATTTGATCTCTTGGTATGTTTTCTTCCATTGCAGCCAGTAATAGAATACATCGATGCAAATTATCAAAAACCTCATTAGGGCCTCACTTGTTGAGTATTTTCGTGGCAAATAATATCCTTCGAAAATTTGATCCATTCGAAGCAATATATTTGTACAGTACGTTTGATAAGTTCAAGGTTTCATTATTTGTTGCAATTTTATACACCAAATGGGATAACTCTTTTGTAAATTCTTTTATAATAAAGGTTCTCTCCCAAATTCGTCATAAAGCATCATATTTGAAGCATTGATGTAGAGTATTTAACTATTTGTAAAATCTTTAAGAATTACTCTGTCTGTCCAGCATTTGTCCAAACGAAGAAGAATTCGCTCATTCCATTACAAAACAAGGAATAATGGATACGTTATAATGTATGTTATATTCACAGACACAAAAAGGTATACATAATGCATTTGTATAGGTATGTAAAGGAATCTTAAATTACAAATAATTTATAAGTCTCATATGAAATTTAATTCTCTAAGTTTAGATATAAATGTATCATGTGCATACTTTTTCCCATAATATTGCCTGTATTTTGACCAGCTGGCAAAACATGGCCGAACAAAGGGAATCCATCTTGCCCTTGAAAATCCATGGACGTGGGTTTTTAGGTTGAATAGATGGACGATTTGAAGATATGTAATTATGAAGGATCTCTGATAGCAAAATATATTGACTCTACAGTGCTCGTTTATTTTAAATCTAAGTTCCAAGTGAAGAAATTATCAAAGGTTAACAAGAGTTATATATAGTCCACTTCTGTTTACAAACAGGTCAACTGACAAGAATTCGACACATTGAGCTCAGCCCTCCGGAACATACGTGTACCCCCCGCGCACCCGCTACCCAAACCACAATTAAACTGCCCCACCCACTACGTGACACCACAATCGCATTGAATATACATGTATACAGGCTAGAACTTGCCCTTTTTGTTTTAACTCAGTAGGACTGAGGTCCATTTTTTAATTGATTCTCACATGTATGATGATTTACGTTATGATGTACAGTAATGAACGCTGTGTGTGAATGTATGCCAGATTTCTTTAATTTATCTTCAACCGAGCAATTTATTACATTATGCAGATGTGAACACGGGTCATACTCTTTGTAAATTATTTGATCAAATGTTTCAAAGGCGCTTGATACTCATTTAATTCTGTGTGCGCCTTTCTTCATGTATGTTATTATGCTTGAGAATAATAATAGCTCTGCTTGTGGTCAATATTACGTTATGTTGAATGTCGGTGAGGATAAATGCACTTCTGTGTGGGGGGCGCGTGCGCGCGCGTGTGTGTGTGTGGTGGAAGGGTACACATGTGCATAGTGTATATGACAGTATGCATGTTCGTAAGTGTGCCTGTGTATGTGTCTACGTGTTTGTGTATGATTGCGTGCGTGCGTAACTGTATAAGTAATTTGGAGTGTGTGTGTGTGTATGTGCGTGCATGTGCGTCTGCATATGCATGTGTGTATGTGTGTTCAACGAATTTCATAACTTGATTTTGAACGTTGTGTTGATATATGTCTTAATTTATCTTATCCTGATTATGACGTAATACATATGATTTTATATCTACATTGTCTCGTAGGCCATACCTGTCGGATGTTATATTTTATTGTTTGTGTACGCGTTTTAGTATGAAGTGTATATAACATATGACACTATAGTAAACATTATTCATTCTCTCTGTCTCTCATACTTAACTTAACGAGTCCCTGTTAGATACCATTTTATTTGAAAACGTGTCAAACGGTGATGAATGTAGTAATATATTTATTACTCATTATATAAGCTTTGCACATTCATCTCAACTTTTTTTTCGCTGAAAAAATGACAACGTTGGTATGGATGATGCAGGGATTTACTCAAGGAATTTTCTGACATGGGCCCTTTATGTGAAAATTTCAAATATTCCAGAGGTACGCCCAAACAGCACAATACTAAAATGCCTCATTGTATTTAATAATGTGGGCCTTTTTTTCAAATTTTGGGGCTAAATGCACAATGCCCCACCCTTGAATTATCCCTGGTGGTGTATGAATACAACACTTATATGATTCGAGCATGGAATGTTCTCTCATGGTGCAACCTTGCAATAAAGTGTGAAGCTATCTCAGACATTTCCAGACCGCCTCCGTGGTTTAGTGGTAGAGCGTCCACCCGGAGAGCGGAAGGTCCGGGGTTCGACCCCCACCGCGTCATACCAAAAGACGTTAAAAGATGTACTTGTAGTTACCCTGTCTGGCGCTCGACATTAAGGGACTAAAACAAGGACTGGTCGGCTCGGAGTCAGTATACTGTGTCTGAGTGGGGTATTCATGTTAAACTGCGGCATGTATCTCAGTGAGCTAGCACTATAAATCGGCATCAGTCCGGACTAGTACAAGCAGCCACACACATACATACTCGTGCATGCACGTCGCTATATAAGTGCAATAATCTTGGACGCGACCCAATTTCACCTAACCTCCGACATTTCCGAGGTCGATTGCAAGAAAAGATAAGATGCAGATTCTAGACACACGTTAATAACAGCATAAAAGCACACATCACCTATTTAGAAACATCTGCATTCAAAACATTTAGGTTTATATAGAATCTAATAATCCAACTCGATTCTTGCTGGGCGAGGGTAGCCAGACAGATAATGACTCATCGAGTCAGTCAATGTTGGCTGTGCGTTTTCATACGAGTCAGCGGGTAGTTTGTATATTATGAAAATGCGTGTACTTACCGTCGAGTAATACCGCAAATACATTCGTGACCAACTCGTGTTATTCCGGGACAAGCCGAATAGCGACTCGTGCCCCTCTCATGGCCGTTTTGTGCGACCGGGTTCCGTCTCAGCGCAAACGGGCATACCTAAAACCATTGTCAACTCGTTGCGTAATGGTTCACATATATTTCCCCATATATTATATATATTTCAGATGCAATTTAAAGCACATCGGGACGTGCGGAATTATACAGTATGATTGAACACACTTAACTGTGTCTTGGGTATATTTTTAGACGCAGGACATATGTAAAATCAAAAATTATTTCTGAGGGATTCTCTGATGAAGAACTAGAAATCATACGCGCATTCTGATTGGTTTGTCGTATTTTCGCACATAACATTCATCGATAGGGGGACGAGTCTTCTTGCAGGTTACGGAAAGGGGCGAGTGGTGACGAATGACCGCAAATATTCACCACACGACATTGCACTAGCTGACAAGAGGACGACATATTTCTAATTCCAATTTCACTAAACGGTTCAGCCATATCGATCTGTGTGCGCCGATGTCATGGACTAGAATCCTGCCTAGCCATAATTCTTCCCGGAAATTCTACTGTAAAGCCAATGTTGCCAAGTGTTTCTGATTTGAAGAAAAGACACTGATTTGCACAACATATGGCTGTTTGGACTCAGAACTGCTGTCACCAGCCATCGACATCCATTCCGTTCAGCCAAAGATAATCGTTGCCAAAATATTCCTGGAGCATCTCGGTATGGATCGCCCTCCATGTAAATGATATTTTGAAGGTATCGATGACGTGATTATTAATAAAAATTAATTTAATTATAAGCCTGAATATTGCAACAATATAGTCTTTTGTGGCAGAGTTAGATCTGTCGACCCATACCTGGATTATAACAACGGGAACAAAGCTCAGTGATCGTGTTTATCGCAAGCAAAATGGATATTTCTTGCAAAGTGCACTTCGATGCCACTAGTCACTGTTGCTAGGCGGCCACAACCCTGCATGGAGCTGAACTCGCGACCGACTGACCTATATTTTTAACAAGGGGTGACAGTCGTTACGCCGAGTACTCTTTCCCAAGCTGAATTATTATTTTTCTTTGTCACTTTGATTGTTCTATTTCATTTCAACTATCATGTACCTTGACTGACTACAAATAGCTCTCGGCCCGTGAAGATCCGGGGTAGAATAGGTCTTCAGCAACCCATACTTGCGGTAAAAGGCGACTATGCTTGTCGGAACGGGATCGGGTGGTCAGGCTCGCTGACTTGGTTGATGTATGTCATCGATCTAAATTGCTTGGATCGATTTTCATGATATAAATCACTGGACTGTCTGTTCCAGACTCGATTATTTACAGACTGCCGCCATTTAGCTTGAATATTGCTGAGTGCGGCGTTTAACAACAAGCCAACCAACCAACAAATAGCTCATGTGCAATCATTACAAGTATAGTCATATAAAATACTAACAAATCGTTATAGACGACGAAACCTGTGTTTATGATACTGAATGTGTGTCGGGACGACGATCTGATCCTCCCCGACCCGAAACAGGATCTCCCACCGGCCACAGCCATGACAGGTATGCACTGACAACAAACCCACGTGGTGTTTTGTTTACTTCCGGTGCACGCAGTTCAAATGGTGACAAGGGCATTCCCAGAGTGTGACACCTTCGTTTCACTCTCGGTAACGTCGGCTCCCGCACATCTCTACTTACATATATGGGGTATATTTTTATTTACTGACCAATAACGAGTTCCTGTGGGCTGACCATATTTCCCAGATGAATTTGCCGTTTTGTTTCGAGATTGCAGACTAACGGAAATTTGTCACCCAACTTCCCCCTTACAATCTTGCTATGTACACGATAGTGAAATGAAATAGAATTTCAGCTTTACAAAGTACGTAAGTTAGTATTCGGCGTCAAGGCAGTCATCACTTGTTACCACTTGTTAGCCCCCCCCCCCCCCCCCCCCCCCCAAGGTTTCCATGGCAACAACTTTGATTTTATACTGTTGATACTGGTGTGTACCTGACATAGAAATACAAAGTTCCGAATCCCAGTTCCATGGTATTGTTTTGATAGCACAATAACTACTCTTGTGTACGGACAGACAGATTAGAGAGTAACACTCTCATCAAGACGGACTTAATAGCATTTAGTGATTAGAACTAAATGCCTTTATGCAGAGACCATATAATCTATTATATGGTCTCTGCTTTATGTTAGGCTTGGCACAGTTGCTAATATTATTACAGCGAAATACCTTCATTCAGTGCGGCTACGTGCCGTTTTGCATGGTGCCATCGTCTCTGGCCTAGATCCGCTCTTGGCACGTCCGGTAAAGGAGCGTTTGTTTATATTTTCTATGACCTGTTGTAGCGTGACATCAGCTCACGCAGCACTTGCTCTCCAGCTTTCAGCCGTACAACACATAGTTATATTCGCGCATTCATCTATAGTTCGTTGCAATTACCATTAAGAATGCCACCAAAAAGACGGGCCGCCTTAAATCACCGCCTCGTAAGGAGCGGGAAAATAGCCAGGAGGGAACCAAGTGTCCGGCAAGCGACATCGGCTACTGGTAAGTCACGGAGATCAGCTTTTAAGATGCAGATGGATTCGTCGGTAAATCTGCGATTCTCGCCGGCCAAGCCGGCTAACGCCAGGGCATTAAGCATAGGCCAATGGACGTCAGCTTTCCACATATATATGAGCATTTACGTGGTGAAACATTTTCGTCAGTCCACCATACAGGGCATGTTGGCATACATGGAAACAATCCGTAATGCCGCAGTCCGCTCCGGGGGTTTTGGCTGGTCAAACTACGACCAGCAATTCCGACACCGTATGGCACGAGACCCAATTCGGGAGTGGGGCAAGATAGACGGTGAATTGTGGTTGAAGCACATGACACCGACTATGTCCCGTGTTCAAGAAAATAAGACTAAACGCTTTACAGTGCCTTTCAGCAGGGGCCGTGACTTTACAGTCAACGCATGCTGGGACTACAACAGGTCAAGGTGCGCCAGGCCAGAATGCAAGTTTATTCATAAATGCTCCAGTTGTGGCGAACAACATCCCGCCTATTCTTGCTTTCGCGCAAAGGGGGGTCGTAGACCCTCCAAACAACTTAACTCCACACAGGCAACCCATGCTAAAGGCACTGGCCCCAACTCCACTCATACTCACTAGATTAAAGCGACATTTGCAACTGTACAAGCATTCTAACCATGCCCATGCCATTTATTTATTACAAGGTTTGGAATCAGGTTTTCAACTGGAATATAGTGGGGCACGCCTAAGTCGTTGGTCTGAGAATCTACGCTCAGCCAGGGATCCCATTTTACAAGAGATAGTAGCTGCCAAATTGAAAAAGGAAGTAAAACTAGGTAGGGTGGCAGGTCCTTTTGAAACGCCGCCCCTGCTGAACCTACAAGTTTCACCCATCGGTCTCGTACCCAAAAAGCAAACGGGTAAGAGTCAAACCTTGCTGGGGACAGACGATTTTCGTTTAATACACCACCTTTCTTATCCTCAAGGCAGATCAATCAACAACAACATAGACAGCGAAGCATGCTCCGTGTCATATGCACGGTTCGACGAGGCTGTCAGTATGGTACAGCAACTTGGTCCAAATGCTCTGCTTGCAATATTTGATGTGAAATCGGCTTTAAGGATTATGCCGGTACACCCTCAGGACTTTGAGTTGCTAGGCTTGTGCTTTCAAGGTAAATACTACTTTGATAAATGCTTGCCGTTTGGCTGTTCCATATCATGCTCAGTGTTTGAAAAATTCAGCACCTTTTTGCAATGGTGTGTCCAGCAAAAGTTGCCTAACGGCCAACTCATGCATTACCTTGATGATTTTCTCACAGGCGGAACTGCAGGAACGAAAGACTGTGGTGACAACCTTGATACATGTCTCAGTACTTTCCAGGAGCTGGGCGTACCCGTAGCACATGAGAAGACAGTAGGTCCTGCATCCTGCTTAACATTCCTAGGTCTTGAAATCGACACAGTCAGGATGCAGGTTAGAATACCACAGGAAAAGATTGTAAATATCAACGCAATCATACACGATATGCTGGCCTCAGGTAAGCACAAAGTGACCCGTAAAGCTTTGCAGTCTCTGGTGGGTAAGCTAAATTTCATGTGCCGGGCAATACCCATGGGTAGACCGTTTTGCCGCAGACTGATTGATGCCTATACAAAGGTAAGTCATCAAGCACACCGTGTTCGCATCACGCGGGGAGTTCGGGAGGACCTAGAGGTTTGGCTCGGGTTCTTGGGGGAATTTAACGGTGTGTCGGTTTTTCAGAATAAAAAGTGGGCTGACAATACATGTCTGCAGCTGTTTACTGACGCAGCCAGCACTGTGGGGTTCGGTGCATACTATAACGGGAACTGGGCAAACGGGCTCTGGCCCCGTGAGTGGGTGGAGGACGGCTCGACTCGTGACATGACACTGCTGGAGTTGTTTTCGATTGTGCTGTCAGTTTGTCTGTGGGGGACAGCCTTTGCTAACAGGAAAGTACTTTTCTTTTGTGATAACCAAGCTGTAGTGTCAATAATAAATAAACAGTCTTCAAAGGCACCCAGAATCATGTCACTGATTAGACAGCTAGTGCTGCAGTGCCTCAAACACAACATTTTGTTCAAGGCCGGATATATAACAACACACGACAATATTATCGCAGATGCACTGTCGAGATTTCAGTGGGAACGATTCCGCAATGCAGCGCCATCAGCCAATCTGCATCCCACACCACTTCCAGACAATCTCTGGCAGGGCTAACAATCGAGGCAGAGAGGCTCCTTCAGCGATCATTGGCGGCAAACACGTGGGCAACTTACCAGGCAGGAACCCAAGCGTTGCAAGCATTCAGGGCATCACAAAACCTGGGAGATGTCTGGCCGGTTCCAATAACTCATCTGGTACATCTCATTGCTCACCTGTCAGTGTCAGGACATGCACCGAGTACGGTAAGAACGTATATGGCCGGTATCTCAACGTACCATAGGCTACACAGCATGGAGGACCGCACCGGCCACTTTGTTATTACTAAAATGATTACGGGGATGCAAAAGTGTCAGGGGAGGCAGGATCACAGAAAACCAATAACAATAGACCTGCTCAAAGTAATTGTTAACAACCTGCAATTTGTCTGCTCTTCTACCTATGAAGTAAGATTGTTCAAAGCAGTATATTGCTTGGCCTTCTTTGGTTTCTTTCGGGTGAGTGAACTCGTGCAAACCAAACTTTCTCAGCCAGGGTGCGCTTTCTTGGACCTAGAAGTCCAAGACACGACTAAGACAGTAACAGTCGCTCTAAGGCATTCAAAAACGGACAGGCACTCACATGGCATAGTTGTTTCCATTTCCGCCATACCTGGCCACAATCTGTGTCCAGTGGCTGCAGTTAAAGCATACCGAACAGTTCGATCACAGGGTCAGACTCAAGCTTTCGTACACTTTGATAAATCTCCCCTGACCAGGTATCAATTTCAGGCCGTGCTAAAAAGAGCACTGGCGCATAGCGGCATCTGCACAGCAGCATACTCTTCGCATTCCTTCAGGATTGGCGCAGCAACAACAGCAGCCGGTAACGGAGTGAGTTCAGATTTGATACAGCACTTTGGTAGGTGGGGGTCAGAATGTTATAAAAGCTATATACGCATACCTGCAAACATTTAAATCGCCAACCATGCAAGAACAGTTTTCTTCCTATTGATTCATGTTTTCAGTATGGCGAGAGAGCACCTACAGGACAGTGACTTCGGTATTCCAGGGGGATGTCTCTGGTTGGCAAGGGGCGGCATGAGGTGGAAGGAGCTGACCGAGCTGATAGATGCCCAGGTCAAAGAAATGCAGACACCACCAAAGGCGGTGGTGATTCACCTTGGTTCGAACGACCTGGGTAAGGTAACCACGTGTCAGCTATATCATGAGATCAAGCTGGCACTCCTGAGGATACACCACTTCCTACCTGGTGCTGTCATTCTGTGGTCAGACATGCTGCCACGGAGGCACTGGCATGTAGCCAGCCGTGCCCGGGACCTGGACGGGGCCAGGCAGAAGCTGAACAGACGAGTGGGGAACAGGGCCCGTGAGCTTGGGGGGATACGGGTTCCCCACACAGCATTCAACCGGCAGGAGGAGCAACTGTACCTGCGTGACGGGGTTCATTTGTCACCTGCCGGACTTGATCTTTTCACACAAAACATTGGCAGCTCCCTTTCCGCAGTATGCTTGTAGGAAACAATTTCAGTATAGGATAACACGGTGGGCGTACATGAGCGCGAATGGTCGTGGTTGTGGGGAAGCACCTTGGTGCTTGTGGCGGGGTGCTGGTGGACTGCATTACAAGTTACATTTGGCGTCTTGGGATACATCCCAAATTATAAATTATTTAGGATAGGGTTACCCGCTTTACAGCAGGAACCAATTTATCCATTCTGCTTTACAGCAGATGGCTTAGTGTCCGCTTTACAGCGGATGGTCAGCTTGGCAACAATAGTTGCCCTCGCTCATGGTTTGGCAATGGTACTTGCCTGGCAGCGATAGCTGCATAGCAACATGGGTTGCTTGGCAACGGTAGTTGCAGGGCAGCGGGCGCTGCATTGGTAAGCAACATGGGTTGCTTGGCAACGGTAGTTGCAGGGCAGCAGGCGCTGCATTGGTAAGCAACATGGGTTGCTTGGCAACGGTAGTTGCGGGGCAGCGGATGCTGCATCGGTAAGCAACATGGGTTGCTTGGCAACGGTTGTTGCAGGGCAGCGGTTGCTGCAGTTGGGGTTGCTTAACAGGGGTTAAGCTCATTGCCGTAGTCCACCAGTACCTCCACATCCGCGACCATTTCATCCAATAATATCTCTTGTCTTAATTTGAAGCTCCGCTATCATGCATGATGGCGGAGCCTGTCATAATGGAGCCATGTCCTTATATAATGTGACAGTCAGATGATTTGTGCTTTCGAATATGTGGGGGCCGGGGGGATTGTCATCTTCTGATGACTCTTGTTTGTAAACATATATAGTCATTCGGTTGTAAGAACTAGAAGCATGCTGGCCACCTATTATAGTGGGCAGCTTTGACGGACCCAGGATTCTAAAGAAACAGAGGAGTTGGGGAGTGTGGTCGTTATCTTTATATATATTCTGAAAAAGGTAGGGTGGCTACACTACCCCATACCACACAAACACACACACACACACACACACACACACACACACACACGCACCGCTTTTTGATCTGCCACTTTACATACTTAGAAAACTGAAAGTTTATGAAAATACTATAATATATAATATCTCTTTTCAAAATTATTAAGAAATACTGTCTCGGTTAAACACGTTATAGAAAGACAGGGTGATGAAGGTATTTCTGTTACATCATGTATTTATGATTTGTCCTCTCTCTTGTTTGCTGATAATGTCTCCGCAATGTCTGACACGTGGTCACATCTGAGGAGGATAACTGAACTAGAAAAGTTTGTGTTTTGTTGTTGTAAACATACTGGTATGAAAGTATAAATAAAACTAAGTGTATTGTGTTTAGAAAGTGTGGTATATAAATCATGAACAATAAATGAATAAAATAAATTGATAAATTGCTGGCAGACATGACTTCCAAAAAAGGTATGGATAACTGGTACGTACTGTATTTCCTGATCACCATGAACTCTCGAAGTTGAACAGTTGACTCAAAACATAAATCTCCACTGTGTCGATGGATGTCAGAAGACAACAAGTTAATGTAGTTCGTATCTATATGTGTGTTCTATAAATGTAAGGTAATTCTGAGTAACATGGAAGTAATTCTTTCGGTTCATCCCAACTCGTTGAACGAATGACGTGGGGTTGTGCAATGAACTGGATTGGCCTGGGCCTGCCACAACACAGAAAACCTGTGGTTTTGAACGATTCTATAAGTAGCAAATACTCCTCCATTGCGTCCGTCGTCAGGCAGATTATTCAGCCTGTTAAAATCAATAACTTGATGCACAATACAGTCGAAACATTTAGATTTGAAACGGGATTATTCATTTATAAAAATAAAATTGCTTAAAATAGAACTGACCAGGAAACAGTGCTACATCCGCCTGAGCACGGGGAGTCCGTATCTAAAAATAGACGCCCTCATGAATATGCATGAGGGCGTCTATTTTTAGATACGGACTCCTATGGTCTGAGAAAGGTACCATGCTGCAGAACTTGACAGTTAAAATGAAAAACGACCTAAATGTGTAGCGGGCCTTTCGCGAAGAATGTCTCAAGCCTTTTGAAAGTAAGTATCAGAAAGAGCATGTATATAATATGTCGTACCTCATGTGATCAACGGGAGATAACTCTTCATACCTCTGTTCATCCACAACTGACGATAAAGCAATAATTCGGTGTTCATCGGGTATCGTTGGTCAGTGGTCAATATGTCCTCTTTCAAAAGTACTTGCGACTTGTAAGGTTGTCCGTATTTGTTCCTGAGTTTCCCATCTCCCATCCGCCCTGAATTTTCATTCGGACGTGAAATAATCAAATGTTTTCGTATCTCAAATTTCCCCACCGCTGAGGAAAATTATTCCCCAATGTGATAAAAACAATTATAACTACTACCATTGCAAAAAAATCTTTCTTCAGCTATGAATGTCTAGGTTTCAACCAAAGGCTTCGATCTACGTCATACATTTAAAGACTGGTCCCAAGTGTATCAAAACTTTAAAAGACATAAAATAATTTGCACAATTAGTAAAAAACAATTTTGGTGTTTTTTAACATATTATTTTGCCGACCCGCGACGTTGATACTATCTTCACCACTTGACTCTGTAAATTAAACTTCTCCTTAAAAAATGTTATTGATGTCAGAGCGTACCCCTTTTATAATGTTTTTGGCGTTAGTGCGTACTCATTAAATAATGTTATTGACGTTAGTTCGTACTCGTTTAATAATGTTATTGACGTTAGTTCGTACTCGTTTAATAATGTTGTTGATTTATTATCACCATTAGTACACAGAGGATGACTAGGTCCACTTTCTTAATACTTATTTCACAAAGCAACCGCAGCTCGATCTTCATTCGATGTGTCGACCCGTGAAGATCCGGGATAGAATATGTCTTCAGCAACCCATGCTTGCTGTAACAGGTGCCATTTTGGTTTGGTTTGGTTTGGTTTGGTTTGTTGTTTTACGCCACACTCAGGATTATTCCAGCTATATGAAGGCGGTCTGTAAATAATCGAATCTGGACCAGACCATCAAGTGATTGACATCATGAACATCGATTCACGCAATGGGGATCGATGACATGCATCAACCAAGTCAGCGAGCCTGACCACCCGATCCCGTTAGTCGCCTCTTATGACAAGCATAGTCGCCTTTTACGCCATCTCCAGTAATACCGCTGCAAAATTTGGAACAAAATCCTAGCCATATTACGGAGAGGGGCGTCAAAATCGGCTCTACATGGTGTATCCATGTAGTGAATTGATGTGACGGAGTTGACGCTTTAACCTCGCTGGACAAACCCCACCATCAATGGTTTTGTCGGTTAAGATTATTTATATAAACAAATGTCAAATCAGGTCAGAAGTGTTGTTTATTTCACGCAGGTGTTCATCAGAATAGTCACGTGATGTCATGGTTACGAGTTTAGCCAATCGGGAAACACTTCCGTTGCACGAGTTTTTCCTGCGTGTAATCCAGACTGTGGATCGAAGCAGACGACGCTTACTTTATCAAATGCACCGGTGCATGTTAAATTAATTTCAACAAGTTTAGAAATAATTTAAAATCGAGATTACAATGGGCTTAGACCCCTATTTCTCATGTTTATATTAATCACGCGCTACTTTGAACGCTGCGTTTAAAACTTTTCAGTGTGATTTCCTGCCCTGCCGTATGTTTTCACTCTGGAGAGGACGTTGAACAAAACGACATGGTAAGTGCAGCAATATGTAATTAAACAATCTGCTAGTGAACATGTAATTATGTAAACGAATAATCGCTGTGGCTGTAACGATTCGCAGATGATGTGATGT
Organism: Haliotis rufescens; assembly: GCF_023055435.1. Taxonomy (NCBI): domain Eukaryota; kingdom Metazoa; phylum Mollusca; class Gastropoda; order Lepetellida; family Haliotidae; genus Haliotis; species Haliotis rufescens. The sequence goes on from NW_025964223.1 coordinate 17,411,799, forward strand.
TATATTCTATACAAAACAGCACCAGGGCACCAGGCCGATAAGAGCGTGTGTGTGGGTGGGTGTGTATGTGTGAGAGAGTGTGTGCGTTCGCGTGCGTGTGTGTGGAGGGGAATGGGGGTGGAGAGATTGTCCCATGTCGTCAATGAATGAAGCATATTATTAAATGAAAGAATACAGCTTGTACATGGAACATAGTGATTCTAAAGTCTGTTTCGCAGCAAATACTCTGTATATGGATGCATATGTTGTCGGCAATTGTGTGGAGGCGTTGGACAAAATTCTCCTTGAGAAGAGTTATTGAAAAAGATAATTCAGTGTGTTTAGTGTGCACACGCGGGTTCAAATCCCGACATGGGTACAACGTTTGAAGCCTATTTCTGGTGTTCCCCCGCCGTGATATAGCTGGAATATTGCTAAAAGCGGCGTAAAAACCACACTCATTCATTCATTCATTATCTAATAATTTTTTTTACAAACCAGTAGAGGTTATGAATTCTCTGATGAAATCCTCCTTGGGGCACTTATTGCATGTTCCTTGCTCAAGAAAATCTACATGACATAGTTGTAACCATTTTCCTTAATACAAAAAGGTTACCACACCAAAAACTACGTTTTTGTATGATATACGACCACCCTTACGGGGCCTCACCCTCTACGGCGCCTCACGCCAGGGGGAGCAACTCTCACCCAAATCACTTTCCATATGTCAAATGCTGACGGAATGTGGGGAGGTGGGTGGCCGTGCCCCAAGGAGGATTTCATCAGAGAATTCATAACCTCTACAGGTTTGTAAAATTCTCTTTCAGATTAAATCCTCCTTGGGGCACTTATTGCATCAAGACAGACTCCCAAAGATAATGTAGGAAGTGGCATCCGTCAGCAACAGGCGTAAATAAATAGATCGTATTTGATTATTCAACAGAATAAAATATTGAGATCAATAAATGGAACGAACGTTATCTTGAGGCACCACCGTCGAAAGGCGGGGGCTAGAGTCAGGGCGTGGTCGACCATATGTTATGATAAAGCCTGTTTTTGCGGCTTGTCATAAGTTGAGAACTCGAAACACCCCCCACCCCCATCACTTTGTTTGAACAAGTGATATAGGGGCGTAGATCACGAGAGACTATAACCAGCGCTGAGCTAGGCCAGAGGGTCCCCGAGGATCGAAGGAGTGCGTGTGCAAAAAACGAGTATTATCGAGTAGTAAGGACTGATATTTATCGACCGCAGAAGATAAAATCCGGACCATTACTGAGAAGTATAACCAGAGGACTGTCTTAAATCTCGAATGCTCAATCGGCTAGAGATGAGAACTTTGCCCAGTTCGGAGAACTGACTGACCAAACCGAGCACGCTCGCTTGAGTGTTTGTCGAGTTGGTAATGTTTGATGAACGTGCTCGGCTGGCTCCAAATAGCCGCGGAGCAGATCTCCTCAATGGGCAGAGCCGCGGCGTACGCTTTTGACGTAGCCACTGCTCTAACCGAATGAGCCTTCAACCTGGTAGGGGGGTCCCTGCCTGTAAGCGTATAGCTGTACAAATGGTTGAAACTATCCACCTCGAGATAGATTGTTTGCTCGCAGGTGAGCCAGCCTTCATACCGCCGTAACAGCAAAATAGTTGGTTATCCTTACGGACACCCATAGTTCAGCTGATATGGGCCTTGAGGGTCCTGCGGACATCCAAGACATATGAGAATGTCTTGCAGTGGTCCCCGACGAGGAAGGCTGTGAAAGAGCAGGTAGCCAGCTAACACACTACGTTTTCACAACGTTGTGGTAAAGTTGTGAATTGGTAACGTAGTGATACAACGTTGTCACAACGTTATTATTACGTCACTGTGCAACGTCGTTTCACAACGTAATAACAACGTTACATTTTTACGTTGTGAAAACGTTGTTCATCGAATATTTCCCAACGTCTTGTTACATCGTTCCTGAAACGTTGGTGCGACGTCAACTGTCGCCTTAACGAAAATTGTATGAACAAAAGTTTTACATACAAATCGACACAATTTCTGCCAAAAACAAGGCAGTAATTCATTATTTACCTATATCTTCGGAATCAGGATTTCCATCTCGTAAATAAACTAAAGTCTGTGTAAACACCTTATTATCACGTCACTCCAACGTTATGTGACAACGTAATCACAACGTAGGAAAATTACGTTGTGGAAACGTTGTGAATCGGGCGCCATGCAACGTTATGATGACAACGTTTCTCATACGTTGGTGCGACGTCAAATAGTCTTCATCGCGAAAAGCGTAAAAACAAAGGTGTTTACTCGAAATAAACTACATTTTGGCAGAAAATTACAATAATGTTAGATTTGGTTTTCACTTTTCAGCAACCCGTGCTTGTCGTAAGAGGCGATTAAACAACAAACAATGACAATAACATTTTCGCCATACATGCATGATTCGCACTTCCATCGTTGTTGAAAGGTTGTGGATTGGTAACGTCGTGATATAACGTTGTAACAACGTTATTTTAACGTCGACCTGCAACGTTATTTCACAACGTAATAACAACGTTGCACATTCACGTTGTGAAAACGTTGTGCATTGGACATCACACAACGTTTTGTAACTACGTTTCTGAAACGTCGGTGAAACGTTATTGAGTTTGCTTCTCGATAGAATAGAATAGAAGGAATAGAACTGCTTTATCAAAATCAACATGAATTTGTCAGAAAACCAAGTTAGTAATGCATTACCTTTCTATATATTCGGCATTTGAATTTTTTATCTCTTAATACTAATATTTCGAGAACGTAATTGCGTATATCTGTGACAACGTTACAACAACGTTGCAAATTAACGTTGTGATAACGTTGTGTTTTGGACATTACAGTACTTTTTGTAAATGATGTTTAGGAAACCACTTGTAGATCTACCATCTCTTAGTGTTATTTTTTTTTAAACATATATATCTATTAACGAACTAAATGTTGTCACAAGCAATATTACAGTTAAAAACAATTGGCGCGTATTTTTTGCGGCGTGAGAGCGACTGCAGAAAAGTTTAGCCTGTTGCCTCGTGAAGTGACGTCAGAATGACGTCACATTGTCGCGGAAGATTTGTTGTCACCAGCCATCTTAGCTCAAACTCACTCTGGACATAATATATTACAAGCAAGTGATTGTGCAGCAACTGGAACTGGACAGATGATCTGTGAATTCGATTGAGGTAAGTTAATTTTTCAAAAATAGTCTCCGCTTGTTGATATGTTTCTGTGCATGCAGTGCGTCAAATGATCTAAATGTATCGTATTATTCAGAAGTGGCAGGATTAAGAATGCAGTTTGCCGGTCATTTTCACTGAGCGTCAGTGTTGATATTAATATGATACACAGAACTTGATGATAGAGGTGAAGGGGGCCCAAGACTTTTTTTCCATATTATTATTTTATGGATACCAAGGGTAATTGCCAAGGGCAAGCGGTATATTTTTGACCAGAATTCAATCTGGTGGCGTTTTGTGGCCGTCATATTATGTTCGGGTTTCGTTCGTAAGCGTGTAGATTTGTAAATAGGCCTAACTTATGCATCGCCTACTGACCGCACTGACAGTTATCGCCATTTCTTCTGTGTTATTTCTGAAATCATTACTATTTAAAGTTTACATGTACTAATCTTCTGACTTTGATTTTTGTGCAACAATGTGGCTCATCCAGGCCATGGGAAAGGTTAAGTAGATTTCTCTTATACAGCGAAAAGAGGGAATCAAAACAATGGAAGTATTCAGATCGACTCTCTGTAGGCTGCTAGTTATAGCCCTAGTCTAAAGTGATCAATGATGTTATGAAAAAAATCGTATTTTCGGGAAGAGACAGAAACATACTTGATGTTTCCGAAAAGGCCTAATTAGCACTGACTGAAGTAGCCTAAATGTGGATCATCAGGTTGTTGCTGCTGTCTATAAAGTTTATCATAGCAAGGTGCTTATCATGTGTATTTTTATTATTTCCGAAAAAAGAATCAATTCATCATTTTCCGATAACTAGATCTATGTCCGACTCCTTTCTAATGAAAACGAGCAAAAGTAAAACGAGTCTCTCGTCGCGCGCTATAACGGGGTGTTTGCGGTATTGTCCTCTCTGGTGATGATAAGCTAGTCGATAGTCAAAAGTTAAATATCACCATATATTGTCAGTGAGTTGGTCATCGTTTGTTGATTATTAAAGTGAGATAGGTGTAGCCAATGTGCACCAATGAAAAATACAATGGAATTGATAGCAACCATATTCTTTCGGTTTTCGATCTGCATATGTTGCCACGTAGGCTACCATACTACAGAATTATATTTAACGATATTTAACTGTATTAGATCTATGTTAATAAACGTAGTGACAAATAAATTTCAATAAATATTTAGAGCTGTTTCAACTTCGTCTGGTATTGTATAAGCTATTGCATTTTGTTTATTTCCCCATGTTTCTAATCTTTGTAAATGTTAGAACATATATAACTATCCTGGCATATTAATATGGAAAATATTAAGGTAGATCTAAGTATTAAAAAAAATCACAGTTTTAATTAGGATAAATACCCCGAAGTGTTAACACTTTTATCACTTATTGGTGGGCCAATTCATAATTCATATTCAACATTCTTGCTTCAAATATGGGAACTATTTATTTTATTTGGCAATATATATTTTTCATTTATGTACATATTTTTCAAATAAGGTTTTAGAAACTTGGCCATGATATTCACTTGAATCACTAGTTTGAGTGTACAGCAGAAAGGTAAAGTTACTGCTTTTGAAAAACTACAGTTGATCTGTTGACTGATAAAACTATTTGCCAATATTACTATCAGTTACATCATACTCTATTAGTCTAAGTAAATGGGATTTATCTATACAGTACTGGTTTATTTAAGAATGTGATAATTTGTGGTTTCTGTTTTTCTTTCAGGTGGAGAAAACAGTATTGTGGGAGCGTATTTGTTTAAAGTACATATCACTGACAGAAAGGTATGTCTGATTCAATAATATATACAAACATCTTCAAGAATTAAAATTTAGATGATTCTTATTTAATTATACCCACAATCTAAAAGGGCGGGGGTATAAAGTTACACCAATGATTCAGTGCTAAAAGCTTTTCTGCTTATGTATGATCCAAGAGCATCATGGTATTAGTGTCAGCGCCTTCACACTTTCAGCAGTTTTTAACAGTTTAAAGACTGACATCAGACATCAAAACATTATTTTGGGGAATGCAACCGTCATTTTGTTATGTCAGAAATATGTCCCTTGCCTTGCCATTTTATAACATTTGTGTCATTTTTTATTCAGTTACCAAGGCATAAGGAGAGACAGGATACAGTTGAAGATCATCCCTGTGACTTTTCATTTGAGGACTGAAAAGGCTCCCCAGCAACTCAGCCCATGTTCTGACTTGTCATTTAACAAATAAATAAAGGTCACCTCAACCAGAATTCTATTGTCATTTCGTTTACCTAATGGATCTTAGGACATCAGATGCATAGACTATTCTGTTGGTCACAGTGTTGCTCTCAATGCTGAATGTATGAGGTAAGGCCAAGAAAATTTAAATGTTTCAATTTGTGCAGGGCTTATTGTTTGATGGTTTTTAATTTGCAGATTCGTGGGAAAATCCAATATCTTTTAATTGTGTTGAAACATTTGTGAACAATTTGCACATAGCCTTGAAAGTTGTTTTGGAAAATGAATATTATATTACCAAATTGTACATGTTATTTAAAACATTTAGATTTATATCTTGGCCGTATTTCAAACTCTGCCAAAAGAGAGTGCATTTCATTGACTTGCTGTTTCATGGATAGGGTTAAAGTGAATTCAGTTTGCAGAATGTATTTCTTGGTACCTGACGTCTTAACTAGATTGGTACAAACTTTTCAGGCTGCCTGGGAGGTATTGAGGAATAAAACAGGCGTTAATCTACATGGACATTGCAACAACGTGCTGCAATGCCTGCAGTGTCGCCATATGTAAAAAGTATGCGATACCTACGTTGTCGCGACGTAAAAAATGGACGTTGTGACAACGTCTTGATTTGGTTGTATTTTGGTTTACGCACAACGTTGTAGCAACCAATCTGGGAGTCTACAGAATTACGTTGTGACAACGTAACATCACAACGTTGTAGCAACGAAAAGTAAACGTTGTCACAACGTTGTAACAACGTAGAATTGTTGGCTGGGTACGTTGTCGCGACGTTTTGGTTAAACGTTGTAGCAACGTAAAAAATGGACGTTGTGACAACGTCTTGATTTGGTTGTATTTTGGTTTACGCACAACGTTGTAGCAACCAATCTGGGAGTCTACAGAATTACGTTGTGACAACGTAACATCACAACGTTGTAGCAACGAAAAGTCAACGTTGTCACAACGTTGTCACAACGTAGAATTCTGTCGTCTCTCTCTCTTCAGCTGTTGAGCTAGAAGACGGCGTTCCTTGTGGTGGTAACGTCCGGCAGACGGGTAGGCGACATTCGTGTTATGTCAGCCGATCCCGAAATAACTGTCTTCCACCGGGACAGAGTCAGTTTTCGACTACCAGACTCTTTGTCCTAAGGTCGCACACGCCTTCCACGTGAACGGCTCCTATTGATCAATAGGAGCCGTTCACGTGGAAGGCGTGTGCGACCTTAGGACAAAGAGTCTGGTAGTCGAAAACTGACTCTGTCCCGGTGGAAGACAGTTATTTCGGGATCGGCTGACATAACACGAATGTCGCCTACCCGTCTGCCGGACGTTACCACCACAAGGAACGCCGTCTTCTAGCTCAACAGCTGAAGAGAGAGAGACGACAGATCCCGAAAGGAAGGACCGGACGGCCAATCAAGAACGATTGACAAGTCCCAAGGGGGACTGATCCGCCGGACTGGCGGTCGGATCCTGTCCACACCTGCTAAAAAGCGCTGCACTAATGGGTGTGCACCCAGAAGTGCCCCGTCGACAGGGACGTGAAAAGCTGCGACAGCTGTAGAGTACCCTCGGACTGTTGATGCGGTCAGGCCCGTCATCTAGTCGCGACTGGAGGAACTCAAGGACGGCTACGAGATCTGCAGAAAAAATATCTGCCATCCCTCTATCGACACACCAGCGCACATAGCAGGCCTATCTATCCTCGTATTGAACGTTTGTCAAATCCCTCCGCGAAGCCAGTAGTGTGTCTGCAACTCGTGCAGGAATACCGCTCTTCTGGAGGCGATTCCTGAAAGTGGCCAAGCCACCCATTGAATCCTGGGATTCGGTTGGAGGGCCCCGTTCTGGGATAGGAGGTCCGGTCGTAAAGGTAATATAACAGGAGGCTGAGCCAGAAACCTGAGTATTACTGGAAACCAACTCTGCGCAGACTAAAGAGGTGCCAGGAGCACAAGTAGTCGCCCAGGCTGAGTGCCTAGCTGAGACGGGACCGTGGAAATCAGAGGTACTGAGGGGGATGCCCACAGAACTCTGTCCGTCCAGTCTAGCTGGAAGGTGTCCGGTGCCACCGACCTGGGGTCGGGGACTCGGGAGCAGAACGTTGGCGTCTGGTGATTCACCCCAGACGCAAACAGATCCACCTTTAACGACCTGTATAACAGGGAGAAAATCCCGAATATCCCCGGGTCGAGCCTTTACTCGTGAGGAGCGAGGATCCGGCGAGACAGAGCGTCCGCACGGACGTTGTCCACCCCCTGGAGATAAACAGGTAGCACCCTGATATCGTGAGAGTCGCACCATAGCAGAAACTGCCACGTCTCTTGGCGAAGCGACGGAGACGCCGTTCCCCCCTGCTTCCGGATGTAAGTCTTCGACGTCTGGTTGTCCATCTCTAGACGAACCACTTGGCCGCGATGCAGATCCGTGAAGCGTTGGAACACCAACCTCTCCCCAGCCGGAGAGTGACGCGTCTGTTTGAACTTACTGTGAGAGACGGAACGGGAGTGTCGAGGGGGAGCCCCCGGGACAGATTCCCGACCTCGGTCCACCACTGAAGGTGTGTATTGAGCCACTACGGAGTCTCGAGCACAGTCTCCTGATCTTCCGTTTTCGCCCAAAGTCAACGGAGTGCTTGTTGAATGGGTCTCATTCTCAAGCGCGCCCGCCAGACCACATCCACCGTCGCCGCCATGTTGCCCAGTAACTGGAGCCATGTACGAGCAGTGTGACTTGCGCACAAGGAACTTGATATCTTGTGACAGAGATACACGTCCTCTCACCGTGGTGAAATTCGCCCCTAGGAAGACTAGATTCTGAGTGGGGCTCAGATCTGACTTCCTGAGATTGACTATCCAGCCTAGAGTGATCAGAATGTCTATCACTTCTTGTGTAGCTATCTGACTCAGGGATTGCGAAAGAGTTCTTAGTAACCAGGTGCGGATGGCAGAACCGACCTTTCGACCTGGCCACTTGGGCAGGAGGAATCAACATCAGCTTGGTGAACACCCTCGGGGCCGTGGAGATCCCGAATGGTAGAACCCTGAACTGATAACACCTCCCGTCGAAAGAAAACCTCAGGTATTTCTTGAACTCAGGGTGTATGGGTACGTAGAGATAGGCGTATTTTAGGTCTATTGACGTTAGCTGACAGCTGAGATCACTGTTTGGTGACTAGGAAATACGTCGAGTAGAAGCCCTCGCTTTCCTGTCCCTCGGGACCCGGTTTGGCAGCTTTCATAAGAAGTGCGTCGACCTCGGCACGGAGGAATTCCGCCTTCTCTCAGGTAGCAGGCACCGGAATGTGCTTTATCCCGGAGAAGGGGGGCGGATGATGTTTCCACCGAGGCAAATGGCCATCCCTTAAAATGGACGGGGTCCGGGGATTGTGATGTAATTGTCTCCAATTCCTTCAGGAATAGAGCCAGTCGGCCGCCTACGGGGACATCCTTTGCTTGAGGTAGTGAACCCCGGCTGTCGGGAGTTCGATAACTTGCGACTGTGGGTCCACCCGGGGCTCTTCGGGCGCTAATGGGAACCCATTGGGTTCCCGGCCCCGCGAACAAGCTGCTGGCCTCGACCAGCTGCCTTGCCCCGACCCCTGCCTCTCTTGCTCCTCCCGGCGCCCTTACCTGAAGGAAGCGGCTGCTTCCAAGCAGGTGTGGACTTCTGACCCGGTGCGTCAGCGTAGGATGGGTCAAGTGGAGAGTCCCGCTTACGCGGTTTTAACGCTTGGTACCTCCAACAAGGCCTTAGAGTCTTTGATGGAAGTATACAATTGAGCGGCCTCTCGGACCACCTGCTGAGCCCCAGGGAAGAGGGTGGCACCCATCTTATACAGCAAAGCAAGTATAGGTCTTGGCGTGTGGAAGTCGAGTATTTAGATACGGACATCCACCGCCTGCGCATGCCCATAACAGCGCACATCGTCTGCGAGGCACAGCTACGAATAGCGTCACGCGCATGATGACTGAACTTCCGTTATTTGCGCGGCCAACTCCGAAGAGTCGGCTTGCCCCTCTCCGGCTTACTCCCTCTGCACAGCCGACAGATACACGGAGTGTACGGACACACGGAGCTGTTGGCATGCATTTTGATATTGCTTCTCGAAGCATATGAAGCCTTCAACTCCGCACCGCATGACCTTAGTCAAGTTGGGGGTCTCCCACTCCAGCCACCTGAGGCAGTACCTGGACAATCCTGTCCCGCACGTGCCTCTGCACCCGGCCCGGTGCCGAGGTGCCGGGGGTTCAAGGGAACCCTCTGTTGGGGAGCGACCTCGGCCGGAGCCGAAACTCGGTCTCGGATCGTCCCCGAGACCAAGGGAACCCCCCTGGCTCCGGGCTACGAATCCACTAGTGGAAGCCTCGGCCTCGGAAGAGGCGTCTGGCTCCGCTAGGGAAAATTGTGCGTCGGTAGTGCACGGGCCGGCGCCCGCCACCCCTCCGCTGGGGAGCGACCTCGAGCCGGCGCCGAAGCCCGGTCTCGGATCGTCCCCGAGAACAAGTGGCCTGCCTCGGCCGGGCATAACACAAGCTCTCGAAGACGCGTCCGGCGCCGACAACGGGGAAGGCTCAGCCCCTAGCTCCTGTCGTAGCCGAGACTTCACCTCCTCCATCATCGACGCCATCTGCGACTTAAGTAACGCAGAAAATTCTGCCAAAGACAGTGCTTACTTCGGGGACCCTCGAGCCTTCTCCCCCGGCCCCGGGAGAGGGAGCTGGGGAGACAGTCTCGGCAGCTTTTAGCATATCTGAAATCTACCCCCGCCTTTAATAGACCTCTTTAAAGTGGAGCAAGTCAACTTGTCTCTTTTGGGGGGCCCGGGGGTTAAAGGCAATGCCTATCGGGCATGACCCATCGTCATGCCCGTCCTCCGCCAGACATTTTAGGCAGCGTTCGTGCCTGTCTTAGAACAACCCGTACACAGTTTGAAGGTCTTTGTGAAAAAGACCGTAATTTCTGAGGTGGGCGGGAAGGGTATTAAAGTGAATCAGTGCTGTATAAAGATCGGAAAGATACGTGCATAAAATGTGAAACTAGAAGCAAAGGCGTAATGTAGAATGCGATTTGTAACGCGATGCTAATAGCCAATGTCGTAGTATGATTATAACACCAAAGGGGGCGTGTTACGCGCGAAGGTGTAAAAAAAAAAACCGTAAAAAAAAGGTAAGGGTAGTTTATAAATTAACACACCACCTTGGGTTTTTGTAAAGGAAAAAATTGTAGACCAATGCTGTATGATATAACAAAACCCCAAGCGGTTTCTAATGGCCTTGGTGTTACATGTATCAGCCCGTGGAACTACAAATATGGACGCCATTACGGCCATTTGAATTCAAAAGTACCGTGCACGTGGCGTATAATTACAACTCTATAACTTTACAATGCGAGGTATTACGCCTTTGCAATGAAAGAAATGTACCATACATACAGTTTGGTCAGCCATGGTTCTTGTCGAACGATAGAATCTCTTATGTCTTGTGTGAAAAATCAGCACGTCTGTCTCTTACAGATGACATAAGGAAGGTGATTTGGGTGAGAGTTGCTCCCCCTGGCGTGGGACGCCGTAGAGGGTGAAGCCCCGTAAGGGTGGTCGTATATCATACAAAAACGGAGTTTTTTTGTGTGGTAACATTTTTTATTAAGGAAAATGGTTACAACTATGTCATGTAGATTTTCTTGAGCAAGGAAAATGCAATAAGTGCCCCAAGGAGGATTTAATCTTAAAGAGAATGATAAATGATATACCACTTGTTCGTACGGGTGGAGAAATGGTATATTAACACTGCCTTATTGTGTTGAGGAAGCCGTTATGACGGCAACGAAACTGTTCTCTTTTGTTTACAACACTGGTGTTGTATTGAGAAAACACCAACGACATAGGTGTCAAGACATAAATGACCGTTTTAACTATTCCCTGCAGCTCTATCTTGTCCAGCTCCGCTATGAAAAAAGTAGTAACATCAATACATGATGTTTTCTTTGTGAAACCTGCAAACTGTTGGTTTAATAACAATAAAAGGGGTGAGGTTAGGTGTCACTTTTTCCTTCGGAATTTGTATCAACAAATCTTCACAAGGTGAGACCTTGCTGAACCCCTGCACCCATTGACCGACATCTACATGCATACAAAGATAAAAAAACAACAACCGGAAGTTAGATTCAATACTGGTATATATGGCAATTGGTTTGTTTGGAGTTTTGTTTTGTCAAAGATTAATCTAAAATGTTTGCTGTATATTTTAATGAAATTTGAAATTGCCGAGAATACTGTCGATGCATTAAATGGCCTGAAGAGTAAAGCTAGATTGTTTTTATATTTTGATGTATAGATCTTGAACAGAAGTTTGTTACTGATCGTGATATCAGTTGTCAAGGTCATCGGTTGTTTTGCAGTTTGTACATTGATCACTGTGGTGTTCAGTTGCAGAGTTTAGATCTGCAATGGCTCTGTGAATTCTTGAACTTCTTTTTTCTACACTGGTCGAGTTTGAAAAAAAATAGTGTGAGTTTTTTTAATGTCCATATGGATTTACAATTTGGAATTTGAAATTAGATGCTATTTTATATTAATGTTTTCATCCTTTTGCTAAGTTTAAGAGTTTTAGAGTTGGCGGGAGTAGATAATAGGTCAGAAAATATAAGTAATGTGTTGAGGGAGGTTCCAGTTTTAGGGATTACTTAAGAATGGACTTTAACTTTGTGTAAGTTCATTGAAGTATGAACCTTCATAGAGTGTGGTGCAAACTGAATGAACGTCGGGGCTCGACTAGTGCCAGCAATGGCGGCGGGTATGGTGGCTGCATTGGGTATGTTCCCGTGTTGTTTCAGGTGATCAATTAACTTGTCTTTACATGTGTTTGTGACGGGTGCCACCGGTGGTGCAGGATACGCTCACCTTTTCGCGAACACCTGATATCATCACTATTCTCGAGTGATTCATAAACACATGCTCATGACAAAGTCGGAATTGTACAATCGACACTGCTTTTTGCAGAGATTTCTATTGAATGTGGTAAGGGTATTGTCGCTTTTATTTGTTTGGAGAAGAATGGGGGCAGGACTTTGTTGGATTGTGGTATTGTCTGAGGCTTTAGATGGAGACTTTAGTGGTGGAGGTTGAAAGCTGTTGGCGATTCGGACGTTGTGCTGATGTTGATGCCGGGATGTTGCTGTTGCTGTCGCTGATAGTAATTGCTACGGCCGATTATACCATGAACTAATGTGAATGAATGAATCATGATGAGTGCGTCTATTAATGTTTTGGCTCCAGTTGTGAGCACCACTTCATATGATGAGTTGGTCTCTACCTTTTCAGCTCAGGTTGTGACGCACCACTTCCTACTCATATGAGCTGATTTTTTATCCAGTTGAGACGCATCGATTAGACGAAGCAGAATATTTTTCCAGACAGAATCACTTTTTCAATATTATGGTTTAAACTCGGCGCTACTCTAACTCCAAATAGTTTCTATAGTCACAGTGACTTTTACTGAATGTAAACATGTCCTTCTAGAATTTTAGATTATACCAAGACGACCAAGGTGCCTGGACATGGGTTACACATTGCAACCGTTGTCACGTGGGCTCCATTCTGAGAAAGCCATGCGATGCTGGACTTTCTCTGTGAAGAATGTGGTCAGTAGATATAGGGGTGTATTTTGCTGGTCCGAATGTTCCGAGTAGTGGAGAAAGTATTACCTTCCGCATCCATGGTGAAGTGTAAGAATGAGTTGCGGGTGCTGTCCACACCCAATGATACCCCAGTTACCGTAGAAAGGCAGTTGTAGTATCAGCTGAGGTCGTCTGGAAGTCTGATCTCTAGAGCGCATTTATTGATAGATATTAAAATATCCCTCTGCACAGCCGACAGATACACGGAGTGTACGGACACACGGAGCTGTTGGCATGCATTTTGATATTGCTTCTCGAAGCATATGAAGCCTTCAACTCCGCACCGCATGACCTTAGTCAAGTTGGGGGTCTCCCACTCCAGCCACCTGAGGCAGTACCTGGACAATCCTGTCCCGCACGTGCCTCTGCACCCGGCCCGGTGCCGAGGTGCCGGGGGTTCAAGGGAACCCACCTAGGCTAGGTATCCACTAGTGGAAGCCTCGGCCTCGGAAGAGGCGTCTGGCTCCGCTAGGGAAAATTGTGCGTCGGTAGTGCACGGGCCGGCGCCCGCCACCCCTCTGTTGGGGAGCGACCTCGGCCGGAGCCGAAACTCGGTCTCGGATCGTCCCCGAGACCAAGGGAACCCCCCTGGCTCCGGGCTACGAATCCACTAGTGGAAGCCTCGGCCTCGGAAGAGGCGTCTGGCTCCGCTAGGGAAAATTGTGCGTCGGTAGTGCACGGGCCGGCGCCCGCCACCCCTCCGCTGGGGAGCGACCTCGAGCCGGCGCCGAAGCCCGGTCTCGGATCGTCCCCGAGACCAAGTGGCCTGCCTCGGCCGGGCATAACACAAGCTCTCGAAGACGCGTCCGGCGCCGACAACGGGGAAGGCTCAGCCCGTAGCTCCTGTCGTAGCCGAGACTTCACCTCCTCCATCATCGACGCCATCTGCGACTTAAGTAACGCAGAAAATTCTGCCAAAGACAGTGCTTACTTCGGGGACCCTCGAGCCTTCTCCCCCGGCCCCGGGAGAGGGAGCTGGGGAGACAGTCTCGGCAGCTTTTAGCATATCTGATATCTACCCCCGCCTTTAATAGACCTCTTTAAAGTGGAGCAAGTCAACTTGTCTCTTTTGGGGGGCCCGGGGGTTAAAGGCAATGCCTATCGGGCATGACCCATCGTCATGCCCGTCCTCCGCCAGACATTTTAGGCAGCGTTCGTGCCTGTCTTAGAACAACCCGTACACAGTTTGAAGGTCTTTGTGAAAAAGACCGTAATTTCTGAGGTGGGCGGGAAGGGTATTAAAGTGAATCAGTGCTGTATAAAGATCGGAAAGATACGTGCATAAAATGTGAAACTAGAAGCAAAGGCGTAATGTAGAATGAGATTTGTAACGCGATGCTAATAGCCAATGTCGTAGTATGATTATAACACCAAAGGGGGCGTGTTACGCGCGAAGGTGTAAAAAAAAAAACCGTAAAAAAAAGGTAAGGGTAGTTTATAAATTAACACACCACCTTGGGTTTTTGTAAAGGAAAAAATTGTAGACCAATGCTGTATGATATAACAAAACCCCAAGCGGTTTCTAATGGCCTTGGTGTTACATGTATCAGCCCGTGGAACTACAATATGGACGCCATTACGGCCATTTGAATTCAAAAGTACCGTGCACGTGGCGTATAATTACAACTCTATAACTTTACAATGCGAGGTATTACGCCTTTGCAATGAAAGAAATGTACCATACATACAGTTTGGTCAGCCATGGTTCTTGTCGAACGATAGAATCTCTTATGTCTTGTGTGAAAAATCAGCACGTCTGTCTCTTACAGATGACATAAGGAAGGTGATTTGGGTGAGAGTTGCTCCCCCTGGCGTGGGACGCCGTAGAGGGTGAAGCCCCGTAAGGGTGGTCGTATATCATACAAAAACGGAGTTTTTTTGTGTGGTAACATTTTTTATTAAGGAAAATGGTTACAACTATGTCATGTAGATTTTCTTGAGCAAGGAAAATGCAATAAGTGCCCCAAGGAGGATTTAATCTTAAAGAGAATGATAAATGATATACCACTTGTTCGTACGGGTGGAGAAATGGTATATTAACACTGCCTTATTGTGTTGAGGAAGCCGTTATGACGGCAACGAAACTGTTCTCTTTTGTTTACAACACTGGTGTTGTATTGAGAAAACACCAACGACATAGGTGTCAAGACATAAATGACCGTTTTAACCATTCCCTGCAGCTCTATCTTGTCCAGCTCCGCCATGAAAAAAGTAGTAACATCAATACATGATGTTTTCTTTGTGAAACCTGCAAACTGTTGGTTTAATAACAATAAAAGGGGTGAGGTTAGGTGTCACTTTTTCCTTCGGAATTTGTATCAACAAATCTTCACAAGGTGAGACCTTGCTGAACCCCTGCACCCATTGACCGACATCTACATGCATACAAAGATAAAAAAACAACAACCGGAAGTTAGATTCAATACTGGTATATATGGCAATTGGTTTGTTTGGAGTTTTGTTTTGTCAAAGATTAATCTAAAATGTTTGCTGTATATTTTAATGAAATTTGAAATTGCCGAGAATACTGTCGATGCATTAAATGGCCTGAAGAGTAAAGCTAGATTGTTTTTATATTTTGATGTATAGATCTTGAACAGAAGTTTGTTACTGATCGTGATATCAGTTGTCAAGGTCATCGGTTGTTTTGCAGTTTGTACATTGATCACTGTGGTGTTCAGTTGCAGAGTTTAGATCTGCAATGGCTCTGTGAATTCTTGAACTTCTTTTTTCTACACTGGTCGAGTTTGAAAAAAAATAGTGTGAGTTTTTTTAATGTCCATATGGATTTACAATTTGGGATTTGAAATTAGATGCTATTTTATATTAATGTTTTCATCCTTTTGCTAAGTTTAAGAGTTTTAGAGTTGGCGGGAGTAGATAATAGGTCAGAAAATATAAGTAATGTGTTGAGGGAGGTTCCAGTTTTAGGGATTACTTAAGAATGGACTTTAACTTTGTGTGAGTTCATTGAAGTATGAACCTTCATAGAGTGTGGTGCAAACTGAATGAACGTCGGGGCTCGACTAGTGCCAGCAATGGCGGCGGGTATGGTGGCTGCATTGGGTATGTTCCCGTGTTGTTTCAGGTGATCAATTAACTTGTCTTTACATGTGTTTGTGACGGGTGCCACCGGTGGTGCAGGATACGCTCACCTTTTCGCGAACACCTGATATCATCACTATTCTCGAGTGATTCATAAACACATGCTCATGACATAGTCGGAATTGTACAATCGACACTGCTTTTTGCAGAGATTTCTATTGAATGTGGTAAGGGTATTGTCGCTTTTATTTGTTTGGAGAAGAATGGGGGCAGGACTTTGTTGGATTGTGGTATTGTCTGAGGCTTTAGATGGAGACTTTAGTGGTGGAGGTTGAAAGCTGTTGGCGATTCGGACGTTGTGCTGATGTTGATGCCGGGATGTTGCTGTTGCTGTCGCTGATAGTAATTGCTACGGCCGATTATACCATGAACTAATGTGAATGAATGAATCATGATGAGTGCGTCTATTAATGTTTTGGCTCCAGTTGTGAGCACCACTTCATATGATGAGTTGGTCTCTACCTTTTCAGCTCCAGTTGTGACGCACCACTTCCTACTCATATGAGCTGATTTTTTATCCAGTTGAGACGCATCGATTAGACGAAGCAGAATATTTTTCCAGACAGAATCACTTTTTCAATATTATGGTTTAAACTCGGCGCTACTCTAACTCCAAATAGTTTCTATAGTCACAGTGACTTTTACTGAATGTAAACATGTCCTTCTAGAATTTTAGATTATACCAAGACGACCAAGGTGCCTGGACATGGGTTACACATTGCAACCGTTGTCACGTGGGCTCCATTCTGAGAAAGCCATGCGATGCTGGACTTTCTCTGTGAAGAATGTGGTCAGTAGATATAGGGGTGTATTTTGCTGGTCCGAATGTTCCGAGTAGTGGAGAAAGTATTACCTTCCGCATCCATGGTGAAGTGTAAGAATGAGTTACGGGTGCTGTCCACACCCAATGATACCCCAGTTACCGTAGAAAGGCAGTTGTAGTATCAGCTGAGGTCGTCTGGAAGTCTGATCTCTAGAGCGCATTTATTGATAGATATTAAAAAGCTCTAAGCTTCAGGTTAAAATGAAGAGATACGCTGGCTCCGTTTGACCATTAATTTAGCACAATAGTCAGTGCACAGATTTGGAGTTATTGACTACTGTCTTGTGTACCCGTTCCGGCAAGTAACTTTGTAGAGGTATATAACGATTTGCGTATCACTACCAAAGGATCATTGTGAAAACAAAATCAAGACTCTATAGTCTATATTGAAATGTAACACCTCCAGAAACGATGATTTAGTCGTTTAATGTTTTAGATCCAGTTCAGACGTGCGAAATCTTATTTTAATGAGTTGGTCTTTCAATGTTTCAGATCAATTTGAGAAGCGCCACTTCCTGGTATAATGAGTTGGTCTCTTGTGTTTCAGCTCCGATTGTGACACGCCACATCATATAATGACTTGTTCTCATATGTTTCATCTCCGGTTGTGACGCGCCACTTCATATAATGATTTGGTATCTAGTTTTTTATCTGCAGTTGAGATGCACCACTTCATTTGATTCGTTGTTCTCTAATGTTTCATCTCAAGTTGTGACGCACCACTTCATAACACCCGTGAAGATCCGGGGTAGAATAGGTCTTCCGCAACCCATTCTTGCCACAAAAGGCGACTATGACTGTCGTAAGAGGCGACTAACGGGATCGAGTGGTCAGGCTCGCTGATTTGGTTGATGAATGTCATCGATCCCAATTGCGTGGATCGATGCTCATGTTGTCAATCACTGGATTGTCTGGTTCAGACTCGATTACTTACAGACCGCCTTCACATAGCTGGAATATGGCTGAGTGCGGCGTTAAACAACAAACAAACATTTACCCCTTAATCCCACCTCGGTAATAGATGTCAAGTGGAGAAGATCAGTTGTTAGTGCTGGGTCTTTCTTCGTGGATTGTTCAGTATGAAATTACTTCAAATCTGCCACAGGTTTTCAATAGTCTTGTCAGGAGGAGTTTGTTTGTGTTCGTATACCACTGTAATCGCTACTGATAACACCGAGTACATACTCTTCGCTGATAAGGGGGCGGGACTGGCTAAGAATGTGCAATGTCATGCAAGCTTGCAGTATAACTGAATCACCCCCATCATGGGGTCTCGAACTATCGCTACGCTCTGCCCCTAGACAACTGTGTAAATAAAGGAAGCTTCTAGACGCTGGACGAAACAAAAAGTGACATTACAGCACTAGTACGCCTGAATTATTCCCATTAACTGGGCGCAGTGGTCCAATGCGCCGCAATTCTCTGTGCAGAGTTGCGTCCCTTGGACACGCGAGAAACGTATACGAGTGAGTTCGAATCCCGGTTCGCCCCGATTATGTTTCTGGATTTGTCAGCACCATGCCCGTGCTCGGTGGTTTCATCAAAGTGGTGAACGTTTGGGCCCCGTCCCCCAAAGCGATCTCAGCACTTTGTCACTCCCATTTACATGAGTGATTGAGTGAGTATGGTTTTACGCCGTTTTAGCAATATTTCAGCAATATCACTGCGGGGGACACCAGAAATGGGCTTCACACATTGTACCCACACTCCATTTAAGGCTAACCATAGTCGTTGTGCAATGTTTGCTTTGTGGGATGGGGTCTTGCATCACATTCCACTCATATTGTGAGCTGAAACGCCGTGATATAACTGGAATACTGTTAAAAGCGTCCTTAAACCCAATTCGCTATTCCGTTTAAATTGTTATATGTAAGGGCAGTATCTAGTCAACTGATCATAAATACATGGCACATTGTTAACGGCTCTGGCTAATCCTTGACTGTCTACACTTGATGTGCAGTCATGGCACGTTGTTAACGGCTTTGGCTAATCCTTGACTGTCTACACTTGATGTGCAGTCATGGCACATTGTTAACGGCTCTGGCTAATCCTTGACTGTCTGCAGTTGATGTGCAGTCATGGCACATTGTTAACGGCTCTGGCTAATCCTTGACTGTCGTCAGTTGATGTGCAGTCATGGCACATTGTTAACGGCTCTGGCTAATCCTTGACTGTCGTCAGTTGATGTGCAGTCATGGCACATTGTTAACGGCTCTGGCTAATCCTTGACTGTCTGCAGTTGATGTGCAGTCATGGCACATTGTTAACGGCTCTGGCTAATCCTTGACTGTCGTCAGTTGATGTGCAGTCATGGCACATTGTTAACGGCTCTGGCTAATCCTTGACTGTCTACACTTGATGTGCAGTCATGGCACGTTGTTAACGGCTCTGGCTAATCCTTGACTGTCTACACTTGATGTGCAGTCATGGCACATTGTTAACGGCTCTGGCTAATCCTTGACTGTCTGCAGTTGATGTGCAGTCGTGGCACATTGTTAACTGCCCTGCCTAATCCTTGACTGTCTGCATTTGATGTGCATAGTGTAGGTGTAAGACAACCGGCTTTTGTAATCATTCAAATACCGTGCACATTACCCAGTAACAATGTGTGAACCATCACCATCCCGATGCAAGGATATTACGACCACTTCTATCACTTTCTATAACTCCCTTGTTTTAATTCAGCTGTACACTCATGAAAAGAGGAATACGATTGAGTAAAATTCTTGTGAAAACTATTCATTTTGACTGCAGCATAGTTTGCCATACCCCGTGTCTTGCTCCAACGACTAGTTGCGGACATGTCTGCATTGTTCAACTGTAGTGACTATACATTTTCTTTTATTGCTATTTTGCATTGTGAGTATGGTTTTGTGCCGCTTTTGGCAATATTCCTGCAATATCACGGCGGGGGAACACCAGAAATGGACATCACACATTGTACCCATGTCGGGAATCGAACCCAGGTCTTCGGCGTGACGAGCGAAAGCTTTAACCACCAGGCTACCCGACCGCCCGCGCCCCAACTTCTTCAAGAATACAAGCGAATATTACTGTTCAATAATGGGTTTTTTTATATTAAGAAGTTTTAGGTATTCGGAACTTGTTACATGTACACTTTAACATAGCGTACTGCACAATGACTCAATCCAAACAAGGTGCAAATCTCTTTGATATTGTTTGTTGTTTGAAGCCCCATCCAGCAATATTCTAGCTGTACGACATCACCCTAAAAATACACGAATTTGGACTAGACATATCAGTGATTGATATAATGAGCAGCGATCCATCCCGTCGTGGATGACCAAGCAACCATTGTGCCTGTCCATCCGATCCATTAAATAGCCTTTTACGACCAATTTTGAATGCTGGTGGACCAATTCTGACGTACGGTCCGTACGGGTTGTATTATCGAGATAGCAGCATTCCACTCGATGCCTTATTATCCCCCGCTAAGAAGTGGGGCGGGGATATATGAACGCGTTCATCTGTCCGTCCGCTTTTCAAAAAGTATTTAAGTTAGAGAAACGAAATTTTACACAGTGGTGTAACTAGTCACGATCTCAAATGAGTTCGAAACTTGGTGTCTTTAATTCATTATTTACAGATTTGGGCTCTTTCTCCATGCTTTTCCAGTGTGAAATGGGGACAGGTTTTCTCAGAATGAAAGTCTACAAGCTTGTCTAATATATATGAGGGATACTTGCCAAGTCTGAGTTCGAGAATTGGCTCCGTAAATTATTTTTTTAGTTACGGCCCTTGATTCATATTATATTAATTAGTGCATAGTATCTGCAACGGGGAACAAGTTTCCTCAACTGCTGAAGTTACATGAATGAAACTATTTGCAAGCTTACCTTAGACCTGGATGTTGGATGTTTGGTATTAAAATAAATACTAGACAAATATGCTTTCCATCCTTCAGCAGGCATGGTTATATGAGAAATGAAGCCTAAACGATGTAAATAGAGCTTAAATATTTATCAACTACATAGCCTATCATAACTACAGAGACGGGGCTGGGTTACCTTCAATAACAAACGTGCTTGTGTGTTTGTTAACCCGTGGATACAGAGGACTGCCTCCCTCAAAGGTTTGTGTACACAACTGATTGCCTTCAGTGGCCAAGCTGTTATATGACCTAGTTCAACACCGTGTTTACAGAAACAAAAATGTTCTCCTATGCAATAAAAACAATATACCTATGCAAATATTGTAAACGTAAAAGAACTAACTACATTGCATCCTCGCTATTTCAAAGGAATTTCATACATACTGTTCTACAGATTTGATACTGGTTAGGTCACATTTGAATGTATAGCCGTTGGTCTATCTTTAGCTCGGGATTTCCCCGATTGTACCACGGGCTGTAATACATGCTTACGCTGGTGAGCTATTTTTAGCGTGACGTCATGCCCAAGACCGTTTAACCAATCAAAACCTTCGGATGCTTCGGCTCCTGGGGCAGAACCGGCCTTTTTATATCATCGCATAGATGATCTTTTCCATAGTTAAGGCAATATTGCTCCATGGTCTGGTCCAGACTCCGTTATTTATAGACCGCCGTCATATAGCTGGAACATTGCGGAGTGCGGCGTTAAGCAAACCAACCAACCAACAATGTATTTTTAACTTTGTGCATACTGCATGGAATTAGGACAAGTTTTCTGCGAATCTTCTTAATTTACATGAATGAAAGTTCGCATGTTCATCTAGGAAATATTTGTCAGGACGGAGTTAGACAAATCATGCCGTAATTTTTTCCCCGAGTTACCTCTGGAGTTTATGCATCTTCTTTGCAGTGCATGCTTTCGGGAAAAAACAGCATTGAGGTAAACACCTCAAATTCTAATATACTCCGTGGCGGTGTTTCCTTTTCTTATTGATGTGATGCAGTTGCACCGAATGCATTGAGATATAATATCTGTCTTGACGGAAACTGTTTTTATATTTTTTTTGTTTGTTGTTTAACGCCGCACTCAGCAATATTCCCGCTATATGACGGCGGTCTGTACATAATCAAGTCTGGACCAGACAAACCAGTGATCCATATTATGAGCAAACTTCCTTTCGTCGGTGTTGGATCAACCAAATGACCGAGACTGTCCCCTGGTCAATTTAGAATCCTCTTATGGCAAGAATGGGGCTGCCAACCCCATTTTGGTACACGGGATTCGGGGTTATTTTTAGTTGGTTTTCATGACTCAACAGTGTGGTGTACGTAAAAGTGGCCTATATACATTTGAGATTTTCGATATTTTTTCAGTAATTTCAGTAATTTAACTTCAAATCGGACCCTTTTACTATGTCAAGTTTCACGAGAATGTAATCATGTGATTATGTTATGATATATGATTGGCTAACAGCTGGCTAGTATCCCAGGCAATTAATTTGCATACAGCTACACTAGCCATCCAATGAGATTACTACACGTCGAGGTGAGACAGGTCAAGAACGAGAGCCAGGCTGGTTTCCTTGATAAATCGTAGTTACACTTCCATATATGGCACACGCTTCTTGGAAATGGAATGGCGGGCAGTTGACATTTCTAGAAAGTTGTAACGCACGGTAGATCTTGTGCCGACGTCTGAAGCTCATGAGGCCTAGCTTTGATGATATGTTTTAAGAACGTAAAACTGCAATATCAAGCCTCGATTTGCCTCATTAGCGCCATCTACAGTTATATTACCGACATTTATCGCACGTCAGTTCATGTCATGTGTTGCGATCTATTTTACGTTGTTTTGGCCGTGGAGCCAAGCTTAATAGGGCAGGAATGCGAAGGGGGATTCAGATGATTCAAGTAATTCCATATCGGCAATAAATATGAAATAAAGTAAAAGAAATAGAACATTTATCGATGGCTGGAATAACCAGTTACCTTGGGTTTTGTATGTTGATGTGGTCGAAGTTAAAGTGCACCATCCGTTCTCAGCACCCAAGTACACAAGCTTGTGATCGAAAACGACTTTTAACCATGGGTGTTCGAATTTCAGAATAGAGTATTTGAAAAAAGTCACATTATTTCATGTGTACATTAAGCTGTGTCCAGTCTGAGCACGAGTCTAACAAAGCTTTAGTCTTTTTCAACAGAGTAATAAAGACTCATAATTCATTTGAGAAAACAAATTTACTGAAAAAACAAAGTTAGGGGAAATGAATATTTGTGCGACATTGTGTGCCGATTCTTCGCTACAAAGACATTTCCCCAAAATTATTCATTACCTCTGACTTTTGTTCAGTATATATTACTGTAACATGTATTACTTATCATACATCTGTGTCACTGTAAGGTGAGGTGAGGTGAAATGGGGTTTAACGTCGCGTCCAAGATGATTGCACTTATATAGCGACGTGCATGAACGTATGTGTGTGGCTGCTTGTTCTAGTCCGGACTGATGCCGATTTATAGTGCAAGCTCACTGAGATACCATGCCGCAGTTTAAGTTGAATACCCCACACAAACACAGTGTTCTGACTCCGAGCCGACCAGTCCTTGTTTTAGCCCCTTAATGCCAAGCGCCAGACGCGTAAACACGGTACCACGTTTAAACGTCTTTTGGTATGACGTGGCCGGGGATAGAACCCCGGACGTTCGCCGCTCTACCACTAGTCCACGGAGGCGGTCTGTCACTGTAAGGTACTTGGAAGTTGTAGAGTAAAGGAATAAGACAGATGTGTTCCTGAACCACTTTTATTAAAGAAATCCATGGAGGTGCATCTCGGGTCTGAAACATAAAGTTATGACTGAATTTATTAGCCTAATTTAGGGCAAGTACATTTTGAAATAGGGGAAGTAAGAAAGTTAGTCATACTTGCCTTCGGTCAGGTAAGAGTTTCAGAGTCAGGCATTCCAGGGACTGTTTCAGGCATGTTCTTGCACAGTTGGCAGCAGGGGGGAAAAGTCCTTAGGCACCATCCACTTCCAACCCGCGGGCACCGGGGAATTCCATGGTGCACGTGCAATGTATCAGGGGTGTTGGAGCGTCAGATTTTCGTTCCTTTTTCAGTCTCTTGCAGGCAATTTTCAAATTCTTCTGACGACCGATCATAACATTCATATTTCATGATACTCTACTTTTTGGTGGCGAGTATAGTTGTAACTTAGAGAACCTGATAACCTACATATAAAAATAGCAATAAAATAACCACTGGCCTAATTTTGAATGGGTAATCCATTAACCCGTTTATATGCGAAAACATCATTTAAGTGAGTGAGTGAATATTGCCGTGAGCCAAATCAGGTATATTGCAGCTATCATCATTCAAGAATGATTGTTAAAGCACTGTAGTCTAAGGCGCCGCGAATCACTGTGCAGAGTTGCGTCCCTTGGGCACGCCAGAAAACCTATGATTGTGGGTTCGAATCCCGGTTCGCCCGATTATGTTTCTAGGTTTGTCAGCACCATACCCGTGCTCGTGGGTTTCACCGAAGTAGTAAACTGAGACCTGCATCACTTCGAGCTTTCCTCCCACATTAAGCTGACACGCCGTGATATAACTGGAATACTGTTAAAAGCGGTGTTAAACCCTGCTCACTCACTCGTATGTGTTAGTGTATGTTTTACTGTAGCACTGACAATCTTGGTCTGTTACAAACAAATTTGAAACCATAGGACATTGACTCAAATGTCTACAACGCAATATGATATATTGGTAGTTCAACAGAAAGTGAGAAGTTTCCTGATTGAAAACAAATGTGTACATTTGAATCTAGTACCAACAAGCTCCTACAAGTAACATCAATTCATAGAACACACCTCTGTTATCTGTATACACTGCAGTGTGAAACTGACAATCAAAATGTTTCCACAAACCTAGAAACATAATCGGGGCGAACCGGGATTCGAACCCACTATTATAGGTTTCTGACGTGCCTAAGGGACGCAACTCTGCACAGCGAATCGTGGCGCCACCCGTGGCCCCTGGGAGGGAGGGAAGATTGATGAAGAGAGGGGTGACTGACAAAGTCAGGTATTTTGAAATTGGCATCAGGCCCGATTCTGTGACTGATCAAAAAGCGAACATTGAACAATAAATATTTACAATATTACGTTTACATTTGTTTTTGTTTCGTTAATGTATTTTCATACGTGCTATTAATTGAACAACAATCTTATAAGAGTGTGTGTTTAACGCAGCACTCAACAATATTCCAGCTGTATGGCGGCGGTCTATAAATAATCGAGTCTGGACCAGACAACCCAGTGATTGACATGAGCATCGATCCACGCAATTGGGATCGATGACATGCATCAACCAAGTCAGCGAGCCTGACCACCCGATCCCGTTAGTCGCTTCTTACGATAAGCACAGTCGCCTTTTACGGCAATCATGGGTTGATGAAGACCTGTTCTACCCCAGATCTTCACGGGTCAAATCTGATAAGGCGACTGAAGATCTGGAAAAAGTGTACTTCAAGCTACCACCCGAGTGTATCTGCAGGTCGGTCATTTCAACTCGGCAATGGACATCCGGCATCATATTTCTTCTTCTAGATTTAAAGTTGATTTGTGTTTATTGAAGCGTGCGGAAACATCCCAGGCATATAGCGGCGATGTGTAAATAGTCGCGTCTAGACCAGACAAACCAGTGAGCAACGTCCAACGCCATCGATTTACGATGTGATGCGCAGTCGACAGTCACCGAGCATGATCGCCCGATTCAGTTAATCTCCAAGTACGTTAAGCAAAGTTTATTGGGGATCGAACAGACTGATGATCAGTGACCGTTGCTTTCATCTGACAAATACAAACCCACATGGACCACGGGCGGAAGTTGTGACAGCCAAAGTAGTTGAACTCCTCAAGCAGAACCACACATCTAAAAATGGCACAGATGGCAACAATCAGCTGTCCATGATGGGTCCTAAACGAACATGGAGAGAAAGTCATCATATTTCTTTATTCAGAAGCTCAACATTGTATATGTTATCAACTTATCATACAAATCACGATCCTAAATAACCTAAATAGGTCCGTGTACAAATCCAACAATGTATAAGTTCTCATTATTAATAGGGATGAAGGTTCCAGCATTAAATATAGCGAGTGCGTGTGTCGGTCTCTCTCCGTGTCTGTCTCTCTCCCTTTGTAAGTGTGTCTGTCTCTGTCTGTGTGTAAGTCTGTCTCTCTCCGTCACTGTCTCTCCGTGTGTCTGTCTCTTTCTCTGTGTAAGTGTGTCTGTCTCTGTCTGTGTGTATGTCTCTCTCCATGTGTCTGTCTCTCTCTTTGTAAGTGTGTCTCTGTCTGTGTGTATGTCTGTCTCTCTCCGTCACTGTCTCTCCGTGTGTCTGTCTCTCTCTCTCTGTAAGTGTGTCTCTGTCTCTCTCCGTCACTCCATGTCTGTCTCTTTCTGTGTGTCTGTCTCTCTCTCTTTGTAAGTGTCTCTGTCTCTCTGTGTGTCTCTCTCCGTCACTGACTCTCCATGTGTCTGTCTCTTTCTCTGTGTAAGTGTCTGTCTCTCTCTCTTTGTAAGTGTCTCTGTCTGTGTCTGTCTCTCTCCGTCACTGTCACTCCATGTGTCTGTCTCTTTCTGTGTGTGTCTGTCTCTCTCCCTTTGTAAGTGTGTCTCTGTCTGTGTGTAAGTGTGTCTCTCTCCGTCACTGTCTCTCCGTGTGTCTGTCTCTTTCTGTGTAAGTGTCTGTCTCTCTCTCTCTCTCTCTCTTTGTAAGGCTCTGTCTGTGTGTATGTCTGTCTCTCTCCGTCACTATCTCTCCGTGTGTCTGTCTCTTTCTCTTTGTAAGTGTCTGTCTCTCTCTCTCTTTGTAAGTGTCTGTCTCTCTCTCTTTGTAAGTGTCTGTCACTGTCTCTCCGTGTGTCTGTCTCTTTCTGTGTAAGTGTCTGTCTCTCTCTCTCTTTGTAAGTGTGTCTCTGTCTCTCTGTCACTGCCTCTCCGTGTCTGTCTCTTTCTCTGTGTAAGTGTGTCTGTCTCACTCCCTTTGTAAGTGTCTGTCTCTGTGTGTATGTCTGTCTCTCTCCGTCACTGTCTCTCTGTGTGTCTGTCTCTTTCTCTGTGTAAGTGTGTCTGTCTCTCTGCCTGTGTGTGTCTCTCTCCGTCACTGACTCTCCGTGTGTCTCTCTCTTTCTCTGTGTAAGTGTCTGTCTCTCTCTCTCTTTGTAAGTGTGTCTCTGTCTGTCTGTGTGTTTGTGAACTACATCAGTCTCCGTATGTGGGGAATATAGATGGAAATAATTGAACAAAATTGACGGCAATTTTCAAAGGAACATATTGAACGCCACATAACTGATACTAGTGTATGTACAAAGCACCGACATATGGCCGACTGACATGATGTCAAATCACACGGATTAGCACTTGTTTGGTTGGTGATAAAATATTGATGGGGGGAATGAGGTAAAGGATAAACCAAGGACTGTTTACATGTAACGCCAAACCCGAGGGAAAGTTTTGTCTCGCGAACATTTCGAAAGACAAAACTGAAACTTTTATCAAAAAATTTAAAGTGTCCAACCTATTTTCCATGAACCTTGGGAAACGAACAAAAAATACCTATTTTGTTGTCGTATATTCTTCTAAAAGCACTCTGTATCGCCTCTTTTGCCTTGTGATCCTTCAAATATGAAGGTTGAAAATTCGGGATGAGGTGAAATGGGGTTGAACGTCGCGTTCAATATCATTGCACTTATATAGCGCCTCTGTGTGTGTGCGTGCGTGCGCGCGCGCGCGGACTAATGCCAAATTTATAGAGGTAGCCCACGGAGATACCATGCCGCAAGTTTAACATGAACACCCCACCCAGACACAGTATGCCGACTCCGAGCCGACCAGTCCTTGTTTTAGCCCCTTACTGCCAGCGCCAGACAGGCTCACAACGGGTACCACCTTTTAAAGTCTTTCTGGTATGACGCGTCTGGGGATCGAACCCCGGACCTTTCGCTCTCAAGGCGGACTCTCTACCACTAGACCAGAGGCGGTCTTTGAAAGTTCCAGCCGGAAGGAACATCTCCGTAAGTTTCCTATCTCATCTGCCGACTGAACAGATTCAGAAACAGTTTTTGCGACTGAAGATCACGTTGAATAATATTTTCTTATAAACACAAAATAAATACTTTCATGCACCATGAAACAAATTCTATCCCTCCCTTTGACAAAACACAATGTACGTCCGTGAGAGACAAAAAGCTCTGTGAATAGCTGCCTATTTTAAGGAATCGAACACTGATAAGGCACATGAACAGCCCATAGTGCAAAATTCAATGATCATTGCCGGGTCCAAAAACACACCGAGACAGCCAGCACATAGCTGAGTGAGAAACAGCGAGCAACCTATTTTTGTCACACGGCCATGTAAGACATGTTCAATGTTTTGTACCGGAATATCTGAGCGAGAAACAATATCATTCAATCATTCAATCATTCAGCCAGCCTTCCAGCTGCAGATTTGTCACAGAATCACATGTCGTCTGGGGCATGTTCAATGTTTTATACCGGAAGACATGGATCTAGTCAGAGGACACATGTCTGGCACCTAATGTCTGGCATGTCTTGTGGACCATTTACTCGGAGAACGGGTCAAGTCTCTAGGACACACACATGGCAGCAATCACATATATATATAGCTCAAACTTCATCTGAAGGTGTCAAGTGACTGATATTGGCCGCACACACTTACCAGCATGCCCTGACAATTTGTCACAATTCAAACATATAAGACAATCCGTTCGTCAAATCGCAAACCACGACCCGTCACCGATTCAACGATTACATGACAGCGGTTTAACAATGACCTCAGGACTATATGAACATGCTCATTTCACAAAATAATTATTATAACACAAAGTTACCAGAGATATGTACATCAACGACATAATCAAATATTACAGGATCGTCATTTATTGTTTACATACTTAGATCCAGGGTTAGGGTTCACATGAGTACGTTTCATCACCTCAGCTACGCCAAGATATATTATTGGTGATAGGATATACTGTAAAATACATTTCTTTGTTGATAAACGCTGCAATCAGCAATATTTCAGCTACATAGCGGTGGTAAATAAAGCTTGATATCATGAGCATTGGTCTACGCGAGTGGGATACGACGACATCCATCAACCAAGTCAGCCCGACCACCCAATCCCGTTAATCACCCTCTTACGACAAGCATTGGTTGCTGAAGAACAGTTCTAACTCATAGCAATACATTACACAATTACTAAAGGGTGAATTGCCAAGTCCACACTGCACGCACGCACGCACGCACGCACGCACGCACGCACACACACACACACACACACACAAAGTTCGTCTGCTTGGTTTGTTAGGTACAATATTAGTGCACGTAAACATCACCACCTTACAATCACTTAAAAACATTCCC
Organism: Haliotis rufescens; assembly: GCF_023055435.1. Lineage (NCBI taxonomy): Eukaryota > Metazoa > Mollusca > Gastropoda > Lepetellida > Haliotidae > Haliotis > Haliotis rufescens. The sequence continues at coordinate 17,441,167 of NW_025964223.1, forward strand.
AGATCATGAGCTGACATGTTATTGTTGATTTGTTTCTCTTAAAAGCGAATTTCTACTTAAAAGCTCTGTAACTATACTATATACTGACAATCATTACAACAAAAAACATCGTGAGGGAAAAACATAAAATCAAAATTGTATCCATTACTCTATCTAACAGATTCAATGATACCGCTGTACATGGACTCAGGCAAGCAATATTTATATCGAGGGCAGCGACAAGGGAGGTAACTCGACAAGAAAAGCAGTTCCAAAACATTCACTAGCCTTGAAAGATTACGAAAGGATGGTGTTTTGAAATGTCACTATACCAGGGCTGAGTATACACGTTACACAACTGTCTTAAATATATTGCACCCAGCGAATGTTGTTACTGAATATATACGAGCAAATAATACCTGCAATAGTGACAATATTGAATAATGTTCACCAAGAATTATGTTGTGTTTAATATCTGTCTACATTTAGTACAAAACAGTAAAGATAAGATCTATCTGTTTCAAAGAAACTTACACCAAACAATTTGAATGGCAACTTACACCGAGGTACTGAACAAAAAACGTTAGGGACTGAATATGTTTTGGTTAATTTTATGTGTTCAGAGATTACTACAAAAAGGCATCTTCAAAAATATTCATGGTCCCAAATCTATTGTTCAGTATATGCTAAACAAATGTGTGGTGCACTCGTTAGTCCTGTACAGACAAGTCAAACCATGACTTCCATCACTCAATAGCTCAGTCAAAAACATTCAATCACTTCACACACAGCTCATCCTGTACAGACTGACGGATAATAATAATAATAATAATGATAATAATAATAATAACAACAACAACAACAATTATACGCTACCAATACAATGTATCTATAAAGCTTCTAGCAGGTATGATGCCTTGCTCATTTATCCAGTGTGTTAGGTCTCCACTGCATCAACATTAGCATCCATGACCCACTCGCCGCCACACCTTGACATTATCACTAACCCAGCACATACGTTCTCTCATTCACTAGAGTAATTAGATGAGATAGATAATTCTATCACTGTGCTATTTGAATTGGGTTGAAAACAAAGCTATGGTGGCAACTAGGTCCAGGGGTATTTATCATAATAAACTGGAGATGTAACACACGGCACTGGATAATCAAAAGATGGTGTGATGCCTGTCCCAGCAACTACTCCAGTAAACTGCTAAAGTCCTGCACATAAATTCACATCACTGTTGCACATGAAAGTGTCCGAACACATCACCTGCACGGAGTAACCAGTGATTAGTTCTCAAGGTACAGCATCCTGAATAGGCCACCCAAATACTCATAAATCCTCCCTCTAGTGTATACCACTCCTTCTTCACAATCACTGCCCCGGTTCTACCGTAGTTAACAGTCTACAAAGTTAACACATCAAACACAATATCTGCCACTGTCAAGTTTGCAATTTCTTTTTCATCCACATTCAAAGTTTAAAAGGATATTTTGGGCAAGTATTTGTTTGGTCCACCATGATTGTTACTATTGAAACAATTAAGACTGACATTGTTGATGTAGATTGTTAGATTTGTGTATTGCACTTTGTGTTTCATCATTTGTGGCATTTCTTGATGCTCTGGGATACATGTTGAACACCCAGTACTGTTGTGAGGTGTGTATGTGTGTTGTTAACTATCACTGCCACATCTGTGTCAGCCCACCTCCACAATACACACCTATCATCTATCTGGAAAGAGAAAACAATGGCAAGTATGTATTGAAATTCCACTGACACAAGAAAATAGAAAAAGTTTAGATCTTAAATTAACAAATGACCATTATACTTTTAACAAATCATGTTTATGATATAACCAAGTTTTTGTTCAACTTCAATGAACCTTTGACAAGATTTAGCATGCTCATAGGTTTTATTTAGGAATTTCTATGTAAATGATTGCAAACCTCAAATGAATGTCATGTTTACTGCCGGTATATACTAGGGTTAGATTGCTGCACGGACCATTCAAAACATACATACTACATTCACACACGTGCTGTCTCACAGCACAAAATGTTTCTCATTTAACCCTATACACCCATTCCAAACGACAAAAGAAACAGTGAGTGAGTGAGTATTGTCTTAAGCCGCTTTTAGCAATATTCAAGCAGTTTCACGGCGGGGGACACCAGAAATGGGCTTCACACATTGTAGCCTTGTCGGGATTCGAACTCGGGTTTTCGGCGTGATGAGCGAACGCTTTAACCACTAGGCTACCCGACCGCCCCAAGTATGGTTTTAAGCTGCTTTTAGCAATATTCCAGCACTATCAAGGCGGGGGACACCAGAAATGGGCTTCACACATTGTACCCATGTCGGGAAACAACTGCAGGCCTTTGATGATGCAAATACTCTAACAACAAGGTTATCCCACCGACCCACAAATGTACAAAGCTATCATAAATCTAAAAAATAACGTAAAATAATTGTCATACCTGATATTAAGGTTTCCAGCAGTCCCTTGGTTGTGTGCTCGTGGGTTTTCAGGATGAAATATGTTCCCAGCACATGGATCATGTTGTCAGACTTGGTTATGTAAACTAACAGCATGTCCATGGTACCCCGATGACATGGATCATTGTTCACTATATCAATAACTGTAACTGGTCTTGACTCGATTGTTTAACAGGCCGCCGTCACAAAGATAGAATAGTGTAGTGTGGCGTTAAACAATCTTGGTGAAATTCCTACAGCATGTTTGTCAGATTCAAGTAGTACAAGAGTTCATGGCTACAGCATGTTTGTCAGATTCAAGCAGTACAAGAGTTCATGGCTACAGCATGTTTGTCAGATTCAAGCAGTACAAGAGTTCATGGCTACAGCATGTTTGTCAGATTCAAGCAGTACAAGAGTTCATGGCTAACGCATGTTTGTCAGATTCAAGCAGTACAAGAGTTCATGGCTACAGCATGTTTGTCAGATTCAAGCAGTACAAGAGTTCATGGTAAGCGGACAGAAGACATAGGTCTAAACTAAGCATGGTCAGGTTAGCTAAGACGCCGAGAGGAGACTAGTGTGAACAAGGGTTATGCTACCAGCACTGTAGACTTGAGCAGTGTAATAGGTAAACAGTGTATCAAATAACATTAAACCAAGCAAGATCAAAAGAAAAATCAAACTTGAAACATTTGTGTCCAGAGAGTTTCATGCATTCGGAACACACCAGGGAAGAGGAAAAACTAGTCTATTGTCTTACTGTTTTAATTCATACAGGAAACAGGGACTACACCACGGCTCCATATTAAGTGTAAGAACAGTATACGATGCAAATTACCGGACATAACAAATGTGTTTGTTCTTCAGAAACCTTAATCCTACTTTTCAGCTCTTGAAAAGGTTACAACATCTATAAACCTAATTTCCTCTGTCTACGAGTGAGTGAGTATGGTTTTATGCCGCTTTTAGCAATTCTCCAGCAATATCACGGCGGGGGACACCAGAAATGGGCTTCACACATTGTACCCATGTCGGGAATCGAACCTGGGTCTTCGGCGTGACGAGCGAACGCTTTAACCACTAGGCTACCCGACCGCCCCATTGTCTACAAAAGGTGAAAGCAAAATTGAAATCAGTTTCCATCTTAACATTTCTCCTTGAATGCTACAGAACTTGCATTCTTGGTGAGTCTCATTGTATACAATGTTAATCATAGAGGTTACTGTTCTGCCGCTAATGTTTTAAAAGACATTCGTCCCATTATACAGTACTATCGATTTTGGAAATCACGTGTGTGTTTGTATGTTTCTTGTTTAACGCCTCACGCAGCAATATTGCAGCTATATGACGGCAGTCTGTAAATAATCTGGAGTCTGGACCTGACGATCCAGGGATTGACATCATGAGCATCTATCCACGCAATTGGGATACAATGACATGCATCAACCAAGTCAGCGAGCCGACTACCCGATCCCGTAAGTCGCCCAACGACAAGCATGGGTTGCTGGCGACCTATTCTAACAGATCTTCACGGGTCAAATCACATGTGTAATCCACAAAAAAAATATAGATTTGAAAGTCAAATGCTCCTAGCTCACTTAATAGGAAAATTATATGTTCTTCTAGCCTAGTGTCACTCCAATCAATAACATAAAAGGCTTTAAGGAACAGTGTTTAAGTGCCTTGTAATAAATGACCTTGTTAAACATTCATCACATGGAAGATTGGAAGATCTAGATATGGAAAGCAATGTGATAATGAAGCCATCGAAGGTTACGGAGCTACACATCAAAGGATGTGACAGACCACAAGTGGAAGTTATAGCAGTCAGGGTTAGCGAAGCGATCAGGGACAGAAAAATGGAATTTGACAGACAAACAAAGAATTTCACCAATCATTACCATATTCTGTGTAATAGTGAGGTCTCTTGTAGTCAACTTTACAAACATGAATAAAAAGAAAACAATAATTTACATGGAACAAATCCAAAAACTTCGTACATGTTGCAGTAATAAATGTTGTTTATTTATGTAAACAGCAACTATTATGAATTGTTTGATAGGCATTACTTAGAAGTTGATGGATGACAAAGTAGACACAATTTATGGATAACAACTTCTTTAATGCTGTAAAAAGCGATGTTTCGGTATCAATCCTTATACCGTTATACCTTAACGGTGTAAGGATCTATATCGAAACGTCGCTTTTCACAGTATTAAAGAAGTTGTTATCCATAAAATTGTGTCCTTACACCGTTGTCAGTCTTGCTTGACAACGGTATAAGGATCTATACCGAAACGTCGCTTTTCACAGTATTAAAGAAGTTGTTATCCATAAAATTGTGTCCTTACACCGTTGTCAGTCTTGCTTGACAACGGTGTAAGGATCTATATCGAAACGTCGCTTTTCACAGTATTAAAGAAGTTGTTATCCATAAAATTGTGTCCTTACACCGTTGTCAGTCTTGCTTGACAACGGTATAAGGATCTATACCGAAACGTCGCTTTTCACAGTATTAGAGAAGTTGTTATCCATAAAATTGTGTCCTTACACCGTTGTCAGTCTTGCTTGACAACGGTGTAAGGATCTATATCGAAACGTCGCTTTTCACAGTATTAAAGAAGTTGTTATCCATAAAATTGTGTCCTTACACCGTTGTCAGTCTTGCTTGACAACGGTGTAAGGATCTATATCGAAACGTCGCTTTTCGCAGTATTAAAGAAGTTGTTATCCATAAAATTGTGTCCTTACACCGTTGTCAGTCTTGCTTGACAACGGTATAAGGATCTATACCGAAACGTCGCTTTTTACAGTATTAATGAAGTTGTTATCCATAAATTGTGTCTACGTTAGCAACTGTTATAACTCAAATCATATGCACTGTGTAATGGTCAGGGGCTTGTAAAACAAAAATTAGCAGCTTCAAGACGTATGGTCGCAACCAGTGCCAGTACTGCCTTTTTATATAGTACTGATACCGGTTGTGACCATATATCTTGTCGCTGCTAAGTTATATGTTACAACCCCTGTGGTGTAATGTACTGAATATGAAGAGTTGACTGAGGTTCACTATGACACAGAATATGGCCTGTGCATGCCTTCATCAGGACATGAAGGTGCGGACGGTGCCGCGGATGTTGGCCCGGCATATGGGGCACTTCCTCAAGGCAGGGGCACATGTGGCACAGCAGACTAAGTGCCCACATGGGAGGAACACCACATTAACTTCTTCGTCCATACATATTTTACATTGACGTTGCTCTTTCAATTGCCGATTTTCCTCCATCAGTGATTGTGAATCTGCAACAGAGATGGTTCTTAGAGTCACCAAACTTAAGGCAATATTTACACACTATTAATATATTCACGTCCATAGTTCCTAGTCTCAATATTATTAACTGATCAGGTTATGCACTAATCAGTTGCTACATAATGTCATCCCATATTATTTGAGAACAAAATAATTGTAACATTCGTTTAACAGCTGCATTAAGCCTATTTGCCACATCCATCCATCCATCCATCCACCCACCCATCCATCCATCCATCCATCCATCCATCCATCCATTCATTCATTCATTCATTCATTTCAAATTTTGGACAATGTATCTTGTATGAAGAAATTTTGACAATGGGGAAGGAGGTCGAATTGAGCCCATATCTTTCCTTTTGATTTGTACAATTACCAAGCCAAGATTAGATCTATTAAATATTTGTTTGTTAGGTGTCAGTGTCCCTGTACTGTTGCACACAGAGCAGCCCATTGGACCAGTACTTCCTTGTCACACCACCATGACCACTGAAACCGAAGGCTTCCTGTTTGTGATATGATTGAATGAGTACTTCCTGGTAGCTTTGCACAAATATGAGAAGACAGCTCTGCAGTTACTTCAGAATAATGTCTACTTTTCCAAAATTACATCTGCTTATATTCAAATGGAACCTGAAATAAAATATTCACAATGCACACACAGAGTGACATGGTGACACTATAACACAGTTTTGTCACATTGGGTCAATATCCATAGGGATTCAGCATATACAGTTACTGAGGTCAGCTGAACACTTTAATATATCAATGTATTATACACTGATATATTAAAGTGATCAGCTGACCTCAGTTACATCAAGTCCAACACAAAGAGAATAAAGATGTAGAGACAATGACATATCTACCGCATTAATCATGTTAATGGGGAGATGAATATTTGCTGAAATACTGTTGTCCAGATTTGTTTTCAAATAAAGAGAGTGAGCATGGTTTTCGTCACTTTTAGCAATATTTCAGCAATATCGCGACAGGGGGACATGCCATGAACAAACATAAACCCCTTATGACCAGTTCAGCCAATCATTCACTTCTCAACATAATATAAATGCGAACAAGGCTGACAAACAGTTTCTTCTCTAGTTGCCCTCTGGGGCACCTGAGCACGTTGAAAAATCAAAACTCAACTGATAACTGTAATCATTAAATAACCATTGGCAAAAGTCTTGAAACAAGACACGGACTTTCCGATCAACATTTTTTTATATATTACAGCTTCAATACACTCTGAAAATGAAATACTTAAGTCTAGAGTCCTCCCTACCTTCATCACTGGAGTCATCCATAGCCCTCTCTTCCGAGTCTTCGCCCTTCTCACCTGCAACACGAACACACCGTCAGGTACTGACAACATGGAGGACACTATAGCAACTCTCCTGACAGCAGCACGGAACATATACCACTCAACAGAATTTAAGGAGCACCCAATTCTTTCATATTCCTATAGTTAATCTGTCGTGGCATTACATAGATTAACTATAGGTATATGAAAGAATCGGGTGTTCCTTAAACTTCTCTTTAGTATATATATATATATAAAGATGTAACTAGGTTACACAGTTGCACAGTTATATGTTAATACTTGTTAACTGTTTGTTTGTTTGTTTGTTGTTTAACGCCACACTCAGCAATATTCCAGCTATATGACGGCAGCCTGTAAATAATCAAGTCTAGGCCAGACAATCCATTGATTGACATCATGATCATCGATCTACGTTATTAGGATGTGATGACATGCATCAACCAAGTCAGCGAACATGACCACCCAATCCTGTTAGTCGCCTCCTAAGACAAGCACAGTCGCCTTTTACGATAAACGTGGGTTGCTGAAGACCTATTCACAGGACACTGTTAACTGATGCCTGAAACTTTCCTTGTGTTCATCCTTCTGACAAACACCACTGTAACAGTGAATTACACACATATATGCACTCGGCATACACATGTGGAACTTACTAAACTGGTGTGTTTCCGATTGTAGCTTCACTTCAGACATGTTCACAACTGCAGCAATACATGCCAGGTACTTGTGTGTTCACAACTGCAGCAATACACCCTTTGTACTTGTGTTCACAACAGCAGCAATACATGCCAGGTATCTGTGTGTTCACAACTGCAGCAATACATACCAGGTACTTGTGTGTTCACAACTGCAGCAATACACTCAGGTACTTGTGTGTTCACAACTGCAGCAATACATGCCAGGTAACTGTGTGTTCACAACTGCAGCAATACATACCAGGTACTTGTGTGTTTACAACTGCAGCAATACATACCAGGTACTTGTGCGTTCACAACTGCAGCAATACGCCCTTAGTGCTTGTGGGTTCACAACTGCAGCAATACACACCAGGTACTTCTGTGTTCACAACTGCAGCAATACACACCAGGTACTTGTTCGTTCACAACTGCAGCAATCCATACCAGGTACTTGTGTGTTCACAACTGCAGCAATAGGCTCCAGGTAACTGTGTGTTCACAACTCCAGCAATACATCCTTTGTACTTGTGTTCACAACTGCAGCAATACATGCCAGGTAACTGTGTGTTCACAACTGCAGCAATACATACCAGGTACTTGTGTGTTTACAACTGCAGCAATACATACCAGGTACTTGTGCGTTCACAACTGCAGCAATACGCCCTTAGTGCTTGTGGGTTCACAACTGCAGCAATACACACCAGGTACTTCTGTGTTCACAACTGCAGCAATACACACCAGGTACTTGTTCGTTCACAACTGCAGCAATCCATACCAGGTACCTGTGTGTTCACAACTGCAGCAATGGGCTCCAGGTAACTGTGTGTTCACAACTGCAGCAATACATCCTTTGTACTTGTGTTCACAACTGCAGCAATACATGCCAGGTACTTGTGTGTTCACAACTGCCGCAATACACACCAGGTACTTGTGTGTTCACAACTGCCGCAATACACACCAGGTACTTGTGTGTTCACAACTCCAGCAATACACCCTTTGTACTTTGTACTCACCAATATCAAGATCTTTGTCAGCCATCTGCTGGTCTCCTGGAGAGCGAGCAACACTCCCTGTAGACTTGGACCCTGTTTGTGCTGCAACATCAGTTGGTCCTGGGTCTATGTCTGGCAGGGCAAATATGGCCTCCATCAGGTTCTCCACAGTGGGGAAATCATCACCTGTTACCAAAGAGGGAGAGAATGAGCTGCTGCTATTCGTGTTTCAGTTGCATCCCTGACATTCAGCCGGAAACCATTCAGAGCTGTTTCCATCTTTGGTGAAAGCCATGAACAAGGGAGGTAAATGACAAACAAGTACTATTATCAAAGTGACATTCATATGTGTTACCAGCATATCCCTGCACGACTAAGGAACACAGCTCTACACACTGCTCCGTATGCCCCCACTCTACCAATGATAGCAACATAAGATGGCTCCAACTGAGCACAAATAACTCTTTCTTTCAGCCTTTACATAAACCTATATAGCACAACCGTCTAAGTCAACACAATTTGTTAATAGGTGTGTCACACTGGTCAAACTGGTCGTGACTTATCAGCAATTTACGTCTTTTCACACCAAGACTTCCTTCTGATGGCTTGTTTGTTTGTTTGTTTGTTTGTTGTTTAATGCCGCAATCAGCAATATTTCGTAAATAATCAAGTCTGGACCAGACAATCCAGTGATTGATATCATGAGCATCGAACCACACAATTGAGATACGATGATATGTTTGTTTGTTTGTTTGTTTTTTAACGCCGCACTCAGTAATATTCCAGCTATATGACGGCGGTCTGTAAAATAATCGAGTCTGGACCAGACAATCCAGTCATTGACATCATGAGCATCAATCCACGCAATTGGGATCGATGACATACATCAACCAAGTCAGCGAGCCTCACCACCCGATCCTGTTAGTTGCCTTTTACGACTAGACAATCATAGTCTCCTTTTACGGCAAGTATGGGTTTCTGAAGACCTATTCTACCCCGGAATCTTCATGGGTCACGATGACATGCATCAACTAAGTCAGTGAGCCTGACCTCCCAATCACGTTAGTCACCTCTTACGACAAGCATAATCGTCTCTTGAGACAAGCATGGGTTGCTGAAGACCTATTCTAACCCGGATCTTCAAGGGTCCCTCCTGATGGATTTTGATGGCCTTTCGATGGCAATCACCCTTATGATGAAAAACACTATCATCTACAAGTTGATCACTTCATGTATTTATAGTCATGTGTGAAGGTCCAATCACCGCTGCAAAGTCACGTACCTGTCTCCTGTAGTCGGTTCTGTATGGCTCTGGCCACCCGGTCTCGGGGGATGTCCATCTTCAGCACTGTCTGTACCATGGGGCTGTCCATCCGGGCAGACAACTCTCGCGGGTCTAGGGTCCGCACAGCTGTGCTGCTACCCATCTTGTTGCCTGTGTCTGGGATAGCAAATGAGTGTGTGAGATCTTGAATCCTGTCTTCAGAAATGAAATATTCCAGCAGGGGGAAAAAGAGGGATATACAGTGAGTAGGTATAGTCTTACGCCGTTTTTAGCAATATTCCAGCAATATCACGACAGGGGACGCCAGAAATGGGCTTCACACATAGTACCCATGTGGGGAATCGAAACCTGGTCTTCGGAGTGACAGGCAAACGCTTTAACCACAAGGATACCTCACGATCCTAGAGTGAGTGAGTGAGTTGGGTTTAACGTCGCTTTTAACAGCATTACAGTTAAATCGTGGCGTGTCAGCTTAATGTGGGAGGAAAGCCCGAAGTGATGCAGGTCTCAGACGTTTACCACTTCGGTGAAACCCATGAGCACGGGTATGGTACTGACAAACCTAGAAACATAATCGGGGCGAACCGGGATTCGAACCCACAATCATAGGTTTCTGGCATGCCTAAGGGACGCAACTCTGCACAGCTAATTGTGATGCCTTAGACGACTGGGCCACCCGTGCCCCCATATACACAGGGAGAACTGAACTAATATGTCTTCCTCAGAACCAAGGGGCGGTCGGGTAGCCTAGTGGTTAAAGCGTTCGCTCGTCACGCCGAAGACCCGGGTTCAGTTCCCGACATGGGTACAATAAGTGAAGCCCATTTCTGGTGTCCCCCACCGTGATATTGCTGGAATATTGCTAAAAGCGGCATAAAACCATACTCACTCACTCCTCTATCTATTCAGGAGCTTGCATGATACATTCACTCTGAAGTTCGGATCAGACATTACACAATGTTCCTACCTGTGTTAGACTGAGCGGCAGTGCTGTTACCTGCGGTAGCGGCTGATGGCTGAAATTCGGGAAACCAAACACATGCATCTTAATCATATATATGACAGTTACACCAAAAAATCATCAATGGGCACATGAGCCTCACAATATGTTAAGAGGGTCTAGAGATTAGAATTAATTGTCTGTAAACATGAGAAACCTACCTCGTGTCCTCCGAGGGCCGTCTGGATGAAGCTCTCGCCCTTGACCTGCCGAACGTAAGGACATTGAGGAAACCATCGAGCATGCTCCGCCCATGGGTCATCCCCTCGCTCCCAGGTGCGCAACCCACCATCACAGAAGAAGCATTTCACGCTGTCCCCAAAACCTGTAGTGAGTGAATTTTAGTGAAAACACACAGGTAGCAAATGAAAGTGATATTGTTGGACATGATTTCACACCAGGTTTTAAGTTATTTGGCTTATGTATTTCTTTCAGTCTTCAGAAATTATCCACTCGTTTGGGTGTGTCAAATCTAGAGACCAACATAAAGTCAGGCAGGTTTATTACCCAAGTAAATGAATTTGCACATCTGCTTACATCACTAGTACCGGTACTCATCACTTGATCAAAACATGAAAGAATATTGTGAAAAAATGCAAATATATTATTGACCTTAGATATGGAAGGACATAATATTCATGGGAATGTAAGGTTCGTACTTATTTAAGTTTATCAGAAACTGATAATGAAATAAAGTCTTACTAGTCACTGCTTTCAAACAGATTATCTTGAACTTTCATGACCCAAAACAATCCACTGTGGAGAAGCATAATATCATAGCAATTTCGGTGATGGGTCAGTTAAACTTTTTAAGATCTTAAACCACAAAGTGTTTGCTAGTATCTTGTACCCTTGCAATTTGACCTTTTCATCACATTAATCTTTGTGTACCACGCAAAAGACAAATCACAATCAGTGGGTGACAAAATCTGCTGAAATACAATACTACTAGTACAAAAATTCTTACCAGCATAAAAGAAGCCAGCCTTGGCCAGCATCTGGGGTGTCTGTTCCTTTCCACTGGGCCAGTTTCTGAAGGAGCTGACTCGGGAAGCTTCCACTGCATACTGTGGGTGTCTGGGCCGGTCAGTGACAATCCCCAGGCTGGCATCACTGACCACAGCAGCTGGCTGGGTGACGTTCATGAACTCAGATGTTCTGTTTGCAGATATGATAGCGGCTGGGTCCGGAACATTTCCGACATCCAATCCCATGACATAAGGACACATAGGAAAGTGGCGCCTATGTTCTTCCATAGGGACATCGTCTTCGTCCCAGTTGCGAAGTATTCCTCTACAGAACACGCATTGAACGCGATCAACAGTCCCAGTAAAGTAGAATCCAGCTCGGGACAGATCTCTTGGATCTGGAGTGTTCTGTCTTGGCCAGTTGGCATCAAAGCTGGAGAATCGGTTGGCCTCCTGCTTCATAGGTGCAAATTCCTCCCTGGTTGGGGTAGCTTCTGAATCATGTCCAAGTCCGAGTCCTCCGGCCGTGCCAATCGCCTGGCGACTTGTTTCTGCTGCCCCAGAGTCTGTAGCCACAACGGGGAAGTTTGTCTGAGCTGATGTTGCCTGATTCTGCCTGAAGGTGGCGCTGGAATAATCAGGATTGTCGTCTGGTCGGTTTGAGAAGCTGCTGCTGGTGATTGCCGGGGAGTCGGTGCCACAGTATTGTCTGTGCAAGGAGTTTTGTATTTCCTGGTACTCTGATGGTTGTGGAACAAAGACTGGGATATTCACATCATCTGCTTCTTGAAAGAAGGAACATGATGGGTTCAGTTCTCTGTGAACCAACATTGGGTTCATATTCCGGCTCCATCCTGCTTTCACGACATCACAAGAAAAACATTTAACAACATCTTCATTTCCTGTGTAAATAAATCCTGCTTTGGCCAATCTGATTGGACTAGCACGGTCAAGTAACATCCATCCTGCAAATGTTTTCAGACGAAGAAGTTCAAACTTCATCTCTTCTCCTGTGCTCATTGGTTCTCCAGATAATAATCGTCTGAAATACTGATTCTCAAGTGCAGACATGATAAGTCGATTGACTGCAAATATGACCAACGAACAGATATAGAACAACCAATCTGTTGCAAATACAATATGCTTGAGAATTGTTTACTTTATATTCCTTTCACAGATATCTGTTTGATTGAAAATGCGTTCCTGTGGAATCTGTTCCCTGGGATTTAAATATATCTCCTTACAATCAGTGTTGATTTGTCGTATCACGGGTACTGTAAAAGGTACTGTCTTAAGTCATATCCTGAAGGAAGACTTAAGTAGTTATCTATGCATTCTCTTTCTAGCTTCTCTTGTGTTGCGGACTCATTACCGAAACATATCACTGCCATGCTCACATATTCACTCTGAACTTGACATCATGGACTGTCTTCCAAGCCTCCTTTGTAACTGGTCTGAAACAAGGGCAACTGAGAAATAGAGAGGGAACATTTATTGACCAGTTCTGCCAGTCTGTAGTTGTGGCAACGTTCCCTTATAGCTCAAGAGTAGCACTAATGTCACATTGTAGTGATGGTTGAGTGGGTAGGGCTTTATGTCGTAATGAGCTTGACTTCACTTTTGAAATTGGAAAGGTCACGACTAATTAATATGACACTAGCTGACATTGTTGTCCTTTCATATTATATTATGTGTGACATTCTGTTAATATCTCCAAGGAAATAGTGGTCAATAAGGTTCTTAGCAGGACAAGTTTGTATTATGTTATTCAAGTTGTTATTTATGGCTACAACTGGTATCTTGTAACAACAAAACATTATAGAAATGAGCCAAGTGTGTATTTCTGCAAAGTATGATATTGTAGGCATAGAGCTGCATCATTTTCTGCTTGCATACCACAACATCCAATCAACAAAATATAGAGACAACTACATTATTTGGGACATCCAACCTAATAGCCAACCTTTGGCACAATGTCATAGCCTTTAATTCACGTTTTGTGATGTATACTAATTTAAATTATAATTTAAATTTGCAGGTGAATAATATTGATTTACCATAGCAACGGCGCATGTACCTGCTCCTGATGAGTCAGGCTTATGACAGGATTTTGTGTTCATAGAGCACACTATTTTAAAATTAATGCAAATTCAGAAAAAAAACTTGTTTTCGAGGTTGATAATCGCTGCTTTTAGTCATTATCACATGGCTAATTCAAGGCTCTAGATGGGCTAGCATCGACGTTTGACAAGCCCAAATTTCAGCATGAGCAGCATGCTATAGCAATAACATAAAGGTGTGAAATTCAAATATTGAGCTGGTTAGGTAAGCCCAGCCAAATGACTATTTCATATATGATCATCTGCTGATTGACCATATATAATTAAGATTTTGAAAAGTGGGTAGATTGGTGCTCATGATGTCGATCACACGATTGTCAGGTCCAGACTCCATTATTTACAGACAACGGAGGCGTCAGTAGTCCATTGCAACTGTACAAACTGTAACTCTGCTCCCAGGCGGATAATCTACCCCCGATAGACATTACTATTTTCCACTAGCTTCAAATACAAAGATGAACAAACGTAATATGCATGAATCTCAAAACGTGTGACTCATTTTATGTGAATTTGTCTGCGGGATTTTGCAGTTGCGTGTGATATTTTGCAGAACTCGAAAACAAATACGTTTGAAATAGGGGCATCATGACGCACTTTGAATCGCAGTATTGTAACCATTGTGGGATCGTAAAGGTTAAGAGCAAAACTAACAAACAAGACTTTATGTCGAAGCAATATCACAACATGCAACATTCATCGCCGCATCTCCTTACGACCTTGAACTTCAATTTGCAAACGAAAGTTACTCCCCTATGACGAAGTCGACACAAATAGATACAAGAACCTTTCTTGATCAGCTTCAAACAGAGCTAGATTATCAAGAGACTTCTTGTGCATGGTGCGTTTTTTTTATTAGATTGCAGAAGCCTTGGAATCCATCGAGCTGATACATTCTTCATTGCTAAAGTTTCGGTGATAATGGAATGTCCTCTGTCCTGGGAAATGCCTACTGAACTAGCAATATGACTCCCAGTCATTCGATGGTCGGTCATCATAATATTGTGATTCTCTGTATCATTTCTGGTATTGCTGATGTGACAGGCATTCCAGGACGGGGGTCATTTCACTTCAAGGCTCTCCCTGCCACTCTTCTGCCCACCTCTCTAAGAGGGGCATTCTTCCTAAGCATTGTACTAATATCATCATGAATGGCTTTTGGTGTAAAAGCCTTTTTCCTGCAAGTAATTGATAATCGCATGTTTCTCAAGTTTGTCCATTTAAAAAGGTCACAGACGCCTATTTATTTTACTGACTTTACTGACCAATTTGCTCAAATGACTCATGACCAAACTTTTTGACAAATCTCTGTAGCATCATGTGATGTCCACAACAATGGATTTCACTATGATGCAATTCCTATTATGTGAGGCTTAGAACTTGTCAATCATTCCTGTAGAATACTGCACCATATAAGGAGCCTACACCAGTGGAGAGGTCCCGTGCGATCACTGAGCTCTTGTCTACAAACTGGTTTGTACCATTAAATGATTCACAAAAACATTCAACCATGCAATGACTGCATTTGCACTGATATTCAATCAGTAATGTGCTCGAGTGATTGACCTGCAATTAACCTCTGTTGTTCTTTCTGTCCCTGGTGTTTAGCGTTTGATGCTCAATTTGGCAAATAAAAGTTTTAACTGTTTTCATGAAGAAGTAACAAGTTTGCATCTTTCACCATCTATCTCAATGTCTGGAAAAGTTCATTTCTGGCATTGTGTTACCGTCTTGTCAAAATATATTGGGAAACCTAGACATCCAGACTTGGATTTTGATATAATTAAGAAGTTATCCATACAAGAAACATTAGGACATCCTCTTCGTTTCAAATTGTAACACCTTTTTGTGGGCTCTTTGATGCACCGATTGGCATCTTGTATCAACCATGGATACTTAATATTTTCCATGACGACTTTTTTCTACCAAATAAATTTCCTCCATTACATGTCTAACTCATGTGCTTGTTGCAGACATATCCTTTCATGAACCTGTTCTAGTTCTAGATATTTGTCTAAAATATCAAACCATTTCAAATTCCATAAATGCTAAATTCTCCATCGTGGTCACCTTTGAGTTCTGCTTCCCCCAAAAATACTATCCAAGGGGACTAGTAATACAGTCTATTTACTTGTAACGAAAACGCGAAGGCACATCTTTGTGTTCACGCTGCATTAAGGCACTATGTATGTGGCGGAAGATTTGAAGTTTGGGAATGTGCATCCAGTTGGAAGTTGATAATTAGATACAGATCAGCTTCCTTTCATCCGCTGATAGTTTAACATAGGATTCTTCTCGAGGTAGTAAAACATGTCAAGAATGAAAACATTACTCCATACATAGGTTTGCTGACAGCGACATTAATGAGAGAGCCGCGAACGTGCTATGGCTGTGAGGATCTTGTAGGTGACAATAATCATCGCCTGAAGGAATTACCACCCCATTTCCCCCCTAAAGACACATGGACATGTATACTAGCCACATAAAGAAACTGTGCACGGAGAAAATATAGATATAAGGGCAAACCGTCCATATATGAAAGATAGGTTTGAACACAGCAATTATTGGAGACATTCAAACGCTCATGCACGTGCCATGCGATATGACGTCATTGATGGGGGCCTATGGACGTGCAATGTGTTACTGCACGTGCATCCTGTGCAGCTGTATACAGCATGTGCAACTCAAAATTCGCTGTCACTTTGGAAAGCATGATCTGTGGTCATTCAAAAATTCAAAACTTCTCAGGCGCAGACACAAGCATATCACAAGCAAATCATGCCAAGATTGACAGCTGCACAGCGTCATGAAGCCATTGGAATGATCCGAGCGGGAATGAGGCAACAACAGATGGCAACACATTTCCAATGCCATCGTAACACGATATCGGCATTGGTGAGGCGTTATCAGAACACAAATGACGTTGCCGACCACCCACGTTCAGGACGTCCCCGAGTAACGACGCCAAGACAGGACAGATGGATTCGAGTTACACATCTCCGACACAGGTTCTAAACGGCAGTAACGACGTCCCAGACAATTCCTGGACTGCGCCGTATCCATCCCAACACTGTCAGGAATCGTTTACGTCAGTACTGGATTCGACCACGACGCCCTGCCATATGTCCCATCCTGACAAACTGTCATCGAGTCAACCGTCTAAGATGGTGTCGAAATCATGTACGCCAACCTCGAATATGGTGGAGAAATGTTGTCTTTACAGAAGATTCGAGCTTCAACCTTTCCCACAGTGACGGGCGCCAACGTGTCTACCGGCGTTTTGGAGAACGTTATGCACGCAACTGTATTGTGGAGAGGAATCGCTTTGGAGGTGGCTCTGTGATGATTTGGGGTGGGATAACAGCACGGCACCGAACCCCTTTGGTGGTTGTTCAGGGCAATCTCACCGGTGTTGGCTACAGAGATCAGATTCTCAGGCCTGTGGTCATTCCTTTCCTGCAACGTCATGGCCCGGGATTGACATTTCAACAGGACAACGCTCGTCCTCACACGGCTAGGGTCGCAATGGATTTCCTTCACCATAACAATGTCATGTTACTGTCATGGCCTGCAATTTCTCCAGATCTCTCCCCAATAGAGCATGTGTGGGATGAAATGGAGCGCCGTCTGCGTCGTCTTTCACATCCTCCAGATAACTTCCGTGACTTGGCACAGGATTTGAGGAGGATATGGCAGGCCATTCCCCAGGCCTTCCATGCCCATTTCGTGGACTCCATGCGTCGCCGATGCACTGCTGTGATTCACGCACAGGGTGGTCATACCCGTTATTGACTTTGTGACTTTGTCGTTTGACCCCCTACTCCATTTTGATCTTCTGACGTCATCGTAACAGATGTTGTTAAGGTCCCGTTGAAATTTTCTTATGGTCCGATCATTCAGCTGCTACAGCGTCTGCTTCATTTTGTTCTTGCTGTGTTGTATTCCAATCCAGAATATATTTTCTCCGTGCACAGTTTCTTTATGTGGCTAGAATATTTGTGTTGCCAGTTTTTTTTGTTGTTGTAATCAACAGATTGCCAGAAAGGTAACCTCCCATTTGTCAGACAGCTTATACCAGGATAAGTCAATTTGCAGGATAGGTTTATTATGCACTTTCCATCATCAAATCATATCGGAAATCACACTTTTTTAAGTAGTCATTACATTATGCAAAATACACTATATACTCAATACACACTGATCACAGTTCAGTACTATGTCTGTTTTCAGGACATGATCAGCTTCAGCAAATGTCCTACAGCATCCATGAATTCAAAAAGTATCTTCTACACGCTGACCAGCTTCTCTACGAGACGAACCAGCCTTCCCGCTGACTCTCTGTAGACCTTCCTTTTTTGGTGGGGGAGCAGCACCAAAGTTTATCTGTGTCCGCTCGGCAACTTTCGATTTCTCAATGCCTTGAAGCAAGTCCACAAATCTGTACAGGTTGGGATGCTGATGTGGAAGACTGTGGTTGACACAGGCATGAAAAGGACCGCCATCTCAAAGTCTGTCTGTACGGTAGCTGGTGAGAAGGGTCGGTTGAGAGTTTGCTGTCTCACTGTTTTAGCAAAGTGAGGAATCTGGCGTATGTCGTCTGTTGTCAGTTGGGCAGCAGGGCGAAGACAAGCGGGTACATGGTGTATCCACTACGGGCATGTACAGTGTACAGTTGGTTCCACAGGTGGGAACAGCAGGAAAACATACCATCCATGTAGACCGTACCAACTTCAGCAAGACACCTCAGCTGCTCATCAGTGGAAAATATCAGGATCTTGTCTTCTTCACCCCCTGTGCAGAAGGGGAATCTTCTGCCATCCTTGGTAGTGGTCCATAGCCCCTCAAGGTGATCATCAACTCTGGTCTGTGGGAGGACAGGTATTGTTGTTCGGCGATGTCGATATGGGGAACTCTTCAAGCTGGGGAACGAAGGAAGACGTGGAACGTCTTTTGGAGTCTGGTGGCCTACTTCTGCATTGTAGATAGCCTGGACAGGTGCTGCCTCTTCCCTGGTCCGTTTCCTCAAATTACTGACAAACTTGACAGGAGTCTGATCTCCAGGTGGGTTGCAGTGGTCCGAGACATCTTTAAGGAAGTGGAACATTTCCCACGGCAGGTCTTGATGATATATTTCGGCGTGTGGTCTGGCCTCTGGTTCGATTCTCAGAGTACGCGAACCCATCAAGGAATACTTGTGGGGTTCATCTCCGAGACTGTACTCAACTCTGTGGTACCTTACTGACTTACTATAATACGGTAGCTATAGTACATGTGAGATTAGACTCGGGTTATGGAAAAGTTTAATCTATTTAATGTGATCTTATTCTACCTAACATCGGATTTAACATTGTTTGTTAATCTTCACTGAGTTTCCTATATTCTATATCATTGGAAACACTTCTCTTAATCTTTGCTAATAAAACACACGCAACCCGACACAGATTACACGCAACTTATAAACACAAACATAATCTGGTTATATTTATATATTTGTTTGGTTTGTTGTTTAACGCCGCGCTCAGCAACATTCCAGATATATGACGGCGGTCTGTAAATAATCGAGTCTGGACCAGACAATCAGGTGAGTGACATTATGAGCATCGATCCGATCAATTCCTATCGATGACATGCATCAACCAAGTCAGCGAGGCTGAACACCCGATCCCGTTAGTCGCCTCTTACGACAAGCCTAGTCGCCTTTTACAGAAGAATGGGTTGCTGAAGACCTATTCTATCCCGGATGTTTACGGTTCCAATCTGGTTAACTTGTATCACTTAACGAGTTGGAGTAGCATACTCTGCCCACAGTTGGGTGCAGCTCATTAACTAGCATGTAAGACCAGGAAGTTACACTGGTCACACTTGACTGGTCTGTCTGACGATTGGGTCGTCTGACAAATGGGTCGTCTGACAAATGGGATTTCTTACATTTGGGAACGAACCGCCACGAGCATCGATCCACGCAATTAGGATGCGATGACATACAATCAATCAATTCATTATAAGTCACTGAGTCTGACGACCCAATCTATTCATTCGCCTCCTACAAGCATAGGTTTCTAGGGACCTACGTTCCTACGCGGAAATCCTAGGAACCACGGAACTGAGTTGTAATTTTGTTGATAAGTGATTAAAATTCGCCTTTCGTAATAAACAGGACTCACGAAAGCTCATTTCACATATATGTATACTCATTGTAAAAAAATATTTTTTCCTGGTATATGAAATGGGAAGTTAATTCTGTATCCAGTAAATTGTAGATGGGTAAAATATATTGATAAATTGAAAGATGACACGGCTTGAAGATAAGGTATAGGGATTACAGGTACTACTTACTGATCACCATGAGAAGTAGAACAGTTGACTCGAAACGTAAATCTCCACTGTGACCAAGGATAAAACAAGGCAATAATGTGAGTACAAAATGTGTGTGTGTGCTACTAATATTGATATTAAATTTCTAGTTTCGGTTATGTAGTGGTATGATAAAATAGGATTTTCTCATACAATTTGAATGGCTGACATGTCGATCATCTGACGAGCAGGAAGTTGGGGAAGGGGTAGGGGGCGACATTGAAACCCCAGTCTATTGTTTAATACATACAGTGTATCCCTCGCTATTGTGCTCTTCGATAAAGCGCTACCTCGGTTACTACGCGCGGTAACGCATGGCTCCCAATATTTATGTACACTTTTATTACTGAGAGTAAACGGCTCATCGCCTATAACGCCCATCAATTATTTGGACCCCATTGGTAGCGTTGTAGCGAGGGACCACTGTATATTAGTTGTAAGGAAGGAAAGCACGGGGAAATCCCCTTCGGTTCCACCAATCTGTATGTGCGTTCCTCACTCTAAATTATTGTGACACATTCTAGGAAAGACCGAAGTCTATTAATAGCTCGTACTTCCCGTCAACAATAAATTTCGTTGTTCTCGGGAATCGTGAATTGGGAGTGGGGGAAGGCTCCTATGTGCCGTGGGCCGGGAGCCACAAAGAAGTGCCAGCACCATTCGTGTAACCGAGAGGAACCGTGAACAAAATGTATTCAAATCAACTGATTCAATACGCTCAACTGACTTTATTGAAAGACAGTGTTTACAGCGAGTAAGAGAAGCTGTTTCCGTTTCGCTTTGTGTATGAAACTGGGTCAAATACGGTTGCCTAAAAGCAAGGCCGGACAAGACCTGCCAACGTTTATTTTTGCCAAAGTACTCAATTATAGTCAGCCGTACATGCATGTAACATACACACACGACATTAATGACCAATCACAATCGACAAACGTGCAACATAATTAAGTTGTTACGAGTAAATTGCTTGAAAGGTTGGAAGTCGTGCGGTCTGTTTGCGTGGCTGAAATAATCAACGTGTAAAAGGGGAATCGTTATACGAAATAGGAATTGAAACATGAACTATTTTCAACTATCGTGATGCAACTTTCCATCAGTCCGACATAGCTTTTACATCTGTAGAATAGTACCATAAGTAAATACCACTTTACAGTGTCACTGTTCTTAGTAGAGCTATTTAAAGCAGACACGTTGGTTTAATGTGGAACACTTTTTCCTCTTGATTATTTAGATATAATATAGTATTATATCTACTTAAATATATCTTTGTAGTGACACAGATGGTGGAATTTAAAGCGATAAATGTCCTCAAAATGAAACCATTTCCCCATACTCTTAACGTTTCACGCTATTGCAGGTGTTCGGTCGGACTTGGTCAGGTCTGTAAATATCATCCTAACCGTCACAGATGTATAATCAAATGTGTTTACATCTATTGACTGCTATCATATCTTCCGATAGCACGCCAGAAATCTATGATTGTGGGTTCGAATCCCTGTTCGGCCCGATTATGTTTCTAGGTTTGTCAGCACCATACCCGTGCTCGTGGGTTTCACCGAAGTGGTAAATGTCTGACACCTGCATCACTTCGGACTTTCCTCCCACAGTAAGCTGACACATGGTGATATAACTGGAATACTGTTAAAAGCGGCGTTAAACCCAACTCACTCACTCACTCTGTGACGTTTTAGTTGTCTTTAAGCGCCCGGGCCGAGTCGGACGATCACAGACCAGAGTCAATGTTGAGAATGTAGAATTAAAAGGATTCACTTCAACGGACGTGTTTTTCTTCAAATGCGGTGTACTGTGATATATTAAAATCGCACTTAAGTTGATCAGAAGGTATTTGCTCAGATATAGTACTATTCAACAGACGTAAACACATTTGATGATGCGTTTCTGCATGTAAGTTGATTTTGACCGCCCGTGACAAATCGGACTGAACACTTGTGCCACAGGTTTTCTTGAGAAAATAGAATAAAAGGGTTTCGCTTTATTGGATAAGTTTCCTTTAAATATAGTGACATTATGAAGCGGAGTGAGTGAGTGAGTTTGGTTTTACGCCGCTTTTAGCAATATTCCAGCAATATCACGTCGGGGTCACCAGAAATGGGCTTCACACATTGTACCCATGTCGGGATTCGAACCGGGGTCATCGGCGTGACGAGCGAACGCTTTAACCACTAGGCTACCCGACCGCCCCTTATGAAGCGGAATATAGGCAGATATAATACTAGTCTATAGATGCAAACACTTTCCATGAAACACATGTGGTGTTTTAGTGTGTGCGGATCGCCTGTACAATCCATCTTCCCGAGGCAAGTGAGTTAACTGACTATAAAAGTCCACTTTCCACCCTTGCCGAACTAGGCTGGTATTATGGAGTAACATTTTGGCTAGACTAACGAGTCTATGCATAGTCCAATCAAAATCGCGCACCGATATCGAAATCCGGTTCGTAAACTGTCGTGCAGATTTCTGTTGATTGCAGGTTTTGCAAAGCATGTGCACCGACACCTCGTTGTCAGCAGATATTTTCCAAATTTTTCCAGTTTTTAATCAAGGTGCTCACGTGATATGATGCATTTCGCGATGTTAGACCCCTTTATCACGATATAGATACTGATTATCGATCAGATCGTCCTGACCGGGTGCCACCATGTTGTGTGAAGCAAAAGCAAGTGATGCGAGAGGTGGAATCTGATTTGTCTATCATTCGTGACCAACTCGTGTTATTCCGGGACAAGCCGAATAGCGACTCGTGCCCCTCTCATGGCCATTTTGTGCGACCGGGTTCCGTCTCAGCGCAAACGGGCATACCTAAAACCATTGTCAACTCGTTGCGTAATGGTTCACATATATTTCCCCATATATTATATATATTTCAGATGCAATTTAAAGCACATCGGGACTTGCGGAATTATACAGTATGATTGAACACACTTAACTGTGTCTTGGGTATATTTTTAGACGCAGGACATATGTAAAATCAAAAATTATTTCTGAGGGATTCTCTGATGAAGAACTAGAAATCATACGCGCATTCTGATTGGTTTGTCGTATTTTCGCACATAACATTCATCGATAGGGGGACGAGTCTTCTTGCAGGTTACGGAAAGGGGCGAGTGGTGACGAATGATTTGTCTATAGGATAGGCTTAGAAGGGATAGAAGGGACATAACTGGTAATAGCCACTGGGGGCGCTACGATCGAGCCCAGGAATTCCAGCCTAGTTCGGCAAGGGTGGAACTGGACTTTTAAAGTCAGTTAACTCTCTTGCCTCGGGAAGATGTGTACAATCTTGAGCAAACAGCTTTTTCTGATTATATGGACCATGGTGAGAGTTTTGAAAACATAAAAGGCTTCACTTTAATGGACTTATTGTCAAGAGTATTTATTGTGACATCATAAAGTAAAAGGCATAAAAGTGATCTGGATCTGCCATTACAAGAAGTGCCGCATGTGCAGCTCTTTGGTGAATTATTTAAAATGAATACATGCTTAAATTGTGAGTATGGACACACTTTAGTTTTTTGGAGATTTTTGTTATTTATATAGAAACTTCTAAGAACGTACATGTCATTATTAATTCTATTTCAGTAACTTTAACAGTGTTGGAAGTGTTTCTACAGTTATTAACGCATGTTGTGTCAGTCCCTTTGATATTCGCGAATATCCACTTCTAGTAAAACAGCCTGCGTCTGTTCATAATGAATGAGTAATCGTGAATGAGGGAGGCCTTAGTTAATTGAAGAAAGGTTGTCACTCTCTGCAAAGGACCTCACACCTCATATGCTGAGGTCATTGTGGAAAACCTTTTACGAGGTTACATTTAAATTCAAACTCAATTCCTTGAACAAAACTATGCTTCCGAAATGTACTTCGGAGACATAGTCGTCCAGATCCGCACTTTTCGTTCTAATATTCTGCAATCCGTTTTAGTATTACCCACTGACCTGGCTCCGACTTTTAGGCAACCCCATAGACATTCGCTCGGTTATTATGTATAGCTTGTCGCACTAGACGCAAGGCAAGAGACTCAAAGAGAAACATTACACGAAGCTAATACACTATTTCTAAAGCATTCACACTGAATTATAAGATGACACGCTTCTGACTCATCGAAACACTTTTTAAATAAATTTCGCATTTGGTATCATATGGTCTGTATACAGTACAGTGTGCTGTAAAGAAACTCACCTCTCACTTGGCCCGAATTATCTTTGTTTCATAAAAAAGGTAAGCCGTGTGATTAATTGAATGTTGTTGTAGTACCGCTGGATATTCTCATCTCATACATGTCTTCTATTGGACATGTTCACTGTGAACAGGAAATATATGGTTGACTGGTTGTGTCAGTTAATACGTGTGCTATTTCCCTGAGAACTCCCTTTACTCGACGAACAAGATCTTCATACAGTCTTCATATCTATCATTTCAAACTATAAATACCCCTTCATAATCAAACCGTTGTCATTTTATGTATAATAATAACGTCAAATATGTAATATTGATTGTTTTGTTTTTGTATGTGTCTACAGGAATGTAATTTATGTATGTCTGTCTATATGTATATATGAATCATAATGTCTTATCTTTTAAAATTGCATCTGTCCCGTAATGCAATGTTCACATCACATCACATCACATCACATCACATCTCAGCTCAGCTCAGCTCAGCTCACAGTTTCCTGACCGACCAATGCATCACATCACATCACATCACATCACAGCTCAGCTCAGCTCAGCTCAGCTCAGCTCAGCTCAGCTCAGCTCAGCTCAGCTCACAGTTTCCTGACCGACCAATGTTTCCTGACCGACCGATGTTATTGAAACACGGATAAAGTTCTGGGTTAGGGTCGAGTGGTGTCACATCACATCACATCACATCACATCACATCACATCACATCACATCACATCACATCACATCACATCACATCACATCACATCACATCACATCACAGCTCAGCTCAGCTCAGCTCAGCTCAGCTCAGCTCAGCTCAGCTCAGCTCAGCTCAGCTCAGCTCACAGTTTCCTGACCGACCAATGTTTCCTGACCGACCGATGTTATTGAAACACGGATAAAGTTCTGGGTTAGGGTCGAGTGGTGTCACATCACATCACATCACATCACATCACAGCTCAGCTCAGCTCAGCTCAGCTCAGCTCACAGTTTCCTGACCGACCAATGTTTCCTGACCGACCGATGTTATTGAAACACGGATAAAGTTCTGGGTTAGGGTCGAGTGGTGTCTTTTCTTTAATCACAAGACGACCGAAGTTGTAAGCAGGAAACACTTCATATCACAGTAACTCGATCGTGATTTGTGTTGAAATACATGATGAAATGAGTCTGCTGTAGTATTATCATTATCATGTTACTTCTGGAAATTGTAAAAGTCCTTTCGTAATGTTACCTATTCAATTAACATTTTTGCTATTTCACGTATTCAGGTAATATGTAATTTTTTTATTTTTTTTAAATGCATATATATATATTAAAATATTAGATTGTTACAGAGACACGTGTCATCGAATAAGTTTATTTGTACAGCTGCATGCGTGTGGGTTATTG
The DNA here is from genome assembly GCF_023055435.1 of Haliotis rufescens. Classification (NCBI taxonomy): domain Eukaryota; kingdom Metazoa; phylum Mollusca; class Gastropoda; order Lepetellida; family Haliotidae; genus Haliotis; species Haliotis rufescens. The sequence continues at coordinate 17,467,231 of NW_025964223.1, forward strand.
TTCCTTTATGTTGATAATCATGGATACATTCCTCGAACAGGTGGCTGCCTAGAAGTATACATATACCGTTGATAGGTTGTAATTATGATATTTGCATTTTGTTTTCACCCATTTGCTGTTGCATTGAATAGAATCATTCTTGTTCCTCTACGTTTTCGTTAGGAAGTTCTTCGTTGTTTTCACAAGCAATTTGGTTTGTAGGCGTGTATATGTATGTTACAGTCAATGTGAAAATGGGATTCACCCAGGCATTTTATAAAATGTCATAATATTTCTGTAATTTACAAATTGACTGAAACATCTCTCCATTTATTTAACAGATTGACTAACAATTATTAAGACGTTCAAAGGGGCTTAAACATCACAACAGACTAATTATGCTAGGATTAGAAGCCAAAACTTTAGAAATATACTTCGAATTACGATTTCGTTTTATCCTATCATTTTCAGTCACTGGGTGATGAAAGTAAACCATAAAAATGTTAAAATCATAACAACAGAAATGGACAGATTTTTCAGTCAATTTGTAAAATAACTGAATATTTAGGCGTTTAAGATATTGCCTAAGTGAAAATGTTACACATTGTGACTATAAAATTATACAGACGATAAAAATAAGCAATGCTCAGGTGAAATATTTTCTTTGTGTTGCAAGTCAAAATAAGTGCAACAAATGCGCTTACGAATGGCACAGCACAGGTCGCGAACTAGTCTAGATTTCAGCTATATCACCCGGGTACTCACAGGGAAAAAACAATAACAAAAGCAACAACCAGTCCCGGGGAATTGCTTTAGATCAGTGCCCCTTTGAACCTAAGATAGGTAACTAACGCCCTACAGCTAAGCTCTCCGACAGGGTTGCCCAAGCGTTTAACTATGCCCTAACGTTAAGACAGGTAATGAGTGGTCCGAGTGCTTAGCTAGCTAATAGTGGGGTCCCATGCTGAGCAAGGTAATGCGTGGTCCGAATGCTGAGCGAGCTAATAGTATCATCATAATGCTCAGCTAGATAATAGAGTGGTTATAATGCTACGCTAGGTAATAGTGTGGTCCTAATGCTAAGATAGATAATAGAGTGGTTATAATGCCACGCTAGGTAATAGTGTGGTCCTAATGCTACGCTAGGTAATAGTGTGGTCCTAATGCTACGCTAGGTAATAGTGTGGTACTGATGCTAAGCCTGGTAATAGTGTGGTCCTAATGCTACGCTAGGTAATAGTGTGGTCCTAATGCTACGCTAGGTAAAAGTGTGGTCCTAATGCTACGCTAGGTAAAAGTGTGGTCCTAATGCTACGCTAGGTTATAGTGTGGTCCTAATGCTACGCTAGGTAATAGTGTGGTCCTAATGCTACGCTAGGTAATAGTGTGGTCCTAATGCTAAGCTAGGTAATAGTATGGTCCTAATGCTACGCTAGGTCATAGTGTGGTCCTAATGCTACGCTAGGTAAAAGTGTGGTCCTAATGCTACGCTAGGTAATAGTGTGGTCCTAATGCTACGCTAGGTATTAGTGTGGTCCTAATGCTACGCTAGGTAATAGTGTGGTCCAAATGGTACGCTAGGTATTAGTGTGGTCCTAATGCTACGCTAGGTAATAGTGTGGTCCTAATGCCACACTAGGTAATAGTGTGGTCCTAATGCTACGCAAGGTAATAGTGTGGTCCTAATGCTTCGCTAGGTAACTGTGTGGTCCTAATGCTAAGCTTAGAAATAGTGTGGTCCTAATACTACGCTAGGTAATAGTGTAGTCTTAATGCTACACTAGGTAATAGTGTGGTCCTAATGCTAAGCCTGGTAATAGTGTGGTCCTAATGCTAAATGAGGCAATAGTGTGGTCCTAATGCTAAGCTAGGTAAGGAGTGGTCCAAATACTAAGCTAGGTAAGGAGTGGTCCTAATGCTAAGCTAGGTAAAAGTGTGGTCCTAATGTTCAGCTAGGCAAGGAATGGTCTTAATGTTAAGCGAGCTAATAGTATCATCATAATGCTCAGCTAGATAATAGAGTGGTTATAATGCTACGCTAGGTAATAGTGTGGTCCTAATGCTACGCTAGGTACTAGTGTGGTCCTAATGCCACGCTAGGTAATGGCGTGGTCCTAATGCTACGCCTGGTAATAGTGTGGTCCTAATGCTAAGCCTGGTAATAGTGTGGTCCTAATGCTACACTAGGTAATAGTGTGGTCCTAATGCTAAGCTAGAAAATAGAGTGGTTATAATGCTACGCTAGGTAATAATGTGGTCCTAATGCCACGCTAGGTAATGGCGTGGTCCTAATGCTACGCCTGGTAAAAGTGTGGTCCTAATGCTACGCTAGGTAACAGTGTGGTCTTAATGTTAAGCTAGGCAAGGAATGGTCTTAATGTTTTAGCTAGCTAATAGTGTGGTCCTAATGCTACGCTAGCTAATAGTGCGGTCCTAATGCTAAGACTGGTAATAGTGTGGTCCTAATGCCACGCTAGTTAATAGTGTGGTCCTAATGCTAAGCTAGGTAATAGCGTGGTCCTAATGCTAAGCCTGGTAATAGTGTGGTCCTAATGCTAAGCTAGGTAATAGAGTGGTCCTAATGCTAAGCTAGGTAATAGTGTGGCCCAAATGCTACGCTAGGTAATAGTGTGGTCCTAATGCTAAGCCTGGTAATAGTGTGGTCCTAATGCTAATCTAGGTAATAGTGTGGCCCAAATGCTACCCGAGGTAATAGTGTGGTCCTAATGCTAAGCCTGGTAATAGCGTGGTCCTAATGCTGCGCTAGGTAATAGTTTGTTCCTAATGATACACTAGGTAATAGTGTGGTCCTAATGCTAAGCCTGGTAATAGTGTGGTCCTAATGCTAAGCCTGGTAATAGTGTGGTCCTAATGCTACGCTAGGTAATAGTGTAGTCCTAATGCTACGCTAGGTAATACTGTGGTCCTAATGCTACGCTAGGTAATAGTGTGGTCATAATGCTAAACTAAGTAATAGTGTGGTCATAATGCTAAGCAAGGTAACTGTGTGGTCATAATGCTAAGTGAGATAATAGTGTGGTCCCAATGCTAAGCTAGGTAAGGAGTGGTTCAAATACTAAGCTAGGTAAGGAGTGGTGCTAGTGCTAAGCAAGGTAACTGTGTGGTCCTAATGCTAAGCCTGGAAATAGTGTGGTCCTAATGCTAAGCCTGGTAATAGTGTGGTCCTAATGCTACACTAGGTAATACTGTGGTCCTAATGCTACGCTAGGTAATAGTGTGGTCATAATGCTAAACTAAGTAATAGTGTGGTCATAATGCTAAGCAAGGTAACTGTGTGGTCATAATGCTAAGTGAGATAATAGTGTGGTCCCAATGCTAAGCTAGGTAAGGAGTGGTTCAAATACTAAGCTAGGTAAGGAGTGGTGCTAGTGCTAAGCAAGGTAACTGTGTGGTCCTAATGCTAAGCCTGGAAATAGTGTGGTCCTAATGCTAAGCCTGGTAATAGTGTGGTCCTAATGCTACACTAGGTAATACTGTGGTCCTAATGCTACGCTAGGTAATAGTGTGGTCATAATGCTAAACTAAGTAATAGTGTGGTCATAATGCTAAGCAAGGTAACTGTGTGGTCATAATGCTAAGTGAGATAATAGTGTGGTCCCAATGCTAAGCTAGGTAAGGAGTGGTTCAAATACTAAGCTAGGTAAGGAGTGGTGCTAGTGCTAAGCAAGGTAACTGTGTGGTCCTAATGCTAAATGAGGTAATAGTGGGGTCCTAAAGCTAAGCTAGGTAAGGAGTGGTTGAAATACTAAGCTAGGTAAGGAGTGGTCCTAATGCTAAGTTAGGTAAGGAGTGGTCCAAATACTGAGCTAGGTAATAGTGCGGTCTTAATGTTAAGCTAGGTAATAGTGAGGTCATAATGCTAAGCTAAGTAAGGAGTGTTCCAAATACTAAGCTAGGTAATAGTGTGGTCTTAAGGTTAAACTCGTCACGATATGGCTGAAATATTGCCGATGTAACGTAAAGCTTAAACTCACTCACTCACTTAATGGAAAGCTGAGTAATAGTGTGATAAGAATGCTAAGCTAGGTAAGTAGTGGTCCTAACACTAAGCTGGGTGAGGAGCGGTCCGAATGCTAAGCTAGGTAACAGAGGGGTCATAATGCTAACCTAGGTAATGAGTGGTCCGAATGCTAAGCTAGATAATGAGTGGCCCAAATGCTAAGCTAGGTAACAGTGTGGTCCTAATGCTAAGCTAGGTAATAGTGGGGTCAAAATGCTAAGCTAGGTAATAGTGGGGTCAAAATGCTAAGCTAGGTAATAGTGGGGTCAAAATGCTAAGCTGGGTAATAGTGGGGTAATAATGCTAAGCATGTAGTAATGGTAATGATGGATGTGTGCGCGAGCGTGAGAAGTGACAAGCTGTGTTTTGAATCGCTGTCTCGCTGACAACTGAAAATAAAGTGAAATATCTGCTACAAAGATATCGATGGAGGTAAAGTCAGTGATTAAACACTAACTTTCACATCTGGTGATATCGTTAGTGTTATTTCATGTCTGAAAATATGCCAGAAATTGGAGAAAGTGTTCTCACCGACTCGGAGGACTATATACTGTCAGTCATGTCACCAGGCCTGTCAGTGACAAGTTGATCATCGTCACAGAGTGATAGGAAAAGACACCGATCTGCAGGGAATGACGATTCTAAGAAAAGAAAGGAAGAGATAGAAGAAGTCAGATTAACAACGATAGAGGCGCAAGTGCATTCAAGCAAGCGGGATCAAACGATGGACACAATGGCGATGGTCAAGGTACAAAGTACAACACAAGAGTCAGACAGGTGATAATGTCGATCTGGTGCATACCGACAATGTGAGTACTCAACAGATACATCAAAATGCTTTTCAGTAGAATGTGAGAAAAGTCTCAAAAGGGTGATGACAGCAATTGAAAATTTCACAAGACATTTTGATAAAAGGTTAGACACACTGGAGGAGAGAATAACGTGTAAAATGCAGAACATTATAGACACAGAGATATGTAAAGTGAGGTAAGAGACAAGATGGGCGATGTGAACTCGGAACTCAAGCAAATGAAAGATGAACAAGACCAAAAACACGAAACAATAAAAAGGAAAAACATGTAGACAATATACGCAGACAAAGAAGCTATGCTGCAGCTGCAAAAGAAGAAAATAGTGAGCTAAACATTGTGTTGAGAAATGTTCCAGAATCGAAAAACGAGTGTGCTACCTCAAAAGTGAATGGCATAATTAAAGATTGGCTGAAGTTGAGAGACATTACTGTTGTCAATGCTGCCAGGAAAGACTCGAATAACCCCCGAAGTCCTGGTGAAGTAATCGCCAAATGCAGATCCATCGACGAAAAGAAGCTCATCCTTGGTGAACAAATGAAACTAAAAGATAGCAGAAACTTTAGGGAGATTTATATTCAAAATGATAAAGAGCAAAGAATATTGGAGAACATGAAGTTGCTTGTTGAGACGGTGTGTGATAGTCAGCTGAAACTGTCCGGAAGCAGACTGCAGCGGGTACATCGAGGGACAGCAGGTCACCAGTTAGTCCCCGGGACAGAGACGACAGTCGCAGATCGACAGCCAACAGATGGGAGAGAGACACGCGATATAACGAGAGTGATTCGCGTAAACGTGTTCGTGTTTACAAACACGGGTCACGTGACTGGAGCCATCCCAGCAACCAGCGAGCAGACGACACCGAAGCGAGAAGTCACAGCCGGCGAAACTACTAAGTTCGATGCACAGATGCAGGTTTTGGAATACGTGTGTCTTTCGAAAAAACACACGTATTCTTATTTACACGTAATTATTTATTACGCTTACAGTGTTTATCCAAATCTAACCAAGACATTGTTGCTGTTGCAGAGACGCACTTAATTGGTGATAATGTACTGAATGTTGATGGTTATATATGTATACGGACACAACAGAAAAAATAGACATGTAAAAGCCAAATGTGGTTCAGGGTGATGTTAATGGTTTAATGTTTCATGCACTTTTATCCATTTACAAAAATTGTTCAGTGCTGTGTGCATGTGAATGGGTTGTGTATCTCCTGGTTTGATGTCTAATGTGGTCTGAAACAAGGTTGTATGTTATCCCCGATGCTTTTTAATGACTGGTATCAACGATCAACACAGTACAGAATAGAACTATGCGGTTTTATCTTGGTCTTAGGAAATATGCCCCAAACTCTGCTGTAAACGGTGATATGGCCTGGATTCCACCTATTGTATGTCAGTGGTGCAGTACCGTAAGACTTTATAAAATACTCTCTTATACAAACCCGGAAAGAATAACAGGCACGATTTATACATGATGTAATAGATGGGCTTCCAGACGAAAACGAAATTTGAACTTAAGAATACATCATACGTTTAGTCAACTGGGCCTTGAACATTTTATTCCATGTGAAAATAACTTTCATACACAATTTATTGTATCTGAGGTCAAAAGCAAGGCTATGGATTTGTATGTGAATGAGTGGAAAGAGTCTATTTTTAAAATGGTTGGTCCGTCAGGCAAGAGAGGTAATACGTTGAGACTCCACTGTAAACTGGTAGACAACTACTGTCCAGCAACATATGTTCTACGACCTGTGCCTCGAAGTCACAGAAGTGCAGTAGCCAAATTCAGATCTGGTACAGCCCCTATACACATCGAGACATGAAGATTTAATAATACGCCAGTGAATGGAACGTTGTTTTAATTGCCAAAATTTTATTGAAGATGAAATACATGTTGAATTTTACTGTTTATAATAATGAGCGTCAACCTCTTTTAGCACAATGCTGTGATATGTAACCTGGTTTTAATACACTTGCGAAGTTGAAAAAGTGTCTTTGGTTTTATCCAAGCATGTTATGTGTAATCTTAGTGCCAAACCCGCCATGCAATTTTGTAAAAAACCCGTAAATCTGTTATTTATAACAAAGTGTGATATTTCTTTACTATTTCTATACATGTTTGCTGTACATAATTTTAAACGTTTTAGTCTTTCATAACTCTGTATTGAGTGGCCTAAGTAATAATTTTAGGTTGTTTTATATATGTTTGTAAATGTTCTACTGTTTTACTAGGATGAGGCACAAATAAACATTTGTAATGAGCGGTCCGAACGCTAACACAGATAATAGTGTTGTAATAATGCTAAGCTGGTAATAATGGTAACGAGTGGTCGAACTGCTAAGCTACATAATGAGTGGTCCTGACGCTAACCTAAGTAATAGTGTGGTCATAATGCTAAGCTAAATAATAGTGTGGTCATAATGCTAAGCTAGGTGATAGTGAGGTTATAATGCTTAGCTAGGTAATAGTGAGGTTATAATGCTTAGCTAGGTAATAGTGAGGTTATAATGCTAAGCTAGGTAATAGTGAGGTTATAATGCTTAGCTAGGGAATGTTGTGATCTTGAGGCAAACATATGTAATGTCGTGGTACTAACGCAAATATAGGTAAAGGCTTGGCCCTGACGCAAATGTTTACTTGTTGTTTAACGCCTCTTACATTGTTTTAATTGAATGGGGGGCATCATCAGCACAGTGACACCATCATCCTGTAATCAAATATACAGCTAACACACTAGGTGAGTCTGGTCGTTCTGTTGTGATTTCCATTTCAAATATCCTTGACGACCAGGTAACTCCCAGTGCAGTTTATGGTAGCTGAACAGACTTAATACAAATCCTACTGGGATCGTGTAAAGAATAATTCATTGTTTACGCACCATTAACTATTTATTTATGTGTTTTAGCCAAGGTGTGAGTTTGAATAACTTTGCGAGTTGTATTTGAAGTCGAGTAGAAATATTGACCTTTTGACCATGCCTTGATAGATGTCAGAAACTTACTAAATTGATATGTTGATTTCATTTATCTTATTGTAACCAATCAATAATTTACAATCATAGACAAATCAGAATTATGCATCAGTTGTTTATTTGAAGTAAATTGTAATGGACTCAGATACTTTCCAATAAAGTATTAGACCTCTGGGTCTACTCGTGCTGCTGTGATTGTGAACAGTAGTTATGTATATTGTCAATGTTGACAGACGAGATTGCATGAGGTGTAATATGTCAACTACAATATTACAGAAAGGGTGTGTAAAAATTTAAAGTGAAGTACAGTTTGATCTGCAATTTTGTAAACAATATTTCTACCAAAATGATATTTACTTTTCTGTACCAAATTAATCATGTCATGAAATGAACAAAAACTCAACTAATTAATGGCCAGTAAGTGTTTAAACTACATGTGATCTTTATGTAATCTACAGAGACAGAAACTCCTAACACTTTGTATTCAAATATTTCAAATTCATAAATTAAGATTACTATAAACAGAATTATTTTTATGAATGTTGTTTAATTCCCATGGGTATTGCAATCACAACTCATTTATTCCCTTTCTTTAATTGTGAAATCCAGCTGGTTTTATGTACAAAACATGTTTTGAAACTTTTAAAACAAAATACTTCTTTCGTGCAAGCAAATGCCATGTTATGTATTATTGATTGTTAATAATATTATTTTATATATTAGATGATAGTTGTGCTTACTGTGTCAGTGTGCAATAACTATATTGTGATGATGTAATATTTTGCTATCGTTTACAATCTTTAGAACTTTAGTTTATTTTAATCAAGTCAAATGGTGTGATCATTTTGATCATTTTGGTAATTCAATCAAGATGAGAAATATTAAAAAGTATAAATACATAGAGGAAATTTGTTTTCCTTATCAAATAAAGATGATAGAAAGAATTTATCTCATCTTGTGATCTGACAAAGTTAATATTTTCATGAGTGGCACAGACACAAGTCAAAATATCAACTTTAGTAAACCACAAGATGAGATAAACATTGCAAAAATACAAGTCTTATTCATATTATATTTTCTTTGTGATCTTCGTGACCTTACTCAAAAACCATGGTGTCAATGAGGCAGACTGACCGTAGGTGTGACAATACGTGATATTTCACCTGATTTTAATAATCTTATTTATTTCACTCTAGCGAAAGTATGTTTTCAGCAAACGAAGTATTTCATGATGAAATACATAATACAAATATCAAAACCTATTTCATTAAAACAAGATTGAATTTCTGTGTGACATTGATATCAAGAACTGTAGTACACTCTGTCAATAAATTGATGCATCTGTTGTGTTTACACAGAATATACTGTTCGAGTTTTAGACATATCAGATGAATTGATACCTTCAAGATTGTTCTAAAGTAGCATGTAATGTTATTCACTGTGATTACTTTTCCTAAAATTTCTCTTTTTCAGAAGAATTTTGTTTTCTGAATAAGCAATGTTTTAAGAGAAGCTGAATATGCATTGTTTATTAAAATAATCATAGAAGAAGAAATATTATTACAAGATTATTGAATAATTTAATTCAGGCTTTGAATCAAGACAGTCAACACAATAAATATCTACACAGTCTACAAAGTCCACTCTGTTGATTTCCCTTCTTCACTGATTACAAAGTGCTTCCTGTCACATTTCGCTTAAATAGGACAAGGAAGTGAAAAAGCAATATTCACTCAACAAATGTGCTTCCTGTCACATTTCACATGAATAGGACGAGGAAGTGAAAAGCCTTATTCACACACTCAACATGGCCACTATTTATCAGAGTCATGATGTTTGAATAAAACTTTTTCTAAAAAACACATTGTAACATTTGTAATTACAAGCAAGAAAATGATTTTCTCCTGGAATTTAATTAGGTGCTTTTGAATGACAAAGACACCCGGGCCATGTTAAGTTTTGAAAAGTCTGAATAACTAAAGTGAACGATAAACAAGCTTATATTGTGAGAAATAATGACATGAAAATTTTGGTTTGGCTTTCTTTTTTAAATATCAGGAATCCAGAGAGTTAAATATGAGGAATCCAGATGATTGTAGATAGATGCATATCAGGCACTCACTATTATTCGACCATAAGATTAATCAGAATTATTTAATTGAACTAACACACATTTTATTTCTTGTTCTAGATATATGAAGTTTAATTATGTGGTTTCCAGGTTGTCCAAATTAGAATAATAGTGATTTCTTAAATGCATTGCCACGTTTTGGAAACAGAAAAAATAACAATGTTTGGGGATGATAAGTCGACCCCGACCCACTTTGACATTTTATTACTGACTGAACCACTTTGACATTTTATTTCTGACTGAACAGACTGTGGGAACATTAGTAATACTCAAAGATGAAATTTTATTCCATTTGTGGGGTAAAATTTGAGATTGGCATGTTCATAGACCCAGGAAACATAAAAGACCATTTACATGTTTGCTGGCAGACAATATTATCAGATTTTGGCAATATCTGAAAAAACTAAACAACATGAACATGATGGATATGTTTTAAGCATGCTGAACTTTTTATGAGATATCTCAATGATTTCATAATTGAAATCATGTTACACTGAACAGACTGTGAAACTCAGATTTTCTCATCATGAACTTGACAATCTACATGTATGATATGGTATATATAATCAGTTTTGGATAGTTCATCAACAATATTTACATATATCCAGCTTTCAAGATAGAGTGTAAAAATTATATATTGTATATTTATTTTTGAATCTTTATGATAAAAATACTTTGATATTTTTGTTTGGTCATAAGTATTATCAAATCATACATTTATCTGCATGGTATCTACTAGTACATTTGAAAACCTGTTTCACTAACTCTTATCCTGGAGGTTGCCATATTAATTTTTTATTCCACAATACTTGTGTAATTTGTTAGTAGATTTGGTGTATGAATAGCTTGGTAGCCAGTGGTTTCATGATCAGTGTCAAAGAAAGTACTAGTATATACAAAAGTTTGAAAGAAGACAAGTTAACTTTATTCTTGTCACTCTGAACTGAAGTGTAACAAAATCTATCTACATACCCAGATTGCAACCTTAATTTTTTTATTAATCTACTGACATGGTTTCTATTGTCACTCTGAAATCAAACAAATAACTAATTATGGTCCTGGTATGACTAAAATGGAACAGCAAACTTATATTTGGTTTTCAATTTGATGTCATAAATGACACATCACATATCTTAACCTCTTAACAGGGATTGACATGTGCTGCTAAGTATATGTTTTTATTTTATCTCATTCCATCAACATTTTGGTACCGGTACATTTATTTTATCTTAGTTTGATCACCAATTGACGTTGTTCCTTCTGTAATATTAGCTGTACCCATTTCTGATCAAGATATTTTCATACCGACCAACGTGATTGGATGTTGCTCATAATATCTATCACTGGATTGTCTGACCAAGAATCCAGTCCGTTGTTTTAAGACCGGAGTATGATATTGAAACCAAATTACGTCAGATGTTTCTTATTATGGTACTCACTAAATAATTTTGTTACTTAATATCTGTAGGCTGAGATATTTCCGACCTGACGACCCACATATGGATATCAAATTAACAGGTTTTCCTAAATATGTTATCTTTTTGGATAAACTATAATCATATGCTTCTTGAATATAGTTCTAGTTTTGACTTTGTTATATTGTGGAACATTGTTGTTTTCGCTGCAGCAAGGGTAAAATGAGACACGAGTATTCCAGGAGATAAAAACAGGAATGTTGGATCATTGAGGAATCCAGTAAATGAACCAGGAGCTGTGAATTATGTTAATGTCGGTTAAGTACAGTAAAAGTACAGTTGTTACATTCCATGATCTATATACATGTTGGTGGTTTTGTGACTTTAAATGAATGCTAAGAATGTAATTGTTTAAATGTATTGTGTTCTATGCTCGTACCACGTTTTGTATTCAACGTGATTCTTGAAAGTTTAGTTACAACATTACCACACTGTTGTGACGACGTGAATATGACGTATCACAACGTTAGCCCACAATGTTATGACAACATAAATGGGAGTCCACAGAATAACGTTGTATGGACGTCATATCTTGACGTAATATCTTAACGTTACCATAACGTAAACACAATGTTGTCACAACGTGAAATTGTTAGCTGGGTAATGACCAAATGTACTTGCGAAAGCAGAAAATGGTTTATCTAAGGTGACCCTGTCTACAACAATGACTTATTGATGCTGAAGATGCCCAACCAGAAGGCAATCAAAACCATTGCCAAAAGCTATGCATTTTCCGCCTGTCATCATTGTCATATATTGAGGATATATATATCTACTACAATGTCAAACAAAACTAAAGTACTTTACCTCATGTTATGCACACATTTCAGCTCTAATCTCACTTGCACTCTAACAACATCATAACATCAAAACGCATGACTAATTCAGTACAATTTAAAAGCAAGAAACCCTGTGTCTCCAGCTACTTTAATAAGACCCAACCGTACCACAGACCCAACAACAGACCCAACCATCAACACGACTACTGACCCGACCACAAATCTGACCACAGACATGGCCACAGAGCCCACTACAAATACTGGTCGTGGATAAATATATGAAACCAGAAAAATATGGGGTTTTCTATATAACAAAACCATTAAAAAGCCCCAGCTCACCTCTAGACCTGTCCATATGCCAAGTTTGGTGAAGAAGAATTGTACATTTTCAACATCAGCTCCAGATACCAACACAACTCCATTTCCCGTCAAAGTCAACGTTGTTGCAAGGAAAACTAAAAAAAGATTTTATTTTTTTAATCCCAAACTATCAAAAGGCACCAGTTTACCAATAGAAATATCTATGAGCCAAGTCTGCTGAAGAAGAACGAGCACGTCTTCCATTTTCTGTCATTTTCTACAAGAGACCGACTATTTTTCCGACAAGTGATGCGACAACTCTGGTCGTCAAAGAAAGAAATCGTCTTTTGCAGTGGTTTGCGATTGTTGTGCAGAACTTGATACAGCGCAGTGGTAGTGGAACACTTGCAGTGGTCTTGACACGCATTCTGTTGCAATGGCAACATTATCTTCAAGCACCAATCCTCAAGAAACAGGGTAACCGACCTACAACAACAACGACAAAGACAACGACGACTACTAAGCCAAAAGTAGTAAAGGCTCATGAAAACTTCATGAAAGCGTATAAAGCTGATGCTCTCATGCGGTTGCCACAAATGCGCACCAAAAGGAAGTCCAAGAAGGCAGATCAACAGTTGCAACTCCCTCTTGCAACCGCCTGATAAATGAGAGATGCTGCAGATCAGGTGCCCCATTCTCGTTACACCTGTCTGAAGTGCCAGACCAACAGTCAATAATGTCCGTGAATGAGTATAGTCTATTCGTGGACAGTAGTTGCCTACTCACCTGATGAGTCAGAGACGATCTTATCGCAGAGCCCTCACTGATTCAACAACAAGTCTGATGCTATTGCAGCATTACAACGAACTATACAACGCGGAATTGACGTCCCCGAATGTTGGAGTGGACCGTATTATTATCTAGTATTGAGTTCAAGGAAAGTAATGCAAAACAGAGACAAGCCTTGTCCAGTTTTTTTCCAACGGCCCTTTTCAAGGTCACCCCACTCTCCCGAAAGAACGTTTTCATCATTGCTTTACCTACCAACCACAACCACAGCAAAAAAAACCAAACAACACTGAACAGAGATACTCATACTCTTTTTGCACGATCATTCCGTGACAGCCGGCAGTACGACACACACTCACAATCTACATCGTACAGCTTTGCGTACAAAGCTTCATTTTGCCCAAATATTACTAACCTTTTTTTGTAATAGCGTGTGCTAAGACCAATATTTAACTCGTGTAAGTAATTTTAAAGTTGTTGTAAATGCTCTACTTTGCTGTACTTTTACTGAGCCGATGTGATTCGTGTCCTACCTGTTCAGGCTCCACACACCGTCCTCTGTTACAGTAACAGATGTCTATCAGTATGGAAACACCTGACAAGCTTGCATCAGATTCACGTATGTGAAACGTGTTTTCGCGTGCAACCTGCATGTGTTATATCAATTAGTCGTGTCACCTTGCCCCGGTACACTGTGCTAATGGTATCCAGCTACAACATAGGTTGTGTTTGGGCAGGCACTCGCGAAGAGCAACCTCCCCGTGGTGAGTTCTGGGTAACGCTAATAGCTGTTCCCCCGTGTGGAACCGGGGTAGAATATTTACACAGCACCCCATTGCTGGTCGTAAGAGGCAACCAAAATGGGCAGCCCGTTTGCTGTGTCGGCGGAGGACAGGAGTCTGGTAGTTGAGGGCACTGGTTCCAGGAACAGTGTTCCTTTGCCCAACACACTACTTTGACCCTTACCTCGCCTAGACGGGTGGTAGAATGGGCCCGGTTCTATAAATCGGCTGGTCATGCCAAGCCCTGTGCATTAATTGTATTTGCACAAATTGTATTTTTGACTTGTCTTTACACTTTAGGTCTTGGCCAAATTTGTTTACAAAACACCATTTGATATTGAACTACGTGTATTTTTTGAGTTGCCTAGAGTCTTATGCCCAGAAGGCGGTGGCTCATGGGCCAATCTGGTGGATTGATTAATTTTTAGTTAATCTACTTGAGTATACCATCTCAGTATCCTTGGTGCTGCCAGCTGGAGACCCACTGGCATAAAGCATTGTCTTTATGATACTCTGTGGTGGGTGGGGAGCTGGGATGGTGAAATCTCTATTATTAACCATGGCTCAACACAAAAACACAAACGAGCATTGGATGAATGTTTGTCCTCTGATGAGGATAGTACCTCAAACAGACCTGATAACTGGAGCAGATTTGTGGTGGTATCTTCTGCTGATGGGGAACCGCTCAAATTAAATCCATTTGCAACGTCAAAAGCAATTTATGGCTTAGTTGGTGACGTGCAAACTGTTTAAAAGATTGGATCTGGTGTTCTTCTGATTGAGTGTAAAACGGCAAAACAATCTGCTGTTCTTCTAACACAAACACAAAACACAAAACATCTCGTGCATACTGAAGTTTCAGTTTCACCGCACAAGACTCTGAACAGTAGTAAAGGCATCATCAGAGACCGGGACCGTTGGCTCTCGGATATGAGCGAATCGGAAATAGCAGCAGAATTGCAAGGTCAAGGTGTGACAACTGTGAAACTTTTTACGTCTAAGAGAAATGGAGTGACTGTGCAAACAAATACATACTTACTTTCTTTTTGTCCCAGCCTAAACATCCTAAATGTATCAAAGCAGGATACTGTAAAATCGGGGTGGAACAATATATTCCAAATCCTCTTCGATGTTACAAATGTCAAAAGTGTGGCCATGGTGCCCAGTCTTGCAGGAATCACATGACATGTTACAGATGTGGTAATGAAGCCCATGAGGGTTCTGATTGTATGACACCTCCAAAATGCGTTAACTGCTCCGGAGACCATATATCTTCAGCTGGAAGCGTGAATATGAGATAGTCAAAATCAAAGTTCAGAAAAATATTCTATACCATGATGCAAAACTTTTGCTAAATGCCTCCACCCCTCAAACAGCAGGTATGTCCTACTCTGCAGTGGTTTCTCGACCTCTTACGAAATCTGTTCAGTCTGTTGCATGTCAAACAGATATTACTTGGATATCAACAGAAAAATATTCCGTATTACGGTCAAGTTCTTCTTCCCAGACAAATGATGCTCCACAATCAGCGCCCGTGTCAACACCATCACTGGCGACTGCAACAACTCCAACATCTTCCCCTGTTGTAAAAAATGCCAGCAAAAAGATAGATTACTCTAAAAATTCAGATCGTGTGCCAAAGGGTGAACACGACCCCATACAGATTTATAATCGCTTTGAATCCTTGGAGGACGTGGATGTCTCTCCTCATCCTAATGGGCGCAACAGAAGTAAGTCATCTAGAAATGGGAGACGTAGATCTCCGGTTCATCCACCTTTGACTTGAACGTCATGAATCCACTTATTCAGTGGAATTGCAGAGGTCTCAGGACCAATTTTAATTAATTACATTTATTAATTCACGATTTTACGCCATCAGCAATATGTCTCTAGGAGACATATCTCAAAGAGACTGACAACTTTGATTTGCGTCGGTACAGTTCCTATCATTCATTTCCTCCACCAGGTGCTAAAGCTACTGGAGAATCTACTGTTTTGGTGAAGCAGGGAGTGATGCACAGCCCTGTTTCACTTCATACCAATCTTCAGGCGGTTGCAGTGCGCCTGACTTTGCACATTACATTTACCCTGTGTTCTCTGTATATTTCTTCTTCTTCTATGCTTCAGAGATCGGATCTTCAATACTTATACGATCAACTCCCTAAGCCTTGCATGATTGTGGGTGATTTAAACGGCCATAACCCATTATGGGGAAGTGTTAACGTTAATCCAAAGGGAAAAGTACTAGAAGATTTTATTTCTGATAACAATTTATGCATTTACAATGATGGATCAAATACTTATTTACATCCTGCTACTGGAACCTATTCAGCTTTAGATCTGTCACTAACAGATTCAAATCTATTAAACGAATTTACGTGGTCGGTCCATGATGACTTGTGTGGCAGCGACCATCTTCCTTCAATATTAACAGCAAATAATCCAACTGATGTTCCACCTACATCTAGCTTGAATTTTACCAAGGCAAACTGGCCTTCATTTCAGGAACCCTGTACCGATAGATTGACACCGGATATGTTCAGAACTGTTACCGACCCTATTCAATTGTTCTCAGACAAGTTGAATGAAATTGCTGAGAAAACCATTCCTAAGTCCTCTGCAAATCCACACATTCGAAAACCATGGTTTGATCTAGAGTGCAAACAGGCTAGAAAGTGTTGGAAAAAAAGTGGAGAAATATTTCCGCCAACATCCAACCGTACATAATTTGGATTGTGTTAAAATCACAAATGCCAAGGCACGCCGTTCATTCAAACAGAATAAGCGTAAGTCTTGGAGGAATTATTTGTCTAAAATAAATGCTCGCACGCCGATATCCAAGGTTTGGAACATGATTGCAGAAATTAAAGGTAAAGGCTCAAAATCAACTGTCCACCATCTCAAGGAAGGTGACCATTTATTAACAGATAAAGTGGACATTGCTAAAAAATAGGGCGAGACGCTGGCCAAACACTCTTCATCGACAAATTATGATCCCAAGTTTCAAACATATCAGAAACAACAGGAAAAGAAGAGGGTTGATTTTACTTCTCAAAATGGAGAAGATTATAATGAGGTATTTTCGCTCCACGAGCTAAATACTGCACTTGGTCAAGCGCTCGACACTGCAACGGGAGATGATAATATTCATTATCAACTCCTGAAACATTTACCTAATTCATGTTTAGAGACGCTTCTTGATATATTTGATCACATATGGACGTCAGGAAATTTTCCTCCTTCATGGCGTAATGCTATAGTTGTCCCCATACCTAAACCTGGTAGGGACCATAGTGATGCATCTAATTATAGACCAATATCACTAACTAGCTGTGTGTGCAAAACCATGGAGCGAATGGTAAACAATCGACTGGTTTGGTACTTGGAAACTAATAATCTTATAAGTAACATACAATGTGGTTTCCGTCAGAATAGAAGTACCATTGACCATCTGGTACGTTTAGAATCCTTTGTCAAAAATGCAATTGTAAATAATCAGCTTGCAGTATCAATCTTTTTTTATTTAGAAAAAGCATATGATACCACTTGGAAGCATGGTATTTTAAAAGATCTACATAATTTGGGGTTAAGAGGCCGTTTGCCTCAATTTATATCTCAATTTTTAACAGACCGACAATTTCAGGTTCGTGTGGCTTCCACCCTGTCTGACCATTATAATCAGGATCAGGGTGTCCAACAAGGCAGTATTTTGTCTGTAACTCTGTTTAGCATCAAGATTGATAGTCTGTCAAAGGTTTAAATGATTCCATTGATGGTTCACTTTTTGTTGACGATTTTAATATTTCATGTCGTGGAAAAAATATGCGTACCATCGAGAGACAGTTACAGCTATGTCTCAACAAAATCGAAATTTGATGTCTTGATAATGGTTTTAGGTTTTCAAAAGCTAAGACCAATTGTATTCATTTTTGTAGGAAATACAGGCACCACAAAGATCCAGAACTATTTTTACATGGCACTCCTATCAAGGTTGTAGAAGAGGCCAAATTCCTGGGTCTCATTTTCGATCACCATTTAATTTTTAAGCCGCATATTACCTATTTTTAAACCAAATGCCTGAAGGCTCTAGATTTGTTGAAATACAAAGTGGGGAGGTGATCAGACAACCCTCCTCCACTTGTATCGGTCTCAGATCCGCTCTAAATTAGATTATGGCTCCATCGTTTATGGTGGAGCCTGTAAGAGCAATTTACAAAAATTAGATTCCATTCACCATCAGGGCCTAAGACTATGTCTTGGCGCATTTCGAACGACTCCTGTGGATAGCTTATATGTAGAAGCTGATGAACCATCCTTGAAGCAACGGCGTATCAAATTATCGCTTCAATACACTGCAAAATTACGTTCTACCCGTTAAACCCTGCATATAACTGTATATTTCAACCCCTTTACGAAGACCTTTTTCATAGTAAGCCTTAGCTGGTCCCACCACTAGGTATTCGGATTAAACCCCACATATTGATTTAGATAATATCTCTCCTTTCAGGCTTAGAACTGTCTTCCCCTCCTTGGTAACTTATCAGACCGGAGGTGGACTTGACTCTCACACAATTTAAAAAAAAGACACAAATCAATTAGTATATCAGCAAGAATATTTACAAGTTAGAGCTAAATACGACTCCCACCGTTCCATTTTTACAGATGGATCTAAGGACGGCAGCACAGTCTCCAGTGCTGCTGTCATTGGATCCAAAACCGTCTCATCCCGCTTACCAGACCATAGCTCCATTTTCACCGCTGAAGCCAAAGCAATATTAACTGCTTTGGAATTTTAGAATTATATAATTACCTTGCTACTGGCCAACACGACATCGTCTCTTGCTGGTTGCCTTGTCATGTTGGAATCACAAGTAACACTATGGCTGATGCTGCAGCAAAGGCAGCTCTCAACAAATCTGTGACACCACTTCTTCTACCATACAGTGACTATAAACCTGTAATTAGATCCTATATCAAAGACCTAATGCAGAAGAAGTGGGACACCCAAGTGGGTATAAATAAATTACATGCAATAAAAGCAAATATCGGTTATACCTACCTGGGTTGTCAGTCCAGATTTGAAGAGGTCGTATTAAGACGATGTCGTATTGGCCATTCTCGATATACTCATGAACATTTACTTAAAGGTGAGGATCCTCCATTCTGTATCCCTTGTGATGAAAGAATCACGGTCAGACATGTCCTGCTTGACTGTATTGATTTTTCCATCACAAGGGATCAATATTTCAAGATTACATCTATGAAGGATCTTTTTCATATCAGTTCTCATTTAGTTATTGGGTTTTTAAAAGAAATCGAATTGTTTCATAAATTTTGATCATCATGTTTTGTAGATAAATAAACTTTTACAATTGGTAAAATAAATCAGTAACTGAGATTGTTAGTGGCTATATCCTCGAAGGGGGTTGAAGTAGTGTAAAATTATTGTCCCCCTGAGAGGGTATGCAAGACCATGTCTTTCAAAGTATATTTATTTATACCACGGTTTTAATCGTAGCATATGTGTTATTTTAATGTTTGCTAAATTTGTCAATAATCGCCAACAGCTGAAGGGATGATGTAAATCCGGCTGGGGTCCATGCAGGTAGCAAAAGTACTGTAAGTCCCCATGGACCCTGGCATGGTGATCTCTCTTCAGTGGCTGGCGATCTAGAGCTCATTTTTATCTGGTATTGTTTCGAATGATGTTATATTTTTATGGCTAACTACTAGTTTTAGATATAATCTGTGATAGATCTAGTTATTTTACTGTCCTTCGTTGACAGGTTTTTATTTCGTATAAATATGTGTATTATTAATGTACTTCTCGTCACGATATGGCTGAAATACTGCCGATGTGACGTTAAATCTGAACTCACTCACTCACTCAGAATGGGAATGAATTATTAACTGATAAAACAACTATTGCTAATAAACTGGGTGAAACTTTGGCTAAACATTCTTCCTCATCCAATTATGTACCTCAATTCCAAAAATACCAAAAACAGCAGGAAATGAAACCTATTAATTTTAATTCAGATAATGGGGAAGATTGCAATGAAATATTTTCTATTCATGAACTACATACTGCCCTTGGACAAGCTCACGATACTGCTACTGGGGCTGATAACATACATTAACAACTCCTGAAGCACTTACCAGAATCATGTTTACTATCTCTGTTAAATATTTTTGATGAAATCTGGACGACAGGAAGTTTTCCACCTTCATGGTGTGCGGCTATTGTTGTTCCAATACCTAAACCAGGACGTGATCACACCGATCCATCAAATTATCGTCCCATTTCATTGACAAGCTGCATTTGCAAAACCATGGAACGCATGATAAACAATCGACTTGTTTGGTACTTAGAAACCAATAATCTCATTACCAATATACAATGTGGTTTCCGTAAAAACAGAAGTACTATCGATCATTTAGTACGTTTAGAATCATTCGTTCAAAATGCCATAATAAACAAACAACATGAGGTGTCTATCTTTTTCGATCTCGAAAAAGCATATGACACTACATGGAAACATGGTATTTTAAAAGATTTACATAATTTTGGATTGCGAGGTCGTTTGCCTCAGTTTATATCCAACTTTTTAACAGACAGACAATTTAAGGTCCGCGTAGGTTCCACCCTGTCTGATCATTATAATCAGGATCAGGGTGTCCCTCAAGGCAGTATTTTGTCAGTCACTTTATTCAGCATAAAGATAAATAGTTTATCAAAAGTTTTAACTGATTCGATCGACGGATCACTTTTTGTGGATGATTTTAACATTTCCTGTCGTGGTAAAAATATGCATACTATTGAAAGGCAACTTCAATTATGCTTAAATAAAATTCATAAATGGTCTCTTGAAAATGGTTTTAAGTTTTCAAAAGCCAAAACAAACTGCATTCATTTTTGTCGAAAGTATAAACTGCATAAGGACCCTAATATAGTTTTAGTGTTCCTATCAAAGTTGTAAAAGAGGCCAAGTTTCTTGGTATTATTTTCAACCTGCACATGACCTTTCTGCCACATATACATTTTTTAAAGACTAAATGCCTGAAAGCATTGGATTTATTAAAAGTAGTTTCAAATTCAAAATGGGGAGGCTTTGCGTTGGAGCGTTTAGAACGTCTCCGGTTCATAGCCTGTATCTGGAAGCTGATGAACCATCACTTCAAAAACGTCGCATAAAGTTATCTTTACAGTACATTTCTAAATTGCATTCTAATAACTCCAATCCAGCCTTCGGTTGTGTTTTTAATCCCCTCTATGAAGAACTCTACAATAAAAAATCATGTTTTACTCCACCCCTTGGAATAAGAATAAAAAATCATATTTCAGCTGCTAAAATACATCTTGACAATATAGCTCCCACAGAACTTTTGTCTTCTCCGCCATGGCAATTGGTACTGCCAGAGGTGGATCCATCCTTAACTAAATTCAAGAAATCGGAAGCAAATATGATACTTATAAATCTATATTTACCGATGGATCTAAGGATGGTGACGCAGTTGCCAGCGCCACCATCATTGGCTCCAGGACTATATCGTCAAGACTTCCAGATAACTGTTCCATTTTTACGGCCGAATCCAAGGCCATATTAACAGCATTAGAGTACATAAGTAAACATTCCAAACATAAGCAATATATTATATTTTCAGATTGCCCTTTCTTGTCTTCAGGCAATTAAAAATCAGTCTTGTAAACATCCACTTTTAATTGAAATTATTGAATTATTAAATGTTCTTGCTACTGGCCAGTGCGACATCGTTTTTTTGTTGGTTACCCAGCCATGTTGGTATTGTTGGGAACACAAAGGCCGATGCTGCTGCAAAAGCAGCACTCAACAAATCTGTGACACCACTTCTTATACCCTACAGTGATTATAAACCTGTTATCAGATGTTACATCCGAGATCTAATGCAGAAGAAGTGGGACACCCAAGTAGACAATAAATTACATGAAATAAACCCACTATTGGTAACACCTACTTGGGTTGTCAGTCCAGATTTGAAGAGGTCGTATTAAGACGATGTCGTATTGGCGACAGCAGATATACGCACGAATAATTATTAAAAGGTGAGGATCCTCCGTTTTGTATCCCTTGTGATGAAAGAATCACGGTCAAGCATGTCCTGCTTGACTGTGTTGATTTTTCCATCGCAAGGGATAAATATTTCAAGATTACATCTATGAAGGATCTTTTTCATATCAGTTCTCATTTAGTTATTGGGTTTTTAAAAGAAATTGAATTGTTCCATAAATTTTGATTAATATGTTGTGTATATAATAAAGTGTTTTATAATTGGCAGAATAAATGTGATAACTGAGATTGTTAGTGGCTGTATCCTCGAAGGGGGTTGAAGTTGTGTAAAATTATTGTCCCCCTGAGGGGGTATGTAAGACCACGTCTTTCAAAGTATATTTATTTTGGTCACGTTTTAATAGTAGTATATATGTTCGTTGGTAACTTTGGCTAAACTTGTCAATAATCGCCAGCGGCTGAAGGGATGATGTAAATCCGGCTGGGGTCCATGCAGGTAGCAAAAGTACTGTAAGTCCCCATGGACCCTAGCATGGTGATCTACCTTCAGCTGCTGGCGATCTGTAGCCCATTTTTATATTGTATCGTCTTGTATTGTGCTATTCTCTTTTATAATTCCTTACTAGTTTTATATCTTTTTCTGTGATAAATCTAGTGATTTTACTGTCCTTCGTTGACAGGTTTTTATATAAGTTTCAATGTATGTATTATGTTTTACTATTGATAGTCACGATATGGCTGAAATATTGCCGATGTGACTTGAAATTTAACTCACTCACTCACTTGTGTTTGGGCAATTGATTCCCAAACATATTGTAACACTATTCGGGGTTTGGACCCAACGTTTCCAACTTTCAGTTTGGTAACGTTTCTTCTGTTTATCAGTTTACATCCAAAGTTGTGCTATTTATGTCCATCATCCACAATCTTAATTACTGAAAAGTACATTCCTCCAGTAGATGTGAGTACAAACATGTCAAAGTGACCCGTTTTCTGTCAATTCGAAAACAGCATATTGGGCTTTTGTTTCACTTCGTGTTATATAATATGATCTTTTGTCAGCTCTCCTTTCTATTACCGGTATGTAGAAAATAATATCTCATACCCGAAAAGAAATCAAGACACTACCGAACACTCCCCCCTAACACCCTAAATATCACATGGACCGCCCCAAGCAAATGAAATAGCCAAAATATTATATATTCATATGGAACTAATTAAGTTCAAAGTTGAATACTGTTCACATTTCAGTCCGATTGCAATGTTTTTAGAATTGTTAAGTATACAAAAGCTTAATTAAAGACAATAATAAAAGCAGCAGCCTGGTGTTTCTTAGGTCATTCATATTGTATTTATTGTATTCATATACAGAAATCACAAGGGTTTTTGTCAGCAAGGTTATGTTAAGACCACTGGACTAACATCGTGTACTGTTATACGACTCCATGAATTCTTTAGTTTAAGATCTCCCTGCTCATATTCCGTTTTGTCTGATCCCATGATACTTTTATATCATTGGATGACATTATGAAAAGTGAATGTAAATAACATTAATACTTTACTTTACAATACAGGATACAACATATTTGATTTTGTAATGACAGATATGTTTGTTTGTTAATTGTTAACGCCGCACTAAACAATATTCCAGCTATATGACGGTCTGTAAATAATTAAGTCTGGACAAGATAATCCAGTGATTGATATCATGATCATCGACCTACGAAATTGGCATTGTATAATTATGCTTTTCAAGCTCAGAGTTTTAAATAATATATAAAGGTTATTTAAATATTTCAAAGAACATAATTGTATTTAAATACAGTGACAAAATACTAAATACAATCTTCTCTGCAAAATAAAAGAGTTTAAGAAGTCATTATTTGAAGCATGTACATTCCAAACACTTTCTTAACCTTAATATCCCGTCCCTGTGATCTACTGATCAAAATCCTGAAGACCAAACTCCTGATTATCAAAGTATTAATGATCAAACTCTTAATAATGAGATAAACTATATAATTCTGTTTTATATTTAAAAGCATTATTTTAAAAATCTTCGGTTTAGATATATTAAATAATTGAATATACGAAGGATACACAGGTCGTAATTAATTTAGGAAATATTTCATGATGGAAAAGTTACTGGTGACATGTGATCACACGCTGTTTAACGTCAGTTACGACTTTGAGTTTTAAAGACGAGCACAGTTTATCTGTAGGTGTAATAACAAACTCCATATCATTCGTTGTACAAATTCCAGTAAAATGCTTATTACAAATTGCATGTTACTTAACGTGCTTCTGATCGGTGACAGGGGACCGGGAGGGGTTTTATAACGTAATACGTGAAGGAACGACTTGTGACCTGCTTTCTCAAAGGGAATTCAACTGATTCTGAATCAATGCGTCACGGGACACGTGTCATAGTATCGGGGATACCATGATGTGAACTGCGAGAGACACATCAATCAGCAAGATACCATACGTCTAAAAATGGATATTGTGTTGTATTTATTCATAACTAATTTGGTTGATGAAGTTAGTCACGGAATCTTCAGATTCCTCCGCCGGGCCTCCAGTGTCCATGTGAAAAGTATGTTATCAGTTGATAAAAATGATAAAACAATTAATGAAGTTGAATGTTTTTTTATTATCCAACGTATATATATCTATCAATCAGCAATAAAATGTGACTGTTACATTTATAAAATAGCACATAAGAGTGAGAGATACATTCCAAAGTCAATCTGAAGTGGGAAATAAAGGATCCCTAAACAGCAAACAAACACACACCACTTCTTGATCAGTTTGGTGACATTTCACGATGGAATATTCAGATTGTTGTTGTTTTTCAGTTCAAATTCAGAACAAGTCGAATGCACAAATTAGTTTACCTCGAGGACGCAGCGTGCAAAACCATAAGTATGGCTTTAACTATTACGTAACCTACAAGGTAATAATGTATAGAAAATGCCGTACTTCTGTGCTTCAAAAAGGATTAAATTCTCACATATGTGACACCGGTATATGCAGAAACACTGTTGATTCGAATTCGGTAAAATATCGGGGAATCCAGAGCTTGTTTGCAATTCGTTTCGGCTTGGCCTGTTCAACCAAAGGCTAATTATTAACTTTTCAGATAAAAATAAAACTCCCAACACAACTGATTTCTGACCTTCTTATAACAACAAAACCTCGTGCGTGAGACAGTAACTACCTACAGCGGAAACATGACTACAGTCTAGATGAAAGGGAAGAAAGTTCTTGCCTCGATCTCTGAACCAGTATCCTCTCCTCATCCACCGTCTAAGCAGACCCAGAGGCAGTCAAGCCTGATGGCATCTGACCTAGCCTGACTGAGCCACCACCAGTTGGAATTGAGAGAGAGAGAGAGAGAGAGAGAGAGAGAGAGAGAGAGAGAGAGAGAGAGAGAGAGAGAGGGAGGGAGAGAGAGAGACCCTGCGATCAAACTCCTGATGATCAAACTCCCTGTGATCTAACTGTTGTTGACACCCTGCGATCAAACTCCTGATCAAACTCCCTGTGATCTAACTGTTGTTGGCACCCTGTGATCAAACTCCTGATGATCAAACTCCCTGTGATCTAATTGCTGTTGACACCCTGCGATCAAACTCTTGATGATCAAACTGCTGTTGACCTGATGACCACTACTAGTACTTCTAATTATAAAACTCCGGCCCAATACCTAATGATCAAATTCCCTGCGATAAAACAAATTACAAAACGTCTGATGATCAAACTCCGACCCAATACCTCATGATCAAATTACCTGCGATAAAACTAATGATGACACAACTCCTGATGACCAAACTACTAACGATCAAACTCCGACCTAACTCCTCATGATAAAATTCCCTGCGATCAAACTAATGACAAAACGCCTGACGACACAATTAGTGACAACATAACACATGAAGACAGAACTATTGAAGAACATCACAAAAGGTATATACATCCAACACAAACCACTTATTAATTATCGCACCACATTTTGCAACATGATTTATCGCAACGTCCAAAACTCTCATTTTAACGGATGGTGTCACTATACTATGAAAATATTGAGATTGTATTATCGCATATTTTGGCTGGCATGCTCTTAAGACTGGAGTTGTGGCATGTGTTTAGTTTGTTATCATTTTCATTTGAAGCCCTTTCGGTTGTGCTTGCGACAGCAGGCTGAAGTCGAGACGTATACCGGTCAACCCGCTGTTTAAATACGGTAGTGTAATTTGATTGGAGGTCTATTTTTTGCGTCGTGTCATTCAAACCCACCTTAGACGAAGCTGGCGAAAGAGTGTACAGCCGTAATAGAACAGAGATATTTACACTGGACAATTAGGAGTGCATAAATCAATAAATACCTGTGAGACATCAGCGATGCATTCAATTCTGATGTCATATATAAGACGCGATGTCTACAAACTTGAAAGAGATTTAACTTCAATTTTGCTTTAAACAAAAAGAATTCGAGGCCAAAGGCCCATATTACAATATTTTATGTTAGGTATTAGTCAACAAACTGTATACAGAGTCGCAAAACAATCAAAGCACATCAGCAATACTTGCAAAAAAGTGCAAGGATAAATACGAGTGGCAAGTTCCTACATTCTAAAACATTCTTTTAGAAAACGAATAATACACATCAGAGGTTTGGTGTCAATACACGGCAGAAATAGCAGATGGGTTATACAACGTGTGTACCTCCCTGATATTGTCGTATCGTTTACATACCATCATAACATGGTATTCATCTTCTACATGTAAAGCATGATTAGCACACTATAAACATAGTCTATCACAATACGCGGTTTTGTGATGCCTTTCTGTATCCACCGAAAATTAATAATTATCCCATCTAAACTTAGCAATTACATAATTACGCACATATAGAATACTAAGCGAGCTCGCGTGTAATACCAATTTTATGAAAAGTGAATAGTTGTGGTATCTCAATGTATTATTCCACAACAATATTAAACATGATTTCAACTTCTAATTACATTGTAAGGGCACTCCACATTCACCAAATATATTACACTGCAAGAATATTTATTCAACTGCAAAACGTTTTTGCAAACATTATTCTGAATATGATCTTACAATATTTCATGCTTAATATTTCTGAAGCATAACTTAAAACATATATATAAGAAATATCAAAGTATCTTTATCAATAACGATACAATGATCGAAAAGCCTTATTTGCCTGTGCATATAGACAAGTCTGTATTTTGACCATGATGGGGTGTGGGTAAAAACACACCCAGACGTCGACAGGAATTAACCTTATCTGAGCCAGGTTAGCACCAAAGAAAAGGGAACCGTTCGTATGTCGGTCTGTATACAGTAAACGCAGTAGGTCAGTCAGTGGGGTTTAACAGCCAGGCAGGGTAGCAAAAGGTACCATCTTTTAAAGTCTTCTGGTATGACGCGGGCGGGGATCGAACCCTAACCTTCCACTTTTTGGACGGACGCTCTACCACTAGACTACGGAGGCGGTCGGACACTATGGCTATGTAGATATTATAAACTGTGGTTCGGTATATTGTGGACGTTGTGGGTGTGCATTTTGGACACGACGGGTCTGTATATAGTGGACACTACGGGTCTGTATAAAGTAGACACTGTTGGTCTGTGTAATGTGGACACCACGGGTCTGTATGAAGTAGACACTGTTGGTCTGTGTAATGTGGATACCACGGGTCTATATAGAGTGGACACTATGGGTCTATGTAAAGTGGATATCACGTGTCTGTATATAGTGGACACTATGGTCCTGTGTATAGTGGACACTGTGGGTTGTATATAATGGACACCACGTGTCTGTATGTAGTGGGCACTACGGGTCTATGTAAAGTGGATACCAGGTGTCTGTATATAATGGACACTACGGGTCTGTATATAGTGGGCACTACGGGTCTGTAAATAGTGGGCACTACGGGTCTATGTAAAGTGGATACCAGGTGTCTGTATATAATGGACACTACGGGTCTATGAAAAGTGGATAACACTTGTTTCTATATAGGGGGCCGACCCGGGTTCGATTCCCGACATGGGTACAATGTGTGAAGCCCATTTCTGGTGTCCCCCGCCTTGATATTGCTGGAATATTGCTAAAAACGGCGTAAAACCATACTCACTGTTTCTATATAGTGGATCTGTATAAAGTGGACACTATGGCCCTATGTATAGTGGACACTATGGGTTGTATATAATGGACACTACGGGTCTGTATATTGTGGGCACTACGGGTCTGTATATAGTGGGCAGTACGGGTCTATGTAAAGTGGATACCACCTATCTGAATATAGTGGACTGTAGGTTGGTTGGGCCACGACTCTGTATATAATGGACACTATGGGTCTGTATAAAGTGGACACAACGGTATATAGTGGTCACTACGGGTCTACATAAAGCGGACACCACGAGTCTGTATATAGTGGATACTATGGGTCTGTATATAGTGGACACTATGGTGCTGTGTATAGTGGACATTACGGGTCTACATAAAGCGGACACCACGTATCTGTATATAGTGGACAATCTGGGTCTGTATATTGTGGACACTGTAGGTTGGTTGGGCCACGACTATAAAGTGGACACTATGGTCCTGTGTATAGTGGACACTATGGGTTGTATATAGTGGACACTACGGGTCTGTATATTGTGGGCACTACGGGTCTGTATATAGTGAACACTATGGTCCTGTGTATAGTGGACATTACGGGTCTACATAAAGCGGACACAACGAGTCTGTATATAGTGGATACTATGGGTCTGTATATAGTGGACACTATGGTCCTGTGTACAGTGGACATTACGGGTCTACATAAAGCGGACACCACGTATCTGTATACGTATCTGTTGGTTGTTAAACGCCGCACTAAGCAATATTCCAGCTATATGACGGCAGTCTGTAGTAAATAATCGACCAGACAATCCAGTAATTGATATAATCCACGCAATTGTGCAAAAGTGATGTCTGCACCTGTTATCACACAATGGTGTATTGTTATTCAACGCGTGAGTAAAAACTGCAATTACAAAACATAATAATAGTTAATGAGTCATCATCAGGTGACATACCCGCCCGGTCTGGTGCAATTTGGAAATGGACTTTCGCTACTTATACCCCACTTCTGGTTCAATGCCTTCAGTTCAGCGAAGAAAAAAATGATAATGTTCAGTATTTTTGACTATCCCAGCGTTTTTTTTAGTTCCGCAGCGGAAACGAGCACAACCCTCATTTCCAAGTCCAACTTGTCATGAAAACAACAACAACGAAAGTATATGAATAAAATGTCCAAAACCACCAAAACTTCACAAGACTAATCTGTATAGAATCTAGAAATATTCAACGTTTTGGGGTGCTGCACCGGAAACGAGCACTAGTCCCAATTTCAGTTGGAGTTTTATGGAAACGGTAAACAGACGGACGCACGGACGGACATGATGATCGCAATATCCCCCCGAAACCAAACCGGGTCGATTTCAATCTCAATAAAGTCAGATCTTAGTTCTCGCTATCGCTAAACGAAGATCTGAGGACATTCCATTAAGGGTCACGTCATGAGAACGACCTTTCATCCGACCAGTCAGAGCGTCGCTTACCAGATCATGAAAGTGACAGCCGGAATGTGTTTTCTAATCCTGCAACCACGAAATATTTAACACGGGGTATTCCGAACGACAGTTACGGGTTTTATGATTATATCCATTCAATCTAGGCCATCTCTATGCCATTCAAGAATATTCTCCTTATCAGTTTTACATTTTTTAATCGAGAATACGTCAAAATATGTTTCGAAGTGTAGTCGCCAGTTTGAATCGGGTTTCGTAAAGCTCGAGAAAACTGCCTTCTGATTGGCTTATGTCGTTTTCTTGTCGGTAATTTCATTGGTCGGTCAAAATTCGCGAAAGGTCGTTCTGACGTGACCCGTAATGGGATGTCCTCAGATCTTTGTTTAGCGGCAGCGGAAACTAAGATCTGATTTCAATGAGATTGGCTCGATTTATTCAAATGATAACTGATACAACAGATTCAACATATGGTGCCTTACAGCCAACAATAATGACTATAATAATAGAGAATGTTTCTGGGAGAACAGGTCGCCAAAGCACAAATTTGGGAACATATACGTGAATACAAAAATATAATAGACATATATGTAAACTGCATGCCTAGCTTATGTGAAGAAGGGAAACGTGAGCAAGAAATGGGTTTTTAATTCCGGCTTAATGTCGAGTGGCAAGAGATTGTATTGACTTGCCAACTCCTGCAGATATCGGTCGGAACCCAGAATGCACTTTTTTTCTATAAAAATATGTGCATTTTATGTAATTGCTTCAAAAGTAATTAAAGGTTACATTTGTGGCATATACATTCACTTATATTAGGCAGCCATCACCAAACGACATTAATACTGAAAGAATAAATTAAAGAAGATACGCTTTTTGCTTTAGTGACCGTGTATAAGGCGGAAATATGAAACAGGTGCATGGAGTTGTAAATATTTAGCCGAAATCATTAACTGATTTACCAGTGGGTAGGGGCAATACATTTCTGTACCAAAACTATAACATCTGTTACCATACTACATGAATATAACCACTATACTATACCAAATATGAGTAAATCCAAATATATATCTTAAAAAATCCCGAAAGGTCGTTCTGACGTGACCCGTAATGGGATGTCCTCAGATCTTTGTTTAGCGGCAGCGGAAACTAAGATCTGATTTCAATGAGATTGGCTCGATTTATTCAAATGATAACTGATACAACAGATTCAACATATGGTGCCTTACAGCCAACAATAATGACTATAATAATAGAGAATGTTTCTGGGAGAACAGGTCGCCAAAGCACAAATTTGGGAACATATACGTGAATACAAAAATATAATAGACATATATGTAAACTGCATGCCTAGCTTATGTGAAGAAGGGAAACGTGAGCAAGAAATGGGTTTTTAATGGGTTTTTAACTTTTTTTCTATAAAAAATATGTGCATTTTATGTAATTGCTTCAAAAGTAATTAAAGGTTACATTTGTGGCATATACATTCACTTATATTAGGCAGCCATCACCAAACGACATTAATACTGAAAGAATAAATTAAAGAAGATACGCTTTTTGCTTTAGTGACCGTGTATAAGGCGGAAATATGAAACAGGTGCATGGAGTTGTAAATATTTAGCCGAAATCATTAACTGATTTACCAGTGGGTAGGGGCAATACATTTCTGTACCAAAACTATAACATCTGTTACCATACTACATGAATATAACCACTATACTATACCAAATATGAGTAAATCCAAATATATATCTTAAAAAATCCCGGCACTCTGAAAACAAATATAAGTAAAAACAATGAAAATCTGTAACATCCCGGGTTTACTATTAACCAGGCCAGTAGCCTTTTGCATGGAGACTATAAATGTTTTCAGCTGTAGCTGCGAAAACATATTTCTTTAATTTCAACTAGAAGCCGAAATATTTTCGTTGGAAAAATGATTTTAGGAGCAGATCGGTATGAAACATGACACTGAGATCATGCTTGGTTTTTTTTATTATTGCACTTATATAGAGACGTGCATGTACGCGTGTGTGTGTACGCTTGTACTACTCCGGACTGATGCCGATTTATAGTGCTTGCTCACTGAGATAGCATGCCGCAGTTTAACATGAATACCCCACTCAGACACAGTATACTGACTCCGAGCTGACCAGTCCTTGTTTTATCCTCTTAATGCCGAGCGCCGGACAGGGTAGCAAGAAGTACCATCTTGTAACGTCTTTTGGTATGACGCGGCCGGGGATCAAACCCCGGACCTTCCGCTCTCCGGGCGAACGCTCTAGCACTAGAATACGGAGGCGGTCGGTCATTCTTGGGATTGAGGAAAGGTCGAGGTCTTACATTGCCGACCGCCAAATTACGAAATAGGTAATTACAAAATTTGTAAAGAACTATTTCAGCGGAGGTAGAGGTAAATAATCGTAAGTATATGTACCTCCCTCTGATCACCAAAAGAACCTTTGTGAACGATGCACATAGATTGGAGGTCATAAAACAATGGACGTAGGTCACCCCAGGTTTGAAGTATGTACAAATCGACAACAAATATGGAGTGATGTTCGTGATAAAATGTCAAACACGTCATACTACCTGTATAAATGATCTTGATCCGATTATGTGATTGTACATCTTTGCACATTTCACTTCAGCGGTACTCTATGTTTATCAATCCCCGTATGCCTGCAGGGCTCTCCTGTGTCCCCCACCGTGTTATTGCTTAAAGCGGCGTTAAGCTGATCCCACTATAACCGAGTGATGGGCGAACTCTTTAACCACTTGGCTACCCCTCCACTCAAAACGTCGTTAAGATCTCCATGGAGCTACAGATACAGATGAGAAACCTCGCAGAGGGTCAGCACAGGGGACTTGCCTGAGCTTACGTTCATGCTGGGTGAACAAGCTCTTTGTGCAATAATGAAAAGCAAAAGATTTCTTCGTTCTTTCCAATCCTAACAACATTCTAACAGCAGCTTTTATTGTCTATTACTATCTCTCTTGAAGCGGCATGGGAAACACAAAAGACTTCATCGTTTTAGCTTATTCCTTGCCTCCAGAGTCATCTCCATAGAGTTGAAGTCATCAGTCAATATAACCCCAACATGCTTGACTGACTTGCCTGAAGGTATAAGATTTCAGTGGAGCATCATCTCAGCTGGTACGTGTGTAGATGTCTTTTTCTGCTTCTGAAGGTCAAGGTCATGTTCTGACTTTTAGCGGTAAAGAGTGTGAAACATCACTGTTTGCTGTCATCTTCTGCGATTTTCAGAAGTGTAGGTTTGCCGAACTTGAGCTGACCAAAGCGACAGCATCAGCTTGGGTTGGACTTCCAGTATTTAAGTCCATGATCATAGACCGTCCTCTGTCGTTGATCATTTTGTCAAACAGCTGGTTTCTTTAAAGTATATATTGACGTGCTGATAGCACACCATTCGGAAAAGTACATGGACTACGCAATCCCGTTTAATCTGTGGTGGTGTACAGTTTCTTGCTTCTTGTATGAAGCGTGTGTGGAAGTCTTTTTGGTATGCCATCTATTCCACATGAGGAACATTCTTTCATTGCCTCAGTGATGTCAGATGCGGCAGTAGTACCCTTTCAAACATTTTCTCTACTACAGGGCTCAAAGACATTTCCCTGTATCTGTTCAAATCCTTTCCAGATTTTAGGCCTATTTTATGAATAGGCATCATAACACTGTGTTTCCATTCCTGCAGAATGAAACCAGTCTCTCTGACTGTGTTGAACAGGCAACAGAGATGATACATCAAAGTCTTTCCGACATATTTCAGGTAATCATACACAAAAAAGGTTAAATTACAGCACAGCATCCTTATTTCCTTGATCTGTTCCTTCATTTTCAATCTGTTTCCTTCATCAAACCTTTTCCTTGACATCAGGTCCACTGTAGGTTGTTCCACCTACTTCTAATGGGCTGAGCACTTACATATCTTGTTTATACTTTTCGCGAACATCTGGCGCCATTATTGCTTTTCAGAGATCCATTCATATATTTTTCATCACTATTTTGCTTTTTGAGACCAATGGATTCTGTTTCGGTGGAATGTTTTTACATTTATCAAAGACCAGAAGGCTTTCAGAAGATTTGTCAAAGTTTGCAAACCAGTGAGCCAATAAGTCATTTGCAGCTGGACTCATTTCCCTTCTGAACACATCTTTACTGGACTTATGCTCTCTGAATGATTTGGGGATCCTTCCCTCTAAGTTCCCTTCATTTTCCAATCTATTTCATGACTAAAGCATGGTCTGAAAGGAGGCCTTGACACACTCTCCTCAGAACGGTTTTAGACGTCTCTGAATTTGTTTCTGTGTGAGAGTCTCTAGTGTAGCATCCCGTAAACGACGTAACAAAAACTTGTGGGACCTGTTGAAACACGTCAACTTTACTATCTGGAGAGTGATTAGCCACATCACTTTGGACACATCACAAGTATAATCAGCGATAGCACACATGTCTTTAGCTTTATCCCATGATGTATCAGTGTCATTGGTCCTCCATCACCAGAGCATAAAGTCCATGAAGGGCGCTGACATCTCTCTGATGGAAAACTGTTGAAAAAGTGTTGAAAACTGACGGTAAATGTTGTAGTAATGGCATCATGATGTAAATTGCATTTAGGACCTTCAGCTTTCCTATGAAGTTTCCCATAACAACAATATTTCATACATCAATACAGGCTTCATAAATCCAATTTGGTACATCCATAGCATACAGGAAGCTGTTCCCTGGCTGCAAAGCTGCAGGCTAATACACTAAAATAAGCACGGTCTACTGTTTGGCCTATGCATTTCTATGCCAAGGAGCAAGTCATACTCTGGGTCTGTTTGTTGAATGAAAGTTAACACCCGATGAGATACTGAAAGGCCACTACACCTCTCAAAGTTGAAATAGTTTTCAGGATCAATGTTGCCACTCTGAAGCACTTAGCACATGCAGATGATATGCCGGAGAGCAGAATAAGATAACGGTGATGCAACTGATGTTATGTGAGAGCATGTATATCAACAGAGAAGTTATGCAAAGAGTGGAATGGTATGCACCTGAGGATATTAGTCAACTGCAATACCAAGCCATTAGCTTCAAAACACTCATTACTGCTGTAGTTGCCTCTCATAATGACTCTAGAGGATTCATTTCTTCACAAAGATGTTGTCAGACCAAAAGCTTGGTTCTTACTTCCTTTTCATATAGTACTATTAAAATTCTACATGATATTCTTCTCTTCACCAAGAGGTCCAATGTTCCAGAAACAACAAGGCAAGCTAACACAGTGGCTATATTACCTTTCCTGGCATTAATGATATAGGGCATTGGGTAGAATGTATGGTCAGCCTTAATTCTCCATCAACATTCTTCACAAAGACCGTGTCCACAAAAGCTGGTTGAGAGATCGTTTGATACAGCATGATTATGATGGATCTGTGCAATCTGGCATTTGGATGCTTGACCAGTAAGTCTTGCCTGATTTCCAACAACGTCAAAGACAACAAGTTGTGGCAGCCTAGTTCTCATCAATCTCAAGGATGTGAAATATTAGATAATAACAATAATCATGATGATGACAACAATACACATGTAATAATAATAGTTGTTCATTTACAATGTGCTAATCTCCATATGCTGAGACAGTCTTGGTAGAAGAGATGTGTCTTGAGAAGTGTTTTGAGTGTAGAAATAATAAGCACAGGTTTTGAGTTCAAATGGTAGATGTGACTGATGTGCAATACCTCAAAATGTTCAAAACTTTCTTGATTCAACTGTGTGCATCCGAGCGCACTTCGTGCAGATATCAGAACGGGCTAGGTATTTTCAAGGGTTTTCTTGAATGGGTCATTCACTGTCTGTTTGAATGACAGCAGGGTGTCAAACACTCTGTGTAGATGCAGAAGATGTGGAGTTCACTAACTCATCATCAGGACTTCAAGTGTTTTCATCTTCATTTTTGTAGATTCATGAAGCGCCCCATTGTTGCCACATTCAATCAGGCAG
Source organism: Haliotis rufescens (assembly GCF_023055435.1). Classification (NCBI taxonomy): domain Eukaryota; kingdom Metazoa; phylum Mollusca; class Gastropoda; order Lepetellida; family Haliotidae; genus Haliotis; species Haliotis rufescens. Next base: position 17,502,942 of record NW_025964223.1, read on the forward strand.
ATAATAGTGGTTCAGAAAAGTTGTAACAGGCTATTTGACAAGAAATACAGTGAAGCATGCCTTTTTATCCCTCTCAATTATAATTGAACCACACATTGATCACGCCACCTGCTCATTCCACGTCCAGACCTCAATGTTGATTCTCAGGTTGACCTTCCACAGATATGAAGGTAAAGTATACTGGGATCCATTAGACTCTTTATCTTAAACCAGGTGTGTATGAATAACAGTAAGCAGGGCCTCATCAAAAATTGTTGATTCTTCTACTTTTTCTCCATGTTACTGCTTTAGAGACATAACAGGGTAAAGAAACATTCATTGTGTTCAACTTTCTTCTGTTGTAGTAGAAGCTATCCTGTGATATATAATGCCTTGTATTTTAACGCTTATCCTTTGGTTTGTTTGGCTGCAAACTTCAGTCACCAATGGAGCTTTCTAAGTTTCTACATTATTCTCCAAGTGTATTGTGATCTATGATAACCCGAAATCAGTGGTCACGGATGTAGGTGACTGACAGAGCTTCTTGTAAAGTCTGGTTATAGGGAGTACCCATCTACATTGATGAGATCCTGCCAGAAAAACTTTAACAAGACCCACTTTTTGCCAGTCATACGTTTCAGCCACTGGTAAGTCATTACTCAAAGTTTGGGAGGAGTTAAGACACATCAATAAATGTCTACTCACAGCTTTGTTGACAGACATTTCAACTTGATTTGCTTTGGTTTGGGTTTTAATACGCTTTTCTAGACCTTCGTGTTCAGTTTCTTCTTTGTTGACATTTGAAACAGTGTGGGTTATGAGTATGTCATTGGAATTTCAGTAAATTAGGATATCAGGCTAAGCCTTTCTCATATCATGTATGGTTTCTTGAAGTATTCTGAAATTTGCTTAAAGGTTGTTTAAATGCCATCAGATTATTGATGATCCTGACTCAAGTTGGATGTCTTGAAGACAAAACAATTTTGTTTATGTCCACACCTACCCTCATGGAGTCTTTCTTTTCACTGTGATGTCTTCGGTGACCTTTTAGTTTTCCCTCCTTTGTACATCTTCATATCCTTATGTTTCTGTTTTAATGTAAACTGGTTTTGGAAACAACTGCAGGTTCAATCCTTGGTAGGATATTCACCTCTCCAAAAGCTCAAGCATGGAAGAAGATTTTATGTTGTTTGGACGCCAACTATGTTTTCTGTTTCTACAATTCAACTGATGTTTTCTTCATCCCCTTGCCCACGATCATCCATATCAATGAAGATAATGACCCTTGCTGACGTTTAGTGATTCGTCTGATGTGTTCCTTATTTACAGATTAACAGTGATTTCACAGACAAAGACCTTTGTCTCGATCACAAGGGTCATCCACTGCAACCAATAGGTTGTGTCTTTCTAGATTATGGCAAAATCTATCCCACCTCATCAAGCACTGGCAGTCTGCATCATAGTTGATTTGACACTGGTGCCAACCTATGATAAATAAAGTTGATGATATATGAGCAATGTAGGGATAAAATAACATGCAAGGTTTCTGTTGGTGCCACCAATAGTCGTGGTAACATTCACAATAAATACAAAACATAATTAATAAATACACTGGTTACCTATTTAAAAGACTGGCACAACCTTAGCCGTAATTCAATTCAATTTAATATTATTGTTATGAGAAACTAAATGTGTTTTGGAAGGGTCACTTGTCATTCCATTTTATGACTGAATGCAACTCCTCAACTGAGTTTGGTTTAACACCGCTTGTCAATCTGTCATGGCATGAATTTTCTGATTTCATGCAACAGTAGCATTTCATCTATAGTTGCTTTAATCTTAGATGATTACCACTTTGGTGACACTCTTGATGAAACCTCGAAACATCAAAGATTTGAACTTACCATAAGATGTTTTCTTTCGCCTAAGAGACCTTACTCTACACAACGAAACACAGCATCTTAGAGAACTGTCTCTTGTTGTGGTCTTATTATGTAGATTGTATCTTATTGCTACAAAGTTCATTACTGCAACAAATTTCGATATGCCACAATATATGATTACTCCATGAGTCCTAACATCTAACTGGATGGCATTTTGATGAACTGATTCACAGACTGAATAAACAAATTCATGCCAAATGAAAGGTTGTGTGTGGAATTTCTCTTTTTCAAAAACTACGAAAATATATTCTCACAAATCATTCACGCACCTGTGAAATCCCTGGTCATCCATGAAAACGCACTGTGTTCGGACATTCATGCCATAAGGGGTGAATTTGCACATCATATTGAGAGACATTTGTCAGAACTCCCTTTGCCAAGCATGGTTTTAAACAACAGAGCAAACATGCAAAAAACAGGTACAGTTGGAAATACAATGTAAGACCACACTTATTTCTTGGTACACTCATGTAAACATTTGAGTCGTGATCAGACAATCACGTGAAGGAACAGAAAATCCAGTGACATGATACATGTAGCGTATTGATGTTATGTTCATTTTGAATTTACGTCTGCTGTGTATGAGTGCTGAGGTTCTCCTTCTGATAAGTGATTGAAAGCTTTTAGAAATATGTTTATTTTGCAACCCTGTGGGGGCAGATTGAAATATTTCTTTTACAGCCGACTCGAATAATTAATTGACAAATGCTACTGAGTTTATGACGGAAGTCAGGGACTTCAGTCCACCAGCAAAAACAACCACCCAGTTCATGTGAACATAAAACGTCTACAGCAGAGAATAACCTGTCTCAATTATCCCTCAAACAATAATGGACATCATTCATAGAGATATATAAATTGTAGTCTCCATGTACAATTTTTACTGAAAAACTCTGAAATCCTAGACAAAACAAAGTGAGTGAGTGAGTTGGGTTTAACACCGCTGTGAACAGTATTCCAGTTCTATCACGGCAGCTTAATGTGGGAAGAAAGCCTGAAGTGATGTAGGTGTCTGACATAGAAATAATATAAGTATGGTCTTAATATAATAGAATATCAGTGAATACACAAGTAATAATGTTAACAAAATATACTTTTTATTGAAAAAATCTCAAAAGGAAATAAAAAGCAAGTTATAGGTGTGACAGTTGAAGCAAAGCATAAGTGAGCAAAGATTTATTAGCAGAAACAAAGAAAGTATTTCTCATTTTCCCAAAGAATGATGAAATGTTACACACAAACTCAATCAACAGAAATTACTAGATGGCTGAGAAGAAACAAATTTGCCAAAATTCATAATCCAACAAGGCTCTGTCAGCAATAGCATAATGAGCTCCTTCCCTTCCTCCGCCAGAAAAAAGGTTGTATGCAGATTGTCAAAAAGAAATTATGAAAATAATAACTGACTGTCTGAAGCAAGAGGTTTTAGAGTTGATCATGATACCTATCATATCACAAGATATTCCGCTCAAGTGACAAGAAGCAGAACAGCTAAACTATGCAGAACAGCTAAACAATGCAGAACAGCTAAACTATGCAGAACAGCAAAACTATGCAGAACAAAAGCAAATGAAGTTCTCATTTATACAATCTCATTAAAATGATATCTTAGTTCTCGCTCCTGCTAAACAAAGATCTGAGGACATGCCATTAGGGGTCACTTCAGAACGACCTTTCATCCGACCAATCAGAGCGTCACTTACCAGTTCATGACAGTGACAGTTGGATTGTGATTTCTAATCATGCAACCTCGTAAAAAGGTTAACACAGCGTATTCCAAATGATAGTTATGGGCTTAACGACTGAATCCATACAGGCTTAACAACTGAATCCATACAATCTAGACCATCTATTTATTAGCCATTCCAGAATGTTCTTTTGTTCTGGTTTCAAATTTTTAATCAAGAATGTCAAAATATATTTCAAGGCGTCGCCAATTTGAAATTAGTGCAATAAATCACGAGAAAGCTGCCTTCTGATTGACTAATGTGGACTTCTTGTCAGTCATTCCATTGGTCGGTCAAAGTTGGCGAAAGGTAGGTCTGACATGACCTGTAATGGGATGTCCTCAGATCTTTGATTAGCAGTAGCGAGAACTAAGATCTGATTTTAATGTGATTGTCTTTTATAATAAATACATTTCATTTCCCAGTACAATTATGACATAAATGTCCGAACGGTGCCACGAATGTTGGCTCTGCAAATGGGGCACTTCCGCAGGGCAGGTGCACAGGTCGCACAGCAAACAAGATGGCCACATGGTAGAAATACAACATTCACTTCCTCATCCATGCAGATCTTGCACTGCCTCTGTTCCTTCAGCTGTCTATTTTCTTCCATCAAAGACTGGGAATCTGCAAACAGGACATCATCATATTGGTTCGAGAAATGACAAAATAAGAGTATATTTTAGTATAAATGTAACACAATAACAATAGTTTCATTAAAGGCTTGGTGAATGTACTGACAAGTTTGAAACAAGCATTTTAAATCACAAATCACTTGTAACATTTTGGTAAGATCCTATGAAAAACACGAAAAAAGTGTTTTAGACAAAGTGTTAATCATCACAAGCAGTGCCAAAAACACTCCATCATGGAATCTGTGTATGCCTGTCACAGTAAAATACTACATGGTATGTGTGTGTGGCTGCTTGTACTAATCTAACCCGTAAAGAGCCGGGGTAGAATAGGTCTTCAGCAATCCAGGCTTGCCGTAAAAGGCAACTATGCTTTACATAAGAAGCAACTAACAGGAGCTGGTGGTCAGGCTCGCTGACTTGGTTTATGCATGTCATCGATCCCAATTGCGTAGATCAATGCTCATGATGTCAATCACTGGATTGTCTGGTCAGACACGATTATTTACAGACTGGTCATAAAGCTGGAATATTGAAAAGTGTGGCGTTAAACAACAAATAAACGAACAAATTGTACTAATCTGGTTTAATATTGCAAGACCAATATGACATGGATATCCCACTGACTCTGTATACTGACTGAGCTGACCAGTCCTTGCTTTATTAACTTAATGCTGAGTGCCAGCCAAGGAAAGAACAAGTACCATCTTTAACAAGAGTCACCTAAAGATGACATATTCCCCTATTGTGGTGCAACTCAGAAATGGAGTTGGCTACTTATACCAGAACCAATTTGATTCTTTGACATTGGATATGTTCAGTTCAGTGAAGAAAAACATAATGCTGTTCAGTTTTTTTAAACATCCTAAGTCATCAAAAGGTACCAGTTGACCACAAGACTGATCTGTATAGCAAGTTTCGTCAAGAAATATTCAACAGTTTTGGAGTTCTGCTCCAGAAATGAGCACTTCTCTCGTTTTCAGGGCAAGTCCAACTTTGTTTACAAAGCATGTATACGCCAACTGGGCGTCAACCGATATTTTGAAAACCTTGTCGTGCTTCTAATCAAGGTGCTTAATGATGCACTTCATGAGATAAGGCCCATTTCATTACAATATAGATCTTGATTATCGATCAGATCATCTTGACTGGGTGCCGACGTTTTGATTGAAGCAATTGCAAGTGATATGAGAGGTAGAATCTGACTGGACAGTAGGAGGGATATAGAACAGTCATAACGAGAAATAATCACTGGTGGTGCTACAATGGAGCCAGGAAATTCCAGCCTAGTTTGAAAACGGTGTAAACTGGACTTTTATACTCAGTTAATGCCCTTTCCTCAGGAAAATGTAAAAGTAGGTCACAGTGACCTACTTTTGAAAATCGTGACCTTGACCTAAGACTCACAACCTTTTTCGATATCATGTTTCAGTGATATACAGGAAATGCTTCTTCAGTTAATATTAAACTTCTTATTTCAAGTTATGACCTCGAGGATGAACATCACCTTTGACATGATTGGTCCCAGGGCATTAAAGGAGATATACATCGTATGATTTCCCTTAGATGGTTTTAACATGGTTTAAACATCAAGTGTAATGGTAGCTGGGGTCAAAACTCGGACAAAACTTTGAAGCATATCATATATTGAAATATTTAACCCACATCAACTGGGTATTCAATTGTTACTTTGATCTAATTTAATACACCGAAGGTGGACATCCAAAAAAAAAAGTGTTAAAATGTTATTCTCATTTGTTATTTGTGACTGACATGATGGCTGTGAACAATCAATCTTACCCTCATCACTGGAGTCATCATCGTCCATTGCTCTCTCACTTGAGTCATCACACTTCTCCCCTACAACACAGAACATATAGCTGGAAACATATAGAAACACTGAAAACCCCAGCAAGAGCTCAACACTCACACTGAAAAGTCTTTTGCACTAAAAAATATTCAGAAAAGTGTTTCCAGAAATCCTAACATGCCACAATGCATTTCCAGTGTGATACCATTACTTTTGCTTTGGTGAAATACATGCCTCCAACATCTAACATATCTGACCTCTAGCTGACATAATGAGGACAAAATAATGTTTGGGTAAGTGTGAGTGAGTTGGGTTTCATGACGCTTTTAACAGTATTCCAGTTATATCACGGCTAATGTTTGGGAAATACAATGAATTAATGAAGTACAGTTACCTTAAATAGAAAGTTACAACCACTTCGAGTTGAATGATATCACTTCCAGTTTATGAAATATATTTAATATTAATAAATAAATATGTTCAAACCCTAACCCCATAAAGATGGTATACCGTATTCACCATAAGTAATCTTTAGAAGCACATTATTGATAGAAAACTGCAGTGAAGAAGGGGAATATAATTGCATGGTAACTTTTATTGAAAACATTTGGTTTCGTTGACTAACTTTTTACAACCGCACAATCTCTGACAACAAGTTGAATTATTTTCAATGTTCTAAGCTCTCTGGGTGCATATTACGGCAATAATATCATCATGAAAGCAAAACAATTTTGAGTTAAGACTAAGAGTGAAATTCACCTCTAATTAGAGTCACAAGTATTGAATATTCCCCAAACCTATCGAGCATATAAGCTAAATATGATGTCCCTAGGTAGAATTCAACAGTTATATAGCATGTTATTCATTAAAAGTAGGTCACTGTGACCTTCCACTGATGTCATGCTTGTTATTAATGCACTACACAGGTATTGCAACAAATTAAGCACTTCAGGCATAAGACTTTTATAAAAATATAAAATAAAGGCAAAAAAAGGTATTTTAGTGAACATGGTGAAAATGGCAAACATACTCTAAGCATGACCGTCACTATGACCTTTACCTTTTACAGAAGAGAGTGAAGAATATTTCTAATCTTGATTCTCTTAAGTTTCACTGACCGTCAATAAATCCTTATACAATGAACAATCTTGCTTTCAGGCTATGACCTTGATGACCTTGACAAATAGGTTTCTCAAGGGCAAAAAGGAGATTTACATGATATATCCCTGATGTACAAGCACTGCATAGTTTCAAAAACTAACCAATGCAAATCCAAAACCTTAAACCTGGATTGATATAGATTTGACCTTTTCTTCATGAAAACATTCCATAAAACAAACATGATGACAATCAAATGAATGTTAGTACCCGGCATGCATCACTGACCTATGTCATCTCCAATGGCAGCAGGGACATTCTGGCTGGAAGGCCCGACAACTACTTTGGGTGTTTCAGGAGCAGATTGCTCCCCATCAGGAAGATGGAAGATGGCCTCCATCAGTGCTTCGAGGGAGGCAAAGTCATCACCTGTGAGTGAAGATCAAAGTTTAGAGAGCATGCTATATTCTCACTAACTGCGTGTTGAAAGAATGATGCTCCGTAGGACATCTTTCTTGAGTTGTGTTAATTTGTGAAGAATGCTCTTCTATCTAGAAGTGAGACCAGGCAATATCAGTCATGAAATCGGTGATAAATATCCTGAATACAATACCTAAATTCTTACTGTCAATATCCATATCTTTGAGTGAGGGCTTTGAGATTAATGTCACTTTGAACATAATTTCAGTTATATCATGAGGCGTCAGCATCATGCGTGAGGAAAGCCCTAAGTGTCTCAGTGACTCAGTGGCCAAACATGAATTCACAGCCAGATTATCCTGCATCACAGAAGTCACATCTTTGAAATGCAGCAGTTGAGATCACAACTTAGTATCAGGGATAACAATTTATTTTGTATGGCTATAATTGATATGGCATGGCATGACAGATTAATTAAAGTCTAAAGAAAAGACTGTGTTCTATAGCTTCATATGAGGAGTACATTATATAAATGATCTTCCTCAAAGACCTTCATGTGGGTGGAGTGAGTGAGTGAGTGAGTGAGTGAGTGAGTGAGTGAGTGAGTGTGAGTGAGTGAGTGAGTGAGTGAGTGAGTGAGTGAGTGAGTGAGTGAGTGAGTGAGTGAGTGAGTGAGTGAGTGAGTGAGTGTTTAGCAATATTCCAGCAATATCAGGGCGGGGGACACCAGAAATGAGTTACATATCAGCTTTTGATGGACATTAATAATCACCTCTTTGAAAGGAATTAGAAGTCATAAGGAAGAGAATACATGGATGTCAACTTCTTTATTATGAGGAACAAAACGTTTCGGAGTATATGCTTACAACTTCATCAGGTGAACTCATTGTAATAAATAAGTTGACATCCATATATTCTCTTCCTTATTAATAATCACATTCCATTATCAGGAAGTAAATATGGATATTAATGCTGACAGCCACTGCGGAGACAGTACTGGAGTATATTACAGTGTGTGTTTCAGCCATTGTCTGTACCTGTCTCCTGTAGTCGGTTCTGTATTGCTCTGGCCACCCGGTCTCGGGGGATGTCCATCTTCAGCACTGTCTGTACCATGGGGCTGTCCATCCGGGCAGACAACTCTCGCGGGTCTAGGGTCCGCACAGCTTTCTTGTTGGATGCACCTTGGAAAACATACATTTTTTATGAAGCTTACAAATGAATTAACTTTGCATGTTACTTCAAGAAAATAGAGCCACAAAGCTCTGTAGCTCCTCACCTGACTTATGAAGTTTTGTAACACTTCAACAAAAATCAATAGTGCGTTGAAGAAAAACTTGTGCAAAAGATTCTGTGGTTTTGTTTGTAACATTGTTAAGGTCAACGATGTTACATGCAGAAAGTGATGTCTTGATGTTTTCATGGTCATTACATTCACACCAAGTCTAAACCTTGTTCCCAGTGGTTATAACAAGGTAAAAGTGCAAATTTAAGACCTTTCAACTGCAAAGGGACCCCTGAAGATCCAGGGCACAATAGGTCTTCAGTAACCCATGCTTGCTGTTAAAGGCGACTATGCAATTCGTAAGAGGCGACTAACGGGATTGGGTGGTCAGGCCAACTGACTTGGTTGAAGCATGCAAAGGTCAGTGTTGGGGTCCAAGGCTTGTGTACCTTTTAAGTAGTCCGTCAAAAGAAACAGACCCCTCTATAAAGCCCTAGACTCAACGGTTGAAGAAATAGCTCTTTTGGTTTTGACCAGCCAAGGGGTAACTGACAAACATGTCACACTGGCAAAAACTGGTGTAGGATTGTGGAACTTTGCCTGGACCATTTATCCGCAGCCTCTCCTAATGTCACTAGCAAAAAAGTTACTTTTCGAAGTCAAGTTTAGTTTCCATCCTAACCATAAGCAAAAACCCTTTTTTCACCTTTGCTCCAATGTAAGCAGGTAATTTGATTTAAACATGGTGGCAGGGTAGTGTGCACTGGGGTCTACTTTGGTCTTTGGGACCCATGACAGTAATTTTCATTTTGGTGACACCCAGGCGGAAGAAGGGTCCTGTGCACAGAACACAGGTCACAAATCAGGTGAAGTAAAGCAACATTCGTCGCGGAGTGTCTTTGGATGGGTGACCGCCTTTCGGCAGCTTGGTTCCTGAGAATTTCTAGGGCGTTGGTCCTTGCCCCACACTGAAGCACATGTAACACATGTGGCGTCTCCTGGGCAAGCGACATTGTTCGAATATGGGCCTCTGTCAACCCAACAGTAAATGGGTGCCCGGTAGGATGAGATGGCAAAGTGGTTGTTAATCCTTTAGCACCTAACAGGCAGCTTGGGTTGTAAACTCCCCAGGGAGCTGAGAATATTTCTTGAGTGCACATAGATCCACTGACCAGGGTAATAATCGTACATTGAGCATGCCCCTGAGTGGTGTGGATATATGCGCAATATAAATAGCCTATTATTATAACTATTATGTGGGAAAAAAAGATGGAATCCAGATCAAAATTATAATACTGCCACATATTGAACATACATGTACCACTACCAACTACACCAATACCAAATTTAAATACATTTTCAAAAGATGGCTACTTTGGCAGGCATGTTTAAAATTGGATCAGAATTCTGTTAGCACTTTCTAGCGCACTATAGCTTAGACCATTGGCTTTGTAGTTTCAGAGGAAATGTTGAAATTGCAGTAACACTGGTAAAACAGGTCATAAATGGATCACAAATTAAAACATCTCAACAAACATATGTTATTAAAAAATAACATATTTGCCTGATAATATATCAATTTCCATAATGATACATCCATACATAACACAGTTTTGACCAAAAATGACATTTTTTTTATATGGCCATCATCGCAGCCATGTTAAAAATCAGATTGGAAGTCTGTGTAGAGGCACCCTAGTTGGGATCATTCATACATTTAGTTTCATTTCCATAGGCCTCCTAATTTCAGATGGGATGATGAAAATGAAAAAAATAAGGATGGATGGATAACCAGACAAACAACAGGCAATGCACCCCAACAAGATCAGGGCCATATGGCTGGTGAGATCAGGGCCATATGGCTGGTGAGATCAGGGCCATATGGCTGGTGAGATCGGGGCCATATGGCTGGTAAGATCAGGGCCATAGGGCTGGTAAGATCAGGGCCATATGGCTGGCTGGTAAGATCAGGGCCATATGGCTGGTGAGATCGGGGCCATATGGCTGGTAAGATCAGGGCCATATGGCTGGTAAGATCGGGGCCATATGGCTGGTGAGATCGGGGCCATATGGCTGGTGAGATCGGGGCCATATGGCTGGTAAGATCAGGGCCATATGGCTGGTGAGATCGGGGCCATATGGCTGGTAAGATCGGGGCCATATGGCTGGTGAGATCGGGGCCATATGGCTGGTGAGATCGGGGCCACATGGCTGGTGAGATCAGGGCCCTATGGCTGGTGAGATCGGGGCCATATGGCTGGTGAGATCGGGGCCATATGGCTGGTGAGATCGGGGCCATATGGCTGGTAAGATCAGGGCCATATGGCTGGTGAGATCAGGGCCATATGGCTGGTAAGATCAGGGCCATATGGCTGGTGAGATCAGGGCCATATGGCTGGTGAGATCGGGGCCATATGGCTGGTAAGATCGGGGCCATATGGCTGGTGAGATTTGGGCCATATGGCTGGTGAGATCGGGGCCATATGGCTGGTGAGATCGGGGCCATATGGCTGGTGAGATCGGGGCCATATGGCTGGTGAGATCGGGGCCATATGGCTGGTAAGATCGGGGCCATATGGCTGGTGAGATCGGGGCCATATGGCTGGTGAGATCGGGGCCATATGGCTGGTGAGATCGGGGCCATATGGCTGGTGAGATTGGGGCCATATGGCTGGTGAGATCGGGGCCATATGGCTGATAAGTGAGTGAGTGAGTTGGGCTTAATGCCACTTTTAACAGTATTCCAGTCATATCACGGCTTGTCAGCATAATGTGGGAGGAAAGCTCGAAATGATGCAGGTCTAAGACGTTTACCACTTCGGTGAAACCCACGAGCACAGGTATGGTGCTGACAAACCTAGACACCTAATCGGGGTGAACCGGGATTCGAACCCACAATCATAGGTTTCTGGCGTGCCCAAGGGCCGCAACTCTGCACAGCGAATCGCAGCGCCTTAGATGACTGGGCCACCCGTGCCCCCCGTGGCTGATAAGATCGGGGCCATATGGCTGGTAAGATCGGGGCCATATGGCTGGTAAGATCGGGGCCATATGGCTGGTAATGGCAACTAAACACTTTAGGCAGAGATGTAAAACTACAACAGTTGCAGTTGTCACTACTGTTACTGAGCTTGTATATAAATGTACATACCATTAGGTGATTTTTCCGACGTGGACGACGTGCTGTTGCCAGATGCAGACGTTGCAGGCTAATGGATATATTCATTGGATTAATACAGGGAAATGAATCATAAAAAAGTATTATTGAGAAGTGGTCCAAGCACACAGCAACCTAACATGCCTGATGTATTCTTTCGAGCTTTCGAGCTCATTCTAGTTCCTGAAGACCTCAAGTACACAGCCAGTAGGTAAGACAATCCTAGTTTCCACATTGAACCTGTATTACAGATGGATGAAACATTCAGATAACACACACAGAGCTCCAGATAAGCTTTTGGTGTTGTGGGTATTTTACCCATGCATTTTAGAATCATTGGGTATCAGTAATTCTATTTGGGTATTCAAATTTCTGTTACCCACAAGTTTTTACACATGTGGATATTTAAGTTAAATATTTATAAACACTATTCATCTAGTTCCTGCAAACTGGTGTGGTGTGGGTTCGAGAGCTTTATAGGACTCAAAAATACCACGATACTTCCACAAGTAAGTGTGATGGAAAATGATCACGATACAACTGTCATCGTGGAGTTTGGCAAGGTTGAGGAAATGCCCATTTATTATTTCAAAATAAGTTGCTGATTTACTAATCGAATATGCAGGGTTACTTCACAATATGTTGATGATACGCACAAGTTTTTTTGTAGCGTATCTGTAATGTCTGTTGCGTATTTGATACGCTTGGATTTTATTTTACTGCGTATTTCTGCATTTCTGATGCGTATTTTACACAGATACGCAGCTTATCTGGAGCTCTGACACAGCATATTCACGGTGGATCCAAGGAAGTCAAACTTAATTACAGGTAATTATCAATAAAGATCTGCATAAACTGAGCTATTATTTGTTGATATAAATCCAAGAGGACACATTCTAAAACAGAACATTAGTGATTGTCTATCAAAAGGCTTGCTCAGGTTGTACTATAACAAGCTACCTCTCGTCCTCCAAGGGCAGTCTGGATGAAGTTGTCTCCCTTGACTTGACGAACATACGGGCAACGGGGAAACCATCTCGCATGTTCAGACCATGGATCATCACCACGTTCCCATGTGCGCAAACCACCATCACAGTAGAAACATTTCACGCTATCTCCAAAACCTGTGTCATTGAAAGAAAAAAAGCCTTTATTATTAATGGAACTTAAAGAGAGCACGAACCACCATTATATTATAACTGACACAAACTTCAATCTAAATTATGCAATAGTTGCTCTGTTTACTGTTTCAGAGGAATGTTACCTCATTTTGATTTAAAAATACAAAAGAGACGTGCATTTTGTCAGTTACTGTCACTTTTCTTAAAACATTAAGAACTAGGTGTTATCAAAGTGCTGGCTGCAACCATAAACCTAAAAAATAACCGATGGGTTTTATACAATTTGATGTTACGTTGCATGGCCATTCTTCAAACTTCTACAGGTCATAAACCAAGACCATTTCACAAATGTGTGCGTGCGTGCGTGCGTGCGTGGCTGCTTGTACTAGTCTGGAGTTCAGCCAGTATTACAGTTCTATCCCAATGAGATACCATTCCACAGTTTAACATGGATACCTTGATAGACACAGTATACCGATCCCAGTCCTTGTTTTATCCCCTTAAGGATGAGTGCCAGGCAGGGTAACAACAAGACCCATCATTTGGTATGAAGAGGTCAGGTGATCAAACAAAAGACCTTCCTCTCGCCAGGCAGATGCTCTTTCCACTACACTACAGAGGTGGTTTCATAAGATTGGTTGGTTGGTTTGTTGTTTAACGCTGCACTCAGCAATTTTTCAGCTGTATGACATTGGTCTGTAAATAATCCAGTCTGGACCAGATAATCCAGTGATTAATATCATGAGCATCGATCCACGCAATTAGGGTCGATGACATGTTTCAACTAAGTCAACGAGCCTGACCGCCAGATCCCGTTAGTCGCCTCTTACAACAAGCATGGTCGCCTTTTACAGCAAGCATGGGTTGCTTTAGACTTATTCTACCCCAGATCTTCACGGGTCTTATGACCACAGGCATATTTGCACATTTCACTGAGGTACATTGCAGGCTTATCAAATATGATGTCTCTGAAATAAAGTGATGTCATGTCCTGACACACTTTCCATTGATTAAAAATAGCTGCAGTTACCATAAAGTAGAAGCAAAATACTTACCAGCATAAAAGAAGCCAGCCTTGGCCAGCATCTGAGGTGTCTGTTCCTTTCCACTGGGCCAGTTTCTGAAGGAGCTGACTCGGGAAGCTTCCACTGCATACTGTGGGTGTCTGGGCCGATCAGTAACAATCCCCAGGCTGGCATCACTGACCACAGCAGCTGGCTGGGTGACGTTCATGAACTCAGATGTTCTGTTTGCAGATATGATAGCGGCTGGGTCCGGGACATTTCCTACATCCAATCCCATGACATAAGGGCACATAGGAAAATGTCTCCGATGTTCTTCCATAGGGACATCGTCTTCGTCCCAGTTGCGAAGTATTCCTCTACAGAACACGCATTGAACGCGATCAACAGTCCCAGTAAAGTAGAATCCAGCTCGGGACAGATCTCTGGGGTCTGGAGTGTTCTGTCTTGGCCAGTTGGCATCAAAGCTGGAGAATCGGTTGGCCTCCTGCTTCATAGGTGCAAATTCCTCCCTGGTTGGGGTAGCTTCTGAATCATGTCCAAGTCCGAGTCCTCCGGCCGTGCCAATCGCCTGGCGACTTGTTTCTGCTGCCCCAGAGTCTGTAGCCACAACGGGGAAGTTTGTCTGAGCTGATGTTGCCTGATTCTGCCTGAAGGTGGCGCTGGAATAGTCTGGACTGTCTTGAGGTCGATTGCTAAGAGCCGACGGTATGTATGGCGATGCATCAGGGCCACAATATTGGCGATGCAGGTTCTCTTGAATTTGCTGATATTCAGCACTTTCGGGGACATATATTGGGATATTCATATTGTCGCTGCCAAGACAGAAAATGCATGTTGGGGAGAGTTCTTGGTGGACAAGCATTGGGATCATGTTTCGATTCCAGCCACCTTTTGTGATATCACAGGAATAACACTTGACAATATCATCAATACCTGTATAACTGAAGCCTGCCTTTGCTAACTGAATAGGTCTAGCATTTTCATACATTGTCCAACTGCTAAATGTCTGAAGCCTCACAGCTTCATATTTCAGGTTTTCACCTGGGGAAAATGAAGGTGCATTATTAAGACGCTGAAAGTAGGTGTTAGGTAGTGACACTGCTGAAGCCATGATTAACAAACACACTTATATATAAAAATACACAGAAGGATAACTTTCAAAGGTGTTAGAAATGTATATCACGCAGACACACGTGATCCAACTCGTCAATTCGTTCACTTAGTTCACTTCTTTGATCTGAAGTATCTTTGCTGAAAAATATGAAACCAGAATCCCTTCTGGTAAGCCTGTCGACCTGTACTCTTTTTGTAGGGTACTGTGGTGGCTTGTATTCCCTTTTTCTGTCAGAACACCCTCTTTTCATGTGTCTTGAATGAAACCTTTTCTTTCTAGGTGATCTCGCCTTGTTTTGGACTATTGGATCCGGGACAATAATTTCCTCATCAGCATCAATGAGGCTACCATCTACAGCAGGGCAATCGGAAGCTTCAGTGAGGGTTATAGTGGAATGTGGACACAATATGCACCACAACACATAAAGAATGAAACCAGGTGTGATGAACACATCTATTTCCTTTGATTCCAAGAGGTTTATGTCTTCCTTGTATATCTTTTCATTATCCAGCCGTACCATGTTGCCATTTGTGAAAGGGAATAGAAGCAAAATACCTGTAAACAAATTAATAACTATCTTACAAAACTGAGCTTCAAAGATCTGGAGCTAACCTGTTTTTTTCTGTGAGTGTGTGAGTATTTATTGTTCTACGCCACATCAGGATCTTGCAGCTATTCGCGACGAGGGATTTTTCTTAATATAACATGAGATCAGAAAGATCAAACAAGGGCAGAGATAGATATTGTTTTTCTTTTTAAGTGTGACACAAGGCACTCGTTATAATGTGTTGGTGTTCCCTTTGGAATTTAAATGTGCCAAATAGAAGAGTCATTTTGAATCATCTACAAACATGACAAGCTCTTGATGTTATCTTACCATCAGTAAGATTATGAGCAGTTGTAATTTAGAAATTAATTCCCATCCGCCACGATTCGCTGTGCAACCCAACTCACTCACTCACTAACCTTTTCAAAGGTTCAGTTTTTTAATCATACTGCCGATTGAGCGTGTTAATAGATTTATAATTTGTCATGCATTTTTCCTGTTTATTTGTTTGAAAGCATATTTAGGAGAAAAACCTAGTGTTCAATTTCAATGTAGAGGTTTCAAATGAAGATAGTGTGAGGTTTCAAATTTGCAAAATTTACAGGTATCAAATCAAAAAGTGAAACCTCTACATTGAAAACACACCAGGTTTATCTACCTCCTACCATGATACACGATGCCAAAGAAACATGAACATGTGATGTGGCATCAGATAATCCTAATATTTTCAGTAAGTTTCTGGGATCGGGTTTACTTTGTATGTTTGCTTATGTACCCAATCCAAACACTTTCACCATAATTTCAGCTTCCTTAGTCAAGCAGTATCAGCATTATCAGAGAAGATATTTAAGAGCATGGTAAAACTACTAAAAGGGCAAATCTCTTTCTATCTGCTTTATCTTGAATCTATACTGTCCAACTTCCAAAAAGTCTTGTAATCATTATTTCTTTGGACTGCCTCATATTGCTGATTGCTAATCCATGTCCAAGACCCAGGTCTTGTTTTTCATCTACATGGATGTCTGACAGTATTGAGACAAAATTACCGAGAGTTATTGCTTTCATCAGGCTTCAAAGCACTTACAGAATCTTATCACCTGGAATTGTTTATGGCCTGACTGCAGTATACATGGCTTAACATAATTATTAAATAGTCAATGAAAACATGACTCACTATAGTCAATGACTGAAAAAAGCATATAGCATTTGGCAAAAATAACCACAAATGAACCTGACTTTGTGTTTAAATATATGCCAGATATATGTTGATTGATGTTAGCTACTTACATACTGAGAGTTGATTTTGATGTATCTAGAAATTCATTGTCTGATTGACCAATGTTGATCTTTCCATAGTTTGATAGATTCCTGACTCTTTCTTGCATTACTGTCAAATTAAAGATATAAGAGAGTCTTTGAAGAAATCTTAGTGTGCATATAATAAGCTCTTTTGGATGTTTTTAAAAAACACTCTTTCTTTTTTTCTGTAAATATTTGATTCTTGTGACCACGAATAACGAATTCAATTCATGAAGGGATACTGTTCGATTCATCGAATACGCGAGTGAATCGTACTAGCCCCACTGATTAGTACATGTATTTTGTATTCCAACTTCAATAAACACTCATTTAAAGCTAAAAAAGGATTAATCTAGAATGATCCAATAACTGTTTATGCTTGGTGCGGGGGCATGGGTGACCCAGTCGTCTAAGGCGCTGTGATTCGCTGTGCAGAGTTGCATCCCTTGGGAACGCCAGAAACCTATGATTGTGGGTTTGAATCCCGGTTCGCCCTGATTATGTTTCAAGGTTTGTCAGCACCATACCCGTGCTTGTGGGTTTCACCGAAGTGGTAAACATCGGAGACCTGCATCACTTCGGGCTTACCTCCCACATTAAGCTAACATGCCGTGATATAACTAGAATACTGTTAAAAGCCAGGTTAAACTCAACCCACTCACTCATGCTTGGTGCAACACGAGGATACACATGCATATAAATCCATTTGATATATATTTTTGACATTCAGGTATTAGGCAGCATTTTGTTCACACACAGTTTCCGAAAAGCTGTTAAATAAAACAAATTCTCGCACAATGTTCACTTGTCAGATGTTATGAAAATGTGCGTCTGAAACAAAAAATCGGCTTCATAGCACCCTCTTGTTGCACCAAGCATGAACAATTATTGGATCATTGTAGATTAATCCTAGTTTAGCATTAAATGAGTGTTTATTGAAGGTTGTATACTAAATTCATGTACTAATAAGGCGGATGTCAGATTACGCAGTATACTGTATTTTTTAAAAGGCCCTTGACTGGTGACGATGCTATAATGCAACATGTATATATACAATGTGTACATTATGCATTATACATACATGTATATATATGACGTCAGACGGTGAGTGCATGACGAATGATACATTGTGCACCTCAGCATGCAGTTATATCATATACACGGCAGAACAAGCCGATTAAACTCTGAATGATTTGCAAATTGCAGCGCCATGTGGCGTTCTTTATTGTCAATGTCCTTTCGTGCTCACTGATGTTCTTTATTATAAATGCCCTTTCGTGCTCACTGACATTGGTGCGTACAGTACATGTTCTTTCTTTTCTAATGACGTTTTGACATTTGACTATTAATATTGCATACTTTTGACCTTTATTTCTGTATTTGTTTAACCGGCGTCTGTTTGTTTTGTATTTTTACCTTTATTAGTGTCATTTTGTTCTTTATTTCTAATATTTGACCCTAATGCGAACTTTTTTCCAACTTTGTATTTTTTGACCGAATGGCCGCCCATAGATCTTGTAATCTTTATTTCTGCCTATAAAACAATGCCTTGCAAAACCGAAAATACAATTTTTATGGAAAATCATTAGTCAAGTCATTTATCTCCACTTTCACATTTTAATTAACAAAGTTTGTTATCACCTAGCTGTTTGTTTACCTGAATTCTCCAAAAGGCCACTATATCTAGATCTCTATGTAATTTTTTTAATTATGCATAATATGATGTTAACGGATAAGCGTCACCATTTCAAGTTGTGTATGCATTAAGCGTTCACAACATCTACTAAAATCAGTCTTCCACGCCATATGGAAAACCGCGCCCTCTGCCGGCGGAAGTTGACACATCTTGCGATAACGCCCGAACATCCGCGGAGAGACCTTAGAAATAACGGCCGGGATCCAAACATTAAAAAAACAACAACACGGGTTTCTTATTGTCCTCTGATTGGCTGCTTCTCTGCTGGGAAGACCATATCTGCCTGTGACAGACAGAACTGTAACGGCTAAAACGCGGATAATGAATCATGAAATATGATAGCATTTCTTAAATATTTAGGCTAGAATGAATAAAACATATTATTATATTGGTGTACTTACCAAAGACAAATCATATCGTGTTTATCTTTGAAACATTAACAGACTAGAGTCAGGTCTGGGTAGGAGAGTGCCTCCACATGTAGACTGGTTCCCGGATCCTCCGCTTGGTGTCGCTGCACTTGTCTGTCGCAGGAACGAACGGGAACCAGTCTACTCTACATGTGACAGGTCATTGCGGTAAATTTAAAAAGCACGAACGGTACGGAAACACGAAATAATGCATATCAGCTGCCATAAACATTTCATATTGAAAATTATTAATAGGTTTCATAAAAGTTATTTTCAAAATTAACAAAATGTGGGACGTACGATATTTGATGCCCAAATTATTATAATATTTTGCTATGCTTCTAATTTCGTACAGTGAAATTTTCAATTTTCTATTTGATATACCCTCTTATGAAACACTTGAATAAGCATTGATAAACAAATTAAAATGACAAAAAGAATATATATTGTCACCTTAGTGTATGGTCATTGTTGAAGTCCATTTTGAAGTAGTCGCTCACTGTCATAAGCTTATTTATATGAAATATTAAGTAACAGACATCAGCACACCTTATCCCTGTTTTCATTTAGATCTATCCGAAAACATTGTTTATCTCTTATCACGCGTCCAGTGCCACATTACTACGCAGCCTTAAAGTAAAACGACAACACAAAGACTATACACCTAGTAACTGTACATGTTTTAAGATATATTACAAAAAGATACTACAAACATTGTCAGGCTGTCTGTATTAATTTTTCCCCGACGTATTAACAAAAGTACCACCATCATTGCACATTCATAAAATTCCTAGATCTTTCTTCAAGTACGTGTATTAAAAAGTTGTTTCCGGAAAAAAAACACCTCGAAATACGTCCAAAATTAGTGAAAAGCATTTTTTTTTTTTTTCGCCCGCCCGCTTCCTTGTTGGTTGAGGTTGGAGATGACAAACACATAAAATAATATAGATGGCCTAACGACTAAAGAAACATGTAGAAGATTTCTAGTCAACACCAAAACTCTATCTAATAAGTGTTGACTGTGTAAGTATTGATAACTGATGAGCAAAATCGGTAAAACAATCGGTATCAGCGAGGTACAACTGTAGTATTCATACTGTAGCTAATAAAACATTAGGCATACGTTTTAACCCAATACAAAGAAATGTCTGTCTTAAGTACAATTATTCATCTGTTTATACGTTTTCTGTCAACTTTACAGAAAATGGCACTTTCAAAATCAGTTCAGCGCCGTGAAATATTTGGAAGCGGACGTGAAATAGTGATCGCGGTCGCACGTTCAACTATAAACACCCTAACTGTGTGATGATGTTTATTTTGAAAATGAAGTTGAAATAATAATTGGTTTGCTACAGAAATCCTTAGATCATCCCAAATGAGGGTCTGCAGTGGCAAACGTTGTTTGTCGTGTTCTGCATGGCATATCGGAAAAAAATAAACGACCCCGTGTCTGCCACATTTTTCGCAAGATGTGTTCTCGAATATTTCGAAAAAAATGGACTTCATCAATGCTCCAACTTGTTCGTTCTGTTTTGATTCAAACGGGGCAGTATTAAAATTTATAAAGTTAGTTAGATGGGAAAAAGACGCCAGTACTCTAAGCAGGCCCTGGAGTTTATTAATAAATTAAGTTTATTAATAAATTAATAAATTCTACTAATGATTATTAATAATGGGATATAGATCTACATATTAATATAGTTTTTGAACCTAAGCATTTCCTTTTGTGCGATAATTCGAATTGTGATTCAACCAATATATACAAATTTTCATAAGAAATAACAGCTACGGGAGTACCTTTCAGGTGCTGTACGGAATTAAAATACATGTACGATATTAGAAGAAATTGCGTACGATATTACAGTTACACTGTACGAATTTAAGTGATCGTTATTAGCCTCCTTTGACTGAACGTGTGGTCAAAACGGAAATCGGAATGTACAACCGGTTTAATGGGGTGGCAAGATGATTGGATAACCTTTCGTCTGGCATGCCCCATGACACAGTATCTGCATACAAAGCTTGGTGGTTGAGACCGGCGACCAAAAGTGTACGATATTCGAAGAACTGACTCTATGGTTTTGGCCTGTGTCGTGTCGTATCCAAGCTTCTCACAGCGTTAAGCACGTTCGCGGAGCACTCTACCGAGAGTGTCGCGCTGGAAAGGAGCTTGGTGTGGTATGCCGATGTTTCAACTTCCGGCTTCAACTCCGTCAATAAATTCAGAGACCATGGTCTCTGATAAATCATGCAATTGACATAGAATCAGGGTATGAAACTCCCAAAAAATTCAGCCAGACCACAGGACTGGCTAGCTGAAAAACTTGCCAGCCCTGACCAAAACCTGCCTGCCCACTATAATCATATGTTTCTCAGGATAAGCTAACGGGGTTTCTTTTTGGTTACATTTTATCATTCATCTTTACATGTGAATTAATGCTTATCATCGGGAAATATTTAGAATATTTTCACATATGAAATATAACCCGACCGTCGGGCAGGGGGATTTGAAAATCTGGCAGCCCGAGTTGAAATCAACCCGTCTCGGACGGTCGGGCAGGCAGGTATTTCGAACACTGATAGAATCTACTTTTATTTAAATTCTATTTATGATTCAATATTCGTATGAATACTAAGCGACCTATAACATTTTGTCCGTCTGCATGCAAATCAGTTCACAGCTTAATACATATTTGATTTCAAGAATAAATCACAGGAGTCCGTATCTAAAAACAGACGCCCTCATGCATATTCATGACCATCTCTACACACTACTCAAACATAGCATCGTCCAATCGTCATCAAGCTCTCGAGCGTATGTTCGAATCTCCAAAAATGATGCCATGCTAGAACAACGGTTCATCGTGAAATACACCACGTCTCGTTCTTCATTGGTCTCTGCGATTTATCTAAGTAACTAATAAACATAACCGAAACATAACAAAACGGATTCTGTAACCTTGGTTACGAAATATACTGACGTCCACTGGCACCGCGTTACGCAACACATTCAGGCTTACAATATAATACATATATTATAATATTCATGTGTGTAGCTTTAGCATGACCTATATACAAACACAGTTTACAGTGCTCCACCATATATATATTATGTGACATATGAACACATCCTGGTGCTACCATACAAGATGTTCATATGTAGGTCTAACTGTGTATCATTGCAACGACGTATATATATATGTCTCTGAACTTACCTGTCCTAAACGCGTCAATGAAAATGAAAATTATTATGTTTGTTATCTCACATGACGTAATCGACCGAAATATACTGGTAAGTACGGTCATGTGAGATATGTAGGCGTGTCACATGCTGCAAAGTCCGTGCCATTTAACACGCATTAACGTAAATGATGTTTAAAACGCCGATCAAACACAAACACGTCCAGATATGGGCACAATTACAAAATAAGAAATATCTAATACAGAAATGGAGATTGCTCCCAGGTTTATATCATAATATATCGCATGTAGAAATCTATTTCTAATGACAACTCATTCCCTTGCCAGTACTTGACCTTGAGTTGTTAGACATTTTACATAAATTGTATTTGTAAGAATAATCTTATGATTCGAGAATTATTTTTTTTTTAAATTCACGGGTTCTTTTGGGTGACAATTTCTGTGACCTAGCTGTTACTCGTGCATTACTTATCGAACATATTCCTTAACCTCATTTGGCGGTACGCCAGCCGAGGTGTTTGGACATGCTTGTTAAATTTAGACACAGCACACCAAAATCTTCCATCACGGGTCATCATGACCCGATAAGCCATTGTTATCGCCATTCTATGTCACTTAATGTACCGTGAGTGGGTCTCTAACGTCACAGACGCTGACTACACACACAATGAATTTTATTAGTTAACCGCAAGAAAAGTCAATACACATTGGGAGGTTTCCCCCCTCATTAATCCTGGCAGTTATAGGAAGCGATCTGTTATGTTAATATAACACCAAGCCGACCTTCGTCAGTAAACAAATACGTAAACAGTTCCGCCGTGACAGTAGCACTGGGCGCAAGTAATTAATGGGAAGAGTCGCGTCCCTTGCAAGAGGCATACCACTCGATAAACCTAGCGCTGTGGCCTGCTCTGGGAAAGGGACGTTTCTTGATAGAAATGTTGCAGCCAATTTTGTCAAATTATTCATTTTCCCTTCAATTTATGCAATTTTGACCCCCTGAAAATTCCTGCACACACTTGCAAGCTTACTACCCAATGAAAATTGTGTACAGATACCTCCTTTATGCAATAGAAAAGGTTTAAGGTATACTGGAAAATGTGGGAACGAAAATCTAAACTAAGCCTCATTTCAGCTGGTGGCCAACTGACTATGGGGAGTCTTCCTTAATTTTTGTCATCTTTTACATTTAGATGAGAGTAAAACTTTAGTGCAAGCCTACCAAAGTGCAAGTAATAATAACTGTGCATGTTATTATATCTATTCACATTTAATATACAAACTAATTTTGATAATTACACAACAATTTATGCACATGCTTTCTACATTGCACAAAACCCTCCTTCATAAAAAACATATTTAAAAAATAAGTTTCTCATCAAAACTAACAAATGCCATAATAGAAAATTATTTACTTTATTAAAGGTGTGTGACAGAAAAATTTGACCAAATATAATGCATTTTTAAATTTAAGTTTCAAACATATGACTGGTTTATTAAGTACTATAATTACTAAAAAATTAAATTAATAAAATGTCCTAAAATAAATTTCACGTTTAAAAATATGTTCATAGCATAGGTTTTCCAAATTTCATCCCCAAAATCTTGCCTAATAATTTAATGCCCATGCAAACTGTCAAAGGCACGGCTTCCATGACACTGCTCATGCTGTCAGATACCAGAATACCATGGTAAGTTGGGTAATGTGGCCTACCTATTAGTAGTTACATCTTCATAATTAATCTAACATCACAGAAACATGTAACACATCCTCCGTAATCATAAAACACTGTCCACTGAGACTATAAATATACGTCAGAACGATAGTACGGCACTGGTTGTTAAAATTATTTTAAGGGTAAAGAAAAGAACACATGCCTTTACGAACGGTTACTATAACAAACAAAACATGTAAGCGTAGAGAAATGTTCACTTTTCTTAAGAGAAAGAAGTCACAGATTTACTGTTTACAGGATGTACATTTTACCAAAAAAAGTGGAACAAAAGATTATGGAAGAATGGGGCAATAATCAATGTTATTTCATCTCTTTCGAAACAAGCTCGACTATTTTCTGGTACCTCACAATAAGATCATCTATTGCAAAAACGGAAATAGAACCTATCTTTAAGTCAGATCTTTCACCAATATCTTTAACATTCAGTGAGTGAGTGAGTTGGGTTTAACACCGCTTTTAACAGTATTCCAGTTATATCACGGTGTGTCAGCTTAACGTGGGAGGAAAGCCCGAAATGATGCAGGTCTCAGACGTTTACCACTTCGGTGAAACTCGCGAGCTCGGGTATTTAGCCCCTTAATGCCGAGCACCAGACAGGGTAACAACAAGTACCATCTTTTAACGTCTTTTGGTATAACGCGGCAGGGGATCGAACCCCGGACCTTCCTCTCTCCAGGCGGACGCTCTACCACTAGACCACGAAGGCGGTCCTCACAAAATTGAAGGCGAACTTAATTATGATGAGGTCTACGAAGCAGTCACATGTCTGGAAAATGGGAAAGGTCCGGAACCGGAAGGGTTTACTGAGGAACTCTTAAAATTCTCCTGGAATGATATTGGTAAAAATTCTTAAAAGGATCTTTCAATTTTGCATGCACAACTGGTGAAGTATCTATTTCTCAAAAACGAGGACTAATTGTGTGTGTACCCAAAGATAATAAACTAAAACAATACCTAAAGAAAAGCGTCCAATAGCATTATTGTCGGTTTTCTATAAGGTTGCATCTATGGATGCATCACGTAGAAAAAAGTCTGTTTTATATGTACTTATTAACGATGATCAGAAGGGTTTCATGGTTGGGCGATACATTGGGGAAATACCATTGGATATATACTTTCTACAATGGAATGCAATCAGGAGTTCTTGTCGTTGGTTTTGGTTCCTCATTCTTTGACACATCAAGAAGATGCCGTCAAGGAGATCCATTATCACCTTATATATTCACCCTATGCGTAGAAATACTAGCAGTACTTATAAGACATAACCAACATATAAAGGGAATAAAACTTGGTGACATTGAGTATCTCTGACACAATATGCAGATGACACAATGGTTCTGAACGGTGCATTTACTCTGTTTTCACTGTATTCACGTGTTTTCTTCGCGCACTTTTCAAATTTAAAAGTAAACATAGATAAGACGAAATTAATATGGATAGGCTCAGCGAAAAGACCGAAATGTGATAAAGGCTGGATAGAGGAACCTTTCGAATTATTGGGCAAAACACTCTGTATTGATCTGGATATGGCAGATATTAATTACGAAAAACAATTGAAACGCAAATAAGACACCTAACATTTTTTGGTTAGAATACTATTCTTAAACCACTGATTCTGCCAAAACTTAACTACCTATTCTCAGCTATTCCAAATCCACCCCAAACAACTATTGATAAATTTCAAACAAAATGTTTCAAATTCTTGTGGGGAAATACACCCGACAAAATAAAAAAAATCACAAATATGTGATACTAAAGATGGATGAATTAAATGCCCTAAAATATGAGATTTCGATGATAAGACGAGCCTTTACAACCCATTCTAAAGGGTGTTTTTTATTCTTTTTTTAAAAACCTATAACAAACAATAAAAATGTGTACGAGATCAACAGCCGGAAACATACCCATATATATTATCTAGAGTAAACAATAAGTTCAATGGAGATTTCCTGATTTCTTTGTGGGCTTTCGTTGATGGTCTAGAAAATAATAATATTCCTGCCGTAAGCATTCTTTCACAAATGTCTGGTTAAATAATAGCATACACCAGGAGAAGAAGACTGTTGTCGACCAATCATGGTCTACAGAAGGCACAGATTTGTTAATGTTTTATTGTGATGAAAAGGGACACTTTCTCTCATTTGCTACAGCGCTCATGAATACGCAGTTTACAATGAACAATTTGTGAGCAGTAGGGTATATATGTCTTGTAGATATACATGAGGTATTCTTCAAATTCCATATAAAGTGGCAGAAAGACAGTATGTTGTATTCCTTAGTATCATAATCAATTTTGTCAGTCACGCCATGGACATCGGCACCGAGAAACATCGTCGTCATCTATTTTTACATAACAGCATCAAATTGATCAATCAGACATGAAAAGAAATGATTTCATCAAAACATCACAGTTCAAAATAATATTGCAATCATAGTCATAGCAATGTCTATTACTATTAGAGATGCATTACATTATAAAGTTCATGCATTTGTAACCGTGTATGAATTTTATGGTACCGTGAAAATCTGGTCTCTATGCTAGTCTCTCTCTCCAAATTTTTGGCTTATTCTCTAAAAGGAAGTCTGATTACAATAGCTCGTCGATTTAGTTTGAATGAACCAACATCAGTATATTCTTTGATATAGTTGTCTGAATGATACTTTTTAGCAGTAAATAGAAGGTTGCTGCATATGCTTACTGGACAGTTCTGTGTTGGAAGACCTGCGTTGTACAAGCATCCTCCAAGAAATGTTTTAAAAGTAGCACCTTGAAACTAAGTAAGAGTTTTGTAAACAGAAAATTTCATATATTGTTGTTGGTACATTTGTTTGTGTATCTTTCGGCCCATGTGCTTCCCGACGGTTCCGTGAACAGCGGACAGCAAGCTATTCAGTATTCGATCTGCGGGCCAAGCATATATGATGTGTGTCAAAATGCATCACAATCTTAAACCTTTCGTTCCCGAGGGAGTTGTGTGACACTGTTAAGGCACGACAGAGTAGAAATTAACTTTTCAGCCTAATGTTGATAGTGATTCTGAAGATTACAGATGTTGACATCCCCAGTATGTTGAAATTGATAACGAAGTGAACAGACTTTCTTGACAAGAAGCTTGAAGTGCTATCCCGAGACATTAGGAGAGAACAGAAAATTTTAAGAGTGAAAAATAATGAACTGAAAGAAAGAGTGCTAAATGTAGAAGTGGAACTGGATAATACAGAGCTACCAAGTAGGAGCAACATTTGATTCTGAAAGGGGTTGAAAGCTCAGTTAGAGAATCTTGGGATGTGTGTGAGCAAAAAGCAAGGTCCTTCATACTGAAACCGATAATATTCAGATATAAAGAACACATGGAATGAAAAGCGGCGTGTATGAGGCCTCAATAACACACGTCAGTGAAAAACGGCCATATGGAACGTGATAGAAATATCTGTAAATATGTTATTCCTTTTGCGGTTGAAGCTCGTGAAACACAAAAGAAAGCCTATTTATCATACGGCAGCTTGTAATTGGTGATCGAGTGTACACGTTATAGCCAAAGATGGCAACATTTTAGAGAAAGTGGGAACAAGGCGAAGTCGACCACTAATGTCTAGGGATCCATGGGTTGAACAGAAGTCCAAACAACATGAGACTACAGAAGACAAACAGGGTGATGCATAGAAACTCGGCAGTGTCCAGAAGCAAGTTCATAAGGGGATGTTCTTTTGTAATCATAATGCAACTTTGTTTGATATATGTTTATGACACATCCAAGGAATTATCTCTAAACTAGAGATCTGTATCAATTTATACTTCCTTGATGCAAGAAAATAGTGATAAAGTAACAGATCTCATTAATAATCGTGTATGTTTTGCATCTCCTTAACTTCAAGACGGATTAAGCATTTTGTTCGATTATCAGGTCCCCGTTGTACATGCGGAAGACCTATTAGCAGTACCCCACTGGAATACACAGTGAGTGGGACAACTGAGTGTTTGTCAAGCTGGAGTTCGAGTTGTCGCCTCTCATCCAGGGTGGACTCGTCGTACACCCAGAAATTTCCACCTTATATCTCTTCAGTGTGCGGTAGAGCATAAGAGTCCTTTATTGTTTGTTGATGAACTCTCTGAAGCCAATGCACATATGCAACTTTCCACCATTCCGGCACACTAGTACAACATTAGATGACCAAGGTGAAAAGGAATGATGTATGACTCCACTTCACATCATTCACTTCTTGGTACAAGTCTTGGGTGAATCCCTCTGTGTCTCTGCTTGAAAGGTCGCTCATCCTCAAAGGCAATCTTATACTTCCCTGTTGTCACAAGTCCTTCGAAGCGCTTGTAGAAGATCTTCATTACTGCTGCCCTGGTCAAATGCATCGTAACAACAACTGTCCTCAACATCTCACATCTAGTCTCTTATGGAATGTGTTGAAGCCTTGTTCAGCTCTAACCTGCAATCTCATGCAACAACATATTCTTCTCTCCCTGGCGTGCACCTGAAAAACAAGCTATTATACTCAGTATGTGGCAAAAGAAAATTTATAATCTTAGGAAGCGTGTTGGCGTTTGAATTACTTAGTCTTACGAGGAAACTAATAGCAAGTCCAACATATGTGAGAAGTGTGGTACTTGATAGCATCTTAGCAGCATTACATATGAAATGAAAGAAAATTAGAATGTCTATAAAGAAATTCCCTATTTTGACTTTTACCATACGTACCTGAGTTTTTTTCAGGTGAACCATTGATTTGTCCTTGAATGTGTTTGTGATGGGAGCCGCTGGTGGGGCAGGATACGCTCACCTTTGGAGAACACTTAGTATCATCACTATCTGAGTCACAAAGACATGGTCAATATATAGTCGGAATAGTTCAATGGATTTTGCTTTTAGCAGCGCTTCCTCCCGAAGCAACCGAGTTAGCTGACTGTAAGTGTTTAGCTTTATTTTAAGAGACCATAAACCAAGAGTTTGAGAAAGGATACTTCAGGGTAAAGGGATTTAAGCAACCATAATTATCATGTATAGATTGATATAAATACTTCTGCACAGTGTGCTTGATTTCACTGAAATGGAACAAAATATTCACAATAATATATACTCCCCAACAAGTAAGGGATATTCGAAAATATCAGATGTCACAGAAAATCAAAGAGTCACTGAGTGATGGTAATGCATGGATTAGAAAAAGGAAGGATTAGGTGTGACATGACAGTCAACAGAACATGTATTGTAAGGGTGCAAACAACCAAGAAAGGCGACAGGGGTGTGTAAAAAAATGAACCTTTGAAATTACTTGATCAATAATAGCTCATATCCATCCCCACGATTGGTCAAACATTCGTTTATAAAGCGTGGTATGGTCCGAGTCTTTTCCATTCCTCTTGCAGCGACTGGCCCAGTTCGACTAAGCTAGCGGATGGCTGATCATGTCCCAGACTTGCTCTTTGGGGGAAAGATCAGGACTCATGGCTGCCCATTGAAATATGGTGATGTTCTGCTGCTGGGGTTCGTCAGTTACAATACATGCACAGTGGGCCAGATTGGCGCGCAGACGTCACAACTATTGGTGCCAGTATGTTGTCTCGGGTCGTACTGTACAGTGACGCTTCTGTGGACAATATGCAGTCGCGTTCTGGCATTCATATGGTGATATAGTATAACAGCCCCACCTCCAAATTACGTTGCCTCACGATGACGTTCGTTAAGACGCCTACAAAGACGTCCACACCTATCGAGAAAGTCCCGAAACAATCTTGGCTCATCTGAAAACATTTCACTGGACTGTTTGCGATTCCTCCAGTTTCTTATCCGTGAAGATCCGGGATAGAATAGGCCTTCAGCAACCCATGCTTGTCGTAAGAGGCGACTATGCTTGTCGTAAAAGGCGACTAACGGGATCGGGTGGTCAGGCTCACTGACTTGTTTGATGCATGTGTAACATGTGGTAAATTGCTTTATTTTAATGTTGCATTTAAAAAGGGGGGCCCACAAAATCTAATAGTTCGTCACTCAGTTACTGCAGCTTTGGCATTCTTTATCGTGTCAACCGTGGTCAAAGGGGAAGCAACTCTATGTAAGCACGTCCTTATATGGTATTTCAGCTAAGGGGTTCTCATCTTTGCCTTCATGAGACTCGCCATTTTTTGACAGTAAAGCACCGAGTGAACTTCAGCAATTATCTTTGCGTTATTCTTCCCCACAGGTTCGTGGCTGCATCTCACCTTGCTTCCCGGCAAGTGTAACAATTTTGGGGGCTCGTCCGGGATGCGAGATGACTATGTCCTACACTCAAGGGGTAGAACGTTACCGAGGTCGCTGATGGTGAAATGGGACTGCAAGAGATCCATCAACTTTGGAGAAGGGGATGGAAGCCATGTTTGACGTTGTCCATGTCTAGAGTTCCTGAGTCTCGTATGCAGGATGAAATAATTGGTAAACATGGCAGATGAGGCCACATACAGAGCCAAGGGACTGCTGTATCAACTATCAAAGGAACAACTTTGTCATCTTGCACTGACACTACAACTACAAATCAGCAAACCTGAGAAACTGACCTCACCTGACCTGTTTAACATACTTGAGGAGTTCATCGCAAATGCTGTTAAGGAGGAAGACCATGGTAGGGCTGTTGGGAACAGGATTCAAGCGGAAGCTGAGAAACTTATTGATGTAACTGGCCAAAGTTTTGTAACATCATCTGGAAGTAATGAAACACAACCACCCTCAGTCGCAGCTTGGAAAAGAGACTTCAAGGTAGTTGGAGGACAAATCTCAGACAAAGGAACAGGGATCAGTTACGCCAGTCTAGCACGTCAGATTACCACTGGGTTGGAGAAGGGGTACAGTGAGAGGGAAGTGGTGGATGGGGTTATACGGGTTGTTGAGCCTTCCAGTTCACTACGACACTATCTAGATGGTAGGGCAGACATCTCTTTAAATACACTGAAGGGAATCCTGAGATCGCACTTCAAGGAGAGTAGTGTCGCAGACTTGTACTCCAAGTTAGGGCGTTTAGCCCAGAGCCCCACTGAGGAATCCCAAATCTATCTACTTAGGGCCCTGGACCTTAAACAGAAGATCCTGTTTGCTAGTAAAGAAGAAAACACGAATGCGAATGAGACTCTTGTACAGAATATGTTCATACAGTCACTGAATTCTGGTTTCACAGATGAGACTGTGCATGCTGAGATGCGCCGTTTCACAGAAAATCGTGTTGTGTCCGATGAGGAGCTGATCGAGAGACTAGGGAAGTTGATTATTGATGGGAATGAACGAAAACAGAAAACGACTTCTAAGAAAACTGGACAGAGTGGCAAGGTCAACAAAGTTGAGGGTTCCGTTGGTGAAGCAGACAAGAAATTTCCTGAGGTTGAGCAGTTGAGAGCAGAAGTTGCTACTCTACGAGAGAAGCTCAAGTCACGACCATCACAAGTACAATCACCAACTTCAGCTAAACCAAGATTCAGAGTGTGTCAAAACTGTAAAGAGGGAGAGATGTGCAAACATTGCTGGAAGTGTGGAAGTGCTAATCACATTGCCATCGGTTGCAGAACCAGCAAGCAGGGAAACGGACAGAGGTCACTTCAGCAAAGGGACCTGGAGTGACCGAGCCATTAGAGGAAGAGATCCCAAGATGCATGATGTGCACACAGGAGGTGAAACAAAAGTCAAACGTGTGTTCTGGTTGTCATACTGCTACATACTGTTCCATTGCTTGCCAAAGGAGACATTGGGCGCAACACAGAAGCATTTGTCAGGCAATCAGGAAAGTTGCTTCGGGTTGTTCAACTCAGGACTCACAGGTGCCAACCTCATCAAGGAATGACATGGAAAGGCTGAAGGGGAAGGGATGTTATCTATCGCCCAAGCAGAAGAAGACCATGGTTTCTCTTGTAGGGGAAGTATGCGAGATGGATGTTTACCTCAACGGGTCTCAAACTAAGGTGTTGTGGGACACATGTGCACAAGTCAGCCTTGCTCGAGACTCTTGGCTTATGGACCATTTCCCGAACGTTCCAGTTAAACCAATTTCAGATTTAATTAATACTGATTTGCAGGTATCAGGTCTGGGCAATAGCACAATTCCATACTCTGGGTTTGTTGAATTAGATCTTAAGGTTAAGCCTACAGATGATCATGTGTTAACTGTACCTTTTCTCGTCACAGATTCAGATGATGTGACACAGCCTTTAGTGGGTTACAATGTAATTAAGGTGTATGTTTCAGGTGTTAAGGACTCGGACTCTGTTAATGTTGTGAAATCCACAATCCCAGGTGTTAGTTCCACAGGGGCATCAACGGTTGTGCGTTTGCTAAAAACAGAATCCCAACCACTTTGTTCCATCAAGACAGGTAGAAAGAACATCCACGTGCCAAAGGAAAGTACTGTAATTCTGAAGTGCACATCTAGAATGAGTGAGGTGACAGGGGAAGGTTTGTTTGTACCCTACCCTGAGTTCCCGATAGTAGATGGGTTGGAACTTAGTGAGACCTTAGTTAAGCTTCCCAGAACATCAAGGGGACATGTGAACATTGTTGTTAATAATCTCACAAATAGTGATATGGTCATTCACAGGAGAACTTCCCTTGGAGAGGTACAACCAGTTCAGTCAGTAATACCACTTGTGCGGAAGGGAGACAGCACAGATAAACAGCAGCAGTCTGAATCTGCAGCACCAGGAAGTGATGAAACTTGGGATCCACCTGTTGACCTGGACCATCTCGATGAGCAGCAACAGGAGAAAGTAAGATCGGTCCTTCGTGAAAACTGTCAGGTATTTTCTAAGTCTGATGATGATGTTGGGGATGTTCCTTCTCTAGAATTGGAAATCAACTTAAAGGATGACTCACCCATTAGAAAAACCTACATATCAATACCACCACCCCTGCACAAGGAAGTGAAGGATTATGTGACCGACTTGATTAGAAAGGGATGGGTATCTAAATCATCTTCCTCTTACTCTAGTCCAGTTGTGTGTGTACGAAAAAAGGATGGCAGCCTGAGACTATGCGTGGATTATCGCCAGCTAAATCGTCAAAGTTTTGTCGAGCGACAGCCGATTCCAAGAATCCAAGATTCTCTAAATACTTTGCGAGGGAAACAGTGGTTCACACTCCTTGACCAGGGAAAAGCCTATCATCAGGGCTATGTAAGAGAAAAGGATCGTCATCTGACAGCATTCATTACTCCGTGGGGTTTGTACCAATGGAATCGTATTCCTTTTGGTATATAACAGGCACCGGGATGCTTCCAGCGCTTCATGGAGGATTGTCTGGAAGGACTGAGAGACGAAATATGTCTGCCTTATTTAGACGATGTTTTGGTGTTTAGTGAAAATTTTAATGACCATGTTGAACACCTAAGAACAGTATTACAGAGACTGGCGTGAAAGGGTATAAAGTTGAAACCACGCAAGTGCGAACTTTTTAAACGGGAGGTCAGATATCTTGGCCACTTGGTTTCTGCTGCTGGGTACAGAATGGATCCAGCTGATAGACAAGCTGTGCTTGACCTGAAGAATAGGAAACCCTGTACAGTAGGGGAGGTGAGACAGCTACTGGGATTCATAGGGTACTACAGAAAATACATTCCAGATTTTTCACGGCGGGCGAAACCAGTGTATGATCTCCTAAAGGCAGACACAAAGGGATCAAAGGGAAAACAATCGAGAAGGAAAGGAGTTCTACAAGGTCAGGCTGCAAGTAACCAGCATGTTCAGTGGGAGGAGATACATCGGACCACAGTGGATGAACTGGTTGACTTCCTTGTGGCTGATAAGATTATGACCTATCCAGATTATAATCAGCCATTTATTCTTCATGTGGATGCATCTCAAGAGGGTCTTGGTGCCATTCTTTACCAAGAACATGGGGGTCAAAAATCTGTCATTGCATATGGATCAAGGACATTGAGCCCTGCAGAAAAGAATTACCATCTTCATTCAGGGAAGTTGGAGTTTCTCGCCTTAAAATGGGCCATAACAGATAAGTTTAGAGACTACCTTTACTATGCTCCCTCATTCAAGGTCTTTACGGATAACAATCCTTTGACTTATATACTGTCATCTGCAAGATTGGACAGCACAAGGCACAGATGGGTGTCAGAGTTGGCGGAATTCAACTTCACCATTCACTACAAACCAGGGCCAGCCAATAAAGATGCTGATGGATTGTCGCGCATGCCACTAGACATCAATCAAGTTGTGAAAGGTAATACAGAGGAGATATCCCCTAACAGTTTGGAGACAGTGTGCAAGTCAACTTTTGCCTCATTTGTTGCTGACCATGAGTGGGCTACAGCCTTTGGAACTAGTGCAAGACAAGTAGAGCAGGAGCTGGGAAAGGTAATTCCAGTCGTGAGTTCAATAGACCCCGAGGAGTTGAAGAAAGCTCAAGAGCAGGATGTTGGCATAAAACGGGTAAGAGACTATCTCAAGAAAAAACGTAAACCCATGCGGTTTGAGAGGAGAGGAGAGCCACCAGAGGCAAGAGCCTTGGTACACGAATGGAGCAAGTTGTACTTCAATGAGGATCAGATCTTGTGCAGGAAGACTCGCCTGCCTGAAGGCCTGTTTAGATCACAGATTGTCATGCCAGAAGAATATCGCAAGTTCGTTCTGAAGGAGCTGCATAACAACATGGGACACTTGGGCATAGATCGTGTTATAGCACTGGTTAGAGATCGCTTTTTCTGGCCACACATGGCTAGTGACATCGAACATTACATTACTCAAGAGTGTACTTGCCTGAAAGACAAGAAGCCCATGAGACAAGCTAATGCTCCCTTGAAGCCTATTATAACAACTTCACCTTTTGAACTTATTTCCATTGACTTCCTTCATCTTGAAAAATCACATGGCGGTTATGAATATATACTTGTTGTAATGGACCATTATACACGTTATGCGCAAGCATATGCAACCACCAACAAGTCTGGAAGAACTGCTGCTGACAGACTGTTCAATGATTTCTTCCTGAAATTTGGGTTTCCTACCCGTTTGCATCACGATCAAGGGCGGGAGTTTGAGAATAAACTTTTCCATCAACTCCAGAAGAGTACAGGCATTGCCAGATCCCGAACCACTCCCTATCACCCAGAGGGAAACGGACAAGTAGAGAGATTTAACCGCACTCTACTCTCAATGTTGAGGACACTGTCCAGTGATCATAAGGCTGACTGGAAAAGTCATCTAAACAAAGTTGTCCACGCTTATAATTGCACAGTACATGACTCAACAGGCTACTCACCTTTTTACTTGCTCTTTGGGAGACACCCGCATCTGCCCATCGACTTGATGTTTAAGACTGGGAAAACTGTTTCTGAGGCTGACAAGCAAAATTACGTTAAGAGATGGAGGGAGTGCATGGCGGAAGCCTACAGAAATGTGTCAGAGAGAACACAACAGAAGTCTGAGAAAGCAAGGAGGGCACATGACCGTCGTGGAGTGAGTGCTGTTCTTGAGCCTGGTGACAGAGTTTTGGTGCGGAATTATGCAGAAAGGGGTGGTCCAGGTAAACTGCGGTCCTACTGGGAAGAGCGCATCTACCAAGTTGTTAAGAGGGTAGGTGACGACACCCCAGTATATGAGGTTAAGCCTCTCCAAGGACCAGGTAAGCTTCGAACACTTCATCGAAACATGTTGATGCCCTGCAATAGTCTTCCTCTACAGCCCCAAAATTTGAATCTGAGAAACAGAGAACAACCAAGGGCAAACAGACAGCGGATAGCTGACACTTCAAATGAAACCGATCAAATATCTGACAGTGACTCGGTCGACGAATATGAACCTGTATTTAGTACACATCCTTTGCACGAGATCAACAACACTGGGGGTGATCATGACGGCACAGTGGGTGATGAAACAGTTCCCCCAGAAATGGAGAATAATGGTTCCCTTGACAGAGTGGACAGTTACTCCACAGATGACAATCAACCAGTAGAGGCTGACGACAACCAGCATTTGGGCTCTGATAATGGAGATCAGTTAGTGACAGATGGAGACATTACAAAGTCAGAGACTGCTATTGATGAGTGCGTACCCAAAACTCCAATTAATGAGGTGCAGACCTCACCAGTCAGTTATCATTCCTCACATCGACAGCGTCGTACACCAGCACGATTCCAGTATGACTTGTTAGGTCAACCCTCTTACTCAGCTAATGTAGTGAAAGCATGGTCTTATTTCCCAGAAATGGTAACTATGATGGCTCCTGTGTATTGTTACCTCGTGCCAGTAACATACTACTAGTGTGAAAGAAGTATGATTGAACTCTTTGATGAAGAACTATTCACCGATCTCCTGTATGTTTCTAGTATTTACGAAGTGCCATGTGCCAAAGGGATTTTCATGTGATAAGGAATTTTACCTAGTTGATTCTGCCTTGTGATGTGACTGAGATAAAAGTACAATTCCAAGTATTGATTTATTAGTACCTAGTATTGTTGTGTATCTCATCTGACTGTTTGAAGAAGAGATGTGGAGGGATGAATCAACTAGAATAATTAGCTAGCAGTGTGTACAGCATTGAAATAAGCTACAATGTACTCTGGGTTTAGCCCAGGCAGAGCTGTGATTAATATGGACTGGCCATCCATGTTTCTACACTTATCTGATTTTCTGTACAGTGTGTATAGAGTGAAGACTTGATCTTCAAAGTAACTTTCCGAATAGCGTCAGAACATTATTAATGTTCCCTAGGAAGTGCTATATTGTGTCTTGTGGAAGACATTGAAAGGTTGTATATGTGGTTTCAGGAGTTATTTAAGAATCTTGTATTAGATTGAATGCATCTTGTTTGACTTTTAGTCACTGGTTGTTCATGATAGTTAAATGTCGAGTCGACATTTGTTTTCCCGGGGAGAGTGTAACATGTGGTAAATTGCTTTATTTTAATGTTGCATTTAAAAAGGGGGGCCCACAAAATCTAATAGTTCGTCGCTCAGTTACTGCAGCTTTGGCATTCTTTATCGTGTCAACCGTGGTCAAAGGGGAAGCAACTCTATGTAAGCACGTCCTTATATGGTATTTCAGCTAAGGGGTTCTCATCTTTGCCTTCATGAGACTCGCCATTTTTTGACAGTAAAGCACCGAGTGAACTTCAGCAATTATCTTTGCGTTATTCTTCCCCACAGGTTCGTGGCTGCATCTCACCTTGCTTCCCGGCAAGTGTAACACATGTCATCGATCCCAATTGCGTGGATCGATGCTCTTGATACCAATCACTGGATTGTCTGGTTCAGACTCGATTATTTACAGACCGCCGTCATATAGCTGGAATATTGCTGAGTGGGGCGTAAAACAACCAACCAACCAACCAACCATCTGACGACGTTGAGTAACACAATCGTCGCTAAAGTTTGTTCACCCTTGTATTCTCTTGCACGACCATCAGAGCTGTCAAGATGAAATCTGGACTCATCTGTGAACAGTATACTGTTCAAGTCTTGTCTTCTGTCTACATCAAGCTAGGCGTGCCTGGCTGTGAAGTGGAAGCAAAATTAGGCGTCTCTGGACGTCGGGGCAGGATGTTGTGCTCCCGGTTGCGTACGGTTTCGTCACTAATTGGTCTCAACCCAGGAAGTGTCCGAGCTGTTAATTTGGCAGTTTGGTATGGATTAATGCGCCGACCGAACATGGTTGGCTTGTTGACGTGACGTCACACGTGGACGACCGGCCCGTCCAGGGCAAGTCATAATTAAGTGTCTCGGATCCCTCCTGTGGACAACGTCTCAAAAGAGATGATATGGTGTTTCGGTGAACATTAAAGTGTCTGGTAACTTCTTTTTGCGCCATCCCTGTTTGCAGCATACCCACGGCGAACATGGGTTGATTATTAGCAAGCCGTGGCATAGCGTAAGCGTTATGTGCGACAAAACAAACGTGTTTTATGAGCATCTGTATGACAGCTAAACAATAATTGTGTGCTTTTCCCATTCACAAAAACACGGGAGTGTCAGTATTATGCTCCCAATAAACACGCAAACATCCAAATTGTTTGCTGCGTGTTAACATGCACGTGGAAATTGTGAATCATGGCCGAATTAAGGTCGAGGAAATGACTTCATGAATATGCATTAAATGATGCATTATTTAATTTCCGCATAAATTTATTTCTATTGGTTGGTTTGTTGTTTAACGCCGCACTCAGCACTATTCTACCTATATGACGGTGGTCTGTAAATAATCGAGTCTAGACCAGACAATCCATGCAGTGATTGATATCATGAGCATCGATCTACGCAACTGGGATAGGTGACATACATCAACCAAGTCAGCGAGCCTGACCACCCCATCCCGTTAGTCGCCATTTACGACAAGCATAGTCACCTTTCACGGCAAGCAATGGTTGCTGAAGACCTAATCTACCCCGGATATTAATTCACGGGTCTTATTTTTATTGAACTTTATATGAAGAACAGTTACATTATTCCGTTGATGTACATTCGAAACTTAAACAGGTCCAGAAAAGTTAAGGATGACCTGTCGATAAAGATATATAAGTATATGTCACGTTTAATTACTGATTATATTTTAGACTTGATATTTTGAAACCAGTGGATTTTGTAAGACACTTGCACTTAAGAATCCCACAGCACTGACTTCAAGCAGGGCATGCAACTGCTGAGTATTTTACATTCGCTTCAATATGCGGTTTGGTTTTGGAACTGAAACATATCATTTTCAGCAACTTAGGAATGAGATGTAGGATCAGAGAGAAACTTCAACCAAGAAAACGTGCAGCTAAAGAGTTGATGTTTGTTATTAGCTCAGTATCTGACAGAATAAGATAATTCGTTTTACAAATTAATTATCTTTAATAAAAACGTCAAAATGACAGCCAACACGCTTATTGTCGCTATCTACACAATTTTATCGAAAACAGAGGATTACATGGAAACCTGATGTAATATCCTCCGCCCAAAACCTTAGCCACGCCCACACGGACAACCCCGTGCCTTTACCAGTTCGGTCATTTTGTATTGTTCATTACTTCGACTTTCGCCGAAAAATGTTATTAACCTGCCAAAAGGTGTGGGTTGGGTTCACGAAAACACGCATGGACCTATAAAAACATGAACAAATAAACAATACTTCTGTATTATTGAAACAGAATATCGATATCTCCCGCCATCCTTGTTCAATTTGATTTTCGGTCTGCAGCTTTCGACCCGACATGAAATCTATTACCCAAATATCCTGCCATGAATAATCTCGAGTTTCCATCCCATTACGTGGTCCAAGTAAAGAAACAAATAAACACGTCGATCCATCAGGTCTCCTTTCTAGGACATTCGGAATAGTCAAATATTGCGCGAAACTGTCCGTGACCCCGCGTGACAAGTGACGTTATTGTGACGTCATTATATGAATGACGTCATTACCTTACAATCTGCTTTGTCTTGAGAATAATCGCTGTTTGTGTTGACCGACTGATCAAGAACAATCGACATGTCTTCGTCCCCAGCTACAAAAGGAAAGCGTGAGTATCTAGATCTGCCATACTACAAAATCATGCTTCAGAAAAAACAAACTTGAACAAACATGCATATGATTTTATAAAAAGCTGTCGTTTTGAGATTTGCTGAGCAGAGGTGGCATGTTGAAGATGATCGAGAACAAATCGCTTTGATCTGGGAATATAAGTCCCATTGTCATGATTGTAGGCCCTATAATTTTATCGTCACTGACCAAATCGACACCCTGTTCTAAGACACTATAGGGACATTCAACAACTCTTTCTTTCAACTGTAGATCTACCACATGACAACCATGTTCAAGTCAGACAATTATTAGAAATTAATGACGTATACGTACTTATCTCGTTTATTTTTCTTGTAACTTAACCACGGAACCAAATCAGTAAGCCTGCAGTTCTTCTCATTACACAGCTTGACTGACAGTTTATATCACAAATTTGTGTATTTTAAATGTTTTAAAAACATTCTTCACATAATGTAATAGAGCTTTAGATCTATACATACTGTCTATATATGGTGTATTTTTTTTCTCATATTCGGTTAGTGGTGTTGGTCGTGTAATTGGGGAATTTATATCGTAATGTGCGTCTACTAAAGGCCAGATAAAATAGAATTATTTCGACATGTAATACTTGTTGTGTTGTAATTCCTACTGTAGTACTAATATTATAACTATCGTGAGTTATAGTGACAACTCATGTATACTTGCTGAAAATATTATTTTGTGAAATACATCTGTCCATATCAGTGATTGATGTGTAAACCTTTACCTCCCATGTAGCTGCAAAGATCCCACGTCCAATGAACGCCTTCATGATCTTTGCAAGAGAGTATCGCCCAAAGGTGAAGAAGGAACATCCAGCAGAGGAGAATCATGTCATCAGCATAAGGTGAGTCGCAACCATCAGTATTAGTGAGTCAATGACATCTTTGTTCGTGAGTCAGTGTCATCAGTATCAGTAAGTCAATGTCATCAGTATCAGTGAGTCAGTGTCATCAGTATCAGTGAGTCAATGACATCTTTGTCAGTGAGTCATTGTCATCAGTATCAGTGGCTCAATGTCATCAGTGTCATTGAGTCAATGTCATCAGTATCTGGTGAGTGAATGTGAACCGTATCAGTTATGTTTTCAGCATTATGTGAAGTAACCTGACATTCATTGTATTCACTGCCTGCATGTTGTGTGTGGCAGACTGGGCAAGCTGTGGGCAGCCCTGGGTGATGTGGAGAAGGATCACTACCAGGACCTGTCTAGAGAGGCTGTCAACGAGCACAGGAGGAAGTACCCAGGTCAGACACAACTGGAATCATGCAAATATATTATATGTATATTAATTAACGAGTCTTCTAAATTTTCTGTTTGAAAGCTATAGTAGGGCTGGCTGAAAAGTTCTAAGCCTAACTGTGAAAGACCCGTACCAAGTTGATGGTTTTCATTTATTTCGCCACATAGTTCCCTTCCAGGTTTACACACTTTTGCCAGCAATGCTGCAAGGCCTGGATGGCGGTCAAGAAGAAATTTTCTTCAGCCACCCTAAAAAAGTCATTCAGAGCGGAAATGACGTCATCATTACTAGGAAAATGGCGACAGGCTAGTTCCTTTTTCATTTTGGGAAACAGGTGGAAGTCTGACGGGGCCAAATCTTGTGAATAAGGGGGATGGTCAATGCGTTTGAAGCCACAATCATGGATCGCTGACATGGCAACCACCGATTTGTGAACAAGAGCATTGTCTTGGTGGAACAGGACTCCTTTAGTGAGCATTCCTCGTCGCTTAGCTTTGATAGCTTCATGCAACTGTATCAGTAGGCCTTTTTCAAGATAGTCAATAAGCAGAATACCCTTGGAATCCCAAAAGACTGAAGCCATCACCTTTCCAGCAGAAGGAACCGACTTGGCTTTTTGGGGGGCTGGTGATTCCGGCTGCTTCCATTGTTTAGACTGAATTTTGGTTTCTGGTTGCAAGTGATGAATCCAGGTCTCATCCATGGTTACAAATCGGGCCAAAAAATCGTCAGGATCGGCATAAATTGTCACGGGACTTCAGGAATCTGACACGTTTGTGATCCGCTGTCAAGAGCTTTGGCACCCATCTTGCAGAAACTTTTGTTATTCCCGACTCGTTGGTGATAATGTGCTCAACCCTCTCATGAGAGATGCCCACAACACTGGCAATATGTCGAATGGTCAATAGTCGATCAGCCATCACCATGTCATGCACCCGGATAATGTTTTCCGGAATGGTTGCTGTTGAAGGCCTTCCTGGATGCGGGTCATCATCAAGGCTCTCTCTGTCACGCTTGAATTCCGCAGCCCACTTCTTTACAGTGGAAAAGGAATGGGCATCATCCTCTAAAGTGGAGACCATGTCAGCATGTATCTGTGTTGGAGTTAGCCCTTTCAGTTGCAGGTACTTGATGACTGCCCTATAGCCAGTTTTGTCCATTTCTGGTGATTCCAATGGGTGGGTTCACGAGATGGTCTGTTACAAAGACAATAACAACACTACAGTTGCAGTTCTTATGTCTATGATTCATTAAATCTTGTACTTGTTGGTGGCAAAAGTTTGTTTCAATCCGACTGAGATATCCCACTTAGGCTTAGAACTTTTCAGCCAGCCCTCATATCTGGCTGGCTGTCCTCAGATGCAGGGATAAACGTTAGACACAGTCACAAATTTGAATTGACTATAGTTGTTTTCTCAAAAAAACTCATTCATTGGCATAAACTAGAAGTCTAAAATGAGCTGCAGACTAGTTGGATATAAACAATGATATCTACTCCTGCATTGTACTCAATATGATAAAATAAAAGATCATAATAAAAGTAGAAAATTATCATTCGTAAGATCAATGTGTAAATATTAGCCAAATTTTTTTTAACACTGCTTCAGTGTAAAGAGCAAGGGGGTTTGGCAGTTAGCACACACTTTGGCAGTAATACTGTATTGTGTGATATCAGGTTCATCAACCTAATAATACAACCAGTTTCTTGCTTATACCACAATCATAGAGCAAGAAGGTAAAAAAAGACAGCAAATCAGGTTCAATAATTTTGAAAAGCAAATAGTAAAGGGACAAAACTCTTGATGTGTGAGAAAGACTGGAGTGATGCAGATCCTAGACACTTACCACTTTGGCGAAACTCACGAGCAAAGGTATGGTGCTAACTGGGATTTCAGCCCATGATGTCAGGTTTCTGACACGCCTATCAGTATGAGACATAACACTGCACTGCACAGCAAATTGCGACAACACTGAGGGACGAATACCATAAGTCGTTATTGTGTTTCAGATTACAGGTATGAGCCGAAGCCAAAGATCAAGAAGAAGCGCCGTTATGACCAGTATCTATTGATGGACAGACTGCGGACGGCAGCAGCAGATGCTGCACGGGAACAGAGGGAGGAAGAAGAGGCAGCCAGGAACATCAAGATCACAGCATCTGTTGCAACACCTTCACCTGCAGCACCAACCTACAGCTCTTCCCATTCCCCCTGGGGCACTCACCCTTCCCTTCCCTCACACCTCCCAGCTACAGGACTTCCCCAGAACTATTACTACCCACAAGCCCCCAACATCATCCCTGCCCACTCACAGCCGACCAAGTCTGCCTACCTCCCTAGGCACTTCAGCCATGGGGCTCCTGTACCGTATCACTACGCCGGCCCCTACAATCCAGTGATGTCCCGAGGGGATCTTGGACAGCCCCTAGACATGACAGTCTGCAGGAACATCAGACCACCATCTGAAGTCCCTGGCAAGGTGTACTGTGAGCTGACCACACCGGCCCAGAGGAGCACAGGGGATGTGTCCACTCACTGCATCCATGACTGGTCATCACGAGCCACAACGGGCTACCAGAGTCACTGGTCAGATGGTTTCAGATTGGATGCAACTGCTTGCCACCCCACCGAAGGTCCTGGCCGGACCATGTCCTACATGGGTCCTGCTATGTACAGTGAGAGATCAGTCCCCACCAGCCACACCTCAGCCACTGCCCCGGGAACCTCTACCAAGCTCGGTGAGTGGACAGACATGAGTAGGTGCTGAGTGTGTGTTTCGTTAAACACTGCTTTATCTTGTATTGTGGCCACTTAGATATTGCTAAGACTGTCTCATAACGATGTACTCCCTCAAAATTTCAAACAGAACAGTTTTATCTCCTTATTCATCTACAAGTATATCATTACAAAATTTGAAAAAATATTATCACACCATCGTGTCCTAGAAAATGAACCCATCTGAAAGCTTGTCATACAGCGTTACTTAGAAATTGGCACGAGTCATGTAGTCCTTGCCAACTGCCCAATAGTTAAGGTACCATAAGGACAAGCAGAAATTTGCCATTTTTATGGGTTTTAGTATATGTTAACATTATAAGGACTAGTAGACTAAAACAGCTAGTTTCTAGTCATATATTTCATAAATTCTTGTACTGTATCATTATATAGTGATGGATGTGGATGTCTTTTCGCTCACAAGCAATATCAGTCCACTTTATCATTATTTCAGATACCAGTAAACCAGACCTGGTGTGGATCCCCTGTGAGCCCGAGTTTGCTCGGAAGATGGGATGGCCTCTAGATCCCAGCATGCAACATCACACTACAAACCCCAGCACCCAGTCCTAGAGATGACACACACCCATGTGATGCCAATGCTAGGGTTTTCTTTGACACTCAAACTTGAGAAGACAAAGCCATCTCTCTGGTTTAAACAGAATGAAAGAAATGTAAA
This sequence comes from Haliotis rufescens, assembly GCF_023055435.1. Classification (NCBI taxonomy): domain Eukaryota; kingdom Metazoa; phylum Mollusca; class Gastropoda; order Lepetellida; family Haliotidae; genus Haliotis; species Haliotis rufescens. The sequence continues at coordinate 17,547,290 of NW_025964223.1, forward strand.
ATATGCGTATCGTCCTTGTAAGTAGTTCTCAGATCTTCATTATTGATCTAATTTATGATGTGCAGCAAGAAATTGCCATTAAAATAAAACAAATTCAAGTGTGGATGTATGTTTTAGCTGATATGCTTGTAAAGACAGTTCATAGTTATATCAGCTGACCTGAAAAACAGATCCTTGACAGTTTCCTAGAATAACCTGCATTGGCATCAGTGAATAGTCACTGCCTTAATATGAGGTGTACTCAGAACCAGCAACTTCTCCAAGTCGCGTTGATGTAATCAAGTTGACCTATGAGAGTGCTATTACTCTCCTACAGAATGTTCTGTGGGAGGCTGATCACACAGACTCACCACAGTTTCCTCCCTTTAAAATACACTATTCCAAGTGAGACTTCTGTAGCCTTTTTCAAAGAATTCACATGTGTATGAAACACATGGACAAACTACGAGTAGTGAGTTGTGTTTAACGTTGCTTTTGACAGTATTCCAATTATATCAAGGCAAGTCAGCTATATAATGTGGGAGGAAAGCCCTATTTGATGCAGGTTCAAGACATTTCCCATTTTGGTGAAACCTATGTGTATGGTGAAACATAATCAGTGCAAACGGGGATTTGAACCCATGATCATAGGATTTAGGCATGCTCGAGGGACGCAACTCTGCACAGCATATTAGACGACTGACACACCCATGCCCCAAAATACCAATGAGGCATCATTAGCCAGTCAATTCCCCATATTCTAAATATAATTTTCTAAAGAAAATTCCAAATTCGTCTCAGGACTAATGAACTAGTGATGACACCTAGCCCTGACATGTGAACACAACTTACACTTACACTCAGTCTTCTCAGTTATAACTAAAGTACTCATGGAAATAAAAAAACAACTGTTTTGCTGGATTTAATAATCGACACAAAGCATTACGTAGATGTAAATACGAAATAACAAAACAACTGGAAAAGTACTAGTCTGGATTTGCTGGTTTTATCTCAGCGCTCAATACAAAATGTACTTTACAGGAGGTAATTTGTAGGCACTTTCAACATTCAAAAATAAAACTAAGTCCAAATTGACCTCGCAGTAACAGGCTATAGACATTATGCAAATTAGCCTGGAAAAAAAGTTATCAAAACAACAATAAAAATAACAGCTATGTTTATGTACATAATAATAATGACATGTAAGTTGTTGTTTGAGAAGGGATTATGTTACTTTTACGTTCTGATATTTTGACGATTATTCACTATCCCACAATGCCACTCACAAATCACTAACCACTGACAAATCACATGCACGTGGGTTTCAAGCACCTGTTTTCACCTGTCGTCAAGGTGTCATAGGTCATGGACATTCACCTTGATCTACTAACACCTGGTTATGCTCAGTTTCACAATAGTCTGTTTTGCTCATATTTTTACACACTTTTATGTGTAAAAAGACATAAAAGCCTTTGATACACTGTATTTGTGCCAAGGCCTAATTAGTACTAATTGAGTTGTTTGAATATTTATATATTTTGTATATTAACTGCATTTATTTAAAATCTGAGATCGAAAAAATGTTTTTTTTCATTTCCGTGAGTACTTTAGGAGTGCTTTGACTTTCCTCCAAATGCTTCGACAAAGACCTTTTCCCTGAAGGATGTCTTCAGTTACAGATAGTCCGCTACCCTGCAAGTGTGTAACACTACGAACTAACATCCCCTCTCTGCCAAATGAAGAACATTACAGTTTTTGTTCAACCCATCAAAATACTTCCCCATATTAGTTGATTACCACAGCCAGCAATATTCCATCTGTTTATGGTAGCCTGTAGATAATCCAATGTCAACCAAAGAGACCAGTGACTGTAAGCGTGGAAAATGATTCACAGGAGTACAGACAATCAGCCAAGTCAAAAAGCCATATCACCCATTCCCTCCCTTTATTGGCTCTTATGACAAGCATTTAGGAGTTTCGTATAACATACAGATGTTTTATTCAGTCTGTTGGTTCAGACTAGTGTTAGGTTCATGCATGGATCCTCTATAAATACTGTATTCCAGTGTTGTGGCACCAGGGCCCACTTGCACAAAGCGATCTTAGCGCTAAGATGATTTTAACTCCCATGCTTAAACATAGGCTTACAATAGTCGTAGCGCTAAGATAGCTTTGTGCAAGTGGGCCCTGGAGATGATCCTCACTGGCAGCCCACACAAAGACAGAACAAACTGTAACATTCTGATGATTTATTACAATGAAAATGGAAACATTAACAGGACCCAATCAAGTGGACGACTTACTGTTGAGGTGCATCAATGAAACATTAGACAATCATATTTTCCAAAATGAAATATCCTAATTACAACATGACTGTCAAAGTGTTATCGGATCTCTCAAATCTGGTACTTGTAACATAACCAGGGATGAGAATTTTCCTCCGATTACGTCATGTCAAGGGTCACTTCTGATATACACGCCATTACATTATGCATATAAAATCATATAGTTCCCCAGACTCTGACCAAGTTCCAGTGCTAATATTGTTTGTCTAAAATCCCATTCTCATCCCTGTATAACCACCACTGAACCTGGACCAACTGCTGTTTCCATTGCCAAACATTGCTATGTATAGTGCAGGGAAATATTTCTTCAAATACTTATTAAATGCATCTAGTGATCTACTGGCTACTGAACGCAGGCCAGGACACACAACCTGTAAGTGAACCAGACTCCCTGGTCACAGATGTCCATCTACACAGCATCTCATGCAGAGATCTCAAGACAATCCTCCAGGACGTCAAGTATGTCTTCTCCGATTGGAGACTGCTGGGCTTGTTGGCTACTTGTATATACACAATGATAAAATCAAGAGTCATTCCTTGCATGCTCCACTGGAGCTGAAGTTGAGCAAGGTGACACCACTGTTCCTGGTCACTGTCAGAGATGGCCAAGTTCCGGTCAGTCAGTAAACCAACAGTGTCCACACACATCAAAGCTCATCACATCTCTCACTGCCCCCTGTGTTAGTCACCTCCCTGGCAGAGAAAATAACAAGAGTTTGATTTTGAAATAACTTCCAAGAAGACTGCAGCTTCTTTGGGAAGAATCGTTTCATATAACATGTCCTGAATAGGCCCACCTTATTTTTTTCATAATTAAGTCATCATTTCACACAAGAAATATAAACCAGTTTCGATTTCAAAAGACAAGGTCATGAAGATAATTCATATCCAGTTAGTCTACTCATGATCTTTTCATAAGCCCCAGGACAATGGACAAATATATTTCTTCTTAATTGGTCTGTTGTCATTGAAACAGGTAATGACAAAAAAACATCCTACCTCTTTCCCTTTCCGTAGCTTCACCTCCAGCCTGGAACATCAACATCATCAACATTAGTACAGAAGATTATTTCACATGATGCATTCAACAAACGCTAATCTCAAGGCTGACTGACTCCTTGATTTTGCCAACACACTTACAATTATATAATGGGGATTCATGGGCAGAACATGTTACATGCTACATCCGTGTTACATCATACAGCACTGATACATGCTACATCTGTTACATCATACAGCACTGATACAGCTGTTTCATCACACCTGTGTCTGGCCTTGTTCTTGCTCTTCTTGTGTCGGACAGCGTTGGCCTTCAGCACCTTGCCGGAGTGGTTGGTCTGGGGAGGGATGTGGTTGCCATTGCTGCTGGCATTACTGGATTGGCTGTTGCCATTGGCAGCTGCGGCGGCTAAAGTGGAGTTGGGTGTGTTGGCGCTATTCTGATTGTTCTGGGAGTCAGGGCTGGGCGGCTCTCCTGTAATATCACAATATCAGTCCTATTGGTCATGTAATAAATACATAACAATGAATCAGTTCACACAGTGAATTATGTTACTACATTGTACAACTAGTCCTGATTTCTACTTTGAATTCATATTGATAATTGGTCTATCTAATTCTGATAACAATTATTCATATAACATTACATGATTGAGATAGCTGAGGTAGGCATAACCTCATTAGAATTATTAATAAGAGAAAAGATATGAACAAAGATACATCAATGTCAACTTCCTCATCATGATGCTAACAGGTTGATTACAACTCTGATGGACATGTTCATTGAAATTACAACACAAAAGTATATACAAGAAACCTATTCATTTTCATAATCATTGTGGTCATTACTGGACAGACCTAATTATGACAGTAATGGGCGGATTGCTTACGTTTCTCCTGCTGGTCGGCTACACCACTCACAGCCTGAAAAACAAGAAAGCTTATCAGGTTATGCAAAATATATAGTGAGTGAGTTGGGTTTAACGCCGCTTTTAACAGTATTCCAGTTGCATCACAGCGTGTCAGCTTAATGAGGGAGGAAAGCCCAAAGTGATGCAGGTCTCAGACGTTTACCACTTCGGTGAAACCCACGAGCACGGGTATGGTGCTGACAAACCTAGAAACATAATTGGGGCGAACCGGGATTCAAACCCACAATCATAGGTTTCTGGTGTGCCCAAGGGACGCAACTCTGCACAGCGAATCGCGGCGCCTTAGACAACTGGGCCACCCATGCCCCCTGATAAAATATATAACTATCACCCAGTTAATTATGAGTTACATACAAATACGCATGAACATTTTCAAAACAGAATAGCATAACTGTGTAATTACCCAATGTATATTTCAAACTTACGTATATGTATCTCTTTACAGATACGTATTTACTGATCAAGTGCAGACATCACACATACAAGAATTCTACCGTAGTCAATAATGTCTAACACTATGTCTCGCTTATTTTTAATAAGACATGAATAATGCTCTTGTTAGTTTATGCTGCGTGATGTTAGACTTTCGGGGCCGCAAACAAACAGATACAAACCAGAAATCACCCAAAACAGTATTTCAAGCAGTCTCGTTTTTAATAAAATGTCTACTAATAGGTGTAAAATTTCACAATAGACTGGACCCAAGGGAGTAAAAATATATTGTTTTTTGTTTGTTTGTTGTTTAATGCCAAACTCAGCGATATTTCATTTATCTGATGGCAGTCTATAACTAATTGAGTCTGGACCAGACAATCCAGTGATGGACATCATGAGCATAGAATATTGAACACCCAAAGTAAACTATCAATACCAAATGTGAATGATAACATTAGTAAATTCTCAATAGCTACAAATGTTATCTGCACCCTGTTTTCAATGATATAACATTCTACTGTACATACATATGACAGTTACAGGGGCATGGGTGGACCAGTCATCTAAGACAAAGTAGACACACAATTCATGGATAACAACTTCTTTAATACTGTAAAGGCAATGTTTCGGTATAGATCCTGATACCGTTGTCAAGCAGGACTGAATGCAGAACATTGTACAGAATATATATAGTAGGTGGATATGTTAACTTAGTAGCTTCCTGACAGTCACGTGGGCATGGGTGGACCAGTCATCTTAGGCGCCGCAATTCCCTGTACAGAGTTGCGTTCTTTGGTTATGCCAGAAACTTATGATTGTGGGTTCAAATTTTGGTTCACCCTGATTATGTTACTAGGATTGTCAGCACCATACCCATGCTTGTGGGTTCACCAAAGTGGAAAACATCTCAGAACGGCATCACTTCAGGCTGACAGCCGTGACAACTGGAATACTGTTCAAGGAGACACTAAACTAAACTCATTCCTGCCTGTTACACATGACCAACAACAATCCAACATGGAGTTCATCTGTCAGTTGTAGACAATGGCAAATGAGTAAGCTTCAAACACCATCAAATCTCTCTTCACTATACTAAGTGTATTTCACACAACAAAGACTCACTGCTGCAGAAGTAACGGACGACTTGGAAAACAACCGGTCTGCCTCCTTAAACTTGCGATTCCTCTTGTCTGCCTTACTGTTAGTATTGCGGCTGAAACACAAAACATGTAATCTCAGTACCTCCTCAAGGATGAGGTCTTACAAGGTAAAAGTGAAAAAAACCTAAGACTCATTAGAGGTCATTACGAAGAAACAAGTAACGTCCAACATGTCCAAAACAAAGGTAACTATCTGTGATTGATTTATGAAGGAAGTACTGAGACAGTGTTCCTACTTGGTGTTGGAGAGGTATCGGTCCCAGCCACGGATTATGTTGCCATACAACTGTGTGTCCTCCAGGTAACTCCCTTCAAATGCGTAGATCTGACGTTCTAGGTTTGCTAGTGTATCCTGCAACATTCAATATTCAACTTTCAGTACAACATACAACAATCAGCAACAGTGAAACAATAATGAAACATTCAGCATTGTGCAATAGCCATATATAGTGTCCCGTACTGTTCATGTCAGGTCTCAAAGATATCTCTTCTTTCTGGGAGCAATGTGGCTTTATTAGGACTCCATCAGACTATTAAATAAAATATCAGAGATTAATACTAAAAGGAGTGACTGAGTTAGGTTTAACATGTTTGTTGCAAGTTTTGGAAATTCAATACTTCCGTAAAACTTAATCAAAATATATTACAATACAATATCTTTGTCAAAAAACAGACATACACAGCCCTAGCTGCCACCTCTCCAGAATCTTTGAATCAGTGTCAAAAGAAAGAGATGGATACCACAGGCAGATGACAGAAAGCACTTTAATATGACTTATTTTTCTTCAACTATTTAGTGACACAACACTATAGCCATGATAGCCAATATGTATGCTTCTGATATCATTTTAGTAAAATCTAAATATTTTTTACATTTGTATACTTATCCTGCATTACTCCTTAATGCGTAGTAATGCAGGATAAGTAAAAAATTTAGTAAAATCTAAATATTTTTTACATTTGTATACTTATCCTGCATTACTACGCATTAAGGAGTAATGCAGGATAAGTAAAAAATAAGGTTACTTTAAAATATCGTAATCAGGCTTTCCTACCACATGAAGCCGACACACTGTGATGACAGTAATACTGTTCAAAGTAACATTTAACATGCAAGGGTCTGAAACTGAAAGAGTGAGTTGGGTTTTACGCCCTTTTAGCAATATTCCAGCAATATCACGGCGGGGGACACAAGAAATGGGCTTCACACATTGTACAATTGTCAGAAATCGAACCCGGGTCTTTTGGCATGACGAGCAAACGCTTGAACCACTAGGCTACCCAACCGCCCTGGTCTGAGGCTGAGAAACCTAGGACTATGCTCGGTGATCAACATGATCAAGGTGACAACACAACATTTGACAGTAAGTTTGTACAGTCCAGTTCTCACTGATCAGTCTTATCATTTTCTTGTCAAATGGTTCAATAGCTTCAAACACTTACCCAATATTATTGTTGTTTATCAATAACATAACATTAATCATGTTAATAATCTTTCAACCTTGCATACTACATGTACTAGTTACTGCGGCACCCTACTGACGTTTTGGTTTCAAAAAGGTAAACAATTAGAGCTGTGTACTGGTGTATTGCAAAAACAATTGTATTGCAATATATTGTGATACAGGTATCTGTATTGCGCTACGTATTGTGATAAACTGGGAGCTAAAGAGTTTGACAGTGATCAACACTGATTATATTTGCAGACCCTGTTTTCTACATACCAAAGTAAATATTTAAGGGTGCCCGTTACTACTGGTACCGGCTATATTGGTAAATTGAGGCTCATTCTTTCTTACGTGTCACAACATCCTTTTTTTAAGCTACACATATCAGGTGATTTCAAATACCAATTCTTCATCAAGAGTTTGATGGTATACACTTGCCAAATCCCTTCAAAATGTTTTCCGTAATTCCTAAATGCACGTTCGTGAAGAAAGACGTTAATTCTCAGTTACCTGCTTTATGTGCATTAGCATCATTTCGTACAATTCCTTCAACATCCGGGGCACAATCTTACCCAGTCCATTGAACAAGTTATATGTCTTTCATTTTTGAAAAGTCTACACATATAAATCAACACGTCATGAAATGGTTAACTTTCATTGAGAAAATATCCTAAAATGTGAAAAACTAATTCCATTTGTGTATTTTTCCTTTTTTTCACATTGGTTGTATGGCTCCATATGCTGTCATCAAAGCTATACAGAGAGCTTGCGACACAGTCACTTGATGCATAAATATATAAATTGTCATGCTCCTAACTCATGCAGTAAGATATCTATATAACTATGCAAAACATGTAAAGTGCACTGAAAGGCTTGCATAAGGCCAGTCTGCTCTGATAATGCTGATTCCAGAATAAGCATGTTTGTTTAAAAACGACAAATGTCTGGTCATGTGATATGCAAATTTGGAAAGATAATGGTTTCATGCAGAAATATTTCCACTCTGACATCTTAACTCATATTATGGTTAAAATGTCTAGCCTAATAATGATTATTTACTAATTTCGACTGGGACTTGCAAAACTATTATGAGAGTTATCATGTCCCATGGTCATTACTAGTTGTTAAGTCGTCAGTTACATGCCAAATGATTAACCATAAGTACATGGAAAGGCAACAGTACCATCAAATAACAGTTTTTACGCAAATTGTAGGCTTCAGAGTGAATATTGTTTTCTCTGTCAAAATCTGTCACTGAGTGATGTTGCCGTGTACACATTTCCATCAGAAAAAAACTGATCCGTGGACTTTGTATCGTGCACATGAATAGAAACATTAATCTAGTCTACAACACAAAAGTTCCTCACAGCAATTTCTGCCCGGCGTCGCACTAACTCGACTAATTCCGCACGGGTATCTATTGGGTGAGTATTCTTCATGGCGGCCATTTTTAGACTAGTTTGACAAGAGGAAGCTCCCGACAGCGATAATATTGCCCCATTCTCGAAACCCACTGCGGATAGCACGCGCTGAGGGGAGCTTGATTCCAAGAGCGCGCATTCGTCACCGTTTCCGGGTCGGACCGGATTGCGATTGCAGCTTTTCGAGGTAGCGGAATTGGCCGAGCATGGCTGAGTACCTCAAGTCTCACGGAAAGAAGCGAATGGGGACGAATCAGCCGATCGAGTAATTTTCAACAAAATCAACACCAGGAAGTTATTTTATTTATAGACACCTGGTTTTCAAGGGTATTTTAACGGAATAGACTTGGCTAATTTTTCGAGACAGGGCGAAAAAACTGGATCGATGATTCGCTTATATAGGATATGGACTCTTACAGACTACAACTGGGAAAACATTTTTTAACCTGTTGGGACTTTTATTAGAAGCCAAGTTTAAGATATAAAAAGACAAAACAAAAGCACAACAGAAACCAATTAAACACGCCATTTCAGGGATACATTTGTCGTATAGTTTCTGAAGTATATTTAACTCAAAGTAAAAATTAATCCGAGAGAATTCTGACAGATTTCCTGTATGTACTAGCTACATAGTTTTAATGACCCACTGTGCTGCTCCCGAGTGGAATACGAATATAATGTATATATTTATTTCTTCAGTTTTTGTTTCTTCCATCGAACATTATTACACCTTAGGACAATACTTGGTATTAATTTATGTTTCACTTTCTTAGAAGATGGAATTATAACAACGATTAGATGAACAAGTCTCGACTTGCAGTGGAATGTGGACATATAATTAAGCGAGATGTCATCGATCTGGGTTGGGGCGGCGACTTGGAGGAAAACCCGTGAAGATCCGGGGTAGAATAGGTTTTCACCAATCCATGCTTGCCGTAACAGGCGACTGTGTATGTCGTAAGAGGCGACTAACGGGGTCGGGTGGTCAGGCTCGCTGACTTCGTTGATGCATGTCATCGATCCCAATTGCGTGGATCGATGCTCATGATATCAATCACTGGATGGTCTGGTCCAGACTCGATTATTTACAGATCACTGTCATATAGCTGGAATATTGCTGAGTGCGGCGTTAAACAACAAACAAACTGGAGGAAATGCGGAATATGGTGGAAATATAGTGACAAACGAAGAATCAATAGAATCTGAAGACAATGATATCAGCGCTGTGTGGAAATAGTGAAAAAAACTACCAATGAATAAAACTTAAACTTGCTTGACCATCAGTAGCCGGTTTCGCCAGATAAATTCGGTGACGTTTGCTGAGGCGCAGTTTTAGCCAGCACCCGGATGTTGCCGTCATTACTAAAAAAAACACAAACAACATGTTTGATTTTCCTGTTTGCTTTAAGGAATTAACTACATTAGGACGAGTTCCATGATCGTAAACGTGACCGGTATCTGTGGCAAGATATAACGCATGTTCACATTATCAAATCAACCCGCCAACTGTTGATACTTTTGTAAGGGCAATGTCGACCTTGCAATTTGTAAACCAGTGTCTAATTATTTAAATTCTTACATCTATCATGAATTATCGCCAAGAGGCTTAAATTATACTGAAGTAAACGTGTCATCTTCCGGGTTTGGAGTGATATACATAGAAGACACATGTGCACGTCCGCACCGCCACTCCGCTATGCATGGTTGCTGCTGTCATCCGCAATGATAGACAGTATAGTGAGTGAGTTGGGTTTAACGCCGCTTTTAACAGTATTCCAGTTATATCGCGGCGTGTCAGCTTAATGTGGGAGGAAAGCCCGAAGTGATGTAGGTCTCAGACGTTTACCACTTCGGTGAAACCCACGAGCACGGGTATGGTGCTGACAAACCTAGAAACATAATCGGGGCGAACCAGGATTCGAACCCACAATCATAGGTTTCTGGCGTGCCCAAAGGACGCAACTCTGCACAGCGAATCGCGGCGCCTTAGACGACTGGGCCACCCGTGCCCCCTATAGACAGTATAAGTTACATAGGGTTTGCCCGGACCATGGACATGGATATTATTTCACATCATTCTTATTTCAACAACACCCATCTCAGTTCATAATAGAATTAATACATATTGGTAGTATGTCTCCGTAAAAGGCGACTAAGCTTGTCGTAAGAGGCGACTAACGGGATCGGGTGGTCGCTGACTTGGTTGATGCATGTCATCGATCCCAACTGCGTGGATCGCTGCTCATGATATTAATCACTGGTTTGTCTGGTCCAGACTGGATTATTTACAGACCGCTGTCATATAGCTGGAATATTCCTGAGTGTGGCGTTAAACAACAAACCAACCAACCGTTTGATGCAAGATCATAGGAGCGAACCATCATCTACTATACGACAGATGAAGAAGTAAGCATATACTCCGAAATTATGTTCCTCATAATAAAGAAGTTGACATCCATATATTCTCTTCCTTATGTGTATCACTTCTAAATGCCTTTCAAAGAACTGATAAAAACTTTGTTCCAATTGTTAAGAAGACAATTAATGGTATTCTAGATCAATGTGAAGACAAGATTCAAGTTCAAAATAAGAGATTATTAACAATTGGTGACCAATTACTTTGGGAAATGATACTTTTAAATATTATTCTCATCAACACGTAAAAATGAAAATATAGCTTTAGAATCCTGATAAGAACAATACTTAAAACGGCTTGAAAATAAGTTTGGAGAACAAAATACAGAGAGAGATGGGGGAATTAATGGAAAATTAAAGGCAGCTAAACAAGAAATGGAAAATATGCATAGAATAAGCTCTTTTATAAGATCAAAAGCTCAATGGATAGACCAAGGGGAAAAAAACCCTCAAAATTGTTTTCTACAACTAGATTGTAGAAGCTTTTTAAACAAATCCATAGCATTACTTGAAAAGGGAGATGGGACACAAACAAACAAACAAACAAACAAACAAGATGAACTAATTCAAGAACTAAGATATTGCTATCAAAGACTGCAAATTGCACCCAAATTGATTTAGAAAACCTGTGACCATGTGCCGAAACACTGCAAAGGTCCAAAACACAACTATGATACCCTTATAAAATATATCACCATCAAATTGATGCTCATGATGTCAATCACAGCTTTGTCTGGTTTAGACTCGATACTAGTATGTACAGACGGCCCTGGGATAGCCCGAATATTGTTGAGTGCTGCGTTAAAGACGCATGTTGTGGTGTGTGAAAATATATGTAATAACAGTACCCCAGAATAGTTGTAGGTCCGCTGAAACCATTTTATTTGGTCTTGTTGACTGACCATGAAAATGTCTGTCAAACGTTTTATGTTCAATTCATTGAAAATAAACACAGCCAGCCTATAAGTGTGAAGATGCTGATGATGTAAATGGGATGCTGTATTTGGACCACATTTTACTGCTAAAGAATGGAATTATCTTCACTTGCTCTCATCAAAATGTTACAAATAATGCCAAATTATGATTGTTTCTTTTTAGAATACAACAAATATTTACAGCAACAAAAAATATCTGAAAATGATAAAACGAAAGACTGATGATTCGTTTGATTTTTGGCACTCTTCTGTCGAAACAATACATCTTTTTTATCATTGTCATATAATAAGTTATGTTTGGAAATAATGTAAAAACTAAATATGTTATAAACGTCTTATACAATTAGCAATACATTATATTTCATAACTTTTTGTACTTCTTGGGGGTACCTTTAATACAGACAATATACTTAAGACAATCAGTGTAGCGCCAGCGCAGCATACCCAGGGGACCAGGCTGTACCATCAGTCCTCACCAACGGATAATGCTTCAAACCATATATGGTCGATATCTATCCTTAGTTCAAGAGAAGAGGGGGCACGGGTGGCCCAATCGCCGTGCAGAGTCAGCAATGTCAGCGAGCTTGACCACCCGATCCCGTTAGTTGCTGATCATCTTCACGGGTCGGTCTGTTACGAGACTTTTCATATATCGGAACAAAAGAAGTTAGGGATCATTTTTGTTTTTGGCGATATTCTTTGGTTGTAATGACCGAAAACACAATTTCATCAAATATCCTCACATATATTCATGGCCCAAGTTTATATTATTCAGCATATAGTTCTCATGGGGTAAATGCTGCATCAAAAACACGACACTAGTCACGTGGAATGATTTTACTTGCAGTGTAAAGACGACAAATGTGTATAGTGATATATTATATACGATACTCCACGCCAATCATTAAATATGAACTTATTCAAATAACTAACTAACTAAATAAATACACATTTACCAGGCATAATCATGAATACACATGAGGGGATGCATATCCGAGCTTCTGTCTGTATTATGAAATATATAACTGACAACGAAACTATAGACACATGATCAGTGATAATAACGCCCAGTGAAACGGCCTCGCAGACGTCGGAATCTGCTTTGAATATTGTTCCAGGTCCGGCGCATGCGCTCCATTATACGTTCCCGTCTGGTGCGCTGGCTCGTGTACTTTGAGGTGAAGGTCGGCGGAAGCTCATCCACGACGGAAACGCACACGGAGTCGCCGATGTCACTGATGTTGACCGCAAGTCCATCTTCCTGCTGAGGAGCAAAAGAGAAACTTAGAGGCTAGTCGTTATGGTATCAGCTAGGAGAGCATGATGACATTCAAAGTCAGCTATGTTCTATATATAGCTGCCCAAACCTACCATACCATTATAAACGAGTCTCTCGTATATAGTAACCCTGATAGAACCCACAAAATTTTTTCTTTTTAATGTGTACCGCATTTCCTCTATTACACGCTGAATCTTTAATACTCGCCGGCCTTTCAGGCGCCGGATCTGTATTCCTATTTTCTGCTGTGATATGTTGTGATTAATGTTGACCGTTTCCTGCAAATGTACCATTTGTGTGACTGTTTAATTAGGGAGTGTGTTGCCACCGTGTCAGCTTTAAATAGAATACACGCTGGCCTCAAATAGAAGCCTGGTCAACGTCTTGCCCGAAATACATGTATATTGGAGTCCGGTCGTCTGATGGAGGGCTCATTTGCTCTGGAACAGCCGCGAAAGGGATCATAGTCGCAATATTTAATCGTAACCTTACGGCGTATTTCGCACCTCAGCCTGTTAATCCTAATTTATCTGGGCAAGAGTCGATTACGTCCATGCAGGCACCGCGATACAGCGTGAATATTTCTGACAGCGGCGTAAAACAACACTCAAGCATACACAAAACAGGGGTTCGGGTTGTAATTGTTGCCGAACTCGGCAATAATTTAGCTATATGACTGACTTGAGGATCAACAACATGGCCAGACAGACCTAACCTCCTGAAGTCGGACATGTAGCTGGAATATTGCTTGGTACGGCAACAAATACAACATGACCAATCGTGTGGATGGGTAAGTGTTGTTCGATTGAAAGGGGAACTAGGAGAGGGCCAGTTTGCAGACCCATATAACTTGTATCGGGTTATACCACAGTTCCAGTTATTGCTGAGTGCGGCGTTAAACCATAAGCAAAGACCACAGTGCCCTACATTGTTTGTGTGCTAATTTGTATTTCATAACGTGCATGTAGATACATCGCAAACGATTACCCTAATTATACAGAGTTTAAATGCATGGGGAATATTCATAATGGTCATCAGAAGCCACAATGTCCACCGTCAAACTTTAAACAGACATGGACACAGGACCTCACCTGGCCGCTGAGTTTGTTGAGGATCACCATGATACGCCGTCGGGTGTAGTGGTCTTTGGCCACTCTGCGCATGATCTCTGCTCCCATCACACTTCCGGTCAGGTCCCCGCACTCACTAGTGAGAAACACCTTGAGTTTTTGTCTCAGACGGCGCACCTTGGGTAGTTGGGGCTGAAGGGGCGTGCCCCTCTCTAGGTGGTAAAACGTGTGGTTATAGGTGTATGGTGGTTGGTCCACACAAAGCTCGTTCTCCAAAGACATTTCAGAATCGGACAAGATAATTCTGCCCAGGTCTTTGGACAAGCGTTCTTCCTCCCGGGGCTCGAAGATTCCTTCAGGGAATGGTCTTGCCGGGGTCACCTCCCCCCCACCTGCTGCTTCTCCGCGAACATGGTCTTCTGCAACCTGAACATCGGCTTGGTTATCTTGCGGCTGTTCGCGATCATGGACCTCGCCTGCAATGTCAGCGACTACGCCTACAATGTCAGCCAATACGTCGTCAACGACAGCTCTTATATCCTCATGGTCCCGCGGACGGTCACGTGATGGTGACGCCGACCTGGAGCGAGGCTGGACGTCTTCTGGGAACTCTTCAAGGTCAACCACCTCGATGTCGGAATGACGACCCCCCGGGTTGACGCGTTCATTATCTGAAGGCAGATCAGCCTGACTGCTCTCTTCACTGTCTGACTGCATTTCAGGCTCGTCTAACTCAACAACATCGGGAGCAAACTCAGGTTGGTCTTCGGGCGGTTCGAAGTCGAGGAGAAAAAGATGTTGGGCAACAACTTCGATGTCTGGAAGATAGTCCGGTGCATAGGCGACGGGTCCAAGGTCGTACGGATAGTTGGCGTTGTCGTTCAAGTTTCCTTCGTTATCGTTTGCGACCAAGGCTTGCGGGAAGCGAAGATCCGAGGGCGCCATGTTGACGTGCGCCACCTGTTGAGGATCTACAATGCCGCCATTTTGCATCACGTGGTACAGCTGGATGTTGCGGTGGCGGCGGTGGTTGTTCCGAGACTGGGGTACACCGTTGAGGGCCATCTGTAAACAGAGTTGAGTGTTATCCAAATGGGTACATGGTGTTATCCCTAAATGGGTATATGGTGTTATGCCTAAATGAATACATGGTGTAATCCAAATGGGTACAAGGTGCTCGCCAATGAGTACATGGTGTTATCCAAATGGGTACAATGTGCTCGCCAATGAGTACCTGGTGTTATCCAAATGGGTACAAGGTGCTAGCCAATGAGTACATGGTGTTATCCAAATGGGTATTATGTGCTAGCCAATGAGTACATGGTGTTATCCAAATGGGTATAATGTGCTAGCCAATGAGTACATGGTGTTATCCAAATGGGTATAATGTGCTCGCCAATGAGTACACGGAGTTATCCAAATGGGTATAATGTGCAAGCCAATGAGTACATGGTGTTATCCAAATGGGTACACGGTATTATCCAAATGGGGAAACGGTGTTATCCGCATAAAGTCTATGATTCGTGTACTCAGTCGTAATGCTGAAAGAATGTTACTTAGCCACGTAAGGTCATGCTCACGCACTCACTTTTCACGATCATTCAGGATAGGAGTTACAGGTGCCGCTATTCATATCGCAGAGTTGCGTGCCTTAGTTGTGACAAAGTACGAAATATGGGGATCCTGTCAACTACGATCCTTGGTTTGTCAGCATCAGGCCCGTGCTCGTGGTGTCACCAAAGTGGTTAACATAAATGGGCCTTTCTCCCACTTTAAGCTTCAACGCCATGAGATAACCCAGATACTATTCGGGGCGGCTTTAATAACACCCACTCACTGTCTTTTAACATGAAGTACAGTCTATACAAAAGGGCCTAAGTACCTGCACCGCGCTTCCCGGTTGATTTCGGAGAGTGCCGACTCGAACTTCCAGCCGCATCACCATACGCCGAGGGAAGGCAAAGACTGCCAGGGGCCCAAACTGGAAGTCACCATGTTGACTGTAACCACTGTCCAGTGGGCGATCTGTAATGTCCTTCTTGTTGGTGAGGTTGCCCTTCCTGTGTTTGAGGCTGCTGAGAGATTTGAGGATAGACAGGGTCGGCTCCACACACTGCAACCAAACCGTTGCAGGCAGCCCGTCAATCACCGGTTCATCTTGGAACTCTTCACACGCCAACTCAGCGAATGCTTGTTCGCCTAACAGTTTGTCCCAACGTGACACGGAGTAAGAACTGTACACAATCCTCTTATCGAGGTGTCTCAGTTCAGAATTCTCGAACCCCAGGCAGACATTGAGCACAGGGATTGATGCGCCCCGCGGAGCCACCGTTGCCAAACCCGCTAGCCACAGAACCTGCTCCCAGTCGTCTAAAGGCGTGTCACATCTCTTGTTGAGACATCGTAGTTCTTGGAGTTCAATGAGAAGCTGCTGCTCTGGGTCAAGGAAGAGTCTCTCTTCGCTCCTCGAGTGCCGGACGCAGAAGGCGTTCATCAGTCGCCCCACCCACTTCCGGTGCCGACGATGCAGTCGGGGCATTGTGGGAAGTTCTTCCGGTTCTCTGACGAGGCAGAATGTGAGAGGCACCTCCTCTCAGCTGAGCGTTTGTGGTCAGTCTGTAAGTGTAATATAAAGCCTGAATTAAACACACGAAGATCTTAAGGGAATAGAACCACCAGATCTTATGTCGGATCATAGATGAAATTTGTAAAGGAGTTAACATGTGCTTGCATGTGGCAATTGTCCGCCTATATTGATTACTCAATGGTTTGAGAGTAGTTTGTGTGTTTGTTTGTTGTTTAACGCCGCACTCAGCGGTTCGTAGGGTATAAAATATGGCTTTCAAATATTGCACCCATTTTGATTTCTATTGTTGTCTTTTTCACTTTAATGACACTAACTATTATGTTGTAAAGGTTGAATCAAGGTCTAAATTAATAATATTGCAAACACTAGAACGTGCATGTTAAATGCCACTACTAACTACATCTATGCAAATTTAAATACATTTTGAATAACAAATGGTTGATTAATACCTACTAATTGGTTTCTAAATATGACCACCATGGCCTTATTGAAACAAAATTGGACCAGAATTCTGTGTAGCTAGGATCGTGTTTACACAGTTTTAGCTGCACGGACCTTAATAGTTTCGGAGGGATGTCGAAAATGCAGTAAGACTGCATGAAAGTCAGAGGTTGTAACTGGGTACAAAATATGTAAAAAAAACCCGTACAATATGTTATTCCGAAAATCACATACTTGATGCATATCAAATTATGGCCAAAATGACATTTTCAATAATGTTAAAAGTCGGATCCGAATTCTGTGAGCACATTTCAGAGACAGCATGCTCGGATCATTCATACAAGGTTCCAGCTCCATAGTTGTAGTTTCAGAGCGGGTTTCGGAAAGGCAAAAAGTCAACCACGGACGAATGGACGGACAACGCGCTGCGCCATAAGCTCAACTAACTTTCAGTCAATACTTCTCTGATTTTAATAAGGTTTTAATGTCACCTGATCGTAATTCGTCGTCACAGGCGTTGGTATCGTTGATCTATGGTAATGACATGCAGCCACCGTTATATAACCTTAGGCTGTGTATTGGTAGGTGCAGCCACCTCCATGGAGCCACGACACCAACATGTGATGTAGTACGCCTGTTCTTGATCGGCGTGTCACTCAGTCAACCCAAGTATGCTATCATACAAGCATTTACTTCATACGTTTAGTAGAGTGAGTGAGTATGGTTTTACGCCGCGTTTAGCAATATTCCAGCAATATCACGGCGGGGGACACCAGAAATGGGCTTCACACATTGTACCCATGTCGGGAATCGAACCCGGGTCTTCGGCGTGACGAACGAACGCTTTAACCACTAGGCTACCCGACCGCCCCACGTTTATTAGAAGTCTGACATGAATGAGTGAGTGAATGATGTTGTTTAAGGCTCACTCCCTCCTGACTTATGACGGTGGTCTGTACATAATCGAGTCTGGACCAGACAATCCAGTGATTGACATCATGAGCATTGATCCACGCAATTAGGATACGATGACATGCATAAAAAAAAGTTTGTGAGTCTGACCACCCAATCCCATAAGTCGCCTCTTACGACAAGCATAGTCGCCTTTTACGGCAAGAATTGGATGCTGAAGACCAATTCTAACCAGTCTTCACGGGTCAGAAGTCTGAAGTAGAATTTGTAGCATTTGTACAAGTATAAATATTTCTCAAAGTAATGAAGTTTCGGGAATGGGTCCTTCACCCCCAAGGAACACCCTCGATTATCCAGTGTAGTATAACTCTGTTCTACTGTGATAATTAACATGAAGATTAATGTTACATATATTCGAAAAGAAATCTGCCTGTATAATAAATAACATTTTGTTGAGATGGTATAACATTTGTCTCCCTTTAGCTTTTTTTTCATTCATTGTACTCTTGGCCATGTGGCCTTTGATATCCAATAAACCTTTTCCTTCTGTCAGTCATAAGGGTGGTAGGGCAGCATACAGTGGTTTTAGAATAGCGGTCGCTCGTCACGCCGAAGGCCCAGGTTCAATTCTCCACATGGGTACAATGTGTGAAGCCAATTTCTGGTGTGCCCGGTTGAAGTATAGGTGGAATATTGCAAAAAGCGGCGTAGAACCATATTCACTCAATCCGAAAGTTATACATTATACTTATCCAGTTACAGTAGTGTGTACTTTCGTTTCCAGCATGAGAAAATATAATACATATGGTCAATATATCGGTGATACGTGTCAGGACGTGTGTGTAAAAGTTTATCTGGTTCTTTAAGAAAACATATGATCAAATAAATAAATAAAAAAATCACGAAAATCAAGAAAACTTTGACCCCCAATTCTACCTGACGTGTTCTTAGATTTCTTTGGGGTGTATTATAAAGCAAGTAATGTACAATGTAATGAATATTTGTTCTCCAACAACCTCCTCCTTGCGCAATAAGTCACGCATCTATGTCTACATCGTCCTTACCTGTGACTAAATGATTAACCTCATCCTTCGACTGTCCACGCCGGCAAACCCGTGTCAAATAGATTGTGGTGACGTCATCAATTACGTGACGTCACAGAAAGACGCGCTGTTTCGACCAATGATATTATTTCAGTGGGAAAATTGTCTTTTTTGACTTTCAAAAAATGGTAAATTAAAAAAACAAATAATTAGCGAATATGGGGTATAAATGAGGTATAAACCATGAACATGAAGAAAGAAAGCCCGGGCAGTGTGCCTACGAGATGGGCATCAGACACACCACGTGAAGATCCGGGGTAGAATAGGTCTTCAGTAACACATGCTTGCCGTAAAAGGCGACTGTGAGATGCGACTAAGCTGACTTGGTTGATGCATGTCATCGTATCCCAATTGCGTGGATCGATGCTAATGACGTCAATCACTGGATTGTCTAGTTCAGACTCGATTATTTACAGACCGCCGTCATATAGCTTGAATATTGCTGAGTGCGGGGTAAACAACAAACAAACAAACAAATCAAACACCACATAAAATGCTGTGCACAATAGTTGCTCACTGTATTATTAAAAATATCAGTTCTCCATTCACACTACTCTTTTTCTATTACGAGAATCGATATTTCATAAGCCTCCTGTGACGCCATCCCATTGTCCTCCAGCTGGTGCATTGTATTCCGGAGACAGGTTCAGTTTTCAGTACCGTATTTCCTCTATTTGACACCGGCTCTCTAATATGACCGTTTCCTGCAAACGTACTAATTGTATGGTTGTGAGAATGACGGGACCTCTAATAGGCGAAGTCAAAGACTTAAATAGACGCTAGGGCATCTAATAGAGGAAATACGGTCCATAGAAATTCATCATCCTAAAATATATTCAAATTCAAAGTTGGATAAAACACTTTTCCTGGTGGTAGTATGATATTTAAAACACTTGAATGCAATTAAAACCTTGCTTGATGGCTTAAATATCAAATAAAAACCAGATGGGCTGTGGGGAAGCCGCGTTGGGTCTTCCGGGAAGACCTGGGTTCAATTCCCCACATGGGTACAATGTATGGACCCCATTTATGTTGGTTGGTTGGTTGGTTGTTTAACGCCGCACTCAGCAATATTCCAGCTATATGATGGCGGTCTGTAAATAATCGAGTCTGGACCGGCAATCCAGTGATTCATATCATGAGCATCGATCCCCGCAATTGGGATCGATGACATGCATCAACCAAGTCAGTGAGACTGACCACCCGATAGTAGCCCCTTAGCCATTTATGTTGTCCCCTTTGTTATATTGCTGGAATATTGCTAAAGTCACGTAAAACAATACTCACTCATAAAATAATGTCAGATAAATTGCTTAATCCTTCACACTGATCTACCAATTACTGTCTGTATAAACATTTTGTTAAGCTGGTTGTCTACACAAACAGACCAGGTACGTTACTACGCACAGATTCTTTCACTCCTTTAGGAATGGCACCAGATTAACCAAACTGTGGTGAGGGAGTTTGTCTGAAGCATTTAGCTTCATTTCAGCAATTTCTCAATACGCATTATGATATATCTCCGAGAACCTCCCTACCAAAGATACATACATCTACCCCAGTTTCTAAACCAGTCTGTTCCCACAAAAGAGCATAGCCAAGGAGACAACTTGTACTAAAAACTGGGCTTTGCCACAGGTCCGAATTTTAGACACCCTATACATGGTCAGTTGTATTTGAAATAATTTCTCTGTCTGATTGTTTTTTGACACTGTGTGCTGTATGTATCTGTGTAGAGTGATCTGTAACATCTGTATGCAGTCATGCATATGCCATCCCATACAATTTTCTCGATTTTTTTTTTTTATTAGTTTTTTGATAGACAGGACTGTACAGGAATGTTCGTGTGTAAACAAAACAAATGTATGTTTCCTGTAACTGGAGAGGCTTATTAGATGTCTCTGACACAACGACCTTGACCTCATGAAAATTTATGTTGGGACAGTTTGCCAATGTGTGTATATATTTGTGTGTGATAGATAGTGCTAGCCCACTGACATCCCATAGCCAGTTTAACATGAATGCTCCACTCAGACACAACATAGTTATCCGGAGTCAACCAACCCTTGTTTTATCCCCTAAGGCTGGGCGCCAGAAATGGTAACAACTAAAGCCATCTTAAGGTGTTTTTCGTATGACAAAGCAAACGGAACCACCGACCTTGTGAGAATACAACATGAGCCATGAATGCTGCTGATGATGTTTAATGATGCTTATATATACAATGTACAAGGTAAAGATATTCAACATAATGTCACTATGTATTCTGTTTCCGAGCCAACAGGTCCGTGATGTATGGGTTTTTCTTCGCCTCCAACACCGCCTTCAGTTGCTCGACCTCCTTTACAATATCTGCGTCACTTAGGGTTGACACGGGAATGGCCTTGACCTTGCTGATGAAGTCCTGTATCAACTGTTCTCCATCCTGAAAGCGGTAACACAGAAGTCAGTGTTGCCACACAGTATTGGAGTCATATTAAGATTGTAGTGGAAACAGTGTTTGCATGAATTAATGTTAATTTAATCCTATTGAGAAATATGATAAAATTACTGAGGTAAAGGTTGTGCTGGATTTACGAATTGCTAATGATAAAAGGGACACAACTCAATTCCAGCCACCACTAGTTCCTGGATTACAAGTTTAAAATAAAGACAATCGACATTTTTATCTGTATTGCAATGCGTATGTTGAAATTATGTCGTCATGGCAACATTGCACCAAACTGTTGAGAGGAATGATGTAGTGATATGTTGTTGAAGGGAGATAAATACAGGGGAGACTACCTTGTCAGTACTGGAATGTGATGACATGAAGCTAGCATTGTCTTGGTAACAAAGAAGGATGATGTGTAACGATGTATCGTTATTGTCGCTAACTAGTCTGGTCATATCTATGTATACCCAGAGACTGACTATCTCTTTCATTTGGGGGGCGGTCGGGTAGCCTAGTGGTTAAAGCGTTCGCTTGCCACGCCGAAGGCCCGGGTTCGATTCCCGACATGGGTACAATGTGTGAAGCCCATTTCTGGTGTCCCCCGCCGTGATATTGCTAAAAGCGGCGTAAAACCATATTCACTCACTCACTCTTCCATTTGGAGACCATTATTACCTGGCTCTTGTTTGTTTTGTTTGTTTTGTTTGTTTAATGCCTCACTCAGCAATATTCCAGCCTTATGATGGCGGTCTGTAAATAATCAAGTCTGGACCAGACAATCCAGTGATTGACATCATGAGCATTGATGCATCGACATGCATTAGACTAGTCAGCGAGCCTGACCAACCGATCCCGTTAGTCGCCTTTTACGACAAGCATAGTCGCCTTCTATGGCAATCATGGGTTGCTGAAGACCTATTCTACCCCGGATCTACACCAATCTTTTTCCAGGACTGGGAATGTATAACATCTGCACGGCATTCTATCCTCATGCTCAATCTCATTAAGATCAGAGTTTGGTGCTTGCTACCTCTACACCAAGATCTAAGGACATCTGATTACAGGTCACAACAGAATGACCACCTTGTCAACTTGTCAACAATGAAATGATTAACAGGAAGTCAACATTAGCGTTTCAGAAGCAGCTTTCTCAAGCTTCAGGCACTTGTTTCAAAATGGAGATTTCCCTCCCAGACTACACTTTGAAAAGTGTTTTGACAAAATTTTCAACTCAAACTTTGGAAACTAAACGAAAGACAATTCTGGAATGTCTTTTGTTTGTTTGTTTGTTTGTTTGTTTGTTTGTTGTTAAATGCCAGAATGTCTAACAGTTGGATCAGATTGTACGGCAGTACTTCCAAGGGGGTATTGAAAATCTCTACTGTTTCAAATTTTGGAAAACTTTGTTTATGTTAACCTTATCGAAGTTGCATGATGAGGAAATACATTCAAATTTTCACGATCCCAAAACGACGCTCTGATTGGTGGGATGAAAGGTTGTTCTCTGACAAGACCCGAAATAGGATATCCCCAGATCTTTGTGTAGACGTAGCAAGCACTAAGAACAGATTAATGAGATTGTCTTATTCTTATCAGAAAAAATACCACATGCATGTTTGCAAGTTAATAGAGAGCTACAACCCATTTTCAACATACATCTCTGTATTCTGTAACACCCTTTTCTAGTCATGCCATGTATGTTCTGTAACGAACTGACCTGCTTGGCACACTTGCGTTTCTTGACGGCCGGTTCTGAGTCTCCATCGAGGTCGGTATCGGTGAGGCTGATAGACTGGTAGTCTTCAAGTTCACTGGCCTTGACCTTGGCAAACTGTCCCAACAGAAATGTTCATTAGGTCAAGGTCGTTGTGTCAGAGACATCTACATAAGCCTCTCCAGTTACAGGAGACATACATTTGTTTTGTTTACACACAAACATTCCTGTACAGTCCTGTCTATCAAGGAACTAAAAAAAATGAATACGAAATTCGAGAAAATTGTATGGGATGGCATACACTGACATGACTGCATACAGATGTTACAGATCACCCTACACAGATACATACAGCACACAGTGTCAAAAAACAATCAGACAGAGAAATTATTTCAAATATAATTGACCACGTGACACTTCACCAAGGCCTTCCAATGGATGCTTCATAATTTCCTAATAATCAGTTGACCATTCTTTACTAGTATGGCTACTACAAGATATCGTTAATGGCTCATGAAGTTTGAGTGAGTGAGTGAGTGAGTGAGTGAGTGAGTGAGTGAGTGAGTGAGTGAGTGAGTGAGTGAGTGAGTTAGGTTTAATGCCTCTTTTAACAGTATTCCAGTTATATCACGGCGTGTCAGGTTAATGTGGGAGGAAAGCCCGAAGTGATGCAGGTCTCAGATGTTTAACACTTCAATGAAATCCACAAGCACGGGTATGGTGCTGACAAACCTAGAAACATAATCGGTGCGAACCAGGATTCGAACCCACAATCATAAGTTTCTGGCGTGCCCAAGGGACGCAACTCTGCACAGCGAATCCCAGCGCCTTAGACGACTGGGCCACTCGTGCCCCCTCGTGAAGTTTGATGTTGTTCTCAGCTCACACGGGATGCAGGGTAAGACACCATTGGTCATGTCATCTTCCCAAAGCAAAGAAGTTAACTGACTGTAAAAGTCTAGTTTCTACCCTTGCCGAAGGCCGGAATTCCAGAGTTTCATTTTGGCTGGACTAACAAGTCTATACATAGTCCAATCAAAATTGCCCCATCAACTAGACATAAACAACATGGATTTCAACATGCAGATTTCCATTGACTGCAGGATTTGCGAAGCATGTGCACCATTAAATGGGCGTCCACAGATATTTTCCAAATCTTTTCATTATTTAATCAAGGTGCTCAAATGATCTGATGCACTTTGAGAGTTAAGACCTGTTTTATTACAAGATAGAGCTTGATTATCAATAAGATCGTCTTGACTGGGCTTCACAATTTTGTTTTCCAGCATAGTTTGAAAAGGGTGGAAACTAGACTTTTGTTGTCATTTAACACCCTTGAATTGATTCTGTAGGCTTTATTGAGTACTTGTGAGTGATTGTACATGCCGCCATGCGGTGCCTATTTCCCAAGATGCCTTGCGGCAAGGGAGCAGTTATAGAGTTCCTGCTAGGGAGCACTAATTTACAAAGCTTGCACACAGATGGTACGACTACATTACACAATGGTACAGGGCGTAGATATTTACCATACAAAACTCATTTGAAAACAGTTATTTATACTGACTGACCAAGGATCCTAACAGGTTGAGGAACAAACCCTGGACCATTGGAACCAGGAACTAAGCTCGTTCATCAAACACACTCAAACTTGTTATCCTCACTGAATAATCTATAAGGTACAGCATACTTCAAACAGAATCTGGGAAAATGTCTAAGAAATGGGTCTGGAAAACGGGTGTTCATCTGACTGTCACAATAGTGGTCCAGGCTATGTAGCTGTGCAGTGAGGTCACGATACGATATGTATCATGATACAAAGGTCACGTCACAATATATATCGCAACATGCATATTAACATCGAATCGGGTGGAAATGTCTCGACTATAAATATTCCAGAGCAGGTTCAAAAGGAAAAGCTAGGTGAAGACACGTTTGCTGCGACTATTTTTTAGTAGTTAACTTAATTACAACACATTTTGCGATTTTTGACTGACAAAACCGCTCGGGGTCATTAAACAAGCAGTTATGTATACATGTATTAGCAGGTGTATGGTCTTGTATCGACACAGAAAAATATGTATCGTGCCGGGGCATGAAAACATTTATGCACCTGTGCAGCATGTATGTTTCACCTCTAGTGCTGGGGGTATCTCACCTCGACCACATGCTTGGGGAAGTGTGCCAGCTCCGCCACGTGGATCCCGAAACTCTGGTCACACACACCTGCGGTGAAGAACATGTCGTGAGCAGCTTACCAAAACTAATGACTAATTAATTTTGAATATTGTTGACATAATGTTTTTCCTAACAACCAGAACCATAAACACAATACTAAAGCACGGTAATGTTTTTGTCCTCTGTCTTTAGATTTAAACATATAAATTCAATTCTACTAAAATAGATACCACGTCTGTGCTTGTTATCGAGATTGTAACAGAAATTGTAACATTTGAACTGTAACTAACCATGGTTGGTAACTGTTGGTTACCAATAAAATGTTTAAGCACTCTCAACAACACCCTCCAGCATGTGCTAGTGGTCTGACACTCCCCCCACATCAGTGTCGTGGTCTGACACTCCCCCCACATCAGTGTCGTGGTATGACACTCACCCCACATCAGCGTCTTGGTCTAACGCTCCCCCCGCAGCAGTGTCATAGTATGACGCTCCCCCCGCAGCAGTGTCTTGGTCTAACACTCCCCCCGCAGCAGTGTCATGGTCTGACTCTCCCCCCACATCAGTGTCGTGGTCTGACACTCCACCCACATCAGTGTCTTGATTTAACGCTCCCCCCATATCAGTGTTGTGATCTTACACTCCCCCCCACATCAGTGTCTTGGTCTAACACTCACCCCACATCAGTGTCTTGGTCTAACACTCCACCCACATCAGTGTCTTGATTTAACGCTCCCCCCATATCAGTGTTGTGATCTTACACTCCCCCCCACATCAGTGTCTTGGTCTAACACTCACCCCACATCAGTGTCTTGGTCTAACACTCCACCCACATCAGTGTCTTGGTCTAACCCTCCCCCCACATCAGTGTCGTGGTCTAACACTCCACCCACATCAGTGTCTTGATTTAACGCTCCCCCCATATCAGTGTTGTGATCTTACACTCCCCCCCACATCAGTGTCGTGGTCTGACGCTCCCCCCACATCAGTGTCTTGGTCTGACACTCCCCCCACATCAGTGTCTTGGTCTAACACTCCCCCCACATCAGTGTCGTGGTCTGACACTCCCCCCACATCAGTGTCGTGGTCTAACACTCCCCCCACATCAATGTCGTGGTCTGACACTCCCCCCACATCAGTGTCTTGGTCTAACACTCCCCCCATATCAGTGTTGTGATCTTACACTCCCCCCCACATCAGTGTCGTGGTCTGACGCTCCCCCCACATCAGTGTCGTGGTCTGACACTCCCCCCACATCAGTGTCTTGATCTTACTCTCCCCCCACATCAGTGTCTTGGTCTAACACTCCCCCCACATCAGTGTCGTGGTCTGACACTCCCCCCACATCAGTGTCGTGGTCTGACGCTCCCCCCACATCAGTGTCGTGGTCTGACGCTCCCCCCACATCAGTGTCTTGATCTTACTCTCCCCCCACATCAGTGTCTTGATCTTACTCTCCCCCCACATCAGTGTCGTGGTCTGACGCTCCCCCCACATCAGTGTCGTGGTCTGACACTCCCCCCACATCAGTGTCTTGGTCTAACACTCCACCCACATCAGTGTCTTGATCTTACTCTCCCCCCACATCAGTGTCTTGATCTTACTCTCCCCCCACATCAGTGTCGTGGTCTGACACTCCCCCCACATCAGTGTCTTGATCTTACTCTCCCCCCACATCAGTGTCGTGGTCTAACACTCCCCCCACATCAGTGTCTTGATTTAACGCTCCCCCCATATCAGTGTTGTGATCTTACACTCCCCCCACATCAGTGTCTTGATCTTACTCTCCCCCCACATCAGTGTCTTGGTCTGACACTCCACCCACATCAGTGTCTTGATTTAACGCTCCCCCCATATCAGTGTTGTGATCTTACACTCCCCCCCACATCAGTGTCTTGGTCTAACACTCACCCCACATCAGTGTCTTGATTTAACGCTCCCCCCATATCAGTGTTGTGATCTTACACTCCCCCCCACATCAGTGTCGTGGTCTGACGCTCCCCCCACATCAGTGTCGTGGTCTGACACTCCCCCCACATCAGTGTCTTGGTCTAACACTCCACCCACATCAGTGTCTTGATTTAACGCTCCCCCCATATCAGTGTTGTGATCTTACACTCCCCCCCACATCAGTGTCATGGTCTGACACTCCCCCCACATCAGTGTCGTGGTCTGACACTCCCCCCACATCAGTGTCTTGGTCTAACACTCCACCCACATCAGTGTCTTGATTTAACGCTCCCCCCATATCAGTGTTGTGATCTTACACTCCCCCCCACATCAGTGTCGTGGTCTGACCCTCCCCCCACATCAGTGTCGTGGTCTGACACTCCCCCCACATCAGTGTCTTGGTCTAACACTCCCCCCACATCAGTGTCTTGGTCTAACACTCCCCCCACATCAGTGTCGTGGTCTGACGCTCCCCTTAAATCAGTGTCTTGATCTTACACTCCCCCCACATCAGTGTCATGATCTTACTCTCCCCCCATATCAGTGTTGTGGTCTAACACTCCCCCACATCAGTGTCTTGATCTAACACTCCCCCACATCAGTGTCATGGTCTAACCCTCGACAACTCACCAGGCTTGACTCTGTACAGCAGTGTTAGGGTATCATTAGTGGTGAGGGCAGTCACATGACGGTTGGTCACCGTGGGGACGACATCGGCCAGCGCCGTCAACTCATGGAAGTGAGTCGCAAACACACAGAATGCCTTGATCTTTGTAGCAATACTCCTGTAACCATGGCAACAAATAGTATATGTGAAGTAATACACACACAAAAAAACATATGCACTTACTGGTAAGCCAGGATAAGTTGTGGTCTCAGTCGAGTTGTGGTCTGACAATTAACCCTGTATGAGCGTATGAGGTAAGCCTACTGGAGCGTACCATTGTGAAGAAAGGGGTAGCGGGTCAAGAGCTCTGATGCTCTTTATTGTAGATACTGACAGACCACAGACTTCTCCATGTAATTTATGACATTATAGGCCAATTCTCGAGTCAGAAAATGTATGATTTGGCCATGCTCACCTAGCTTTGACATGTTTATTTGTTTGTAATTAACTTCTATCAGTGACTTTTAGTTCTGGTATCGACTTATTGCATCAACCTCTTAATACATTCGTGACCAACTCGTGTTATTCCAGGACAAGCCGAATAGCAACTCGTGCCCCTCTCGTGGCCATTTTGGCAACTGGGTTCCGTCTTAGCGCAAACAGGCATACCTAAAACAATTGTCAACTCGGTTCACATTTCCCCATGTATTATATGTCTTTCAAATGCAATTTAAAGCACATCGTGACATGCGGAATTATACAGTATAATTAAACACATTTAACTGTGTCTTGGGTATATTTTTAGATGCAAGACATATGTAAAATCAAAAAATATTTCTGAGGGATTCTTTGACGAAGAACTTGAAATTATACGCGCATTCTGATTGGTTTGTTGTATTTTCGCACATAACATTCATCGATAGGGGGACAAGTCTTCTTGCAGGTTACGGAAAGGGCCGAGTGGTGACGAATGCCTCTTAATAGTCATATGAGCACCACCTGTGTCCATGTGAGTGAAGTCAATTTCATCGTCATGACCTGCACGTGCACAACATGCTTACACCCTCCTATCCTGGATTGCCAGAATGTGAAGTTGTTTCAATATGCCCTCTAGAAACTGTGTCAGTAGGCCTCTATAAAATGTTAAGGCCTTTTTGACAGATTCAAATATAAAACCTTTTCAAACCTGTGTGGACCTTTGGGTGGATCAGTGAAGTGAAAACACCTAATATTGATATTACGATTAGTGACCTATTTGTTTATGTGAAACATTTTCATAAACAGCAGTACACATCATAAAGCAATACCCACACGTTCCCCTATTTCTTTCAGTCAGTATATTCATGTGTCACTGAGTGAGTGAGTTGAGTTTAACGCCGCTTTTAACAGTATTCCAGTTATATCGCGGCGTGGCAGCTTAATGTGGGAGGAAAGCCCGAAGTGATGCAGGTCTCAGACGTTTACCACTACGGTGAAACCCACGAGCACGAGTATGGTGCTGACTAACCTAGAAACATAATCGGGGCGAACCGGGATTTGAACCCACAATCATAGGTTTCTGGGGTGCCCAAGGGACGCAACTCTGCACAGCGAATCGCATCACCTTAGACGACTGGGCCACCCGTGCCCCCTATTCATGTGTCAACCACACAGGCCTTACACACACTTACTCGGAGATTGCCCATGCCAGTCCGAAGCCGTCATATGTCGATGTTCCACGCCCCAGTTCATCAATGATTATCAGCGAGTTCTCCGTGGCTGACTGTAAACAAATACAGTATGAGACTTGTCCAAGAGGGCAGATTTCATCCTGACAGCCCTATACTGGTCTCATGCACTCACGTCAGTACAATGTACAAGATTTCCCACATTCTTGAATTATGGATAAAACTTTTTTTCCAATTACAAACCACAGTTACAAAAAAATTCAAACAATAGAAGCAATGGTTTCTAAGGTAGGCTAAAAAGAAAAATAATAGTCTTGGTTCTTGGGCTCTGCCCCCATCATCATAAAGTCCGCCACATGTTTTGTTTTTATTTCCATTGAAAAAAATATAACTTTAAATATTCCGCATCTTGAACACTCGACCCCGGCAGTGAAATGCTACAATACTTAAGAAGAAAATGTTTTTCCATCAATTATTGTAAATAAGATAAAGTTACCTACTAGCTTGAACAACAACAACAACAACAAAAATAACACCGCCCATCCGCACTAGATTTTAAAAAGCCATTGCCTGTGAACTATTTCTTTTTTTTAAGCCTGAGATTCCAAAAAAGGGTTTTATCCAAGAACAATCTATGAGCCTAATTAACTGTGTGAGTTAGTGTGTTTTGTTAAAAGCTGCCCCAGCAATATTGAAGTTATAACAGTCTGTTAATACGGGTCTGGACCGGCCAACCGAGTGACTGAAAGCAAGAGCAATGATCCCTGCCATCGGAGCATGAATCAGCCAAGTCACTCGTACAGACGAAACTATTGGTCATAAGTCATCGGTCCAGACCACCTAATGCTCTTTAGTCACCAATCCAGACCACCTAAAGCTCTTTAGTCACCAATCCAGACCACCTAATGCTCTTGAGTCACCAATCCAGACCACCTAATGCTCTTTAGTCACCAATCCAGACCACCAAAAGCTCTTTAGTCACCAATCCAGACCACCTAATGCTCTTTAGTCACCAATCCAGAAAACCTTATGCTCTTTAATCACCAATCCAGACCACCAAAAGCTCTTTAGTCACCAATCCAGACCACCAAAAGCTCTTTAGTCACCAATCCAGACCACCTAATGCTCTTTAGTCACCAATCCAGACCACCTAAAGCTCTTTAGTCACCAATCCAGACCACCTAATGCTCTTTAGTCACCAATCCAGACCACCTAATGCTCTTTAGTCACCAATCCAGAAAACCTTATGCTCTTTAATCACCAATCCAGACCACCTAAAGCTCTTTAGTCACCAATCCAGACCACCAAAAGCTCTTTAGTCACCAATCCAGACCACCTAATGCTCTTTAGTCACCAATCCAGACCACCTAATGCTCTTTAGTCACCAATCCAGACCACCTAATGCTCTTTAGTCACCAATCCAGACCACCTAATGCTCTTTAGTCACCAATCCAGACCACCTAAAGCTCTTTAGTCACCAATCCAGACCACCTAATGCTCTTTAGTCACCGGTCCAGACCACCTAATGCTCTTTAGTCACCAATCCAGACCACCTAAAGCTCTTTATTCACCAATCCAGACCACCTAAAGCTCTTTAGTCACCAATCCAGACCACCTAAAGCTCTTTAGTCACAAGTCAAGACCACCTAAAGCTCTTTAGTCACCAATCCAGACCACCTAAAGCTCTTTAGTCACCAATCCAGACCACCTAAAGCTCTTTAGTCACCAATCCAGACCTCCTAAAGCTCTTTAGTCACTGGTCCAGACCACCTAAAGCTCTTTAGTCACCAATCCAGACCACCTAATGCTCTTTAGTCACCAATCCAGACCACCTAAAGCTCTTTAGTCACCAATCCAGACCACCTAAAGCTCTTTAGTCACCGGTCAAGACCACCTAATGCTCTTGAGTCACCGGTCCAGAGCACCTATGCTCTTGAGTCACCAGTCCAGAGCACCTATGCTCTTGAGTCACCGGTCCAGACCACCTAAAGCTCTTTAGTCACCGGTCCAGACCACCTAAAGCCCTTTAGTCACTGGTCCAGACCACCTAAAGCTCTTTAGTCACCGGTCCAGAACACATTATGATCCATAATCACCTCTTGCAACAAGCATAGGCTACAGAGGATCTACTCCGCCAGGGAACTCCCATGGCAGCCTTATGGAGACTATCCAGGTATATTTCAGACTGCGGAATGGTCTCACCCTCAGTATGGAGGCAGTCTCCAGCATCTCCGCCATGAAGGTGGACACGCCCTTCAGCTGACTGTCCCCCGCCCCCACGCGGGCCAGGATACTGTCCATCACGGAGACCTCCGCCTCCTCACAGGGGACGAAGCAGCCCAGCTGGGCCATCAACACAATAACACCAATCTGAAATTACGGCAAATCATTCACATCAGCTTAGTCATTTCGAAAATGCTGCATTCAAAATCAAATGGGATAGTACACATCTTAATATTTATTTCTATTTCACAAAGCAAATGCGGTCACTGGAATACGTAGTATACTGCTTAAAAGAACAGTTAATAGTTAATTTTCTATGACAGATTAACAATATTAACATGAAAAAATCAGGTGTTCTCTAAATAGATGAGAATTTTTGTAAGCACCCGATTTTTTAATATGACTATAGTCAATCTGTCATATGAAACAATCAGGTGTTCTTTAACTTCTTTATGGTATATATATATGTCAATAATATTACACACCTAAAAGGAAAAACATTCGTCACCTCCAGCCTTGGCTAAAGGCAAACTTAAATGAAAAATTAAAACGAACACAGGTGTTTTTATTTCAGTTCTATTTCTAGTATAAATGTGGTGGTCATTTAATATGTGTATGACATTCTCTCCGACAGAGTGCACCTGACACAACTCACCGATCTGATGTACGTGGACTTGCCCCCCATATTCGGACCTGTGATGATGTGAAACATTTCCTTGTCTGCAAGGAAGCAGATCTGTTATTCCAAAAACTCAATCAATCATGATGATGTCACATTATTGTTGTTGCAGGACCAGGAAATACAACCCAGTAAACAAAAGCACTGTCAAGTTAGTTGGTTGGTTTTTGTTTAACGTCGCACTCAGCAATATTCCAGCTATATGATGGCGGTCTGTAAATAATCGAGTCTGAACCAGAGAATTCAGTGACTGATATCATGAGTATCGATCCACGCAATTGGGATTGATGACATGCATTAACCAAGTCAGCGAGCCTGACCACCTGATCCCGTTAGTCGCCTCTTACGACAAGCATAGTCGCCTTTTACGGCAAGCATGGGTTGCTGAAGACCTATTCTACACCGGATCTTCACAGGTCCACTGTCAAGTACTGTCTTTCGGCAGCCATAGTGATCACAAGTACTACTTTAATACAGTAAATGACAGGAATTCAGGGCAAGGTACTATTCTCGCAATGAAACAGGATCAACTGTACACATAAGATGGAATGTTTGTGTGTGTTTTCTGTTTCTACTGCACACGTCAGTAATACCTCTTCCCCACTGTGAATTCTCAGATCATGGACTCGCTAAACAAGGATTAATTGTCTAATGAATGGGATTGAATTTGGTTAAAAAACTGCTTTGAAATATATTTCAGTTGTATCACAGTATACCGGCTTGCTATTGATTTATTTGTGGTTTAACGCTACACTTAGCAATATTCCAGCTATATGACGGCGGTTTGTAAATAATCAAGTCTTGACCATACAATCCAGAGATTGACATCATGAGCATCGAGTCACGCAATTGGGTACGATGACATGCATCAACCAAGTCAGCAAGCCTGACCACCCGATCTCATTAGTCGCCTTTTACGACAAGCATAGGCACCTTTTACAGCAAGGATTGGTTGCTGAAGATCTATTCTACCCCGGATCTTCACAGGTCCTTGCTGTGGGAAGAAAACCTGAGACGATGTAGGTAATAGACATTTACCACTTGTGAAACACATGAGCGTGGGTATGGTGCTGACAAACCAGGAAACAGAGACATGAATCTGGGATTCGAACCTATACACAGACATCACAGGCACCCTTGGTCATGTTGTAAAGGGAGAGAGTGGGTACAAATTGGTTACCTCTAACGAAGGAGACATCGTTGGGGATGTACGACACATCATCCTGCATCTCTAGACAAGGGTGTCGTGCCTCCGTCAGCCGCAGGGCAGCCCCACCTGGTGGACAAAACATAAACGTCAAGCGCATTTGTATTGCAACTCTATTGGTTGTGCAGTGTAGCTCATGAAGAAAACCGAGTGAGTGAGACTGTTGGGTTTAATGCCTCTTTTAACAGTATTCCAGTTACATCACGGCGTGTCAGGTCAATGTGGGAGGAAAGTCCGAAGTGATGCAGGTCTCAGACGTTTAACACTTCAGTGAAACCCACAAGAACAGGTATGGTGCTGACAAACCTAGAAACACAATCGGTGCGAACCGGGATTTGAACCCACAATCATAGGTTTCTGGCGTGCCCAAAGGACGCAACTCTGCACAGCGAATCGCGGCACCTTAGACGACTGGGACACCTGTGCCCCCTGAAGAGAACTGTAACACCTCATTACAGGAATAGACGCAGGGCCAATCCCAAACAGCAATCGTAGTGCAATGACAGTTATAAGTCAAGGTTAAAGTATGGGAGTTACGATCACCTTAGTGCTACATTTGTGGAACAGACCCCTGGCCACCTGTCTGTCTCCCATGATTAATCTGGAGGAACAACTTTTCCCACCCAAAAATCTATCTAGTCGGCACATAGCTGCAGATCAGTTGTTAGTTTGCTTACCTTTTGCATGAATGGTTGGTCGGATATATGGGATAGGGGCACTGCAGGCGACGTGCGCGAAGCTGACGAGGACGTCCAGCACGGCGATGATGTCGTTGATGAGCAACATAGGATCTACATAGCCAGCTGATGGAGAAGAGATAGGGAGTGTTAGCACACGCAACAGAGGATCTACACAGAGACGAGAGAGACTGGGGTCACATGGAGGTAAGGTGAAATGAGGTTTAACATTGCGTCCCAAGATTATTGGACTTGTATAGCAAAGTGCATACATGTGTGTGTTTGTGGCTGCATGTACTAGTCCGGACTGATGCCGATTTATCGTGCTAGCTCACTGAGATACCATGCCCCATTTCAACATAAATACCCTACTCAGACACAGTTTACTGACTCCGAGCTGACCAATCCTTGTTTTAGCCCCTTAATGCCGAGCGCCAGGTAGGGTAGCAACAAGTACCATCTTTCAACGTCTATTGGTATGAGGCGACGAGCGAACCCAGGACCTTCCCTCACCAGACGGACGCTCTACCACTAGACCACAGAGGCGGTCTGGTCACATGGAAGTGCTACACATGTATATCCTCAAATGCAAACTGTGCTTCCCACACCATTAAACCTCGCAATAAGTAATCCACTGCACACATACTGACATTGCACTGCTTAGACCCTATTGTACTACCTGCGATGTTGATGATCTCCGTGACAACACTCTTCTGCTGTTCTCCGTATTCCTCCTTTGCTTGCAAGTATTCTTCATTCAACTGACGCACTGCGGTGTTGTGAAAGCGTACGCCATTCTTGTTGGTGTCGATGGTGCGGTAGTTCTTGTTGTTGCGCAAATTCTTCTCATCTTTCCTGGTCACACGGAAGAAGTAGCCGAGCTGTGAGTTGCTCTCCAGCTTCAGGGTCTTGTTAGCCTCCAGACCCAGGTCTCGGGCCACCTGGAACATGTCCGCCAGTGCTATAGTGAGTGAGTGGGTGAGTGAGTGAGTGGTTGAGTGAGTGAGTGAGTGAGTGGGTGAGTGGGTGAGTAGGTTGAGTGGTTGAGTGGTTGAGTGGTTGAGTGGGTGAGTAGGTGAGTAGGTGAGTGGTTGAGTAGGTGAGTGGTTGAGTAGGTGAGTGGGTGAGTGGGTGAGTGGGTGAGTAGGTGAGTGGGTGAGTAGGTGAGTGGGTGAGTAGGTGAGTGGGTGAGTGGGTGAGTGGTTGAGTGGGTGAGTGGGTCACCCCACCTTAAACAGTATGGTCCTGACAAGGTGTGTGGGAGGAAAATCACATAGTGACACAGACCCTTGTTATTGTGTTTGTTTGTTTGTTTGTTGTTTAACTCCACAGTCAGCAATATTCCAGCTATATGACGGCGGTCTGTTAATAATCAAGTCTGGACCAGGCAATCCAGAGATTGACATCATTAGCATCAATCCACACAACTGGGATTTACTAAGACATTCATCAACCAAGTCAGTGAGCCTGACCACTCTATCTCATTAGTCGCCTCTTACGACAAGCATACTCGCCTATTACGCAAGCATGGGTTGCTGAAGACCTATTCTACCCTGGTCATTGTGAAACCCACGGGCATGGGTTCCTGAAGACCTATTCTACCCTGGTCATTGTGAAACCCACGGGCATGGGTTGCTGAAGGCCTATTCTACCCTGGTCATTGTGAAACCCACGGGCATGGGTTGCTGAAGGCCTATTCTACCCTGGTCAGTGTGAAACCCACGGGCATGGGTTGCTGAAGGCCTATTCTACTCTGGTCATTGTGAAACCCACGGGCATGGGTTGCTGAAGACCTATTCTACCCCGGTCAGTGTGAAATCCACGGGCATGGGTTGCTGAAGGCCTATTCTACCCCGGTCAGTGTGAAACCCACGGGCATGGGTTGCTGAAGACCTATTCTACCCCGGTCAGTGTGAAACCCACGGGCATGGGTTGCTGAAGACCTATTCTACCCCGGTCATTGTGAAACCCATGGGCATGGGTTGCTGAAGACCTATTTTACCCTGGTCATTGTGAAACCCACGGGCATGGGTTCCTGAAGACCTATTCTACCCTGGTCAGTGTGAAACCCACGGGCATGGGTTCCTGAAGACCTATTCTACCCTGGTCAGTGTGAAACCCACGGGCATGGGTTCCTGAAGACCTATTCTACCCTGGTCATTGTGAAACCCACGGGCATGGGTTGCTGAAGGCCTATTCTACCCTGGTCATTGTGAAACCCACGGGCATGGGTTGCTGAAGGCCTATTCTACCCTGGTCAGTGTGAAACCCACGGGCATGGGTTGCTGAAGACCTATTCTACTCTGGTCATTGTGAAACCCACGGGCATGGGTTGCTGAAGACCTATTCTACCCCGGTCAGTGTGAAATCCACGGGCATGGGTTGCTGAAGGCCTATTCTACCCCGGTCAGTGTGAAACCCACGGGCATGGGTTGCTGAAGACCTATTCTACCCCGGTCAGTGTGAAACCCACGGGCATGGGTTGCTGAAGACCTATTCTACCCCGGTCATTGTGAAACCCATGGGCATGGGTTGCTGAAGACCTATTTTACCCTGGTCATTGTGAAACCCACGGGCATGGGTTCCTGAAGACCTATTCTACCCTGGTCAGTGTGAAACCCACGGGCATGGGTTCCTGAAGACCTATTCTACCCTGGTCAGTGTGAAACCCACGGGCATGGGTTCCTGAAGACCTATTCTACCCTGGTCAGTGTGAAACCCACGGGCATGGGTTGCTGAAGACCTATTCTACCCTGGTCAGTGTGAAACCCACATGGCATGGGTTCCTGAAGACCTATTCTACCCTGGTCAGTGTGAAACCCACGGGCATGGGTATGGTGCTGACAAACCAAAAATCATATTAGGTGCAAATGTTGCGAGATCGCATGCAGTGTTGTGAGTATGCAACCTGCTGTATCAGTTGACAGCTTTTGACGAATGAATAAACTATCGTGTAAGTTTTTATTGATAGATTTAGGTGCGCTATATACATTTACTCAAGCAACACAACATTTTGATTTTTATAGGAGAAAGTGATAATATCAATGCAGATGAAGCTATTGAAAAAAATAACAGTTTGATATACATAATTGAATGTTGATGCAATATCTATGACAACATGGTTAGAAATTGGCACTAGTCCTATAGTCCTTGCCAAACTGCCCAATAGTAAAGGTATCCTAAGGACTAGTAGAAATTTGCCATTTTTAAAGGTATTGCTATATGTTATCATTACAAGGACGAGTTGACTGAAACTGTTAGTTTCTACGGCTGTGACAACTATGTGAGAATATTGCGGAATCGAAGTCAATCCCTGTAAGACCCTTAAAATCTGAAAATACAATGTTTATCTCCGAGTTGAGTTGAGTCAAGTAACCAAACCCTGGTCTAATTCCATGTGATGTCCACCAATCATCCTCTCGTAGTCTCGTGGTGGACAAGTACAGCTGTGACAACAACCCACATCAGTCAGTCAAGCATGTGATGTAAGGGAGACAACTCTTACCCTATTCATCTGTCCCTTGATCTGTCCCTCCAAGTCATCAATCTTCTCGCGGAGAGCTGCAAGGAGAGAGACACATGAGTAGGCCCCATGAGTAGGCGCCATGAGTAGGCAAATACTTCACAGGTATGTGTGTATACACTACGTTTTCCATGACCCATGTAGTAGAAGAGATTGATGTAAGTTGATCTGTTATGACTGTCAGTCGATTCGCTTCATGTCACTCTTACATAGGCCTTCTAGAAACTATCGTACCCTAAAATATCTGGACTAATCAAGCCTGTCATATTTGTTGTTCGTAAAAAAATTTAGGATAACTCTAAAGTTTTCTCACTGCTTCAGACTGCTGAAATCAGGCCCTAACAGCACTTGACATTTTACTAACGCTTTGATCATTTGCTGACACTGACAATCACTACAAATAAGCATACCACAATCTCAGCCACATGATATACACTGGGCAGATATGATGCACAATGTCTATTTGTAGACATGAGGCTGTGTATAGCTCACAGTGGTTAATAAGGCCCTTAAAGAACTTAAAGAACTTAAAGAACTTTATTGCTGGACAGTGAATCAATGTAGAGTAGATACAAAAGCAATGATGGACATGTCAAGCAAGACATAGAGAATCTCATCCAAGTGTCTTTTGATATCAAAAGACACGAGGTGCGATTTTTTTTATCATCCAACATCATTCTTTCAAATTTTTCAGTTTGTTTGTTTGTTTGTTGTTTAATGCCCGACTCAGCAATATTCCAGCTATATGACAGCAGTCTGTAAATAATCGAGTCTGCACTAGACAATCCAGTGATTGACATCATGAACATCGATCCACGCAAATTGGGATCGATGACATGCATCAACTAAGTCAGCAAGCCTGACCACCCGATCCTGTTAGCCGCCTTTTCCGACAAGCATAGTCGCCTTTTACGACAAGCACAATAAGCAGTGTCTTAGTACCGCTCACAGTTTCAGTAGCAGAGCCATTAGTGATGTCATTTGATTGGGACCTCACGGTAACAATGATGTCACAATGGTGTGCAAAGCATTGAGATGCAATATCATTGATGCGATATCTTGATCTCACCCAAGCGATATCTCCTGTGGGGCCAGTTTTGGACGATAAATGTTGCTGTTTACATGATGTATTTTGAGAGCTCATCACTAAGAGCATGCACTTATTTCACTTTGACAAACACCAGGCCTTTGCTTGATTCGTTGGATAATAGTGACAACACCAGCAGACATAAGTATTCACAGGTGAAGGAGGAACATATACACAAATAAATGAAGCAGGGTTTTACACGACGCACAGATGTTGAGATTGGATGCAAACAAAAATATATACTGCGTCCGGAGGGAAGCACAATAACAATCATTGTACCTACAGTGCATCAAGAGCAGTAATGACTGTCTGTCATTTCATCCATCAATCGTGACCACTGGACACAGACAGGACAATTGATTCATTCCAGGCTCTCAAGTAATTATGTATACATACAGACCCTCATACTGCCTGCAAGAACCCTTAAAATTAATCATTGAGGTCCCCTTGCACCCCCACTTTTGTAAGTCAAGGTAAAACCCTGGTGAAGTATTGACACAAGGTCACTGTGAACATGTCTGAACTCCTTTTTGTCGGCACAATTATTTGCAGAACAATTTCAATTTGCTTCCTTTAGGACACCAAAAGGCTCATCCTCTACATCTATGGGGCTCCCATATCAGTAAACGTACACCAATCCCTGGATCCATTCTCAGTATCCTACCCCTGGTTCTCGTGATCTCAAAATTCCCACCCTTGATTTTCATGAGCACATTTGATTTGCTATGCTACTCATTCTAATGGACCAATAAGAATGCGAGTTACAAACAAACCTGAATGATGGGTTGTGATATCAACAACATGGCAACATGAGTAACTTCCCTTACCCATCACCCATATTTGTTAATTTACAGGAAGCAGAGTTGTCCTTTCTGTTAAACTCTCAGCTTCTGTTAACTCTCTGTCATGTGTGACTATGAACAATCTCATTAAAATCAGATCTTAGTTCTCGCTACCGCTAAACAAAGATCTGAGGACATCCCATTATGGGTCATGTCAGACCGACCTTTCGCGGACTTTGACCGACCAATTGAATGACTGACAAGAAGTCGACATTAGCCAATCAGAAGGCAGCTTTCTCGTGCTTACGGAACTAATTTCAAATTGGCGACTACGCTTCGAAACATATTTTGACAAATTCTCGATTAAAAATTTGAAACCTCAATAAAAGAACATTCTTGAATGGCTAATAGATGGTCTAGATTGCATAGATTCAGTCGTTAAGCCCGCAACTATCGTTCGGAACACCCCGTGTTTAGAAATAACATTCCGACTCTCACTTTCATGATCTGGTAAGCGACGCTCTGATTGGTCGGATGAAAGGTTGTTCTGACATGAGCCCTAATGGGATGTCCTCAGATCTTTGCTTAGCAGAAGCGAGAACTAAGATCTGATTTTAATGAGATTAGACTATGAACAGATGGAAATGGCATAATCAGCTTTACAACAGGGCTTTTTCCTAACAAGAGAGAGTGACTGACCCGTGAGGTTCTCGTCGAAGTCAGGCTTGATCAGGTACTCATGATGCTCCACTTGCTGCAGGTCCAGCGTCGTCTCCACCATCTCCTGGAACTTGGAGAAGTCCATCAGCAGCTCCTGGTAAACACAGTGGAGTAACAGAAGATGAACACAAGGATAAACATGGGATAAACAGAAGATGAACACAAGGATAAACAGTGGAGAAACAGAAGATGAACACAAGGATAAACAGGGGATAAACAGAAGATGAACACAAGGATAAACAGTGGAGAAACAGAAGATGAACACAAGGATAAACAGGGGATAAACAGAAGATGAACACAAGGATAAACAGTGGAGAAACAGAAGATGAACACAAGGATAAACAGGGGATAAACAGAAGATGAACACAAGGATAAACAGTGGAGAAACAGAAGATGAACACAAGGATAAACAGTGGAGAAACAGAAGATGAACACAAGGATAAACAGGGGATAAACAGAAGATGAACACAAGGATAAACAGTGGAGAAACAGAAGATGAACACAAGGATAAACATGGGATAAACAGAAGATGAACACAAGGATAAACAGTGGAGAAACAGAAGATGAACACAAGGATAAACAGGGGATAAACAGAAGATGAACACAAGGATAAACAGTGGAGAAACAGAAGATGAACACAAGGATAAACAGGGGATAAACAGAAGATGAACACAAGGATAAACAGTAGATGAACACAAGGATAAACGGGATAAACAGTAGATGAACACAAGGATAAACGGGATAAACAGAAGATGAACACAAGGCTAAACAGGGGATAAACAGAAGATGAACACAAGGATAAACAGTGGAGAAACAGTAGATGAACACAAGGATAAACAGGGGATAAACAGAAGATGAACACAAGAATAAACAGTGGATAAACAGAAGATGAACACAAGGATAAACAGTGGAGAAACAGAAGATGAACACAAGGATAAACAGGGGATAAACAGAAGATGAACACAAGGATAAACAGTGGAGAAACAGAAGATGAACACAAGGATAAACAGGGGATAAACAGAAGATGAACACAAGGATAAACAGTAGATGAACACAAGGATAAACGGGATAAACAGTGGATGAACACAAGGATAAACGGGATAAACAGAAGATGAACACAAGGCTAAACAGGGGATAAACAGAAGATGAACACAAGGATAAACAGTGGAGAAACAGTAGATGAACACAAGGATAAACAGGGGATAAACAGAAGATGAACACAAGAATAAACAGTGGAGAAACAGAAGATGAACACAAGGATAAACAGGGGATAAACAGAAGATGAACACAAGGATAAACAGGGGATAAACAGAAGATGAACACAAGGACAAACAGGGGATAAACAAAAGATGAACACAAGGATAAACGGGATAAACAGAAGATGAACACAAGGATAAACAGGGGATAAACAGAAGATGAACACAAGGATAAACAGGGGATAAACAAAAGATGAACACAAGGATAAACAGGGGATAAACAAAAGATGAGCACAGTGGACAAAAAGTAGAGATAAACACGAACAAACACAGTGGATAAACAGAAGATAAACAGTGCAGATAAACACAAGGATATACAAGGAATAAACAGTGGATATACATAAAATAAACAGTGGCTAAACGGACGAGATCAGCAGCAAACAGTACAGAGGACAAACAGAGGAGAAACAGCAGATAAACACAGGTAATAAACACAAGGTATAAACATATTGTTCTGACCTTGAGGGGGTTAGTGAAGAGCTCCATGAGGAGTGGCTGATGAGTGCCGGAGTGCCGTTCCAACGTCTCCAGCAACTGCGGCATCTTATCCACTGCCTGGTACACTCGGTAGCAGTCCTACACAGACAGGGAATGTTCCACTTGCGTCTACTTATATACATTCACAGTCAGCATGTCAACTTGAACACTGCTTTAAAGGGCAAGTTAAGTAAACATAATACTTTGCAGTTTTTAATATCATAGGAAATACCTGCTGGACAAGTAACAACTGTACTAGCCAAGTGTGTCATGTTGTATACCTGTAGTGATGCCTTCTGACGTTGGAACTTCTTGGCAAGACGCTGGAAGTCCGGGATGCGACGGAGCTGATCTTCCTGCAGCGTCTGGCGCAGCTCCGCATCCTCAACAACAGCCTCCACCACATTGAGACGCTCTTCTGTTGGGGGACAACACCAGCGGTCAGATAAAGCATAAATAAACCCCGTCCCACTCAACTGTATTTGCATTTCTGTGATTCTCAAAAGTCTTCTCGGGACATAGGATATTGCAGACACATACTTAATTTTCTTGCTTAAAATGATATAAGATGACCTCCCCTTCAATTAATTAAGCATAAAGGTAATAAACCTTGTTTCTCTGCACAGTACAGTTGCCAGTGAAACCGTCTGTATCAACATATTTTTGAAACATTTTTTTTTAGAGTAAAAACCTCATTTATACTAATCCTGACCCATACTAATTGCTTATCTCTTTTCCTGGATGGTAGTGGAAACTTCCTGTGCTGTGTTCCTGGAGAACACAAAACACCTTACTTAAATGCACCACTGTTATGCCCGGACACACGGGAACCATGTGACCAACCCGTCTGACTCATCACTCTCTTGGGGCGGTCGGGTAGCCTAGTGGTTAAAGTGGTCGCTCGTCACGCCGAAGACCCAGGTTCGATTCCCGACATGGATACAATGTGTGAAGCCCATTTCCGGTGTCCCCCACCGTGATATTGCTGGAATATTGCTAAAAGCGGCATAAAACCATACTCACTCACTCATCACTCTCTTTCTTCCTATTCTACTTTCAGGGAGAGTAGGGATGGGAGAGCTGGGCGGGTGCTTTAGTGTATGAGTCAGGACAAATATAAAGTTGTAGGATCTCTATGGAGCTATCACTGCAGGAACCTTGGTATGTTTCTCTTCATTGGTTGCAGTTAAGGCAGACATGGTAAGTGCTGAAAGTTCCTGATGTAGAGCGCTTGCAGTTTCTTGAGCTGCTTAGATGACACCAAAAATCCAATCCTTGTGGTGAAGTAGTGATTTTTTCTCACAAATCTGGACAAATCTTCCTAGTGGATCTACGTAGGGCTAAGAAAATTGTTTTAACTGCTCTGGTTGAGTAGCCTCGTCTAGTGAGATTGGCTGGAAATAGGTCCCCCGATGGGCAACCTCCTTCCCCTGTTGCCAGTTGGAATGCTTCTGGATGACTGGATGTAGCATCCATTCTGCTGGTAACCGTATGGAGAGCCTTGACAGAGCATCTGCCAAGACATTGGATGCTCATGGAATGTGTCCTGCTTTGTTCCTAAGATTCAGACTGTTAACTTGTACACTTTAACCTCAGAAGGGTTGCCGACCGAGTCGTGCCTTGGGGGTCTATGTAAAAGGCTACAGTTGAGTTGTTTAATCTTATCATCAGATTCTCAACTGTGGCACCCAATGAGAGGATTACTGCTTTTCTTCTGTGGACCACAGCCCTGATGCTACTTCCGAGTCAAGGTGAGTGACCCATCCTTGGAGTGAGGTGTCTACAAATAGCTCTTGTAATCCGGCTTGTTTAAGTACGTACCTCCGCAACATTCATCCTGATCTTCCACCACTGGAGATGTTTCTTCAGGTGTTGTGGAAGTC
Organism: Haliotis rufescens; assembly: GCF_023055435.1. NCBI lineage: Eukaryota > Metazoa > Mollusca > Gastropoda > Lepetellida > Haliotidae > Haliotis > Haliotis rufescens. The sequence goes on from NW_025964223.1 coordinate 17,591,812, forward strand.
AAAAGATCTAACAACGATTGAGGAATCTTTGTATGGGGCGTACTGTACTGTCAGAGCTTGGACAGAAGTGAGTAGAGGTGAGAGCCATTGTGAAGGCATGCGTTCAACTGTCTCTCAGAGAGCGTAAATCGTTAAAAAAATAATCGAGGAATACGACGAATGAATGGTTGACAATGGTAATCCAAACCCTAAAAGTTATGTATGGATAATATTAACAGGACGGTTCAGATTAGAAGCACATAAAAACATTTCCCAACTGGCTTGATGTGAAAATACAAGAGTGATGAGTCAGACAGGTTGGTCATGTGGTTCTGGCGAGCCTGTGTGTGAGACGGGTGTGTTTGGGTGAGATATGTTCTGTTCTTGGGGAACAGCACAGGAAGTTTCACCTACCATTTTGGGAAAAAGAAGAGATAAGCAATTAGAATATGTCAAGATAAGGTAAAAATCACTGTTTATCCGGATGATACTGTTGCACATGAAATCAATCATTTCAATGTATTTTTTTATCATATATAATTGCTAACTCCCTTTGATAATGGTCAGATGTTTTCTGGAATAACGTGGTCCATACTAACAGGGTCTGCACTAACAAGGTGCAACTCTATTACCTATCCTGTTGACATCGATGAGGGGCTGCTTGACCCACTGCCCCAAGAGACGCTGACCCTGGGCTGTCCGACACTTGTTGAGCAAACCCAGCACGCTCTGGTTCTTGTTGCCACCTGCAAGGTCAAGGTCATCACCACTTGAGGAAAACAGTACGCATTTTTAATTTTAAATGATGACTGCAATTTTATTTACCAAAGAACAATTTGATGTGTGTTCAACTGGTCGTGACTCTCACCTTCATTGGGACTGGGAGTCAGGTTAAGAGCCCTAACGGCTGCTGCGTCCAGTCTCATGTACTGACCCAACTCAAAACTCCCCACAGTGTACTGGCCGAAGTTGCCCTCGTCAGACAGCAGCTGAAACAAAATGGTACAGGGAAAAAGATTAGCAATAGTGAGTGAGTGAGTGGGTTTAACGCCGCTTTTAACAGTATTCCAGTTATATCGGGGCGTGTCAGTGGGAGGAAAGCCCGAAGTGATGCAGGTCTCAGACGTTTACCACTTCGGTGAAACCCACGAGCACTGGTATGGTGCTGACAAACCTAGAAACATAATTGGGGCGAACCGGGATTCGAACCCACAATCATAGGTTTCTGGCATGCCCAAGGGACGCAACTCTGCACAGCGAATCGCGGCACCTTAGACGACTGGGCCACCCGTGCCCCCAGATTAATATTTTGTTTAATGGACACAAGACAAGTGTCATCATAATTTTGAGTTGCCACAATTAGAATCCCCTTGCCAACCATCCCAGATTGCTGTTTACTCTCAATTCAAATCTTTGGATGGCTCTATCTGACATAATGAAAACAAACTATTTGTTTGGGACTTTTCGTGTTGATATAGACAGAATTAACAGAAGAATTGTGTCTAGAATTGTGGCAACAGAGACCCTGTGTGGAGTAAGGTGACTCAACTGACCTCGAGGTACCGTATGACGGCAGAGAGGGCTGCAGTACCATGTGTCTTGTCCAGCTCATCTGCACAGCAAAACAAACATCTCAGTCATAGCTTCCACATTTTTCTAAAAGCATTCCTTAAGAAACAGTTCGAAAAGTTATTCATCTGTTATACGATAGCTATGCGATAAATCGCAAAGAACAATGAAGTGTGGTTTATTTCACAATAAAACATTGTTCTATCATGATGTCATGTCTGGACGATTTGAACATGCGCTCGCAACTTGATGACGTGATGGCTGCGCCACTCATAGTTTATTCTCCCTGCAGTGTTTTATTGTACGATAAACAACTCCCACTCGTTGTTTATTTCTTAATTAAGAAGTCAGTTTGTATAAATAAAATTTGCTATCAGAGATAGAAAAAGGGAGTGTTAGAGCAGATAGTCTGCCAAATATGAATTTGTCACAGTTAACATCATCATCCTAAGTCACCTGAAGAGAATTCACACAAATGTTGACTCTAAAACAGTTGTATCTGTCTAACACTAGTAGGACTTATGGAGAGTAGAGCTGTTAGCTGTCTAACACTAGTAGGACTTACTGAGAGTAGGTAGTGCTGTTAGCTGTCTAATACTAGGGAGACTTACTGAGAGTAGAGCTGTTAGGCTGGTCTCCCTTTTTGACCTTCAGGAGTCGGTTCAAGTCCTGTACAATGTCCTTGCTAGAGAAGTCCGCTGCAGAGGGAGAGTTTAGGTCAACAGTGATATCTCCATCTGTCACAACTCATCATAACATGTAGCCATCTGATTGGCTTATCACCTTCAAGTAGGCTACTCGGTCAGTTAGGTCATCATGATGTCATAGTTTAATGACGACCTTAAAGTGAGGGTTCTTCAGACAATTAGCTGTCAGCTTTCTAATACGATTTGGCTTCATTCTTCTACCAACTCTATTCGGAAAATTGAAAAAATGAAAACCCACACAAAACACAAGTGTTCCATCGATGACACCCCCTTTTGGATGTAGATGCCATGGCGCTCAGAAAAGACAGGGTGCAGGAAACATACGCAACAATATAACGGCGCCACAGTACTTTTTACTTTCGGAAATTGTCCTTTTAGTTAATTTTCAAGATACAGGCTGATTGAAAGGTTCACCTGTCTTCAGGCAGAGAGGTATCATATCGGAGTAAAAGATCTGATTTTAATGAAATTTGGTCCCCGCATGGGATCACATCAAGACATGACCTCTCTATCATCACTCCTGCAGTACACTCACCTCTCTTCCTCTCTGTGATGAGCAGCCCGCTGCGCTCAAGGACCTGTCTCACTCGGCCTGCATCCCCAGTTGTCTCCCCTGACATCAACACACACTCCTTTGGGCCCAGTTGAACAATCAGTGCCTGCATCACATCACATTGCAATTCAGTTGGCAGGGGATCTTATAACATTGACGACTCACTATATATTAAGGACTCATGAGAGTCACAACTTTTTCATCGATAACTAAAAAAAGTTCAAATGCAAATATTTGTGTCAAGTCCTGAACACTACACAATTATTTGATGATGGCCAAATGTTTTCAAATTTCTTTGAATTTCATTCACTTTCACACTGGGAAGTTTTTCATGGTTTATGACTTTCTTTGTAGTTTATCACACAATTTTCAAGATCAATGACAGTCATTTTTAAAAATCTTGCATCAATAAGGCTTAAAAAAGTATAAGAATTGGTTCTCAGGAAATGATTTTAAAAAATATAGTGAAGACAGGCGGTGTTTTTTTTCTTTTTCTTTTTGCGTGTTCAAACGGGTATGTAACTAGATAAACAGTTGTGTACCATCAACCTGGGAAAGGGCCTCCCAACATACACAAGCATACAAACTTCCATTGCCGCCATGACCATAACACAAGATGCGCAGTAAAGCAGTATGCATGTAATCGGAAGTAACTGCATGCTATATTGGATCACATTTTTTTTAAGTATTCAAATTTAAAATTTTTTTTTTTTGAAAATGGAAATAAAAACGACACAAGCGGCAGACTTTATGATGATGCAGGCAGTGCCTGAGAACCAAGACTATTATTTTTTTAGCCTAATGATTAAAAACATATTTTGTCAACAGAAGATTGCTGTATAATGTGAACGATTAAATACAGTCACTCTGGTGCAGCAAAGTATTTAGGAAGGAGCCTAATCCTAAACAGAAGCACATATATCACATCTCTCCTCTTTTCAACTGTCATTTATTTCATTGTGAATTAGCCCAGTGTTTCAAATCTATACGAACTCTGTCATCCTGTGACTGACAGACAATACCCTGGGGTATACCAATTACATTACTCACCTCAAGATTTGAAAACTGGTCATTGTCGGAAAACTCGCTGACAGTGAACTTCCTCTGAGTGACATCAGTGAAGCCAACGCCTACGACCTGTCACATAGTAACCGTGGTAACACTTTGACCTCTCCTATTCACAAATCATCATTTCAAATCAATGTGGGATAAAATAAAATGTTCACATCATGTCAGCCCAAAGCAAGGTAGGGTTATCTCTGTAGTGAGTTGAGTATAACGCCACTATCAACAGTATTCCAGTTAAATCGCGGCGTGTCAGCTTAATGTGGGAGGAAAGCCTGAATTGATGCAGGTCTCAGATGTTTACCACTTCGGTGAAACCTATGAGCACTGGTATGGTGCTGACAAACCTAGAAACATAATTAGAACCCACAATCATAGGTTTCTGGAGTGCCCAAGGGACGCAACTCTGCACAGCAAATCCCGGCGCCTTAGACGACTGGGCCACCTGTGCCCCTGGTTATCTCTGTAAGACTTAATGTGGATTTCAAACATTTTACAGCGAGTTTTAACACTCTAGACTCCTTGCCCTCAATAAGAAAAACTTTCTCAATCCTATACATCTAACACAATTATCTAGGTACATTAGTGTCCAGGAAGACTACAGTTGTCACTGTTTCACCTGGGTTGTTTACTATTGTCTCAAGTTACACAAAAGGAGCATTCATAACTCTGTTACGTTGTAATCCTCGATGCTTGTTTCAGAATTACTAATGGGCCTTAACTCTGTTAAGTTGTAATTCTAGATGCTTGTTTCAGAATTACTAATGGGCCTTAACTCTGTTAAGTTGTAATCCTCGATGCTTGTTTCAGAATTACTAATGGGCCTTAACTCTGTTAAGTTTTAATCCTCGATGCTTGTTTCAGAATTACTAATGGGCCTTTACTCTGTAAGTTATAATCCTCGATGCTTGTTTTTTAATTACTAAAGGGCCATAACTCTGTTTAGTTATAATCCTCGATGCTTGTTTTGGAATTACTAAAGGGACATTACTCTGTAAACTTGTAATTCTAGATGCTTGTTTTGGAATTACTAATGAAATATGTCACCCTTGTATCAGTGGTACTTTGGAGTACACTCCATAATGTAAAACAATATGTAATCTCACTGTCAGCTTCCCACACAAACATGCCCCCTTGCTGTGGGATGGACAGAAGGATGAACAGACAGAGCAAAAACCTGTATCCCCATCCACTTCACAGCGGCGAAGATCCGGGGTAGAATAGGTCTTCAGCAACCCATGCTTTCCGTAAGAGGCGACTAACGGGATCGGGTGGTCAGGCTCACTGACTTGGTTAATGCATGTCATCCATCCCAATTGAGTGGATCGATGCTTATGATATTAATCACTGGATTGTCTGGTCCAGACTTGATTATTTATAGACCGCCGTCATATAGCTGGAAGATTGCTGAGTGCGGTGTTAAACAACAACAAACCAACCAATCATGGCGGTGGAAACATTCCAACCTGTAAAAGGTAGGGATAGGTTTTCATGTGATGATACGATACCCAATACAGTTTTTTCCGGTATTGATACAAGACGATACAGTTGCTAAAATAAATAACTTACTATTTGTTTAATGATACCCAGCATTTTTGTCAATCAATTATCGTGAAATGTGTTGCGATTAGGGTTTCAGGTTCACTACTAAAAATAGTCACTACGAGCATGTGTCTACAGCTAGCTTTACCTTTTGAACCTATTGTCAAGACGTCTTCACGCGATTGGAAGTAAATAAGTGTATCGCGAAATGTATTGAATCATGACCTATGTATCATGATATGTTTGCACTATGACCTTGCTCTATCATTTCAGCCCTAGTAACCAGGGCCCTGTTCCACAAAGCGATCTTAGCGCTAAGTCAATCGCAACTCCCTTTCTTTAACACTGACTTACGACAGTCAAAGCGCTAAGATCGCTTAGTGGAACGGGGTCCTGAACTGAGGAAGTTCTTCTCACCCGCTGTCCATTGTCTGTTCCCAGCTTCACACCCACGACGCCCGACGAGGCTGACATCTCCGTGTTGCCAAACAAGATGTCCTCAAACTGTGTCAGGTTACCTGGAGATGCCTGGAACACAAACACGCTGTCAGCCTCAAATAGATGACAGTTGTCTAACAGGGTTGGAAAAATATCTTCCGTCAATGTTAGTCACTGACTTTTGATTGTCTTTTTTTATATGTTTTAGTGAGTGAGTATGGTTTTACGCCGCTTTTAGCAATATTCCAGCAATATCACAGTGGGGGACACCAGAAATGGGTATCACACATTGTACCCATGTCGGGAATCGAACCTGGGTCTTCGGCCCGACAAGCGAACGCTTTAACCACTAGGCTACCCGACCCCCCTGCTGTGTCAAGGTTATCTCTCACAGATTTCCATTTGACCAAATGTTGTAACACCAACACATACTTGGCCGTGTCCATAGGAGCAGCTCATTAGTATTTTGGCCATCTTTTCTCACTGTACCAACCTGATTTCTTGACTGTTTGAACCACTACCACATCCATTTTGATCATTCTTGACTAAATGACCAAAAAATGAAAACAGATGCAAGATAAACAGAGTACATCAACTGGGATGCAGAAAAATGTACGCAGTTTTAGGAATGAATGCTGCTATTTCGTACCACTTAAAATAACATACTTAATCATGTAAAAAACACAGTAAACAGTTGACTTCTGATTCACTTGTAAATTTGATTCAAACAATATCTAATATAACGAACGGCCTCTGGGTATCTGTCAGTTGTTGGCTTTTATAAGTTTTTACATGACTCTAGGACCCCCATTTTGTCAGTTTGGACCCCCCCAAAGTAAAGGCTTTGAGTCCATTGGACCCCCAAACTACACAACCGAGGTAACTCCATGCAAGACAATGATTCTCACCTTGAAGGCAAGGGACCAGTCATTGTTCTTGGAGGCTCCCTTATTGCAGTACACCTCCACTCGGTACTGCCGGACAAGCAGCAGGTCGCGCACCAGCGACTCAAAGTTCATCTTGCTGAGGACCACTGACTCCACCTTGTTAGACCCTGAAACAAGTTACAGCTTATCACACCACTCCAGTTCCTACAACATGGCGAGGAACAGTTACAGGTTATCACACCACTCCAGTCTCTAAAACATGGTGAGGAACAGTTACAGGTTATCACACTACTCCAGTCCCTACGACATGGCGAGGAACAGTTACAGGTTATCACACCACTCCAGTCCCTACAACATGGCGAGGAACAGTTACAGGTTATCACACCACTCCAGGTTATCACACTACTCCAGTCCCTACAACATGGCGAGGAACAGTTACAGGTTATCACACCACTCCAGGTTATCACACTACTCCAGTCCCTACGACATGGAGAGGAACAGTAACAGGTTATCACACCACTCCAGTCCCTACAACATGGCCCGGAAATGTTACAAGTGATCATTCAACTCCCTACAACTATGAGATCAACTTCAGAGTGGTGCAGCTGCCACTATGTCCCTACATCTGAACAGGGCTGTATCCACACATCACAAGTCCTTGTTACTGTAACCAGCTGATTGTAGAATCCTGTATGGTCAGGGGTCTGATATCATTGACCACTAGCCGGAGTCTAATGCTTAAGGGTATCCCGATGTCAAATAGAATTTCAGGCTTTATAGGGGCTGTCCCAATACATGTTTATATGTTATCAAGATCCGGCTGAAAACTGTTTTAGAATATAGTCAAAACATCAGTTAAAAGGTTTCATATCTTATTAATGGATAGTGTTGGCGGACATATACTAAGATGCCCTAAATTAAGAAAAAAAAAAAAGAAAAAAAAAAAAGAAAAAAAAAAGATGCCCTCAATTTAGGATGTTTCTGTTCTTATTCATTAATTGACGACCAGTTGCTTTACAACCAGCTTGTTTTCATGTGTAGTTCTGGTCAGTTGTGTTCTGGTAGAGCGCAGGTATTTACTGTTGAATATTGAACTCACTCACCTGTCCCCAGGTGCTTAACGACCCCAGTAGTCTTGTACACATCCTTGGCAACAAACAGGGCATCCTGGCCATGGACAGTGTAATATTCCTGGAAAATACAGCAGAAATTGGAAATTAAGGCTAGCCTGACATCCTGTGGCTAGTAAACTAGCTGTGGTATCCATACTCTGTGCTGCTATTAAAGGATCTTGATATTGACTTGTCGATGTGGAGCTGTGTAAACAATGGTAAAGGCAAGTGAATATCAAAATCTGGTTTTAGGGAGCAGTACTGGAATATGGTTACCACAGTGACTAGAAAACATTTCAATCATTAGCGCAATGTTTATTTAGCTCTTCAGGGACAATGATATGGGTGCTGCTATTCAATGGAGTTGTTAATGATTCGGTTAAAAGCTTGTTAGATGAACTGACTGACATTCACAACGAAACAGTTTGGGCTTGTCCATGTTGATGAGGGCAGTATATGTACAACACTGCGTACATGGCATAATAATGAAGTCGGTCACAGCATGGCGCAATCTCATCACATCAGATCTTGGTGCTTGCTACCACTACACAAAGATCTGAGGACATCCCATTACTGGTCACGTAAGATCTGATTTTTATAAGAGATTTGGAAAGACCGCTTCTTTGGTCTCATGGTCGAGCATCTGCCCGGAGAAGAGAGCGAGGATTCGGGGCCCCCCACCCCCACACACACACCCGGCCGGTGGTACATGAAGGTGGTACGTGTTGTTACCCTGTACTTGAAGTCAGTATGCCGTACTGTGTCTGAGTGGGGTATGCGTGTTAAACTTTGGCATTAGTCTGGACTAGTACAAGCAGCCATACACACACTCATATGTGCATGCTTGTCGCTATATCCATTGAACCCCATTTCACCTCACCTCAAGACTTAGGGCCGAATATCGACCTCCGAGTAGGTCTACAAGGCCTGCACAATTTCTGTACAAACTAAGACTAATCATACTGAGCCACTGTACTTACTGTCCTGTCAAACACACGCAAGGTGGTGCTGGATTTCTGGAAATGTAAAGAATATACTTATCTTCTGCAACAAGAACTGGACACATATATTACACCTGTGGAAATTCTGTAAATCCTGAAATCCAATCACTGTCTAAAATTTACAATAGAAACTGTGTCTGACTGTAATAAGAACAAAATAGACACTGTAGCTCACCTGGGTATGTACATAACTGTTTAACATTTCTTAGCTCACCTGGGTATGTAGACAACTGTTTAACATGTCAAAAGACAGTATCTCAGTTAATATTGCCCTCAGTCTTGCTATATAATATGAAACAAGTCACAATGTTTCGAAATCTGCAAGTATTAATTTGCTATTGTATAACATTGTAGTAATGTACCACAGTTAAATCTACTTTGTAAACACAAAATTTCGACTCTGGGCCTTGCATACGTTCCATGAGAACCCTTTTTTTCTAATGTCAAACAATGTTTCCAATTGCTTAAGACAAAAACTAAATCTAAATGATCTAAATAAAATAATATGGTGTTATCATAAGAGCAAGCATGTAAGCCAAAGGTTAGATTGTCTGGCAATGCATTTTGAGAGAATTCAACAGCATTACACTTCATTGTGAGCAGAAATGGCTGAGCAGTGGCCATAAATAGTTCTTGAATATAACTTCAGTGGCGGCCATGTTGAAAATATTATTTGAATCCCTTGAACAAATTCAGGTGTCATCATTGGTCGGAACAAGGATGTAAAGTTTCAGGTCATTAGCCCAGTGGTTTCTGAGGAGGAGACGTGTACAGATGGCGTTGATGATGCAGGTCAATCAGGCCATAAAACAACAAATACAACTTTCAGTTTGGTGAGTTAAACATGCTAAAAATATTTCCAAATAGGATCTAATTTACTACAAATTACAAAGGCTAATTTCATCAGTTCGCATGTGAAATCATTGTCATGGTTATAGTATAAGCCATAATCATGATAATGTACTTCAGAAGATTTCAATTCTCTTCCCCATGCTCCCTGGTCCGCCATTATAAACTCATACTCAGAAAATGATTACCAAGCAAGTTGTTTATGGTCACGTTTCCACCTTCCTTTCCTTAGATGATTTACCACAAATAAAAAATTTGAAACCACTTCGCAAACATGTTAAGTATCAGAGATTTATACAATACTACAGTCACTTCTAAAGGGTAACCATGGTTACAGCAGTTACATCTGATCTGTATCTCCATGGCAAGTGGGCAACATGACATGTGACCTACCTCTGGCAGACCCCTGAAGAAGGACAGGAAGCCTTGCTCCTGTGCTGTGTCTGGAATAGGAATGCAGGGTTTACATCAGAGAAGCATCTCAGAACAAAACAGCTTCTCAAACTGGTAATAGGTGAGGTGAGGTGAAATTGGGTTTAACGTCGCGTCCAAGATTATTGCACTTATATAGCGACGTGCATGCACGTGTATGTGTGTGTGTGGCCGCTTGTTCTAGTCCGGACTGATGCCGATTTTTAGTGCTAGCTCACATGCCATAGTTTAACATGAATACCCCACTCAGACACAGTGTACTGACTCCGAGCCGACCAGTCCTTGTTTTAGCCCCTTAATGCCAAGCGCCAGACAGGGTAACAACAAGTACAATCTTTTAATGTCTTGTGGTATGACGCAGCCGGGGGTCGAACCCCGAACCTTCCGCTCTCCGGGCGGACGCTCTACCACAAGACCATGGAGGCGGTCGTAAACTGGTAATAGAGAAAATGGCAGCATGCATAAATGTCCCAGACAATTTGGAGAAAATGGCCCCAGATCATAGAAATCGATAGTCGTTTACTAAATAAAGATAAATTATCAATCAATATTGGAGATAAGTAACCCTGAGCAAATATGCAAAACAGAGTCTGAAAAGAAACCAACACATTTCACTCCACTGGTGAGTGGAGGCACATTTATGCATGGATTACTTTGTGGACATTTGAGATAAAACAAAAACAGTTACCGTATTGGACGTAATAAGCGCCCACGGCGGTATTTGCTAATATATTGGCCAGTGAACAATCCCAATTAGCACCCCTTCCGATTGATCAATGTTCACAAGACATATTTATTCGCGTACAATACGCACTCGTGTGTTATATGCACCCTTAATTATGGGCAATTAAATTCTAGAAAAATATATCTGTCGTACATAAACATTTCAGGCTGTCAGCATAAATCACGAAATTTATCTTTCTAATATGTTTTTTAACCAAAATAATTTTCTAATAAGAGCCCCCCTATTTCTAATTTTGAGAGCGCTCTGGGCGCTTATTACGTCGAATACGGTACTTTCCATCTTCAGCAATTGACATTATTGACAATAACAAGTCTTTTTTGGTAAATGTAAACCGTATTTCATCAAAATAGATTATGTAAGGTATTATCGAAGACACAGTTTTTATATAGATAATTGTTAATATTTCTTCCCATCGACGATAATTCAATAATAATGAAAATGGCACAACCCATAGTCAAAAGGGGAAAAAAAAAGAATCATAATGGCCACCACTAAAAAGTCAAAAGGCCCACACAGAAATAAAAAGTCTACAAACTTAATAATATAATAGTGTCAAAAATAAAAATAATGTAAAGTTTCCTTGTTAGGATCAAAGTTCATTCATGTTTTCACAAATGGTACACTAGTCAGGACAGACATCAAAGTAGTTGGTGAGATTGGTTAAAACAAGGGAACTCTACTGGAAGATATCACATTGTAATGACAACCTGTAACATGCACACCCCAGCAAAAACACTGACATTGGGACAATGATGGTTAAAGGTTGATATGCTGTTACATATAGCTGGAATATTGCTGAGTGCGGTGTTAAACAACAAACCAACCAACCAACCAGCATGTATTGGGCAACCATAGTGCCAACATTGAATACATGTATTCACTCCATTAATTTTATTTTCATATTTTATTTAATAATACTTTTAAAACATGTTAGTGCCTTATTTTTGTATCTCTTGCCTTAGAGAAAGGTATAGTTAAGCTTTTCAAACTTTAAACTTTTCCTTAACTGCCCAATTTCATCTCTAAAACATCCACAAACTGGCTTAAAGTTGGCTTCTTACAGCTACCTCGCAGCAACACCATTGTTTATCTAGATTTCTGTTCTGTATGCAAATCCTAATTAAGTGGATTAAAAAATGTAATTGCAACAAGCTATACGTGACTGAAAACAATTATCTCATAGATTTACTGATGCCTTTGTAGAGATATAATATCACCATAAAATGCAATAAAGTCAACATGATTATTATTATTATCATTGCCATTCTGACTTTTTGTTGTGGCCATTTTGACTTTTTTGTGTGGTCATCTTGACTATTGAGGCCGTTCTAACATGAGGCCTGTGAGGATCAGTGATGGCAGTGTTTGTTTGTTTTGTTGTTTAGCACCGCACTCAGCAATATTCTAGCTATATGATGGCGGTCTGTAAATAATCGAACCTGGACCAGACAATCCAGTGATTGACATCATGAGCATCAATCCACGCCATTGGGATACGATGACATGCATCAACCAAGTCGACGAGGATGACCACCCGATCCCGTTATTTGCCTCTTACAACAAGCTTAGTCGCCTTTTACGGCAAGCATGGGTTGCTGAAGACTAAGACTTAGTGGCAGTCCACAACTACTGCTACCATGATAGAGGAGACTGGCCAGGTTGACACTTAAGACCTACACAATTCCCACCCAGAAGATGTTGAGATACCAGAAAATCATCTTGAAAGGTAATTTAATATACAACTTAAGACAGTCAATATTAACTGAAAGGAAGTTTATATGTAAATGATATGAACGTTGTAATATCTATTGGTTCAAACTTATTGTCACATGTGTCATAAATTTGTATATGAGAATTTGTTTTTTTATTCAGATCCATTGAAGACGACAGCATCCATAAGCCTGATAACATGGACATTGATACTGATGTGAACACAAGTCCAACACAGGCTGATGGTACAAAAAGGAAAGTTGAGGTCATACATTCGACCGTGTGCGAAATACGCATCAGTCGGAAAGCGCACGTTAAATCTCCAAAGTAAGTTAGTAAGTAAGCATACATTCGCAACTCTGACAGAAAAAGGACAGCTGTTCCAGTTTGGGGAACTGCATGTGTGGCTGGGCAGATGACAGTTTCATGACTACATGGACCACTGCGTTAGGAAGAGTTGGAAATGGATTTGGAAACCATGTGACATTGCAACATGCCAGGATATCCTTTCATTAAGTAAACTAAATGTCAAAACATTGTTTCTCCAATATTTGGGGCCATTTTCTTCTGCATCCTTCTCATATAGGCTATGACATTTTGTTTCCAACTTCCCATGCTTCGCTTTCCCAAACATCCAACTATTTCTCAAAAGCAAACGCAATACGGACTAGATATCTAAATCGGAAACATCTACTGCAATATTTGCTGTTAGAACACTTGTCAGGAAAGTATTCTGGCATATAACTACCATATGTGATTGGCTTAGTTATGCTCAGGTATATTTATATTTATATTTAATAATATCAGCTGTTTTTCCTCTCAATTTTCGAGGGGACGTGCTCACATATAGAAGTTTAACTTGACGACAGTCAATCATGATCTCAATGTGACATGAGTGGAAACCGCTAGTTCATGTGCAGTGAACATATATAAACAAGTATCACTACTAGGTCCATACCACTAAAATTACTTGTGTCACTGGCTATCATGCAGCATATAGATCTAGGCCTAGAGGCCTAAAATGATTCTGGTAGTTGTATGGCTATTCTATTTGACATAACAACAAAAATCACAATGGTAAACTAAGCTGTGGACACTTTTTCAAGCTTAGCAATAAAAACATTTGACTGACATTCTCATAAATGACAATATTTCACCAACCTAACTGTAATTCTTGTTTCGGTAGCAAAGCCATGATGTTGACATGCGCGGGAAATCTCGCGCGAAATGATGTCACATTAAAATCCGGGAAACTATAAAATTAGTGCATCACAAGAACATTAATTCTTTTACAACTTTAGTCAGGCGATAGTCAGGGGAGAAGGTATTCCATACTATATTTTTGGGACACACCTTTTAGCTATATGTTACATTACTTATTTATCATGTTATTGGTTTGGACCGGTAAAGTGTTATGAAATTATCTCCCTTTTGTCATTTGGACGTTCCGATTGTATTTTCTTTACCTCGAAAGACATTGTCACGTGACATTTCGGACAGCATTTAGACAACATGGCGGACGAAAAAGAAATGGATCTGCTGAACAGATTAGAAAAACTGAAAGACTTAAGGTTTGTTGGATGGAATATATTACCATTAACTTATGCATTGATCTGGATCAGTGCAAGCTATCTCAGATATCTTCTGAAGTTATTATCTTTTTTGTTCTTGTTGAATCACAACCATTGGAAAGGGACAGTGAATAAGCGCCTCGGATTTCGTGTCCATCCACGAATCAATTCTTATTTCTACAGCAGAACAAAGAATATTATCCAAATAGACATCACTGCAGTTTATCGGACGCAGCTTCATACTGCTAACTTTGATGATTTGGGTACGATAAAGTACCCTTTTGGACCAAACACCCCTTCACGATCCTTAGTTTTAGTGTTGGGCCTACCCCTTCGGGTCCTCAGTGTTAGTTGAGAGAGGATCAGCCGTAGTTTAACTGCTTAGTGTTGGCAATCTATGGCTCCACTTTTGCGATCTGACATACCATCTGAAACATACCTACAGTCCTTCTATCTGCGATATCGTAGCTATGTAATGCCCCACTGAACGACCATGTGCATTGCTTCTAAAAAGCCCAAACTTGGAAATAAGTAGGGCTGCAACGAATACACTGTGCAATGCTGTGAGGCGAATACGATTCATATCACGAATGTAGGGTAAGGAATACGAATATTAATTCACAATTACAATAACAAGTCAGCAGTTTTTGTATTATTTATTATATTCAGTGAAACAATAACATAATAAATTATTTGACATGGTTTGTTAATTATTAATAAATTATACATTTATATACTGTGCTTATCCAGTTACTAGTATCTGCTCAAATGCGACAATGACCAGTGACAACAATACTGTCAAATTAAATATTATTAGAGTGTTGTCATTGAAAGAAATCTATGCATATGATATGTTGTTATGGATATTTTTAGGTACAGGGTATGTAAATATACATGATAGCATATTCATAAATATTCGATTCTAGTGGTCATGAATAACAAATTCAATTCATGAATGGTTACGGTTCGATTCACCGAATACGCGAGTGAATCGTAACAGTCCTAGAAATTAGTGCACTTTACCGGGTGCCCTTTTTCACATGTTTCAAACTAGCACTGCATGGAGGAACATGTTGCCAGCTTGATGCTACGCTAGGCTTACAAGATAATCTCATTAGCCAACACTGAATATCAAAGGAATACCATGACCATATGCACTATCACAAATGATAAGTATGCGCTGACAAGTGGTCTTCACCCAATTGTTTACCTGGTTGTGCTGATGCAGTAGGCATTTTCTCCATGAAACTTGATGGCGTTTAAACAGTTTGCATTAGATTTATTTGTATAATGAAATGGCTAACCCATACCCTACCTCACAACTAACCCTCAAGATTGTAAAGGGTGCCCAACCCTAAGGATAGTGAAGGTGTGTTTGTTTAGAAAGGGCACCTTACCCCAATGATCGTAAAGGGATGCTTGATCGGAAAGGGGATCCAAGGGCTAAGGATAGTGTTGGGGGTAACCAACTCTAACCCTAAAACAACTAACCCAAGGGATCAAAATCTGTAAGGCTAGAGCTACTGCCAGCAGTCTGAGCCAATTAGCGCTATAAGCGTGATAAGCAGTCCTGTTAACTGCAGTGTTGCCCAATCGTGGCTCCTAGCATCATTTTCAGTTGCTTTTAGTTTTACTTTTATTCTATGGGCTATATTAGCTGTACTTATGAGACTGATTGAATTTTATTAGAGACAGACTGGTGGCTAAAATCACAGACTGTATCATAGATACATAGATCTTTAATACATAGCTACAATCATGTATGATTTACACCTTAATCATGTTCATAACATTCTACTCAGTACTGATATCTAATAGGCTGATCTGGTACCAACCTTCACAATCTTTGACTGCAAATGATATAATATCATGGAAGTATTTATACCCCCTTGTACATGTTGCAGTTGTACTCAAAGCATTTGCCTTTTTATGCAAAGAAACCTTTTGTTTGGAAATGTGTTTTGCTAAGAGTTATGAGTGTAAAAACACAAAGGTGTTGAGTTTACTGCCATGGCAGCTGTGTAACAAAATAGCCACAGCAGCTGAGGCAGTCAGCAATTTTTGTTGATTTTCTGCTGTTATAAAATTAATGTGATTGATAATCCAGTATTGACATTGCCAAACTGCAAATGTTTTATGAGTTGAGATTATGGTCATAGTTCTTCTATGAAACAACAGGAATTTACCATGGTTATCTGTATGCATGATATAGGAATATGTTTCATACGCATAACAGGTGTTATAAGTTGCTTATTAATAATATTTTTCTCTTCAAATAAGCTTATATGAACAAAACCATGTTTTTTTATTGTCTTTAACTAACATCTTTAAATATTTGTATTTTGCAGTATCATAACATGAAAAATCAAAATTATAATGTTTGAAATTAACATAAGTCCACAAGTCCAAGACTAGTAAAATGCAGGAAGAACTACCACTTTTACCATTAGCAAAGGTAGATTAGGTAGATGGCAGTTCTGCAGACACTATATTTGCTTGTGAAAATAAATATTAATTTCGGCGAAACCGCATTATCAGTGGTTCATATTGGGAAAGGGAGGTCACTCTAATTTCAAACGGGAGCTATCTCCGTTGTTTTCGTATTTGCGAGAAATGGCGTCACCCACGCTGCACGTTGTTGGTCCAGCTATTAAATGCCCAGCTTATCCCTAAGGTAAAACGTAAGGTAATTAAATGTTTGAATGCATTATATATTTATGTTTCCATCAGTACATCTTCTAAGATTGGTTTAGTGGTGATAACCATTTTCTCAAATGTGGGCCCACATTGTTCCCGTCATATATGGTGATCGAAACAAGTGGGCCCACATTTGTATATCGCCTAGTGGGGAGACGTTCTTCCGTCATAGTGATTGCAACAGGAGGGACCACATTAAAAAATCGCTAGCTTCATTAGCTTTGCTTACTTATAACCATTTTCTAAAATGTGGGCCCACATTGTTCCCGTCTTATAGTGATCGAAACAGGTTTTTTTTAAATCGCTGGGTTTCATAAGGTTGACGAAGTCAGGTAGGCTATTTGGCTCACGTTTGTCATTATGTGACATTTTATATTATTCATATTTTGTAATATTGATGGGAAATATCTTTATAAATAATTTCGTGTGACATTAATTCCATAAAAGGCACAAAAGTCTTTGAAGTTTGAATAACTGCGTCATAGCTGACCACACTAGTTTTACAAAAATAGCTACCAAGCAAGAAACTTAAATCTACTTCAAATTAAAATTACAGAGGCAATACCACTCATTCTACTTTTTCCAATATAACACATCAATCTAATCATAAGTGTTGGTGGCGATATAAGCCTGAACATATGTCTACACTTGAATTGATCTCGGACATGATACAAGCCTCAGACTTTTCCGAGAACTTGTTCCATAAAAGGAATAACTCATGAATATTAATGACCCCACGACCTAGTTTGGCGATGTTCGTAGAAGTGAGTTCTGCTGTATTGCCATCTTATTTGTACATTTTAATCCAATTATAAGTCATAATACTTATTTTAAATAGACAAATTATGAGTTCGTTATGCGGGTTTGTTTACGTAGTATATATACTCAACAACAAGTGCGTTTAGTTTCGAATGTGGGCCCACCTCGAACTTTCGATTAGGCAAACGGAGTTAGCTCCCTTCTCGAACCACCGATAATGCGGTTTCGCCTTAATTTCTAACCCTGTACAGACATGACATGATAACCTGTGCCATGTTTGATTCTATTAAACTTGTTCTTGATTATGTCTTACTTCTGTTATCTCATCAGGGGCCGCACTCTTCAATTTGAGAAAGTGAAAAACCGTTTGCGCCAGGAAGTGGAGATAACGGAGAGTGAGGAGAACTTCCTCTGTGAATATCGTCAGGAGATGGAGCTGCTGCTGCAGGAGAAGATGGCTCATGTGGAGGAGCTTCGTCTCATACATGCCGACATCAACCTGGTGAGTCACCATGATCACTGATGTGGTATAGGCACAGCCTACTTGTACTGTAGTCTTGTTTCTAATGTGGTATAGACAAATGGTGGAGCGATTTATCGAATAATTGGTCAATCCACCGATCTGGTACGTCGTATCCCTTCACCGAATTCAGGGATACGAACAGATGATAACAATTAAGCTTTGTCAATACAAATATGAAATTTGAGATAAAACATCACTAGACATGATGATTTACCGATTAAATTGTATTTCCTGTTCTGCTAGGCATTGTTTTATATGTAGAGATTAAGATTACTGTGTGTATTGTCTCATAAACCAAGCCGGAAGTAACAATTAGCTGTACACACGTTTTCTTGGAATCTATTAGCACCTCAACCGCCTCAGGGCTTTTCTCTCCTATCACCAACCCCCTAGGTTCCTTCACCAGTATCGGATCCTCTTTAGTTAGTACTTAGACGACTGTCTGATGAGCGATTCCTCGTCTCGCTTGCTTCATGACCAGTTCAAATTTACCCTCGGGTTTCTTCAGCAGCTCAGTTGGCAAATAAACTTAAAAAAGTCGGAGTGCATGATTGCATTAACCTCTGTACTGAGGGTACTACATATCGTGAAGGTAACTATGGTTCCTGATCTTTCGAGTACCTCCAGTTGCCACATAATTTCTGTCCCATCCTTACCTGTAATCAGTCATGGCATTGATATTACATGGACTAGTGAAGTTGGACACACCCATGGGTTGAAGATGAACTGGCAGTCTAGTCTAGTTTAGTCCGTGCTTTGGCCTAGCCACTCAATCGCAAATGGGGATATGCATTTGATCCATCCCGCAGTCCTATCGTGGGATAATTGCATACTGTTGTGGAGGGATAAGTTAAAAAATATAGGGAATCCACAACAGGTCATGACTGCCCGCCACCCATCCCCTCCATGTTTGGATCCACTTGTTACCTGTCTACAGGTGATTGTGGGCAAGTGTGATGAGTAGTACAGGTTCATGCTGGGAGTGAGTTGGTAGGTGGGAGTGTTCCGGTGATTGTTGTTTTCACAATGTTCTACACTGTTAAATAATCAAAGCAAGAAGGACTATTGCATCCTGTTGTGTCAGGATAAGTATATAAATAAGGGGAATACTCTAATTCCCTTTTTTGGTTAATTGTGACTGAGAAGTATTATCATGATTATAGCCAAAATAAAGTTGTTCAGGACAATATTGCCTGATGATGTCACATGTGTGCTGTGATGTTCTGACTACCATGAAGTGTGCGCATGTTGGCAGATGGAGACAACAATCAAGCAGGCGGAGGAGGAGAGGAACCGGGCTCTGGAGTCTGCCAAGAAGATGTACGAGGAATACCGGCCGCTCAAAGAAGATGTTGACTCCCTCAGATCCAACATCGGTCTGTCAAAACTCCCTGACATCCAGGACGATGATGATAAGTTGAAGCCAGAGTGAGTAGAGATTCACATTGTTTGTCAGAGATTGTCCTGGAGATTCACATAGTTTGTCAGAGATTGTACTGGAGATTCACCTTGTTTGTCAGAGATTGTACTGGAGATTCACCTTGTTTGTCAGAGATTGTACTGGAGATTCACCTTGTTTGTCAGAGATTGTACTGGAGATTCACCTTGTTTGTCAGAGATTGTACTGGAGACTACATTGTTTGTCAGAGATTGTACTGGAGATTGGCTGAACATGTTTGTCAGAGATTGTACAGGTGATTGACTGAACATGTATGTCAGAGATTGTACAGGTGATTGACTGAACATGTATGTCAGAGATTGTACTCGTGTTCACTGAACATAGTTTGTCAGAGATTGTACTGGTGATTTACTGAACATGTATGTCAGAGATTGTACTCGTGTTCACTGAACATAGTTTGTCAGAGATTGTACTGGTGATTTACTGAACATGTATGTCAGAGATTGTACTGGTGTTAACTGAACAAAGTTTTGTCAGAGATTGTAATGGTGATTGACTGAACATGTTTGTCAGAGATTGTACAGGTGATTGACTGAACATGTTTGTCAGAGATTGTACAGGTGATTGACTGTTGCAGGTTTTTTGAGAAGTCCAACCTGGACTGGCAGAGTGAGCCCCCAGAGCCCCCGCTGCCGCAGTCATTGGCCGTTGCTGCCGCTGCTGCACAACAGATTCAGGTTCCCAGAGCCAAGACAACCGACAGACAGGCATTCAGACAGCAGCCGCCACCCATGAAGGTATGTGTCCCTGCAGCTGTGGACTTTCGGTAGTTGTAGCACTAGCTCACAGAGTAGACACAGGTACTCATCTGAACATGCTAACTGTCCTGGGTCCTGTTTAACAAAGCGCTCGTAACGCTACAACAAGTGTTCTTAAAATATGGGACTATTAGGAGTACAGATTAGTAATATATACACCACTGTCATACATGTCATATTGAAAATGTCTGTTTGATCAATAACTCATGATGTTATTACTGTGTGGTTTGACAGGTAGTAAGTAGGTACTGTTTTGGAATAGCAGAGACATTGATTGGCGGGATGAATGTTAAACTGATCGAAATCGGACACACTATACGCTCGTATTTATATTACCTGAAAGTTCCAATATAATTCATGTCAATTCAATCATTTTGTTTGTGCTTTTGGTTCACTTTGTACCAATGTGACTTTTAGTAAGTTGAATGTTTATAACGACATAAGTCAGGTGCACCCACAACTCACAGCACGAGAATTACCCCTTCAGTTACTTTCACGCCGCAAAGAGTGAGTGAATGTTGTTTTATGTCGCAAATCAATTTGACAGTTATATCACGGTAGCCTGTAGATTGAGTCTGGTCAAAAGAACAAGTGATTGATATCATGAGCATCAATATGGTGTCAAGGAAGGATAACATGACCAGCTAGACCACTCTATCATTTTATTTGGGTAGTTATGGTACTGAATGAAACCCATTCTGGGCTCTGTTCTTCAAATCATAAGTCCCATACTTTGACAAGGCTTACAATCATTGAAGCACAAACATTGCTTTGTGTAACGGGGCCCTGTATCTAGTATATAGGTAAGTGTTTTGTTCGCAACTCTCAGGGCAAAATATAACAAAAATATTTTTGTTACAAATTGATGTGTATTATTGTTTACCCATTTCATAGTTTATGTCTATATTAATCATTTATCCATATGCTGTTGTGTAAATATGAAGTAGTGAAGCCATGTCTATACTGTTTTATCACTTTTCAAATGTATTCTGTTACCATTGTAAGGGTCAACATGTCTGGAATATGGATTTGCATATTAATTGTATTATTCTGATCATTTAAATGATGTATTGTACTGATATATTTATCTCGTTTGTTACCGGTACACTGTATTACTCATGTCTGCATTCTGATTGGTCTGTTTCCCTGTAGGCGTGTCTGTCCTGCCACCAACAGATTCACCGCAACGCTCCCATATGTCCTCTCTGCAAAGCCAAAAGTCGATCACGCAACCCAAAGAAGCCAAAACGCAAACTTGACGAGTGATATGTTTTATTCGAGCTGTCTGTCTTTGTGTGTCTGTGTGTTGTCTGTATGTGTAGTGTGTGTCTGGAGGATGGGAGAGATGGACAGGTTTCTTGTAATATGTAACTGTTCAACATGCCACAATGGCCTGTGTACAAGCCTTAGCTCCATCCAAAGATTGTCATGCAATTCTTCCAGACTACTGCTCTGTTTGTACACAATATTCACAGCAGTGCAGTGTTATTCAATAAAGGGCCTTGGTCCTCAATGTTTCAGCTATATCTTGCAAGGAACTGTCCCTTGCTCTCCTTAACTGAAGGACAAAGAAATATTGTCTTGATTTAAGTTTAGCGTAACTTAGTTATCTGAAGACTCTTCTCATCAGACGTATCCAGATTTAGCTGCTATTAGCAATGATTAGTCAATTATGTCCTATGAGGTCAGTAACTAGTGAAAATGGTGAGAACATATGTCCTACCAGGGATGCAACAAGGCACTTGCCAGCTAGCCAGAGTCTTTTGTGTAATGTAAAAGGTATCCTAAGGGCTAGTAGAATTTCAAGCTGTTTAAGGATGTTATGTTATCGCTGTTCTGGATAGTAGATGTTTCAAATAATTGTTGCATCCCTGCCTACACTGTCTTGGATGTATGTGAACATTAAATAGACCGGAAATTCTGTTGATTCACTCCATCACTCTGTTGCCGTCTTGTTAGGGACCTATTGTATTGTAAGAAAACGCTCAGCACAGGAAATGTAGAAAAGAAAGGATACCATTTTTGGATTTGAAAATTTTCTGATTACAGCAGGGATTTTGGATGCATAATGGATGCCAAATGTTTTCTGTCACTACCGATGTTTTAATAGAATAGATGTAATAAAGAATGACAGTAAAGCTTAATTTGTGTCCCCCAAATCCTAGAAGTGGCCCACCTTCCAGTATTCAGCGGCATAGTCACCAGATTTGCACCTTCAAGTATTTACTTCATGGTAAGGTTGTGACGATACACTTTGTTGTTGTACAATATGTGTATCGATGACAGTGTTTGAAAATAAAGCATGAATGTCAAGGTATGTCATGGGTATGTCGTACAATCATTTTGATGCCATGAATCTGGTTTTCCATACAAATACATGTCACATTATGTATCAGATGTACATTTGCCAACAGTGTATTGCCATACACTGATATTTAAGTGAATCTGTACTGCCATACTGGATCAGCTTGTTGAATGCAGCTGTCAAGTCAGCTACGACCCTGGGGCCTGTTCCACAAATTGGCCTTAGCACTATGATGATCGTAACTCATACAATACATTAACATGGACTTGGTTTGTTTTGTGGAACAGGCGGAGATGTGAAATCTCCGCAGAAACGAGAAAAAACGCGTTTTTTAAAGCAGTAGTCCTCAGAAAAAATCATCTTCCGCGTAAAAATATAATCAGATTTAAAAAAACACGTCGAAAAATATGATCGAAAACCGGACAACCGATGCGGATTGTCCTGTTTTCGATCAGAGCTTTCAGCAGCATAGGTTTTCGGACAACATGCGTTTCCAGGGCCCTGGGTGTTCTTGAGTTGGCTTCGGCTCTGATGTAGAGACGGCAATGGTAGTTCTATTGTTATCTGATGACCAGTATTATGGCATGCATAGTTAGCCATAATATCCTGTTATGATAATAAACTTATCCCTTCAAGATAATAAGCTTATACAATTGTCGGTTGCTCGAGTCACAAGTACAACCAGCTGACAGAAGGGAAATGCTTTGTGCTGATGTTTGTAATGATGATAACCATATTTATTACCTACGAGGGCAAACATATCGGGGTTCCTAAAAATCATATGTGCCCTAGGGTCATATCATGTCACGAGACTACAGTGTATTGTTTCTGTCATCTGGACAGCATTGTTGACGTCATTCGAATCTTATTTTGATGTGAGGTCGGAATGATGTCACACTAGAAACGACGTCATAGCTGAAGGTTGTTGTCGTCATTCCACAAATTGTGGTTCTGCTGCTGTTGCGACTTGCTGTCCTTAAATGTAAACACTAAAATTTGTCTCTGTATGTAGACATCTTCTTCGGTAATAAGTAGAACATTATGTTCGTCTTCATGTCATACTATGTTTACAACACTCATGCCTAAATTTTGGTATTTCCCGAGCGAGAGCGGAATTTAGACACTCATGGTGTAAACATAGTATGACATGAACACTGGTATAATATCCTCTATGTCTTCACCGGAAGAAACATGCATACAGCTTTTAACTGCACGACCTGTTGAACACTTCACACATGGTAACTTACCAGTATTCAGATAAATGTTCCAAGATAAAAAAAACTTAAATATGAGTTGTTCAATTATTTTTTCCTTCAGTTTCTCTCATCAGGATGTTTCATAAACAAATCTGTAAACCAACATATTGGAAAAAAGCGTTTCTTTTGCAAGAACCTGTGTTGTGTGATGAAGTCTACAATCAATTACTGAGAGTGTTAGCTGCAAATTGTTAGTTTCCGTGGATATAGGACATTTTTCTCTCTTGCCTTTGTTGTTGAAACTTTATTTTACATGAGTTTTATGTATATTTTGCAATCTCATTTACCATGTATATTTTGATAAATCATCTTTATTTTAATAAAACCTAATATTTCACATGACAGTAGTGTTTGGTTTGATATTTGGCACAATATTCATTTAACTGTGCTATGAGGGATACAGGGGTCAAGGCATGAAATGCGTCGCAATTTGCTTGCAGAGTTGCCTCCCTTATTCATGGCAGAGTATGATGATCATGGGTTCTAATTAAAGATTCACCAAGATTACGAATTCTGGTTTATAAGCACCATGCCCCTGCTAGTGAGTTTCACCAAAGTGCTACACGTCTAGCACCTGTATACATGTCACTTTGAAGTATTGTTTGATGCCACTAAACCCACTCAGTAGGACATGTGTTTGTCATGTTTCCTTGAGAAAGTTATGATTGTTTGTTTATTTGTTGTTTAACTCCACACTCTGCAATATTCTAGCTCTATGACGGCCGTCTGTAAATAATCGAGTCTGGACCAGATAATCCAGTGATTGACATCATGAACATCGATCCATGCAGTTCGGTACGATGACTTGCATCAACCAAGTCAGCGAGCCTGACCACCTGATCCCGTTAGTCGCCTCTTATGACAAGCATAGTCGTCTTTTACGGCAAGCATGTGTTGCTGAAGACCTATACTACCTTGGATCGTCATGGGTCTCAGACTCCATTATTTACAGACCGCCGCCATAAAGCTGGTATATCAAACAGTTTGCTGAACAGAATGTGTGAAATCAGTTGGATATCAACGTTTGTCTTCCACATGCCGAGTGAGTCGCCTCCGTGGTGTAGTGGACAGAGCACCTGTCGTGAGAACGGAAGGTTCGAATCCCGGCAGCGTCATAAAAGACGTTAGTGAGTGAGTGAGCGGGGGACACCAGAAATGGGCTTCGCACAATGTATCCATGTCGGGAATCGAACCCGGGTCTTCAGCGTGACGAGCAAACGCTTTAATCACTAGGCTCCCCGACCGCCCCCATAAAAGACGTTACGTGATGGTACTTTATCTAATCCTTCCTGGAACTCGGCATTAAGGGAATAAGAAAAGGATTGCTCTGCTCTGAGTCTGTATGATGTTCTTGAGGGGGTGGGGGGTGGGGGTGGGGGGTGTCCGTGTTAAACTGCGGCATGGTATCGCAGTCAACTATCAACACACACACACACACACACACACACACACACACACATACACACACGTAATAGAAAATAGCCTCTTAAGATATGTTTTAATACCTCCTAATATACACCGCCGTCATACATGCCATCATGAAAATGTCTATTTTGGGGTCTGGGTGGGGGGGTGTCCGTGATAAACTGCGGCATGGTATCGCAGTCAACTATCACACACACACACACACACGTAATAGAAAATAGCCTCTTAAGATATGTTTTAATACCTCTTAATATACACCGCCGTCATACATGCCATCATGAAAATGTCTATTTGATCAATAACTCTTGATGTTATTCCCGTGTGGTTTTACAGGTAGTAAGTAGGTAGTGTTTTGGAATAACAGAGGCATTGATTGGCGGGAGTAATGTCAACTCGATCGAAATCGGACACACAAAACGCACTTATTTATATTACCTTAGACATCCAACACAATTCATGTCAACTCAAGCGCTCTGGATCACTTTTCATTTAAAAACACGACACATGGTACCAATGTGACTTCGTTTAAGTAGATTGGATGTTGATAAAGACATAAGTCAAGTGAACTCGACAACACATCGTATATATACTGTATATAACCTTTTCCCTAATGGATGAATATGTTGTTCGCTTCAGACATTGTCATCCCGAACCGACCCGGGTTAGAATAGGTCTTCAGAAACCCACGCTTGTCGTAACAGGCGAGTATGCTTGTCGTAACAGGCGAGTATGCTTGTCGTAAGAGGCGACTGGTGGTTGATGAATGTCATTGTATTCCAATTGTGTGGATCGATGCTCATGATGTCAATCACTGGATTGTCTGGTCCAGACTTGATTATTTACAGACCGCTGTCATATAGATGGAATATTGCTGAGTGCGGCGTTAAACAAACAAACAAATGGAAGACATAGTCAGTCTCTGGGTAGTCAAGGGGCGGTCGGGTAGCCTAGTGGTTAAAGCATTCGCTCGTCACGCCGAAGACCCGGGTTCGATTCCCGACATGGGTACAATGTGTGAAGCCCATTTCTGGTGTCCCCCGCCGTGATATTGCTGGAATATTGCTAAAAGCGGCGTAAAACCTCCCTCCCTCCCTCACTCACTCCCTCCCTCCCTCCCTCACTCACTCACTCACTCACTCACTCACTCACTCACTCACTCACTCACTCACTCACTCACTCACTCACTCACTCACTCACTCACTCACTCACTCACTCACTCACTCACTCACTCACTCACTCACTCACTCACTCACTCACTCACTCACTCACTCACTCACTCACTCACTCACTCACTCACTCACTCACTCACTCACTCACTCACTCACTCACTCACTCACTCACTCACTCACTCACTCACTCACTCACTCACTCACTCACTCACTCACTCACTCACTCACTCACTCACTCACTCACTCACTCACTCACTCACTCACTCACTCACTCACTCACTCACTCACTCACTCACTCACTCACTCACTCACTCACTCACTCACTCACTCACTCACTCACTCACTCACTCACTCACTCACTCACTCACTCACTCACTCACTCACTCACTCACTCACTCACTCACTCACTCACTCACTCACTCACTCACTCACTCACTCACTCACTCACTGGGTAGTCAAGGTTCGAAAACCATCATCGATAAGTCATGTTTCACAGCGTTATGGCCCTTGCCTTATGTTTTTACATAGCGCTCTGTACCCTAAATGGGACAGATTTTCTCAGGAAACAGCTATGGATATGTCATAGTTTATCTTACAACTAGCCAAACCTAAATATATTTCTGTAGATAATGTTAGTCAGTTTCCGTCCACGTAACTGACCGTCACAAACCAGTGACTCTGGATTACCTGACTAAGTCAGCTGGCACAGCAAGGGATGTGCTCCAGACTGTAACCTGATGTGCCCCTGACTGTCACATGCTGTGCATGGCCGGACGCTACATCATTTTAGGTAGGAATAGGTATAGGAATATAAAGGATATTACGTGGTCAGTGCATTCCGTAACTAAAGAATAATTGCAATTAATACACAAGGTATTTGGTGGATTAAGATCATAGCTTTGATATTAGGTAACTGACAATTTCTACAGAAGGCCCGAGTCCCTGTATATACGGAGACCAGTGGCAGATACTTCACTCTGCCACGAATAAAGACTTAAAGGGACTCAGCAGCCTTCTCTCTGCTTTAAGGTAAGATAACATTATTTTATTGTTAAATTCTCCCTGTCTTCAACTTATTTGATATCCTGTGCAAGTCACTATATTTTACCCTGGTTTGTAATATTTAAGAATACGTTATATGGCATTCATTATACCGCAAAGCAACTTGAATGTTTATTGTATGTGTGTGTTTATATAGATATCAGTAGATTAGTTCACTTGTACATTAACTGTTGATATGCCAAGTGAAGTGAGTGAGTATGGTTTTACGCCGCTTTTAGCAATATATTTCCAGCAATATCACGGCGGGGGACACCAGAAATGGGCTTCACACATTTTACCCATGTTGGGAATCGAACCCGGGTCTTCGGCGTGACGAGCGAACGCTTTAACCACTAGGCTACCCGACCGCCCCGCCAAGTGATAGATAAAGCCGTACGTCACATAGAGTAAATACATAGAGTAGAAAGAGTAAATAGTGGTAAATACCGGCGGGTAATCTGACGTAAATACCGTCTCATGCGAACATTGGCCATGCTACGTCTATCATTTGGTTAAGTATTTACGGCATTGAAATTATACAGTATGTTAAATTCATTTGTGTGTAAATACATGAGTAAAGCTAGAATACCGTAAATGTAAATGTTCACAGTTCCTGTATGAAATGTCTTAGCACAAAATACTTCCCAGTCCGTTATTATTCACAATTCACTTTTTGTACCTTATCTTTTAGAACATTCGTGTTACGAAAGTTCAAACCAGTCAATTCATGTATTGTTGTCAATTATATATTTAATGTGACAAGTTATTGACTGCATCTATCGTGTAATGTAATATTGTTTAAATATCTCTCTTTATATGCAATTTCACTCTGGACCGCCTCCGTGGTCTAGTGGTAGAGCGTCCGCCAGGAAAGCGGAAGGTCCGGGTTCGATCCCCAGCCGCGTCATACCAAAAGACGTTAAAATATGGTACTTGTTGTTACCTTGTCTGGCGCTCGGCATTAA
This sequence comes from Haliotis rufescens, assembly GCF_023055435.1. Lineage (NCBI taxonomy): Eukaryota > Metazoa > Mollusca > Gastropoda > Lepetellida > Haliotidae > Haliotis > Haliotis rufescens. Next base: position 17,620,329 of record NW_025964223.1, read on the forward strand.
GGGGCTAAAACAAGGACTGGTCGGCTCGGAGTCAGTATACTGTGTCTGAGTGGGGTATTCATGTTAAACTGCGGCATGATATCTCAGTGTGCTAGCACTATAAATCGGCATCAGTCCGGACTAGTGCAAGCAGCCACACACACACACACACATACACGTGCATGCACGTCGCTATATAAGTGCATAATTTTGGACGCGACGTTAAACCCCATTTCACCTCACTAATTTCACTCTGCCACGAATAAAGACTTCAAGGGACTCAGCGGCCTTCTCTCTGTTTTAATGTGATAGCGGACTAATCAGCTCTACCTAGTTACCTCCCCCTATCTTGGACATTGTGACGTAGCAAACGGGACCACGCCCACACAAGGCAAAACCGTCCCAACACCAAGCTACGTCAGATACAATGATGACATTTGGCACACATCATTAAGGGATAAATATGTTGGTTGAGTTCGAAAACCAACAATGAACAAATTCATGTTTTACAGAGTTATGGGGCGGTATTCACAGAGCTTCTTAATATTTCTTCAGCATTAAGAATTCTTAAATCCACAAAGAAATCTTAGTTTCCCTTACAACAAACCAAAATACCTTATGAGATTACCTAATTCAATATCTCATAAAATTCTTAGAATCTTTTTGAATACTGCCCATGGTATTTATTTGTGTCTTTCAAACATGGTACCAAGTATTGTCACCTTCCTGGAAAGTACTATACAGTAAACTACGGTTATAACGAACACGCTTATAACGAACTAACGGATATAACGAACTAACTTTTTAGTCCCGACTATTAGCTGTAGTTATACTGTATATATGCTTATAACGAATTACGGTTATAGCGAACTAAAATTAGTAGTCCCTTTGAGTTCGTTATAACTGTAGTTTACTGTATAAGCCATTTTGAACACATCATTAAGTGGTGTATATGTTATCAAGTTTTAAATCAGAAATGTATGGCCCTTTATTTGTTTGTTGTTTTCAGCGTTGGCTCAACTGTGTTTAGTGTTCGTTTCATATATCTTCGCGTTTGGTGTTCTGGATTATTTTGACATATAAATTTTGCTATTCCAAGGCGACAAGTTTATATTAGGGTCTGAAAGTTGTGTGAATGTATTGGCTAGTTAGAACAGGGTCTATACTTTTCACAGAAATCAAAATGATTTATTTGCAATTTTCAAACATGTTAGGATGTTGGGGGATGTGGACGACTGTTGTGCAGTGTTATTATCAATACGTTTACTGATTGGGCGCTGTGCCACGCCGGTTATAGATTGTTATATAGATCGGTGCTGTAATCCCATCAGCTCAACGCGATCGATTTGACTATCATCATATAAACTGTTTATTTAGCTCTCTATAGGAAAGCTTTCAGTTATCTTTCGTCATCCAACTGTGAGATAACTAGATTGTGTTATTGATATAATACACCATCGGATCGAGAAAGTTCCGTGTGTGCGTTTTTGTGTCCGATTTTTTTTACACACACACACACACTAACACACACACACACACACACACTAACACACATACTAACACACTAACACTAACACTAACACTAACACTAACACTATATATATATATATATATATATATATATATATATATATATATATATATATATATATATATATATATTCCTCTTGGAAGGAGCGTTAGATGTGTGTTTAATGCTTTCACTGTATTCTGTCTGCATGTGATTCACAGAGCTACTTTGCTGAATTTTCTTTCGATCTGCCGCACAAATTAACTGGTTGTCGTGACCGTACAAGTGGGTTTCGATTTTCAATCAGTCGGAACTACCAGCGATAATTTATAACAGGAAGAGATAGGTAATTACCGAACGAAACCCCATTTGTTCCGTTGATATGGCGCGTGCAGAAATTTACCCGTGTATTTCTATTCGTAGTCTGGTGTTTCTCGGCAGTTTTAGAGTATGATAATAGGGGTTTCAGGTATGATAATAGGGGTCTCGGACTGTGCCAATAACAAATGGAATATGAAGTAGATTCACCCGTGAAACCTTCCGCTAATTTTAGATTGAAAAGAAATTAATTGATTGAATAATTAAAAGTCCACTCTGAACTATGGTGCGTATAAAACCATGTTAACCGTGCGTACTGCGTTGGAGGGTCCGAGGGTAACGTACTGTTGCTTGAGGGGGTGGGGCTTTGAGTGGGATAGTGTTGTTGGAGGGGTATGGCTTTGAGGGGATACTGTTGTTGCAGTGGTTTGGCTTTGAGGGGATACTGTTGTTCCAGTGGTGGGCTTTAAGTGGGATACTGTTGCCGGAGGGTTGGGGCTTTGAGGGGATACTGTTGTTGGAGGGGGCAGGGCTTTCAGGGGATACTGTTGTTGAAGGGGCAGGGCTTTGAGCGGGATACTGTTGTTGAGGGGGGCATGGCTTTGAGTGGGATAGTGTTGTTGAAGGGGGCATGGCTTTGAGTGGGATAGTGTTGTTGAGGGGGGCATGGCTTTGAGCGGGATAATGTTGTTGAAGGGGGCATGGCTTTGAGTGGGATAGTGTTGTTGAGAGGGGCATGGCTTTGAGTGGGATAGTGTTGTTGAAGGGGCAGGGCTTTGAGCGGGATAGTGCTATTGGAGGGAGGCATGGTTTTGAGTGGGATAGTGTTGTTGAGGGGGGCATGGCTTTGAGTGGGATGGTGTTGTTGAAGGGGTATGGCTTTGAGGGGATACTGTTGTTGGAGGGGGCAGGGCTTTCAGGGGATACTGTTGTTGAAGGGGCAGGGCTTTGAGCGGGATACTGTTGTTGAGGGAGGCATGGTTTTGAGTGGGATAGTGTTGTTGAGGGGGGCATGGCTTTGAGTGGGATGGTGTTGTTGAAGGGGTATGGCTTTGAGTGGGATACTGTTGTTGAAGGGGCAGGGCTTTGAGCGGGATAGTGTTGTTGAAGGGGCAGGGCTTTGAGCGGGATGGTGTTGTTGAGGGCGGCATGGCTTTGAGTGGGATACTGTTGTTGAAGGGGCAGGGCTTTGAGTGGGGTAGTGTTGTTGAGGGGGGCATGGCTTTGAGTAGGATAGTGTTGTTGAGGGGGGCATGGCTTTGAGCGGGATAATGTTGTTGAGGGGGCATGGCTTTGAGTGGGATAGTGTTGTTGAGGGGGGTATGGCTTTGAGCGGGATACTGTTGTTGAAGGGGCAGGGCTTTGAGCGGGATAGTGTTGTTGAAGGGGCAGGGCTTTGAGCGGGATGGTGTTGTTGAGGGCGGCATGGCTTTGAGTGGGATACTGTTGTTGAAGGTGCAGGGCTTTGAGCGGGAAAGTGTTGTTGAAGGGGGCATGGCTTTGAGTGGGATAGTGTTGTTGAAGGGGACATGGCTTTGAGTGGAATAGTGTTGTTGAGGGGGGCATGGCTTTGAGCGGGATAGTGTTGTTGAAGGGGCAGGGCTTTGAGTGGGATAGTGTTGTTGAAGGGGGCATGGCTTTGAGCGGGATAGTGTTGTTGAAGGGGCAGGGCTTTGAGCGGGATAGTGTTGTTCAAGGGGCATGGCTTTGAGTGGGATAGTGTTGTTGAGGGGGGCAGGGCTTTGGGTGCGATAGTGTTGTTGAGGGGGGCATGTCTTTGAGCGGGATAATGTTGTTGATTGGAGGGGCATGGCTTTGAGCGGGATACTGTTGTTGAAGGGGCAGGGCTTTGAGTGGGATAGTGTTGTTGAAGGGGCAGGGCTTTGGGTGGGATAGTGTTGTTGAGGGGGGCAGGGCTTTGAGTGGGATAGTGTTGTTGAAGGGGCAGGGCCTTGGGTGGGATAGTGTTGTTGAGGGGGGGCATGGCTTTGAGTGGGATAGTGTTGTTGAGGGGGGCATGGCTTTGAGTGGTATAGTGTTGTTGAGAGGTGGGGACTTTGAGTGGGATAGTGTTGTTGGAGGGGCAGGGCTTTGAGCGGGAAAGTGTTGTTGGAGGGGTGAGGCTTTGAGTGGGATAGTGTTGTTGGTGGGGTGGGGCTTTAAATGGGATACTGTTGTTGAGGGAGGGAGGGGGGGAGGGGGGGGGGGGCAGGGCTTTGAGTGTGATAGTGTTGTTGAGGGGTGGGGCTTTGAGTGTGATAGTGTTGTTGAAGGGGCATGGCTTTGAGTGTGATAGTGTTGTTGAAGGGGCAGGGCTTTGAGCGGGATCGTGTTGTTGGAGGGGCAGGGCTTTGAGTGGGATAGTGTTGTTGGAGGGGCAGGGCTTTGAGTGGGATAGTGTTGTTGAAGGGGCAGGGCTTTGAGCGGGATCGTGTTGTTGGAGGGGGGCATGGTTTTGAGTTGGATAGTGTTGTTGGAGGGGTGGGGCTTTGAGTGGGATACTGTTGTTGGAGGGGCAGGGCTTTGAGTGGGATAGTGTTGTTGGAGGGGCAGGGTTTTTAGCGGGATCGTTTTGTTGGAGGGGGGAATGGTTATGAGTGGGATAGTGTTGTTGGAGGGGCAGGGCTTTGGGTGGGATAGTGTTGTTGAGGGGGGCATGGCTTTGAGTGGGATAGTGTTGTTGAGGGGGGCATGGCTTTGAGTGGGATAGTGTTGTTGAGGGGGGCATTGCTTTGAGTGGGATAGTGTTGTTGAGAGGTGGGGCTTTGAGTGGGATAGTGTTGTTGGAGGGGCAGGGCTTTGAGCGGGATCGTGTTGTTGGAGGGGCAGGGCTTTGAGCGGGAAAGTGTTGTTGGAGGGGGGCATGGTTTTGAGTGGGATAGTGTTGTTGGAGGGGTGAGGCTTTGAGTGGGATAGTGTTGTTGGAGGGGTGGGGCTATGAGTGGGATACTGTTGTTGAGGGAGGAAGGGGGTGGGGGGCAGGGCTTTGAGTGTGATAGTGTTGTTGGAGGGGCATGGCTTTGAGTGGGATAGTGTTGTTGAAGGGGCAGGGCTTTGAGCGGGATCGTGTTGTTGGAGGGGCAGGGCTTTGAGTGGGATAGTGTTGTTGGAGGGGCAGGGTTTTTAGCGGGATCGTTTTGTTGGAGGGGGGAATGGTTTTGAGTGGGATAGTGTTGTTGGAGGGGCAGGGCTTTGAGTGGGATAGTGTTGTTGAAGGGGCAGGGCTTTGAGCGGGATCGTGTTGTTGGAGGGGGGCATGGTTTTGAGCTGGATAGTGTTGTTGGAGGGGTGGGGCTTTGAGTGGGATAGTGTTGCTGGAGGGGGCAGGGCTTGAAGTGGGATACTGTTGGTGGAGAGGGATGAGACTGTGTCCTTTGAGTGGGATACTGTTGTTGAGGGGGGCAGGGCTTTGAGTGGGATACTGTTGGTGGAGAGGGATGAGACTGTGTCCTTTGAGTGGGATACTGTTGTTGGAGGGGGCAGGGCTTTGAGTTGGATAATGCTGCTGGAGAGGGAAGGGTGCCTTTGAGTCGGGTACCAGAAGTAACTTGTAGCTATTTCTTTTATAGGCAAAATGGAAAAGAAGCGGTGTGGTTGGGAATAGGGGCCTTAAGGTTTGAAGCAGGGAGGGTTGGATCTAGATAGAGGTTATAAACTATTCCCCACGTGAACAGACGTCATAGTCACAGGCAAAGAGTGTAGAACAGTTTGTTTCGTTCGTAAGTGCAGGGTGCACTTCATTCCATCAATACACCTGAGTGGTCTCCGCTGAAAGTAATTACGCCTAATTGTTTATTTTAACCAGTGAATGCTTTTCTGTGAGATGAGTCTGTTAACGTGGAGAGGTCACCGTGGTGTAGTACACGCTGTCGAGAGCATTACGTACTCACCTGAGGACAGGTGTGATACTACCTCAGCAACGACAGGTGTACATCAACAGCACGTCAAGACATCAGCTACATCGACCGTGCTTTGGGGCAAAATATGAGATATCAAGGGAACGGTTGCTATACGTTTGTGTGAATGTTCAGAGACATTTCGGCTCGGCTCAAACGGTAAGTCAAACAGTAAAGGCGTCATAACCCTGGTGTCATGCTTAGACCATCCTGCACCTGTCTGTCGTTGTGGTCCCACAGTAAGGTGTCATAACCCTGGTGTCATGCTTAGATTATCCTGCACCTGTCTGTCGTGGTAGTCACACAGTTAGGCGTCATAACCCTGGTGTCATACTTAGATCATACTGCACCTTTCTGTAGTGGTAGTCACACAGTTAGGAATCATAACCCTGGTGTCATGCTTAGATCATCCTCCACCTGTCTGTCGTGGTAGTCCCATAGTTAGGCGTCATAACCCTGGTGTGATGCTTAGATCACCCTGCACCTGTCTGTCATGGTAGTCACACAGTTAGGAGTCATAACCCTTGTGTCATGCTTAGATCATCCTGCACCTGTCTGTCGTGGTAGTCACACAGTTAGGAGTCATAACCCTGGTGTCATGCTTAGATCATCCTTCACCTGTCTGTCGTGTCAGTCACACAGTAAGGAATCATAACCCTGGTGTCATGCTTAGATCATACTGCACCTTTCTGTCGTGTCAGTCACACAGTAAGGAATCATAACCCTGGTGTCATGCTTAGATCATACTGCACCTGTCTGTCGTGGTAGTCACACAGTTAGGAGTCATAACCCTTGTGTCATGCTTAGATCATCCTGCACCTGTCTGTCGTGGTAGTCACACAGTTAGGAGTCATAACCCTGGTGTCATGCTTAGATCATCCTCCACCTGTCTGTCGCTGTAGTCACAAAGTTAAGCGTCATAACCCTGGTGTCATGCTTACATCATCCTCCACCTGTCTGTCGTGTCAGTCACACAGTAAGGAATCATAACCCTGGTGTCATGCTTAGATCATCCTCCACCTGTCTGTCGTGGCAGTCACACAGTTAGGTGTCATAACCCTGGTGTCATGCTTACATCATCCTACATCTGTCTGTCGTGGCAGTCACACAGTAAGGCGTCATAACCCTGGTGTCATGCTTAGATCATCCTCCACCTGTCTGTCGTGGCAGTCACACAGTTAGGTGTCATAACCCTGATGTCATGCTTAGATCATCCTCAACCTGTCTGTCGTTGTAGTCACACAGTTAGGTTTCATAACCCTTTTGTCATGCTTAGATAATCCTCCACCTGTCTGTCGTGGTAGTCACACAGTCAGGCGTCATAACCCTGGTGTCATGCTTAGATTATCCTCCACCTGTTTAACGTGGTAGTCACACAGATAGGTGTCATAACCCTTTTGTCATGCTTAGATAATCCTCCACCTGTCTGTCGTGGTAGTCACACAGTTAGGCGTCATAACCCTGGTGTCATGCTTAGATCATCCTGCGTCTGCCGGTCGTGGAAGTCATACAGTTAGGTGTGAAAACCTGGTGTCATGTTTAGATCATCCTACATCTGTCTGTCGTGGTTGTCACACAGTTAGGCGTCATTACCCTGGTGTCATGCTTAGATCATCCTCCACCTGTCTGTCGTGGTAGTCACACAGTTAGGCGTCATAACCCTGGTGCCATGCTTAGATCATCCTCCACCTGTCTGTCGTGTCAGTCACACAGTTAGGTGTCATAACACTGGTGTCATGCTTAGATCATCCTCCACCTGTCTGTCGTGGTAGTCACACAGTTAGGCGTCATAACCCTTTTGTCATGCTTAGATCATCCTCCACCTGTCTGTCGCTGTAGTCACAAAGTTAAGCGTCATAACCCTGGTGTCATGCTTAGATCATCCTCCACCTGTCTGTCGTGTCAGTCACACAGTTAGGCGTCATAACCCTGGTGTCATGCTTAGATCATCCTCAACCTGTCTGTCGTTGTAGTCACACAGTTAGGCGTCATAACCCTGGTGTCATACTTAGATCATACTGCACCTTTCTGTAGTGGTAGTCACACAGTTAGGAAGCATAACCCTGGTGTCATGCTTAGATAATCCTCCACCTGTCTGTCGTGGTAGTCACACAGTTAGGCGTCATAACCCTGGTGTCATGCTTAGATTATCCTCCACCTGTTTGACGTGGTAGTCACACAGATAGGTGTCATAACCCTTTTGTCATGCTTAGATAATCCTCCACCTGTCTGTCGTGGTAGTCACACAGTTAGGCGTCATAACCCTGGTGTCATGCTTAGATCATCCTGCGTCTGCCGGTCGTGGAAGTCATACAGTTAGGTGTGAAAATCTGGTGTCATGCTTAGATCATCCTACATCTGTCTGTCGTGTCAGTCACACAGTAAGGAATCATAACCCTGGTGTCATGTTAGATCATCCTGCACCTGTCTGTCGTGGTAGTCACACAGTAAGGCGTCATAACCCTGGTGTCATGCTTAGATCATCCTCCACCTGTCTGTCGTGTCAGTCACACAGTAAGGAATCATAACCCTGGTGTCATGCTTAGATCATCCTCCACCTGTCTGTCGTGTCAGTCACACAGTAAGGAATCATAACCCTGGTGTCATGCTTAGATCATCCTCCACCTGTCTGTCGTGTCAGTCACACAGTAAGGAATCATAACCCTGGTGTCATGCTTAGATCATCCTCCACCTGTCTGTCGTGTCAGTCACACAGTAAGGAATCATAACCCTGGTGTCATGCTTAGATCATCCTCCACCTGTCTGTCGTGTCAGTCACACAGTAAGGAATCATAACCCTGGTGTCATGCTTAGATCATCCTCCACCTGTCTGTCGTGTCAGTCACACAGTAAGGAATCATAACCCTGGTGTCATGCTTAGATCATCCTCCACCTGTCTGTCGTGTCAGTCACACAGTTAGGTGTCATAACCCTGGTGTCATGCTTAGATCATCCTCCACCTGTCTGTCGTGTCAGTCACACAGTAAGGCGTCATAACCCTGGTGTCATGCTTAGATCATCCTGCACCTGTCTGTCGTGGTAGTCACACAGTAAGGCGTCATAACCCTGGTGTCATGCTTAGATCATCCTCCACCTGTCTGTCGTGGCAGTCACACAGTTAGGTGTCATAACCCTGGTGTCATGCTTAGATCATCCTCAACCTGTCTGTCGTTGTAGTCACACAGTTAGGTGTCATAACCCTTTTGTCATGCTTAGATAATCCTCCACCTGTCTGTCGTGGTAGTCACACAGTTAGGCGTCATAACCCTGGTGTCATGCTTAGATTATCCTCCACCTGTTTGACGTGGTAGTCACACAGATAGGTGTCATAACCCTTTTGTCATGCTTAGATAATCCTCCACCTGTCTGTCGTGGTAGTCACACAGTTAGGCGTCATAACCCTGGTGTCATGCTTAGATCATCCTGCGTCTGCCGGTCGTGGAAGTCATACAGTTAGGTGTGAAAACCTGGTGTCATGCTTAGATCATCCTACATCTGTCTGTCGTGGTTGTCACACAGTTAGGCGTCATTACCCTGGTGTCATGCTTAGATCATCCTCCACCTGTCTGTCGTGGTAGTCACACAGTTAGGCGTCATAACCCTGGTGTCATGCTTAGATCATCCTCCACCTGTCTGTCGTGTCAGTCACACAGTTAGGTGTCATAACACTGGTGTCATGCTTAGATCATCCTCCACCTGTCTGTCGTGGTAGTCACACAGTAAGGCGTCATAACCCTTTTGTCATGCTTAGATCATCCTCCACCTGTCTGTCGCTGTAGTCACAAAGTTAAGCGTCATAACCCTGGTGTCATGCTTAGATCATCCTCCACCTGTCTGTCGTGTCAGTCACACAGTAAGGCGTCATAACCCTTTTGTCATGCTTAGATCATCCTCCACCTCTCCGTCGTAGTAGTCACACAGTTAGGCATCATAACCCTTTTGTCATGCTTAGATCATCCTGCACCTGTCTGTCGTGTCAGTCATACAGTAAGGCGTCATAACCCTGGTGTCATGCTTAGATCATCCTCCACCTGTCTGTCGTTGTAGTCACACAGTTAGGCGTCATAACCCTGGTGTCATGCTTAGATCATCCTCCACCTGTCTGTCGTGGTTGTCACACAGTTAGGCGTCATAACCCTGGTGTCATGTTTAGATCATCCTCCACCTGTCTGTCGTTGTAGTCACACAGTTAGGCGTCATAACCCTGGTGTCATGCTTAGATCATCCTCCACCTGTCTGTCGTGTCAGTCACACAGTTAGGCGTCATAACCCTGGTGTCATGCTTACATCATCCTCCACCTGTCTGTCGTGGTTGTCACACAGTTAGGCGTCATAACCCTTGTGCCATGCTTAGATCATCCTGCACCTGTCCGTCGTAGTAGTCACACAGTAAGGCGTCATGACCCTGGTGTCATGCTTAGATTATCCTCATCCTGTCTGTCGTGGCAGTCACACAGTTAGGTGTCATAACCCTGATGTCATGCTTAGACCATCCTGCACCTGTCTGTCGTTGTGGTCCCACAGTAAGGTGTCAAAACCCTGGTGTCATGCTTAGATTATCCTGCACCTGTCTGTCGTGGCAGTCACACAGTTAGGCGTCATAACCCTGGTGTCATGCTTAGATCATCCTCCACCTGTCCGTCGTAGTAGTCAGACAGTTAGGCATCATAACCCTTTTGTCATGCTTAGATCATCCTCCACCTGTCTGTCGTTGTAGTCACACAGTAAGGCGTCATAACCCTGGTGTCATGCTTAGATCATCCTCCACCTGTCTGTCGTGGTTGTCACACAGTTAGGCGTCATAACCCTGGTGTCATGCTTAGATCATTCTCCACCTGTCTGTCGTTGTAGTCACACAGGTAGGCGTCATAACCCTTGTGTCATGCTTAGATCATCCTCCACCTGTCTGTCGTTGTAGTCACACAGTTAGGCGTCATTACCCTGGTGTCATGCTTAGATCATCCTGCACCTGTCTGTCGTGTTATCACACAGTTAGGTGTCATAACCCTTGTGTCATGCTTAGATCATCCTCCACCTGTCTGTCGTTGTGGTCACACAGTAAGGTGTCATAACCCTGGTGTCATGCTTAGATCATCCTGCACCTGTCTGTCGTTGTAGTCAAACAGTTAGGCGTCATAACCCTTTTGTCATGCTTAGATCATCCTGAACCTGTCTGTCGTGGTAGTCACACAGTTAGGTGTCATAACCCTGATGTCATGCTTAGATCATCCTGCACCTGTCTGTCGTGGTAGTCACTTAGTTAGGCGTCATAACCCTTGTGTCATGCTTAGATCATCCTGCACCTGTCTGTCGTGTAGTCACACAGTTAGGCGTCATAACCCTTGTGTTATGCTTAGATCATCCTTCACCTGTCTGTCGTGTTATCACACAGTTAGGCGGCATAACCCTGGTGTCATCCTTAGATCATCCTGCACCTGTCTGTCGTGTAGTCACACAGTTAGGCGTCATAACCCTTGTGTCATGCTTAGATCATCATTCACCTGTCTGTCGTGGTTGTCACACAGTTAGGCGTCATAACCCTGGTGCCATGCTTAGATCATCCTGCACCTGTCTGTCGTAGTAGTCACACAGTTAGGCGTCATAACCCTGGTGTCATGCTTAGATCATCCTTCACCTGTCTGTCGTGGTTGTCACACAGTTAGGCGTCATAACCCTGGTGCCATGCTTAGATCATCCTGCACCTGTCTGTCGTAGTAGTCACACAGTAAGGCGTCATAACCCTGGTGTCATGCTTAGACCATCCTTCACCTGTCTGTCGTGTTATCACTGCCTTTATCTTATCATCAACAAAGTTGATAAAGTACAGAATATGTAACAAAGGAATTTATTGAGAGATACTCCCACAAAAAGCGGAAGAGCAAATTTAGCAGTGGTTTGTAGGGGTACATTCAGTATCTTCACTTCAATTAAAGGCAGGGTTGTTGGGGTACATTCAATATCTTCACTTCAATGATAGGCAGGGTTCTAGGGGTACATTCAGTATCTTTACTTCAGTGATAGGCAGGGTTGTGGGGGTACATTCAGTATCTTTACTTCAGTGATAGGCAGGGTTGTGGGGGTACATTCAGTATCTTCACTTCAGTGATAGGCAGGGTTGTGGGGGTACATCAGGATCTTCACTTAAGTTATGGGTAGGGTTGTGGGGGTACATTCAGTATCTTCACTTCAGTGACAGGCAGGGTTGTGGGGGTATATTCAGTATCTTCACTTAAGTTATAGGTAGGGTTTTGGGGGTACATTCAGTATCTTCACTTCAGTGACAGGCAGGGTTGTTGGGGTTCATTCAGTATCTTCACTTCAGTGATGGGCAGGGTTGTGGGGTACATTCATGATCTTCACTTCAGTGACAGGCAGGGTTGTGGGGGTACATTCAGTATCTTCACTTCAGTGATTGGCAGGGTTGTGGGGTACATTCATGATCTTCACTTCAGTGACAGGCAGGGTTGTGGGGGTACATTAAGTATCTTCACTTCAGTGATGGGCAGGGTTGTGGGGTACATTCATGATCTTCACTTCAGTGACAGGCAGGGTTGTGGGGGTACATTCAGTATCTTCACTTCAGTGATGGGCAGGGTTCTGGGGGTACATTCAGTATCTTCACTTCAGTGACAGGCAGGGTTGTGGGGGTACATTCAGTGTCTTCACTTCAGTGATGGGCAGGGTTTGGGGGTACATTCAGTATCTTTACTTCAGTGATAGGTAGGGTTGTGGGGGTACATTAAGTATCTTTACTTCAGTGATAGGCAGGGTTGTGGGGGTACATTCAGTATCTTTACTTCAGTGATAGGCAGAGTTGTGGGGGTACATTCAGTATCTTTACTTCAGTAAAAGGTAGGGTTGTGGGGATACATTCAGTATCTTTACTTCAGTGATAGGCAGGGTTGTGTTGGTACATTCAGTATCTTCACTTCAGTGATCGGCAGGGTTGTGGGGATACATTCAGTATCTTTACTTCAGTGATAGGGAGGGTTATGGGGATACATTCAGTATCTTCACTTCAGTGATAGGCAGGGTGATGGGGATACATTCAGTATCTTTACTTCAGTGATAGGCAGGGTTGTGGGGGTACATTCAGTATCTTCACTTCAGTGACAGGGAGGGTTTGGGGGTACATTCAGTATCTTTACTTCAGTTATAGGCAGGGTTGTGGGAGTACATTCAGTATCTTTACTTCAGTGATAGGCAGGGTTATGGGGGTACATTCAGTATCTGTACTTCAGTGATAGGCAGGGTTGTGGGGGTTCATTCAATATGTTCACCTCAGTGACAGGCAGGGTTAAGGGGATACATTCAGTATCTTTACTTCAGTGATAGGCAGGGTTGTGGGGTACATTCAGTATCTTTACTTCAGTGATAGGCAGGGTTGTGTGGGTACATTCAGTATCTTTACTTCAGTGGCAGGCAGGGTTGTGGTGGTACATTCAGTATCTTTACTTCAGTTATAGGCAGGGTTGTGTGGGTACATTCAGTATCTTTACTTCAGTGACAGGCAGGGTTGTTGGGGTACATTCAGTATCTTTACTTAAGTTATAGGCAGGGTTGTGTGGGTACATTCAGTATTTTTACTTCAGTTATAGGCAGGGTTATGGGGATACATTCAGTATCTTTACTTCAGTGATAGGCAGGGTTATGGGGGTACATTCAGTATCTTCACTTCAGTGACAGGCAGGGTTGTGGGGGTACATTCAGTATCTTTACTTCAGTGATAGGCAGGGTTGTGTGGGTACATTCAGTATCTTTACTTCAGTGACAGGCAGGGTTGTTGGGGTACATTCAGTATCTTTACTTAAGTTATAGGCAGGGTTGTGTTGGTACATTCAGTATCTTTACTTTAGTGATAGGCAGGGTTATGGGGGTACATTCAGTATCTTTACTTCAGTGATAGGCAGGGTGATGGGGATACATTCAGTATCTTTACTTCAGTGATAGGCAGGGTTGTGGGGGTACATTCAGTATCTTCACTTCAGTGACAGGGAGGGTTTGGGGGTACATTCAGTATCTTTACTTCAGTGATAGGCAGGGTTGTGTGGGTACATTCAGTATCTTTACTTCAGTGACAGGCAGGGTTATGGGGATACATTCAGTATCTTTACTTCAGTGACAGGCAAGGTTATGGGGATACATTCAGTATCTTTACTTCAGTGATAGGCAGGGTTGTGGGGGTACATTCAGTATCTTTACTTCAGTGACAGGCAAGGTTATGGGGATACATTCAGTATCTTTACTTCAGTTATAGGCAGGGTTGTGGGGGTACATTCAGTATCTTTACTTCAGTGATAGGCAGGGTTGTGGGGGTACATTCAGTATCTTCACTTCAGTGATAGGCAGGGTTGTGGGGATACATTCAGTATCTTCACTTCAGTGATAGGCAGGGTTGTGTGGGCACATTCAGTATCTTCACTTAAGTTATAGGTAGGGTTGTGGGGGTACATTCAGTGTCTTCACTTCAATTAAAGGCAGGGTTGTGTGGGTATATTCAGTATCTTCACTTCAGTGATAGGTAGGGTTGTTGGGGTACATGCTGTATCTGCACTTCAGTGACAGGCAGGGTTGTGGGGGTACATTCAGTATCTTTACTTCAGTGACAGGCAAGGTTATGAGGATACATTCAGTATCTTTACTTCAGTGATAGGCAGGGTTGTGGGGGTACATTCAGTATCTTTACTTTAGTGATAGGCAGGGTTGTGGGGATATATTCAGTATCTTTACTTCAGTGACAGGCAAGGTTATGAGGATACATTCAGTATCTTTACTTCAGTGATAGGCAGGGTTGTGGGGGTACATTCAGTATCTTTACTTCAGTGACAGGCAATGTTATGGGGATACATTCAGTATCTTTACTTCAGTGATAGGCAGGGTTATGGGGATACATTCAGTATCTTTACTTCAGTGACAGGCAAGGTTATGAGGATACATTCAGTATCTTTACTTCAGTGATAGGCAGGGTTGTGGGGGTACATTCAGTATCTTTACTTCAGTGACAGGCAATGTTATGGGGATACATTCAGTATCTTTACTTCAGTTATAGGCAGGGTTGTGGGGGTACATTCAGTATCTTTACTTCAGTGATAGGCAGGGTTGTGGGATTACATTCAGTATCTTTACTTCAGTGACAGGCAAGGTTATGGGGATACATTCAGTATCTTTACTTCAGTTATAGGCAGGGTTGTGGGGGTACATTCAGTATCTTCACTTCAGTGATAGGCAGGGTTGTGGGGATACATTCAGTATCTTTACTTCAGTGATAGGCAGGGTTGTGTGGGTATATTCAGTATCTTCACTTCAGTGATAGGCAGGGTTGTGTGGGCACATTCAGTATCTTCACTTCAGTGATAGGTAGGGTTGTTGGGGTATATGCTGTATCTGCACTTCAGTGACAGGCAGGGTTGTGGGGGTACATTCAGTATCTTTACTTCAGTTAAAGGCAGGGTTGTGGCGGTACATTCAGTATCTTTACTTCAGTGATAGGCAGGGTTGTGTGGGTATATTCAGTATCTTCACTTCAGTGATAGGCAGGGTTATGGGGTTACATTCAGTATCTTCACTTCAGTGACAGGCAAGGTTATGGGGATACATTCAGTATCTTTACTTCAGTGACAGGAAGGGTTGTGGGGGTACATTCAGTATATTCACTTAAGTTATAGGCAGGGTTGTGGGGCTACATTCAGTATCTTTAATTCGGTGACATGCAGGGTTGTTGGGGTACATTCAGTATCTTCACTTCAGTGGTAGGCAGGGTTGTGGGGTTACATTCAGTATCTTTACTTCAGTGATAGGCAGGATTATTGGGATACATTCAGTAACTTTGCTTCAGTGACAGGCAGGGTTGTGGGGGTACATTCTGTATCTTCACTTCAATGACAGGCAGATTTGTGTGGGTACATTAAGTTTCTTCACTTCAGGGACTTATATTTTAACTATGGTATCTTATATTCAAGAGGCGGTCGGGTAGCCTAGTGGTTAAAGCGTTCGCTCGTGACGCCGAAGACCCGGGTTCGATTCCCGACATGGGTACAATGTGTGAAGCCCATTTCTTGTGTCCCCCGCCTTGATATTGCTGGAATATTGCTAAAAGCGGCGTAAAATCAAACTCACTCACTCACTCACTCACTCTTATATTCAAGGTCAGCATGGGTTGTGGGACGTCTAAGACGAAGACGACTGCAGCTCCCGAGAACAGTTACATCAGTGGGAAACAACGCATGCTGGTCCAGAAGACATGGCCTTATCTTGCGGGAGACATAGCCGGCATCGGCAGCAAGGTCTTCATCCGGATCTTCCAGCTCCACCCCAATGTGAAGCAGCTGTTTCCGTGTCGCCACAAGGAAGGCCAAGAACTGCTGCAGGATCAGAACTTTAAGGGACACGCGTCACGTTTCATGCAGGCCGTTGGTGCTGTCGTTGATAACATAGATGACCTTGACAGGTCACTGTCGCCCCTGTTGATTGGCCTGGGGCGCCAGCACATCCATTACAATGGCTTTATTTCGGAAAACTTCGACGCATTTACCGAGTCAATGACCTTGACCTGGTCGGAAGAACTAAAGGGACGTTTCACGGAAGAGGTGAAGGACGCCTGGGAGGCTGTGTTCGACTTCATAATGATGAAATTGAAAGAGGGTTTCGCTCTGGCTTGTGATAAGCGGGATAAACTTGTTCCATAATAATGTGGTAAAGCCATTTGATACAGTACTTAATTTATGTTGAAAACAGTTATGCTTAGATAATATGGTGAACACAAGCAACGAATGTGCCAGGGTAATATGGCGAACACATAGAAAGAATGTGCCAAGTTAATATGGTGAACGCAAGAAACGAATGTGACAAGGTAATATGGTGACAGCAAGAAACGAATGTGCCAATTGCAAGTTAATATGGTGAACGCAAGAAACGAATGTGACAAGGTAATATGGTGACAGCAAGAAACGAATGTGACAAGGTCATATGGTGAACACAAGAAACGAATGTGACAAGGTCATATGGTGAACGCAAGAAACGAATGTGACAAGGTCATATGGTGAACACAAGAAACGAATGTGACAAGGTCATATGGTGAACACAAAGAAAGAATGTGCCAAGTTAATATGGTGAACACAAGTAATGAATGTGACAAGGTCATATGGTGAACACAAAAGACGAACGTGCCAAGGTAATATGGTGAACACAAGAAACGAATGTGACAAGGTCATATGGTGAACACATGAAACGAATGTGCCAAGGTCATATGGTGAACACAAGAGACGAATGTGCCAAGGTGATATGGTGAACACAAGAAACGAATGAGACAAGGGGATATGGTGAACACAAGAAACGAATGTGCCAAGGTGATATGGTGAACACAAGAGACGAATGTGCCAAGGTCGTATTGCAGTCACAATTAATGAATATGGAATGGACATGCGGTAGCCAAAAGCTTGTCATATTGTGGTCACCAGAAGCTTATGAATCTGACCTAAATGTCATTTTAAAGGAGAATTGTGTCAAATTGGCTGATCTTATAATACCTTAGAACATCAACTAAACGTCACTACAATTGAAACAGTACTGTTTTATATGTGTGTTCATTGTAAGTCTATATTACAACGAATACGAATAAGGCAGGCGCTTATGCGTAAATACGTAACAGTTGTCGGTTGTGTTGCTCAAAATAAAAACACAAGTACAAATCTAGACTTCAGAGACTATAACAATAAGAAATACTTGATAAATAATTGAATGTTTACTTGGCAGCAATTAGATGTTGTATTCGACAAAAATAAAGGTGTTATAACAGTGTATGGGGAACCGACTATTTTGTTTTGTGTGAGGAGGGGGGATATTTTTCAGCTTCATCTGCAAAACCAGATATTTATTTCACAAATATAACACTTTGCAACAATGTATTTTTTGTGGCAGGCAATTTAATGGGCTTTTTGAAGGTCTGAAGCCCAAAGCTTAAATCTTTTTTCAGGAATTTTCAGGGACAACACATTTTTTCGATACAATCCAGCTCCCCAAGCCCATAAATAATCGATTCAAACCAGAGACTGAAAGCACGAGCATCGGATCATCCACGCGACCGGGGCACGATGAGACTTAATCAACCAAACTGTCACCCTTTAGTCTTCAGTCGGCAGCTCTTATAACAAACATACTTGTCATATGCTGATCCGGTACCCTATGGGGTCGGACGTATTGGACACAACGACACTTACCCTTCTCACTGGCTAAAGTGTTCCAAGCTTGTGAAGCTACGGCTTGGCTCAACAGTCCCATGTCCGTGTTTAGTCCGAATGTGGACACAGTAATTATATTCTAGGTAATACGCTGATGGGCACGCACTGGCAGACTGTTAACTCACCTGACTAACAGTCACGTGAACGTACGTGGGTATCGTTAGCATCGTTCTCCGAAAAGCAAAAGGCACTCAAAGCTGAAACCGTTCATGGATGAGCACAGTTTAGGTGTTTTTAAAATTTCAGATGTCGACAGTTGACCCAGCCACGACCTAAGACCTCTACAAACCCCGTTGTTCTAGTTCAAATGCATTTGCCACATGTCCCCTGAATCCAAAAGGTCCACGAAGCCTAAATGTTATGGGTATGATCTCTCTATATGACTATGGTGTCTCTAAAAGTGCTCACATAATTCCGATTTTAAACATGGCCGCCGTCGCAGCCATATTGTAAATGTTTTTCATTACTCCACCAGTTCTGCATGTACCATTATGAAATGGAATATACAGCAGGTATGTTCTATGCCCAGTGAGAAATTTCATTTTTTGCTATGTATATTGTGATATGTGATACTAATTCAACTTGACTCTAACCTGCCGCTGTGGCTGCCACTCGTAAAAGATAATCATAGTAATAGAACCAGTTATACATGTACAAAATGTGTAATAGAATCATCATTCTTTCTGTTATGTAGACCCTTCTATTACTGTCTTGCTAATATTCTATTTTTCTCTTATATGGCATTTATGGTCTAATGCAATATTCCAGAAAAAAAGTCAGCTGAGCAATACTGTATTACTCTAATTTGTCTATTATTGATGTCAGACTACCGATGCCGGACGAAGTAGCTATTACATATCGATTCAATTGACAAGCTCAGTGTTGTGTGAATGATTCAGACTTGCAATGACATAATTTGTCGCGATCACACCGTCGCAATAACCAATGGCTACCATACAGATGGAGAAGGCCTGTCTCTACCTGCTGCTTCAGTGGAGATGAGCAAGATGAGGTCATCAGCATTTATTTCTGTAAATGTGATTTGGAAGCATCGCTAGTAACCATGGCAACTAAAGACACGGTGTACCTTGTAATGTACACTGGCTTCATTTACGACAAGGCACAGTATTGATTGACCTAACAGGCAGTTATTTACTGTCAATGTCTCTGTTATTCCAAAATACTACCTACTTACTACCTGTCAAACCACGAGTTATTGACATTTTCAATTCGACATGTATGACGGCGGTGTATATTAAGAGGTATTACAAGGCATCTTTAAGAAATGTTTTCGATTACGAAACGTATAACGGGTTTGTCTCAATGTTTTTATTAAATCACTAAAAGTACAATGATGTTTGGTGAACGGGGTTTATCGTCGCGTTGTCAAGGTTAATTTCACTCATATAGCAACGTTTGTGTATGTGTGCGTGTGCGTGTGCGTGTGCGTGTGCTAAATTTGGTCTTTCCCACATATTCTCACAATTTTCACGTCGATTATCTGAACCTTCCTCCCAATATCGATTGTCATATCTCTCCCACATTTGGAAGCGATCGTTCGGCCGCTGCGTTTATCTCCGTTGCCCACCTTCATCTCTGGGGAACAACACACTAGACACTTCCCTCTCAACATTAACGTCGTCCAATTTACGACGTCATCAAATTGCGAGCGCAAATTCGCATCTCCAGAAATGACATCATGATAGAACAATGATTTATCGTTAAATAAACTACGCTTCGTTCTTCATTGTTGTTTGCGATTAATCGTGTAGCTATCTTCTACATTGTAACATCTTCCCGAGGCAAGAGAGTTAACTGACTATAAAAGTCCAGTTTCCACCCTTGCCGAACAAGGCTGGTATTATGGAGTAACATTTTAGCTGGACTAACGAGTCTGTGCATAGTCCAATCAAAATAGCGCAACGAAATCGAAATCCGGTTAGGAAATTGTGGTGCAGATTTAGGTCGATTGCAGGATTTGCACAGCATGTGCACCGCCAACTCGTTGTCAACAGATATTTTCCAAGTCTTTTCATGTTTTTAATCAAGGTGCTCATGTGATTTGATGCACTTCACGATGTGAGACCCGTTTTATCACAATATAGATCTTGATTATTGATCAGATTGTCTTGACTGTTCGCCGCCATTTTGTTTGAAACAAATGCAAGTGATACGAGAGGTGGAATCTGATTGGTCCATAGGAGAGGCTTAGAAGTGACAAAACTCGCAAAAGCCACTGGTGGCGCTACGATCGAGCCAAGGAATTCAAGTCTAGTTCGGCAAGGGTGGAAACTGGACATTTAAAGTCAGTTAACTCCTTTGCCTCGGGAAGATGATATTGTAATGATAAGTGCACAGATTATGTTTTACGGCCAGTTGCCTCACACTCAGCAGGCTGTATCTCTCAAAATTCAGCTTGGTCGCTGCAATCCGGAAGTGAGACCAGCAGGGTCCAGATTGGGGGGGGTCCAGGGGGTCCAGAGTCCCCCCTTCTTTTGAAAACCAAATGTAGTATGTTGTAGGCCGTAAAATTGACTGAGAGTGGATTTTGATATTTTGGACCCGTCCCTTTTAAAAATGATGGATCCGCCCTTGAAGGTGATTGTGCTCACCATGCGCAGCTAATATTACAGGGAAACAAGGAAAACCTAGACTCTATGCGTGAGTGAATGTTGTTTTACGATGACAACAATATTCACGACGGCATTATGTTATTGAATGAGTGTTTTTTCACGTCGCTTTCAGCTATATTCTGACAATATCACGGTGTAACACCGGTAATGGGCTTCACACATTGAATCA
The DNA here is from genome assembly GCF_023055435.1 of Haliotis rufescens. NCBI lineage: Eukaryota > Metazoa > Mollusca > Gastropoda > Lepetellida > Haliotidae > Haliotis > Haliotis rufescens. The sequence continues at coordinate 17,641,070 of NW_025964223.1, forward strand.
AGCAGTGTTGGGAGTCAAACCCGGGCCTTCAACGGCGTGACCGCGAATGTTTCAACCACAAGTAGGCTACACTACCGCCCCTGTAAGTAAGTGTGGCGGGGCCATGTAAACCACTGGTGAATTAACAGGAGCCACTGTTCGATACCGCAAGCAATCAGCCAAGTCACACATTGTGCATTTAATCAGGTCTTAATCATGACCTATTCTCTCCCGGGACTACCACGAGGTTCTACACTCAACACATTTCGAAGTAGTCTTTAATTAATTCCGCGTGTAAATGAAGATTTTCCATTAGGGGAGTAATGGAATATTATCGTTTTTCAGGACTGGGGTAAGGAGGGAGCATTTTGATTTATATTCCATTAATAATTAAGTATTCGAAAGAAATTTGATTCTAATGTACAGGTGGCCTCTTTTGACGTTCGAAGTTCGAAGCCATTGCCACGCCATTGCCATTGTCTGCGACTATAATACAAGATGATTGGCCTGGCGTTGCCATCCGGTCCATGCTGGTAAACTGGTCATGTGTACCTCTTCTAAGCCGACGACAACAGGTTGGCATTGTTGTATTCTATCTGTACGGTTGCGGAATGGCGGCGAGTGAATGTTGTTCCAACACAACAGTCAGCAATATTCAAGCTATTCCATGGCGACTAAAAATGATCGTGTCTGGACCAGGCAAACCAGTGATGAAAGCATGAGGAACGGTCCACAGCATCTGTTCGACGACACAGCATCAGTCACATCACAATCAATGTCTCCATTAATCTTAAACAATACCAACATTGCTTCTCTGGCGGCCATGTCTATTTTGACAAACAGACAGACATACATGTATTTTTGTTTAAAGACCAATGCTAGTTATATAATACTTTCTTCTGCTGAGAACATGTACCTAAGAAATTTTGCAAAATGTATCATGGTATCATGGACAGTATTTCTTAACAAACATGTTCTATAACATGGCTTTCATCCTCAATTACATGTCAGTGTTTACATAAGATAGCATCATCCTCAATAAAAACAGGGGCGGTCGGGTAGCCTAGTGGTTAAAGCGTTCGCTCGTCACGCCGAATACCCGGGTTCGATTCCCGACATGGGTACAATGTGTGAAGCCCATTTCTGGTGACCCCCGCCGTGATATTGCTGGAATATTGCTAAAAGCGGTGTAAAACCATACTCACTCACTCACTCACTCAATAAAAACAACACCCCTACATTTAAAAATGATAGATCCGCCCTTGAAGGTGACTGTGCTCCTCGTGCATCTCTAACATTACAGGGAAGAAAGGGAAACCTAGACTCTATGCGTGAGTGAATGTACAGACGAATTGAATATCAAGAGCAATTAATGTAGTTATTAACCTTCTATATTCACAGTGCCTAATATTTGATAAATATGTTTCGCAAATGACATTATGATACACTTTATACAGTTTATAGGATGAGAGGGCTGTTATTTAGAGGTGCATGCCAATCCTGAAACGAAACTCTTTCACTGAACATATGTACTGTTTTGTATTGCATATCCCCAAACCATAATGACTAGATATGCAAAGCCCAGAAGGGCATCTCCTATCGACGATGGATAAGAACATTTTATAATACTGACATGGATATCTGTTTGGACTCATTTGCATTATGTTATGCCAGTATTTAAATACATGATGAATATTATGAAGTGGATACTTGCCACATTCACCATGGGCAACTGCATTTACAGTTCTGTAGCCTGTATAAAGTAAGATTTTATAAAATGTGCAATGTATTATTCATAACTACATCTTTGGCATGACAAAATCTCAGTACCATACATTAGTATTGGGACAATATTAAAACAAATACTTCCTTATCCGAAATATCATAAAGTCCTATTAACGATTTAACTGACCAAAGCACTTTGTTTGCTAATATAACGTTTAACAAGCCTTAGTCCAAATCAATTTGGGAGTGAAAGCATATGCATTATCTGTTATCATATGATTACCATTTTAAAACCATTTCTTATGTTGTGATGAAGAGCCTCCCATTTTAAACACATTATTTTACCCTGCTTACTAGCAATAGCCATACCCCACTTATGAGAGTATAAATATAATTCACCAAGACATTTTTGTAATTTTAACAAACAATCTGCAATTAGTATAAAATCGTCAGCAAACAAAAGAGCAATTATGTTCAACATTTCATCTGAAAAAAAAACGCCATCATGAAATCAACCTTCCAAATGCATAACTAATTTGTTGATAAACAAGTACAATAGTACAGGACTAAGAGTACAGCCTTGTCTTACAACATTATCTATCAAAATACTCGTAATGGAAAGGTTACAGTTGCTTTAACATCATTATACTTTCTATTGATAATACAAAAGAACTTGTCGTGAACACCATTTTGCAATAAAATATACATTAACTTTCACTTATTAACCACATCAAATGCCTTTCGAAAATCAATAAAATATTTTTCCTTTTTTTTGAGAGTGATGTCTTTTTGTTTAACAGCTTGTAAAATGAAAATGTTTTATTGAGAGATATTTTAACGCATCATGTTACATGTTATATAGTGCTAGTTGACTGAGATGCCATGTCACAGTTAACATGGATACCCTTCTAATACACAGTATGAGCCGACCAATTCTTGTTTTATCCCCTCAATGCCGAGCACCAGGCAGGGTAACAATAAGTATCATCTATTAACATGTTTTAATGTGACATGGCCAGGATTTAGACCTGCTCTCAGGGCAGACGCTCCATCAACTCAAACACAGCCTGACCAACCGATGCCCATAATAGTCAGCCCTATCGACAAGTATGCTGTGTAGGGGACCTAGCATAACCAACCGATGCCCATAATAGTCAGCCCTATCAACAAGTATGCTGTGTAGGGGACCTAGCATAACCAAGCGATGTCCATAATAGTCAGCCCTATCAACAAGTATGCTGTGTAGGGGACATAGCATTAACCAACCGATGTCCATAATAGTCAGCCCTATCAACAAGTATGCTGTGTAGGGGACCTAGCATAACCAAGCGATGTCCATAATAGTCAGCCCTATCGACACATATGCTTTGTAGGGGACCTAGCATAACCAACCAATGCCCATAATAGTCAGCCCTATCAACAAGTATGCTGTGTAGAAGACCTAGCATAACCAACCAATGTCCATAATAGTCAGCCCTATCAACAAGTATGCTGTGTAGGGGACCTAGCATAACCAACCAATGGCCATAATAGTCAGCCCTATCAACAAGTATGCTGTGTAGAAGACCTAGCATAACCAACCAATGTCCATAATAGTCAGCCCTATCAACAAGTATGCTGTGTAGGGGACCTAGCATAACCAACCAATGGCCATAATAGTCAGCCCTATCAACAAGTATGCTGTGTAGAAGACCTAGCATAACCAACCAATGTCCATAATAGTCAGCCCTATCGACAAGTATGCTGTGTAGGGGACCTAGCATAACCAAGAATCACCAAATGGAATGTTCTATGTAAAAGCAAGACAAGTATTTTTTTCACTCTGTTTATTAACAGGTTATATACAGTCTATACTGGTATTTATAAAGAACAGATAGAAAAACATGAATATAAAGTCTATACTGGTATTTATAAAGAACAGATAGAGACACAGGAATATACACATATATTGGCAGCATAATACTGAGATTTCGCAAAGGGAATAACAACGTCATTTTCATGAGTGAAAAAACAAATGGAATACAACTTTTCAATTGTTCAGTGGTGTCATGGTTATTAGCATGACATCATTGGACAAGTGGATGTCCTGGCCTGGATACAGTCTGGTTGGGGAATCTGCACAGAAGTTCAACATTCAAAGTTCAACATTCAACGTTTTGATGAGGAATGACATCTATCTAGTTATCTTATCTTGGGGCTTGGTAAATCTGTGTCACTACCCGGGAATAGCGATCAGCTGCTTCGCATAGGGTTATTATTATTTTAAATATGTTTAGTAAAGGCTGCATATAATTAAGAAAATAATGGAATATATTATTCCTGATAAAAAAAATAGTTTCAGATACAATTTTTGCCGATCCTTGCATTAAAAATCCTATAAAGTTATATCATTGGGTGTGTCTTGACCGAATCACCGGTCGATTCCAAGAAAACGTGTGTACCAGCTGATCGCTGTTTCCGGCTTAGTTTACGAGAAAATACACAAGGTAATCTTAATCCCTGGATATAAAACAATGGCAGAACAATAAATACTATTCAAACAGTAAATAAACATGTCTGGTGATTTTTTATCTCAAATTTCGAATTTGTACTGACGAAGTTTCTCATCACCCGTTCGTTTGCCGGACTTCGCTGAAAGGGTACGGTGTAAATTGGTTCTGCGCATAATATTCAAATTTCTTTTTTTCCAAAATATTGAACCCACTAGAGGGGGGTGCGCATTATACATGGGTGCGCACTATACTCAAGAAAATACGGTAGTTGCTGTACTGTGCATTTTTACGACCTGCGTCTATGCCCCACCTGTCTTTGGTATCTAGTCAATCTTATTTCAGACAAAACATTTTGACTGCAGGAAACTTACAACCCTAATGAATAGATGAAACAAACAATACAATGATTGTCATTAGATGAAGCAAAGAATACAACACTTCTGATTAGATGAAACATACAACACAACATTTGGGATTAGATGAAAGGGACAATAGAAACACTTATGAATAGATGAAACAAAGATTACAACACTTGTGATTACATGACAGAGACAATCATCTTTGATAGGGTACACAGACAATACAACACTTCTGATTAGATGAACCATACAACACTACATCTGTGATTAGATGAAACGGACAACACAACATCTTTGATTCGATGAAACGGAAAATACTTGGAAAATACTCCACACAAAACAACAGATACTCAATGTATGTATACTACTGCATAACAGACCTGCAGTCTGCTAATGTGTGTGAGAGTGTGTGTGTCTTTGTTGTTCATTGATTCAGAGATGCATATCATGAGCACTATTGGGAAATAACATACAATCAAACCAAGTCACCAAGTCTGCCCACCCGATTCATTCAGTCGCCTCTACTATCTTACAGTATGCTTGGGACCTACATTCTTACCCAAAGTCTCCATAGTTTCATAAATTGTCCCTGTAAATTCTTGAAAAATATACCTATTGAGCTCAGATAGTTTCAGCTTCAGCTGTAAATCCAAATGAGCCTATTTTTTTTTAAAAACACCTTTCAACAATGTACTGTCTATGGCAGGCAATTTTGTTTTCAAAGATCTCAAGAATAATTATATTTTTCAAGAATTTTCAGGGACAATTTATTTTACCATGGTACAAGTCAAAACAGAGATCATTTTGGTCATTGGTGGAATTTGGAAATGTCCTCCACATGTCTACAATAAAATTGTTTGAAAAATGTACTAAGGCCTTGGGTTTTGTAACCCTGATCAAACAACTTGAGTTGTATAACACACTGGAAATCTTCACAGACAGAACATGCTTGATTGTACCTCCTAAGTTGTGAAATGTATCCACTAAATGCTGGAGTTGCTGGAATATTACTTGATATAAAGGGGAAGTTTACATTTGTAAAGTTGGAAGTTCTTAATACACACGGAGACCAGTCTATATGGTCAGTTCCCAATAAGGTTCCCAATAAGGTTCTCAATAAGGTTCCCAATAAGGTTCTCAATAAGGTTCTCAATAAGTTTCTCAATAAGGTTCCCAATAAGGTCTCAACAAGGTTCTCAATAAGGTTTTCAATAAGGTTCTCAATAAGGTTCCCAATAAGGTTCTCAATCAGGTTCCCAATAAGGTTCTCAATATGGTTCCCAATAAGGTTCCCAACAAGGTTCTCAATAAGGTTATCAATAAGGTTCCCAACAAGGTTCTCAATAAGGTTCCCAATAAGGTTCTTAATAAGGTTCCCAATAAGGTTCTCAATAAGGTTCTCAATAAGGTTCCCCAAATGGTTCCCAATAAGGTTCCCAATAATGTTCATAAGAAGGTTCCCCAAATGGTTCTCAATAAAGTTCTCAAAAGGACTACACAGTTTCAAATATGGTTTGCAATAAAGTACCCTTAAAAGTTCCCAATACACTTCCACTAAGGTTACCACTGAGCTTTTACTAAGGTCCCTAACATTGGCAGAGCTCTTTCTTCTGACAACATTGGTTACCTCTGTTGCATGGAACCATGAAACAGAGAAACAACCAGAGCAAAGGGACACCATTGGCACAAACCAATACAATTTGCACATTAAAATCATCAATATAACAACATAACTAAGCAAGAGATAGCTTCAGAATGTTCAATTACATCAAAGGAAACACCACTTACAGGTAAATATTTGATTATTTGAATATTGATCAGCATTTATGTTTTTCTTTGTTACATAAAAAAGCATGACCCTCACACAGTAACAAGTAACAAAGGCTAAAAGGCCTGCAACATTGCGGTCAAATTACACAGATTTCAAAATCAGAATCTGGAAGTAGATACAAGAGACCCTCACTTGTCAAGACTTCAGAAATCAGACACTCTTTCAGTGAAAACTGATATGTTGCTACAGAAAAGTATCCATGTATCCAGTATCCTGATGCAGATGGTCACATATAGTTAACTAAATGGCTAAATGTACACCCTGTATGACTCATCCTCAGAATCTGTATACATTGTACAGCTCAGGTCCTCAATAGCTTCACATCTTGTACAGCTCAGGTCCTCAACAGCCTCAAATCTTGTACAGCTCAGGTCCTCAATAGCCTCACATCTTGTACAGCTCAGGTCCTCAATAGCCTCACATCTTGTACAGCTCAGGTCCTCAATTGCCTCAAATCTTGTACAGCTCAGGTCCTCAATAGCCTCACATCTTGTACAGCTCAGGTGCTCAATAGCCTCACATCTTGTACAGCTCAGGTCCTCAATAGCCTCACATCTTGTACAGCTAGGGTCCTCAATAGCCTCAAATCTTGTACAGCTCAGGTCCTCAATAGCCTCACATCTTGTACAGCTCAGGTCCTCAATAGCCTCACATCTTGTACAGCTAGGGTCCTCGATAGCCTCAAATCTTGTACAGCTCAGGTCCTCAATAGCCTCACATCTTGTACAGCTCAGGTGCTCAATAGCCTCACATCTTGTACAGCTCAGGTCCTCAATAGCCTCAAATCTTGTACAGCTCAGGTCCTCAATAGCCTCAAATCTTGTACAGCTCAGGTCCTCAATAGCTTCACATCTTGTACAGCTCAGGTCCTCAATAGCCTCACATCTTGTACAGCTCAGGTCCTCAATAGCCTCACATCTTGTCACACATCCAACAGTTACGCATAACCCACTTTTCACAACATGTACAGTCACGCATACCACAACGAATAACCCGCTTCTCACACCAACATTCAAGTCACACATCCCACAGTTATGTATAACCCACTTCTCACATCAACGCTTGTCACACATCCCACAGTAAATAACCCACCTTTCACACCAACATTCAACTCACACATCCCACAGTTATGTATAACCCACTTCTCACACCAACACGTACAGTCACACATCCCACAGTGAATAACCCACCTTTCACACCAACATTCAAGTCACACATCCCACAGTTATGTATAACCCACTTCTCACACTAACACATACAGTCACACATCCCACAGTGAATAACCCACCTTTCACACCAACATTCAAGTCACACATCCCACAGTTATGTATAACCCACTTCTCACACAAACACGTACAGTCACACATCCCACAGTGAATAACCCACTTTTCACACTAACATTCAAGTCACACATCCCAAAATTATGCATAACCCTCTTCTCACACCAACATGTACAGTCACACATCCCACAGTGAATAACCCACCTTTCACACCAACATTCAAGTCACACATCCTACAGTTATGTATAACCCACTTCTCACACCAACACGTACAGTCACACATCCCACAGTGAATAACCCACTTTTCACACCAACATTCAAGTCACACATCCCACAGTTATGTATAACCCACTTCTCACACCAACTCTTGTCACACATCCCACAGTGAATAACCCACCTTTCACACCAACATTCAAGTCACACATCCCACAGTTATGTATAACCCACTTCTCACACCAACACGTAGTCACACATCCCACAGTGAATAACCCATCTTTTACACCAACATTCAAGTCACACATTCCATAGTTAGGTATAACTCACTTCTCACACCAACACGTACAGTCACACATCCCACAGTGAATAACCCACCTTTCACACCAACATTCAAGTCACACATTCCATAGTTAGGTATAACTCACTTCTCACACCAACACGTACAGTCACACATCCCACAGTGAATAACCCACCTTTTACACCAACATTCAAGTCACACATTCCACAGTTAGGTATAACTCACTTCTCACACCAACGGTCGTCACACATCCCACAGTGAATAACCCACCTTTTACACCAACATTCAAGTCACACATTCCACAGTTATGTCTAACTCACTTCTCACACCAACGCTTGTCACACATCCCACAGTGAATAACCCACCTTTTACACCAACATTCAAGTCACACATTCCACAGTTAGGTATAACTCACTTCTCACACCAACACGTACAGTCACACATCCCACAGTGAATAACCCACCCTTCACACCAACATTCAAGTCACACATTCCACAGTTACGTCTAACCCACTTCTCACACCAACGCTTGTCACACATCCTACAGTGAATAACCCACCTTTCACACCAACATTCAAGTCACACATCCCACAGTTATGTATAACCCACTTCTCACACCAACATTCAAGTCACATATTCTAGTAACGTCTAACCCACTTCTCACACCAACGCTTGTCACACATCCCAGACCTATGCATCATTCATCACGCCAACACCTCCCCACTCCCTAGAAGTGGAGCATCATCTGATCGTTGTGATGTTGCTATGGCAACATCCACATTCAAATGTTCACTTGAGTGTCCAACAAGGCTTTGTCCAGCCTGGACTTGACCTCTTGACTGCTCTGGATGCGACAGACTTCGCTTCAACACTGACTGGAAAACAGATCAGAATGCATTTGTAGTACACAAGTCCAGGGCTCAAGAATAGAAAAAGATCATGTGTGTCCAAAGGACCTGTTTTGCAGGTGTGCCATTTTCAACTTGGAGGTGCCTTGTCTATATCACCCAAAAATTATAACAAAAGGCAGCTAATCAATTAGTTAAAAAAATTAAATGACATAAATATTGAAAAGTACAGAGATTCACCTGGTTTTGTCAAAAATGCATATTGGACACCTGATACATTTAAATGTTCATTGGAATGTAATGTGTTTCAAGTCTGCTGGTTCTAAAACCCCTTGAACCATTGAAGAAAATCATATTTTTCCACCTTTTCCACCTGACAAGATAGACACAATTTTTATGGATAACAACTTCTTTAATACTGTGAAAAGCGACGTTTCGGTATAGATCCTTATACCGTTGTCCAGTCTTGCTTGACCACGGTATAAGGATCTATACTGAAACGCCGCTTTTCACAGTATTAAAGAGGTTGTTATCCATAAAATTGTGTCTATCTTGTCATTCGTCAACTTCTAAGTAATGCCTATCAAACAACAAATCTTTTCCACCTGGTTGACCATACTCTTTGCAAATTTGGCAAAATACCACATTCATATCCTTGTCACATTTAACAATGATTAGCACTTTGGAAGAGGCCTGTTACTTTTTTAGATATTTTTCGGCTTTTGCTTCATGCATTCTGAACCACAAAAGAAACATCACCATGGAGGGATATATGAGACACCTTATTTATCCAAACACTGTAAACATACTTTCAGACATATGTAAAAGTTGAAACTTGACAAAACTGATCATCAAGGTTGACATTAAAGTGTCAAATGTTCTTAAAGTGAAACACATCACTAGTCTCTGAGAAAATGGCATCACAAGTCAGTATCTCGTGTGTCCGCTATGTGCATTGATGACTGCCGTGCAATGTCAATATATGGAATGGATGAGGCGGTTGATGAAGGCCATAGGCACTTGAGCCCCCACTCTGAGATACGCCTGACGCAGTCCAGCTGCAGTTGTTGGCCTTGGTCGGACGTCATTACGCCATCTTTGAATCTCGTCCAACAGGTGCTAAATTGGATTTAAAGTGGGAGTGAGGGCAGGCCACTGTATGGTTCTGATGCCATTCTGCTGGAGGAAGTCTGTTGTTGCTCTCGCAGTGTGGGCCGGTGCGTTATCATGCTGAAACTTGTGGTTGGGGCGACGTGCCAAATGAGTTATGGCGTGTGGTCTCAAGACTTGATCAATGTACCGAGCTGCTGTGACACCATTGCCTCACCATGGACCGATGTTCTGGAAGACCTCTGTGCAAAACCAATTCCATCCCACACCATGATGCTCGGACCACCCAAAGAGTCTCTCTCAACAACACAAGCATCTAAAATAATGTTCCCCATGGCGTCGCCTGACTCTCTCTGTGCCATCTGCTGTTGAGATACAGTAATGGCTCTCGTCTGAGAAGAGGACTCTTCTCCACTGCTGGTGGCACCAATGCTGGTGCTGTGTTGCCCACTGAAGACGGTCCCGGCCATGATGGCGATGATGGTGTCAGAATGGGTCTTCGGTGTGGCCTGTGACAGCCAAGGTGTCTGCTCGTCAATCATCGACGCACGGTGTCTTCACTAATGTGTCGATGGTGTGTCCCCATGGTCTGTCGAGCATTTTCTGCAGCAGTAACAAAGCGATCTTGAAGATGCTGTCGAACAATCTGACAATCCTGACATTGTGTGGTGACCATTGGTCTTCCCCCACGTGGTCGGTCATCTGTAGTGTTGGTGGTCTGGTACTGTTTTTGGAGCCGGTATATGGTCCTTACTTGGACTTGAAATGTATTGGCTACTTGCCGGGCAGTTTGTCCAGCTTGGCCAATGGTGTCATTGATTTTTTGTCAATCTTGGCATGTGGTAGCAATTCAAAAATGAATGAATGTTATCCGATCTGAGTGGATTTTTATAGGGCAAGAAATGGGGGAACGCATGTGCATTTTTAATTTGCATGGAACTCACATCGAGGTTGCCATGGCCATTACCGTGATGCGTTTGGGCGATCGGTTTTATTGTCATCTGCTTTGTTTTTTTATCACCAAATTTCATTTTTGCGGACAAGGTAATGCAAAATTTTAGAAACTTTGACAAAAATTATCCAGATATTTAAATGACAACTTTTAATGCAATGTTACTTGGGGCGATGTTTCTTTTGTAGTTCAGTATATAATAGCAGATGCTGGACGTGTCTGTTTTAAAATCTTTTGGATTTTTTTCAATTTTAATGTCAGCACTAGCACTTGGCGATATTGGCTGTTTTCCTTGCTCATCGTCTGCAGCAACACTAGTATCATGAATGTAAGTGGAAAGCTGCAAATGTCAACCAAGTTTGGTGCTGACAAACCAAGGATTCTAGTTAGTGATAAAAAGTGATTCAAACCAAGGAACTGATACACAAATAATTCAAGCATGGTTCATACAAAACTACCAAATGTTCAGCCTGCTAAAAGCCTTTTCAAGGCAATGATTGAGGCTAAAGGTAAGATGTAATTGTGCTTTAAAACATATTTATTTGGAAAATCTTTCTTCATTTGAGAATGAACATCCAATGTTTGTTTGCTTGTTTGTTTGTTGTTTAACGCCGCACTCAGCAACATTCCAGGAATATGACGGCAGTCTGTAAATCATCCAGTCTGGACCAGACAATCCAGTGTTTGATGTCATGAGCATCGATCCACGCAATACGGATACGATGACATGCATCAACCAAGTCATCTAGCCTGACCACCGGATCCTGTTAGTTGCCTCTTACAACATGCATTGTCACCTTTTAAGGCATGCATGGGTTACTGAAGACTTATTCTAGCTCGGATCTTAACCAGTCTTGACACAAGTAAATGCATCCAAGTCCACATACCAATGTTTATATATGATTCAATATTATCAACTTACGGTTATATATACAACATATCACTGCTACTAAAGAGGAAGAATATTTATAACATACTTATTTAACCTTTCTCCAGCAGATTCAAACCTAGGGCCTTTTCAAGACCAGGAACCCGTTCCACAAAGCGATCTTAGTGCTAAGTTGGTCGTAACTCCCATACTTTATCATAGGCTTACGATCAACGTGGCACTAAGATCGCTCTGTGGAACGCGGCACAGGCTGGTAAATTCAAGGCCTTTCTCAGCCTGTGGGACCTTTGTTAAAGACTGATGCATGCTTGATTCAGACAATGTGTGCTGTATAGGAACGAATGCACAACAGAGGAAATGTCAACAGTGCAATCTGTGCATTTTTGGTTCGTAAGTACCCAGTTTGTTATAATTTTGCAATATTATTTTACCATTTTGCGTGTAGCCATTGCTTTAGCCAGCTGTATCCGTTGACGTATCTGTGTTTCATCGGTCTCATCAATTATCTCTTCCTGCAGGAGCTCCTCGATGACGTCCTCCAGCGTAATGATCCCCATGACCTACAACATGGGGGAGGACCTATGATACTACTTAGTTTCATTAATGTTGACATATGGCATGTAGTAGGACATATGGCATGTTGGAGGAGGACAAAGGACAGGAGACATACGGCATGTAGGAGGACATAGGGCATGTAGGAGGACATAGGGCATGTAGGAGGACATATGGCATGTGGAAGTACATAGGGCATGTAGGAGGACATAGGGCATGTTGGAGTACATAGGGCATGTTGGAGGACATAGGGCATGTAGGAGGACATAGGGACTGTTGGAGGACATAGGGCATGTTTGAGGACATATGGCATGTAGGAGGACATAGGGCATGTAGGAGGACATAGGGCATGTAGGAGGACATAGGGCATGTTGGAGGACATATGGCATGTAGGAGGACATAGGGCATGTTGGAGGACATATGGCATGGAGGAGGACATAGGACATGTAGGAATACATAGGGCATGTAGGAGGACAAAGGGCATGTTGGAGGACATATGGCATGTTGGAGGACAAATGGCATGTAGGCGGACATAGGGCATGTAGGAGGACATAGGACATGTAGGAAGACATATGGCATGTAGTAGGACAAAGGGCATGTTGGAGGACATAGGGCATGTTGGAGGACATGGGGCATGTTTGAAGACACAGGACACAAACAGAGCACCTTGAGCATCGGGGACACAAGCAGGACACAGGGGACACACTAACCTCACCAATCTGCTGTGGGCTGTCATGCTGCAGGTCATCTTGAGACTCTCCCAGTAATGGCGTTATATCATCAGTGTTGTCCTGTAGGCCACGGAGTTGTCTCCCCTGATATGATTTCCGCACTACAGCCAAGTGACCTGACGAATGGAAATAGACAATGTTCGAGCAGGTCACATTTGTCTCCTGTATTTTATAACAAAAAATTCACTGAAATATATATTGATAATCATTTTGGAATCTATGATAACAGCCTTTCAATACCAATTATCTTAAATTTAAATAAGTGTCCAGTGCTAGACATGTGTCTGTTTTGTCTAAGGCATTCACAATCAGGCTGATTCCAAATCCAGTCTGGTAGTTCAAACATCATTTTGTTTCTAATCCCACACCATGTCACCTTTGCCAGTCTGGAAGAGATTGATAAGGTCATGCAGTGGTTTGACGTCGTCAATAAAAATGACCGGGCGGAAGTATTGGGGGTCGAGCAAGAGGCTGCTGACAGGAATAGCATCCTCTGGGTCCAGCTTGATCAAGGTTTTCATCAGCAACACAGCTTTGATCTGCGACCGAGACTCCTCGTACACTGGGATGCGGGAGTGTCCATGAAACAAGATCTACAGGAGAAGAGTGAAACAAAAGAGTGTTCATGAATACAAACATGGAAGTGGAAACATCAGGACAGTCACTGGTCCATGGATGTACACACAGATGTGAAACAGGACAGTCACTGGTCTATGGATGCACACACAGATGTGAAACAGGACAGTCACTGGTCCATGGATGCATACATGGAAGTGAAAACATCAGGACAGTCACTGGTCCATGGATGCATACATGGAAGTGAAAACATGAGGACAGTCACTGGTCCATGGATGTACACACAGATGTGAAACAGGACAGTCACTGGTCCATGGATGTACACACAGATGTGAAACAGGACAGTCACTGGTCCATGGATGCACACACAGATGTGAAACAGGACAGTCACTGGTCCATGGATGTACACACAGATGAAACAGGACAGTCACTGGTCCATGGATGCACACACAGATGTGAAACAGGACAGTCACTGGTCCATGGATGCATACATGGAAGTGAAAACATGAGGACAGTCACTGGTCCATGGATGCACATACAGATGTGAAAACAGGACAGTCACTGGTCCATGGGTGCACATACAGATGTGAAACAGGACAGTCACTGGTCCATGGATGCACACATTGAAGTGAAAACATCAGGACAGTCACTGGTCCATGGATGCACACACAGATGTGAAACAGGACAGTCACTGGTCCATGGATGCACATACATGGAAGTGAAAACATGAGGACAGTCACTGATCCATGGATGCACATACAGATGTGAAACAGGACAGTCACTGGTCCATGGATGCATACATGGAAGTGAAAACATCAGGACAGTCACTGGTCTATGGATGCACATACAGCTGTGAAACAGGACAGTCACTGGTCCATGGATGCACACACAGATGTGAAACAGGACAGTCACTGGTCCATGGATGCATACATGGAAGTGAAAACATGAGGACAGTCACTGGTCCATGGATGCACACACAGATGTGAAAACATCAGGACAGTCACTGGTCCATGGATGCACATACAGATGTGAAACAGGACAGTCACTGGTCCATGGATGCACACACAGATGTGAAACAGGACAGTCACTGGTCCATGGATGCACATACAGATGTGAAAACAGGACAGTCACTGGTCCATGGATGCACACACAGATGTGAAAACAGGACAGTCACTGGTCCATGGATGCACACACAGATGTGAAACAGGACAGTCACTGGTCCATGGATGCATACATGGAAGTGAAAACATGAGGACAGTCACTGGTCCATGGATGCACATACAGATGTGAAAACATGAGGACAGTCACTGGTCCATGGATGCACACACAGATGTGAAACAGGACAGTCACTGGTCCATGGATGCACATACAGATGTGAAAACATCAGGACAGTCACTGGTCCATGGATGCACACACAGATGTGAAACAGGACAGTCACTGGTCCATGGATGTACACACAGATGTGAAACAGGACAGTCACTGGTCCATGGATGCACATACAGATGTGAAACAGGACAGTCACTGGTCCATGGATGCACACATTGAAGTGAAAACATCAGGACAGTCACTGGTCCATGGATGCACACACAGATGTGAAACAGGACAGTCACTGATCCATGGATGCACATACAGATGTGAAACAGGACAGTCACTGGTCCATGGATGCACACACAGATGTGAAACAGGGCAGTCACTGGTCCATGGATGCATACATGGAAGTGAAAACACGAGGACAGTCACTGGTCCATGGATGCACACACAGATGTGAAACAGGACAGTCACTGGTCCATGGATCCACACATTGAAGTGAAAACATCAGGACAGTCTCTGGTCCATGGATGTACTCATGGAAGTGAAAACATCACAACAGGCACTGGTCCATGGATGCACATACAGATGTGAAACAGTACAGTCACTGGTCCATGGATGTACACACAGATGTGAAACAGGACAGTCACTGGTCCATGGATGCACACACAGATGTGAAACAGGACAGTCACTGGTCCATGGATGCACATACAGATGTGAAAACATCAGGACAGTCACTGGTCCATGGATGCACATACAGATGTGAAACAGGACAGTCACTGGTCCATGGATGCACACACAGATGTGAAACAGGACAGTCACTGGTCCATGGATGCACATACAGATGTGAAACAGGACAGTCACTGGTCCATGAATGCACACACAGATGTGAAACAGGACAGTCACTGGTCCATGGATGCACATACAGATGTGAAAACAGGACAGTCACTGGTCCATGGATGCACACACAGATGTGAAAACAGGACAGTCACTGGTCCATGGATGCACATACAGATGTGAAAACAGGACAGTCACTGGTCCATGGATGTACTCATGGAAGTGAAAACATCAGGTGAGTCACTGGTCCCAGATGCACACACATTAGTGCAAAACCCAGGACAGTCAAGGGTCCACATACTCTATAAAAGGAACCTGACCTGTGTCATAGTGTTGTGGTCCATGCAGGCATCGGAGCTGATCATGAAGACATTGTCAATGTTTACCATGGCATCCTTTGCACGTTTATCCTTCAGGTCTAGCGCTCCCTGTTGTTGAGAAAGTAGATATGTTGAATATGACATTGTGTTGGACATGTGACAAGAACGTTATCATATCAATAAAATGTGTGAAAGATTGTTATGCTAAGATCACAGACACTATTCTCTAACATACCTTTGCAATGTCCTTTGCAACCTACCTTGATCATGAGGACTTCATCCGTTGTGAGATGTTCTTCATTTCCGGATCCATCCCCTGGTCCGTGCAGGTCCACCAGGACCTTCAGCTCTGCGCGCCTAAAGAAAGTGCCGTGATTGCTGCCCAGGGCACAGTCTAGGAGCTTGGACAGTGGCCAGCTCACAATGAAGAGCAGCCCCATCAGGATGTACACTACCCTGGGTGTGACAACATCCACACTGTGATTACTCCAGGAGATACAGTAACAGGCAGTATATACTGCATAACATCAGGTTAATATTGTCCTATTCTGAAGGAGATAAATAGATGTAATGCATGCAGTATATACTGGATAACACCAGGTTAATATTGTCCTATGCTCAAGGAATTACAATAGATGTAAAGCATGCAGTATATACTGGATAACACCAGGTTAATACTGTCCTATGCTCAAGGAATTACAATAGAAGTAATGCATGCAGTATATACTGGATAACACCAGGCTGATACTGTCCTGTGCTCAAGGAATTACAATAGAAGTAACGCATGCAGTATATACTGGATAACACCAGGCTGATACTGTCCTATGCTCAAGGAATTACAATAGAAGTAATGCATGCAGTATATACTGGATAACACCAGGCTGATACTGTCCTGTGCTCAAGGAATTACAATCGAAGTAACGCATGCAGTATATACTGGATAACACCAGGCTGATACTGTCCTGTGCTCAAGGTGATATAGTGGACATCCCATACTCACGGGGCAAGAGTTGAGCCAATCGCCAACCCAAACCTCGTACACAGGGCCTGGGGCACAACTCTGAAACACATATACAGTCTTGTGGCAGACTTAAAAAACAACAACTCTAAACAAAAATATCACAGTGATATAAAAAGACCTAGAAATGGGACATATATATACACACTTGATTTTGCACCTACCCATATATGATGATCTTATAATGGAGGGTGACAAAGGACCTGGATTTTATTTTATAAATCTGTTCGCAATTCTTTTTAATCGTTTTGAAGCACTGATTGAAAAGATACTTTGTCTCTATAACAAATGCCTCAGCTCCGAAATCCCCACAAGAAAGAATATGCAATTGTTGGTCCTGAGCAGAGCAGTAAGGTAAAGACACCGGAGCGCTTTTAGTGATGCAAAACTTGTCTTGGAGATTACACAGTTCCAGTTACCTGTCATTATATTGAAGAAGCTTTTTTGATATTGACACAAGCTGACAGCTTTGGGTCATATATGTTTGGCTAAAAAAATATTATACAGTCTGCTGCATGTTTTGTTTTTATTTCCATTTTAATTTTTTTAATAGAAATCCTAACACTTAAAAATAATGCCATCCATTATAGCACGCAGTTATTTCCCTTTACATGCACACTGCTTTACTGCGCATCTGCTGAATGGTAATGTGGCTATAGGATTTGTATGCTTGTTGATGTAGGAAGGCCCTTGCCCATGTGGATGGTACACAACTGTTTATTTGGGTTTCAACAAGCAAAAAAAGAAAACCAACGCCCACCCACCCACACTATATTTCCACAAGTCATTGCCTGAGAACCAATTCTTTTATTTTTGTATTTTTTATGACCTTCCCACAATCTAAACACGGGTCCATCGAAATACTTCATGTTCTAAACGTGACCATCCTGCCAGGTAGCTCCAACAGATACTCTACACACTATCAGAACTTACTCGCCAAAGATGAGGACAGCAGAGACCGAGACAGAAATCGCGATGATCGGGTCCGAGATCCGGTCTAAAAAGATGGGCATGGCTTCAACGGCAGCAGCATTAGCCAGGAGCAGCGTCACCAGTAGTAGATGATGTCGTTTGACAAGGGGCAGTATCCTTCGAGCATACTTCTGTTCCCTAGTCGTGCCTCCGTCCTTCAGGATGTTGAGGGTCATAAGGTCAAGTGACAGCAGGCCCATTGTCAATCCGGACACCAGGCCTGAATACAGAGGTCATTATACAAACTGAAAGTTGGTTGTTTGGTTGGTTTGTTGTTTAAAGCCGCACTCAGCAATATTCCAGCTATATGACCGCGGTCTGTAAATAATCGAGTCTGGACCAGACAATCCAGCGATTAATATCATGAGCATCCATCCACGTGTTGGCACTGATGGAATATAATTCAGGGGAATATTGAGCCTGGATGAGACAATACAGTAAAAGATATCATGAGCATTGATCCATGTTATTTGAAATCGGTGACTGCATCAACTGTCACCAAGTCTGACCACCTGATCCATTTAGTCGCCACTCACAACAAGCAATAGGTTGCTGGGAACATATAATATGAACCTGGAATCTGCTTGGGTTCTTTGGAACTATTAACACCTCACAATAATAATCTGAGGCTGAGAATGTTATGGCGTATGCCGCAAAAAGACGAAAACCTATAGAACATGTTCCTAGTTAAAAAAGAATGTGATTTTAAGTCGAATTACTGAAAAAAATAAAAAAATAAAAAATATAAAAAGGAATGCGTTCCGTACACCATTAGGTTTTTAGAATGTTGAATCTGAATTTCAAATATGATTTTTTTAGCATCCTGCATATGACACTGCTGATCAAATTCCCTCTAAATATATCCCTCAATCCCACGTACGATAGCCTCACTGTCTCCCTCTGATTAATGTGGTAAACTTTCTGGAAAATGTGCTTATTGTGCATGTACTTTCTATTCAGATACCCATAAGGCCATATTTCAATTACCCATAAGCCCACAGATGTTTTAGAAAGCTATTACAAATAGAAAAAGTAGTTATTCGTTTGAATGCAATGTCCGTTCACTAGTTTCACATTTTTTAAAGTTTCATTATTGTTTTTGCCTCAAATGTGTTTACCTCCCCTACTATGATCATTTACACCGTTGGTACCTTTAGGAATAAGCTTGGTAGACAGATCAGAGTCTCCCTTTCATTATTGTGACAAATTTTCCAACACATTTTATAAACTTAGGGGTTTCGTTAAAAAGTAGTGTTTTACGCCAATTTTAGCAATATTCCAGCAATATCACGGCGGGGGGACATCAGAAATGGGTTTCACACATTGTACCCATGTTGGGAATCGAACCCAGGTCTTCGGCGTGAAGAGCGAACGCTTTAATCACTAGGCTACCCCACAGCCGTTTTAATAAAACAGAACAACTAACAACATAATGGTAATATGTAAAACACATACATTATACCAACACTGAATATTCCAGCTGTATGATGGCTGTCAGTAAATAATCGAGTCTGGACCAGATAATCCAGTGATTGACATCATAAACATGACATGGATCAACCAAGTAAGCAAGCCTGACCACCCAATCCCGTTAGTCGCCTCTAACGACAAGCATAGTCGCTTTCTACGGCAAGCATGGATTGCTGAAGACCTATTCTACCCCGGATCTTCATAGGTTGATTGTAGACAAAATTTGAAATGCATGAATTACCTGTATACAATTACCAATAAACCCCATTGTGCCTACAGACTTTTTACAGAATTATTACATGGCCGCCGTAAAAGTAAGAATGAATGCGTGAATATTCAGAAAGAAATGTGAACCTTAGCAACTTGCAGTGTAAGATTGAAGTAGTTTAGCTGTTACTGTCACTAAACAATATATCACGTAACTAAAGTACCTGAGTTACCCATTCAAGCACTAATGGACAGCTAAAATGTTGTAGCCAAGTACATGTCACCATTGGGGTTACATGTCTACTTTCTACTATTAGATGTCACGACAGTGCCTAGTAGGCCTACTGATTAGATTTGTTTGTTTGTTTGCTGCTTATTCCAGCTATATGACGGCAGTCTGTAAATAATCAAGTCAGGACCAGACAATCCAGTGATTGACCTCATGAGCATTGATCCACGCAATTGGGATACGATGACATGCATCAACCAAGTCAGCGAGCCTGACCACCCGATCCAGTTGGTCGCCTCTTACGACAAGCATAGTTCCTGAAGACCTTTTCTACCCCGGATCTTCACGGGTCCTACTGATTAGAAATACCAGGGACAGGTGTAGCCGAGAGCCGCGATGGGTCCTACAGTTAAGACATGACACTACATATAAAATTACTAAATTACTTCTACATCATCTACTGCTGGCTAATTGCTAAATAAATAGACTTCCCATTTGCCCTTAAAAAAACTCTCAAGAGTACAGAAGTCGTTGTTCAAGTCGCGGCCTGTCAGCCGACGGGAGGGCGTAGCCCCTGTCACCGTACCTGCAGTGAGCACCAGCCCAACGTAGATGGCCAGATACACCCAGAACATTTTGTCATGGATGGTGAGGCGTGCCTCGGGCACCGTGTACAGCGTCCCATTGCACAACACACCATCCAGTACCTCTGTGCAGTTTATAAACATCGCCATGCTGGAGTGACACGGTCAGAGTTATCCGCCCTTGTTCCGGTGTTGTTTGTGACATTGTAGTGGCGCTTCCATTACTTTTATCACTTCACTCTGCCAACAGAGAGCGCAGGCTGGACTAACATCTAGTCTCTGAAAAGAATATATTTTACAGATACAAACTGTTGTTAGATTATAGCTATAAAAATATTACAAAAATTAGCCTAGAGACTCTCTCCAATTTTAGACACTGCAGTAATCTAAACTTGCCAAATATTGTAAACTTGCGTGGGCTACATTAAATACATTTGTTTCAGGACGCAGGTATAGCGGTCCGGCTGGGACGAGTCCAAATTTACTACCCGGGTACCAAACCCCCAGGGTTCTACTTTAGGTCCCAAGAGATACAAAATGTTCTATTGGGATTTTTTTACCATAGCCCTGGCAAAACATAATTATTTAGATACATGTATTAAACAATCTGGCCATGCATACACTGAAGTTGACCTAAGTTATATCTTTCTTCAACCATATGAAAAGTCAGAAGGAATGGGTGCATAGACAGAAAGAAATGCGAACATTAATGACTTGTAGTGTGACCATAGAGATCTAGATACTTTTTGTCATTAAACAATATATCACGTGACTAACCAAGGATCCGGGTAGTCCTGTGGGTACCCGGGTCCTACTCAGTACCCACCCGACCCGGGTACCCGAGTTTCCCGTCCCAGCCCTACAAAGCAGTGTCTTTTTTTCCAGACATGACGGAAAGAGTCAAACGTGGGATTGTCGTCACTTTTCAAACAACAAGCAACCAACATGCACGTGCTTGTCCTGTTGTGACGAAATGTGAACATTGTACCTGTACACACATACTCTTCAAGGATTACTCAGAAGTGGATTGTATGAAAGTATACCGAGTTTCTATGTTTATGTAATTAAAACATATGTTGTTAAATTTGATTATGTCTGTTTAACCATCACTTATTTCTGCAACAGTTTGTAAAAAGTAATCTGTGACTGGGTAATTTTGTGTAAAAACAAAATGGTTCAATGATTGTTGTTGGTTTGTTGTTTAACGCCAATATTCCAGCTATATGACGGCGGTCTGTAAATAATGGAGTCTGGACCAGACAATCTAGTGATTGATATCATGAGCATCGATCCACGCAATTGGGATCGATGACATGCAGCAACCAAGTCAGCGAGCCTGACCACCCGATCCCGTTAGTCGCCTCTTACGACAAGCATAGTCACCTGTTACGGCAAGCATGGGTTGCTGAAGACCTATTCTACCCCGGATCTTCACGGATCTGGTTCAATGAAGACTGGGAAGGAAATGAATTTGCAACCACGTGACCCTTACGATGTTTGAAATGGTGTAAATGTATTAATTTTTAAGATCAGATTCTAAGATGCTCATCAACATCAACTTTTTTAAAATAAATTCTAAAAGGTTTAAATTAAATTATATCTAAAAAATAAAAACATGTGGAATTAATCTAAGTTTTTTTTGGATAAAATATCGCTGTTAAAATATCTTCAATTGAAAATACAGTTAACTACGGTTATAACGAACACGCTTATAACGAACTGACGGAAAAAAACCGAATACATGTTGGTCCCGGCCATTGCTGTATATATGCTTATAACGAACTACGGTTATAACGAACTAAAATTAGCAGTCCCTTTGAGTACTGTCTATTGAACATATATGATATGCGATTTGTAGTTTCTTTTGCTCCTCGGTTTAAAAACCTGGAACACAAGTAAGGACATGTGACTGTATATTTCCATAAAAAAAGAGACATTTAAAAAAATAGTATCTTGTATTTCTTATGAAATGAAACATATTTGTTTTTGTTTTACAACGTGACAAACTCATATTGAAATGGAGAAACCGAAATCGATTATAACATATTTTGTAACTTTTCCATCGCAGCAGTATTGAACTTCCCTTTCAACTGTACCTGTGCATCTTCACATAACATCATGTGACCCAGTCCTTGTGACTTGATGGAGGGACACTGAGTTCTTATACCAACTTATTTTTGTTTGTTTGTTGTTTAACGCCGCACTCAGAAATATTCCAGCTATATGACGGCTGTCTGTAAATAATGGAGTCTGGACCAGACAATCAAGTGATTGACATCATGAGCATCCATCCATGCAATTGGGATACGATGACATGCATCAACCAAGTAATTTAAGCGAGCCTGACAATCCGATCCCGTTTGTCGTCTCTTACGACAAGCATGGTCGCCGTTTACAGCAAGCATGGGTTGCTGAAGACCTATTCTAACCCGGATCTTCATGGATTAGTGATATTACTGAAACACCGTACCCTTATCAGTAGGGCTTCAAAGAGTACTCGAGTACACGGGCATGGGCCGAGTCCAGTTAGAAGGACTAGAGTACTCGACCAAGGGAGATAACTCTAATTTGGACATGGCGTGTGTTACATTGAGATGTAAACGATTTCTTTTCCCAAGTTGACAAATTCTATTTCAATGAAGCTTCAGCGAATCAGCATACAAATTCCAAAGGTATCTTATCTGATACGCGATCGTATTGGTTTTCTTAGTGACTCTTTCATTTTGTATACGCTAGGATAATTGCCAATTTTATTGAACAGATGAATAATTGCGGGTACTCTAGCACGAGCCGAGTCTTACCCCGGCATCTTCCCGAGGCAAGAGAGTTACCTGACTTTAAAAGTCCAGTTCCCACCCTTGCCGAACTAGGCTGGAATTCCTGGGCTCGATCGTAGCGCCACCAGTGGCTATTACGAGTTGTGTCCTTTCTATGCCTCTGCTATTGACCAATCAGATTCAACCTCTCGTATCACTTGCATTTGCTTCAAACAAAACGGTGGCGCCCAGTCAAGACGATCTGATAGAAAATTATGATCTATATTGTGATTAAACGAGTCTTACATTGCGAAGTGCATCGAATAATATGAGCACCTTGATTAAAAACAAGAAAATATTTAGAAAATATCTGTTGACAACGAGTTAGCGGTGCATATGCTTTGCAAATCCTGCAGTCGACCGAAATCTGCATGAGACTTTACGAACCGGATTTCGATTTCAGTGCGCGATTTTGATTGGAATATGCATAGACTCGTTAGTCCAGCCACAATGTAACTCCATAATACCAGCCTAGTTCGGCAAGGGTGGAAACTGGACTTTTATAGTCAGTTAACTCACTTGCCTCGGGAAGATGTACCCCGGGTACCCGAGTCCATATTTTTGGACCCGTTGAAGCCCTACATATTGGTGTACAGTTTCAGTGATAGTAAGTTCAGAATAATATCGACGCAAACCTGCACATCAGACTCACATGTTACATCACGTCCATCCATCTTGTCAATTTCAAAATGTTCTATCACGTGACCAGAGGAGATACTCACTTGGAACAGACTTGAACTGAGGGCAGGAGATAGCACAATGCTGTTAAGTAATAATTCCCATTTCTCCTCACAATAATGACGTGAGACTTCATCAGGACATAGAACAAAGTCATCACCTGGGTGATCCTAAAACCTTAGGGGTGGTCGGGTAGCCTAGTGGTTAAAGCGTTCGCTCGTCACGCCGAAGACCCGGGTTCGATTCCCGACATGGGTACAATGTGTGAAGCCAATTTCTGGTGTCCCCCGCAGTGATATTGCTGGAATATTGCTAAAAGCGGCGTAAAACCATACTCACTCACTCACTCCTAGAACCTTAAGTCAATGTGGACCAAAAGTGGAGATAGAACAAGCTCGTGTGTTATATGCACCCCTAATTATGGGCAATTAAATTCTTGAAAAATATATCTGTCATATATAAACATTTCATGTATAAATAAAGAGACTAATATGGCTCATGCGTTTCATTAATATAACAACCCTGCTTCAGGGGAGTGTGTGCTGTACGTAAATGAACTAATTTGTATGAATGTTAAATGTGATTCTGAAAGGGACCACTAGCCCCATTGATCCACGTATGTGGTAGGTCACACAATTGATATGATTGTCCCATAGAAGTATTTTTCTCAAATAAATCGATGTAACTAGTGAACTTGGAAAGAAAACATCGTAACAATTCAATGGTGGGTTATTCATTCAGCTAACTGACTCGCGTACAGCCCCGCATATCTCTTTTTTCACATCACAAAGCCACCAGGAAGTATTTCTCTCCATGCTGAACGATTTGCGCAGCGACACACTGAGGTAACGGCGGTACCCTACGAGAAACTACCCATCCCGATACCCTCGCCAACCCAGGTCAGTAAAGCGCTTAGTAGATATTTTATATATGTCCTATAAGCGCTTCATGAAACACACTCCTCATCATATGTGTAACAGGACGATACTATGATGTCGTGTGCGTTTCAAATAAACGTTTTGCAGTGATAATATTTGATGTCGTCACAATAGAGACACAGCGCACCTGCCCTGCCTTAACTCACTATGGTGTTAGCCCTACATACATACGTGTTAGTGACGTCTATACCTTAACATAAAGTTGCGGGTTTGACCCCAATGACTGTGTTGTTAATTTGGCTGTTGTGATCATGGACACTGTGTTGTGGTATTGACTGTTGCCGTCCAAGAGACTGTGTAGTGGTATTGACTGTTGTAGTCCAAGAGACTGTGTTGTGGTCCAAGAGACTGTGTAGTGGTATTGACTGTTGTGGTCCAAGAGACTGTGTAGTGGTATTGACTGTTGTAGTCCAAGAGACTGTGTTGTGGTCCAAGAGACTGTGTAGTGGTATTGACTGTTGTGGTCCAAGAGACTGTGTAGTGGTATTGACTGTTGTAGTCCAAGAGACTGTGTTGTGGTCCAAGAGACTGTGTTGTGGTCCAAGAGACTCTGTTGTGGTCCAAGAGACTGTGTTGTGGTCCAAGAGACTGTGTAGTGGTATTGACTGTTGTGGTCCAAGAGACTGTGTTGTGGTATTGACTGTTGTAGTCCAAGAGACTGTGTTGTGGTCCAAGAGACTGTGTAGTGGTATTGATCGTTGTAACGTGATCATAGAGATTGTGTTGATACAATGACTGTCTTAATCCTAGAGAATGTGTTGTTATATTGACTGTTGTGATCATAGAGATTGTGTTGTTATATTGACTGTTGTGATCATAGAGATTGTGTTGTTATATTGACTGTTGTGATCATAGAGATTGTGTTGTTATATTGACTGTTGTGATCATAGAGATTGTGTTGTTATATTGACTGTTGTGATCATAGAGATTGTGTTGTTATATTGACTGTTGTGATCATAGAGATTGTGTTGTTATATTGACTGTTGTGATCATAGAGATTGTGTTGTTATATTGACTGTTGTGATCATAGAGATTGTGTTGTTATATTGACTGTTGTGATCATAGAGATTGTGTTGTTATATTGACTGTTGTGATCATAGAGATTGTGTTGTAAAATTGACTGTTGAGGTCCTAGAGATTATCTTGTTATATTGACTGTTGTGGTCTAAGAGGCTGTGTTGTGGTATTGTTGCTGCGGTCCTAGGGAGTGTGTTGTTATATTGACTGTTGTAACGTGATCCTGGAAATTGTGTTGTTATATTGACTGTTGTGGTCCTAGAGACTGTGTTGTTATATTGACTATTGTAACGTGATCCTGGAGATTGTGTTGTTATATTGACTGTTGTGGTCCTAGAGATTATCTTTTTATATTGACTGTTGTAACGTGATCCTAGTGATTGTGTTGTTATATCGACTGTTGTAACGTGATCCTGGAGATTGTGTTGTTATATTGACTGTTGTGGTCCTAGAGACTGTGGTGTTATATTGACTATTGTAACGTGATGTTAGAGATTGTGTTGTTAGATTGTTGTGGTCATAGCAACGGTGTAGATTTTTCTTATCATTTTGATCCAATATATTGTATGGTGATATTAAATATTTTGACTCAAGAGATTTTCCACGTTGTTATGGTTTATAGTGTTATGCTATGTTTTTTGTTTGTTTCAGCAGTACAAAAGAAGATATGTCGGTAAGTCTGCTGCGCTCTTCTACAAGTTGTAAGTACAACTCACAACACATATTTATGCTGCGGTATTAGTGGATTAACTACCACACGAAAACGTTATGAAGAGCAACACACAAGACGAACCTGGAATTCGAAATCACGATCATTGGTTTCTGGCGAGCCAAAGGAGGCAACTCCGACCGCGAATTCCAGTACCTTAGGCGACTTGGGCACCAGAGTTCAAACTGGAATGCGTGAAACGTGATAGAATGGCTAGATAGTAGGTTGAACAGGATGCTGATCAACGTCTCGGATGTGTGTTAGAAAACAGTAGATTGCTGGTGTAGAGTAAGAAACGTGACAATGTTCTGGTACGGTGTTGAGTCGTCCCACTTCACATGGTAGAAAGGAGCTCGGTTTCGGTTCCTCTCATACTCACGGTGACTTAACACTGCCCCAAAAAGTGGTCACTTGCTCCCTCAGCTGTTGTGGTACCATACTATTTACCATCACTTCAGAAAAAAACTCTCTTTAGCCCCTTTAGTCTTTATGTCACTGCTACATGGACAATCGGGTGATGCTGAAATTATACTTAGCTGTGTACATTGAACAAGACCATACATACTGCACACTTGTGCCATCTCCTTCAGAGTGACGGAGCTGGGGTCTCTGGAGATACTGGCAGTCACAGTCAGGAACAGGAGGAGGCATGTTTTCCGGGTAGGTATAGATATAGACACTGTACAAAAACGAGGAGATATCACTTGCGGGTAGGTGCTGATATAGACATTGGAACGACTTTCAAATGGAGGCTTCAAACCAGGCAGGTGGAGATGTAGACATGGTTCCGAAACGAGGAGACATTACTTGCGGGTAGGCGCAGATATAGACACTGGAACGACATTCAAATGGAGGCTTCAAACCAGGTAGGTGTAGATAAACAGGGTTCCGAAACGAGGAGACATTACTTGCGGGTAGGCGCAGATATAGATACTGGAACGACATTCAAATGGAGGCTTCAAACCAGGTAGGTGTAGATAAACAGGGTTCCGAAACGAGGAGACATTACTTGCGGGTAGGTGCAGATACAGACAGGGTACGAAAACGAGGAGGCATTATTTCCGGATGGGTGTAGATATAGACAGGATACCAAAATGAGGAGACATTACATGCGGGTAGGTGCAGATATAGAGATTGGAACGACATTCAAATGGAGGCTTCAAAACAGGTAGGTGTAGATAAACAGGGTTTCGAAACGAGGAGACATCACTTACGGGTAGGTGCAGATATAGACAAACCAGTGAAACAACGGTATTACTGTTTCCAGATCGTGATGATACATGATGCACATCGTATCCCAATTGCGTGGATCGATGCTCATGATGTCAATCACTGGATTGTCTTGTCCAGGCTCGATTATTTACAGACCGCCGTCATATAGCTGGAATATTGCTGACTACGGCGTTAAACAACAAACAAAAGAACATGGTGCACATGATGTAGACATCCGTGTAATATACATATATATGTTTAATTTAACCAGGTTATAAAAATGGATGTAATGAGAGGCAAATCTAATCTTATCTCAATGCTACCACCCAGAACAAATCCATGAATTATTTTGTGATAATTTTATTGCATATGAAGCTTGGTTCCGGAAGTCTGTTCCGGAAAACCGACAACGACAAAAGTTGACCCAGAAGTCACTGATGATGCTCGTCCGTTTTATTGGCGGAAACTGGGAGTTTGTGGCAATGGAACTCGACATAACTCCTGCCCAGATAGAGAAGTTTAAGAAGGCAAATCCGGGATCCCCTGACTCGCAAATGATGAATGTATTCCTGAAATGGCTGCAGGCGAGAGGATCCGAAGCTACTCTAGAAGCGTTTGTCCGAGTTCTGTGGAAGTGCAATAACCTCTGTACAGTGGACTGGGATGGTATAGAGAAGATCCTCATCAACGGAAACAATATGGACTAGACACGCTTTAGGAACCGTGAACAAATGAAACAGTCAATGTTTTGTTGTTCACAGGCGTAACTTGTATGCGAAAGAGGTATAATAAGATATGAAAACAGTTCTGTTTCAAGTGGTGTTTGATAATAAATTGTCGTCATTTTTATACGCCTGCTTCTTATGGTTGTTTTATTTTAAGTTTCATAGTACAATACATGAGTTCCTGGAAGGGTTTCCCAAACAAAATGAGAGAGGTGGTAGGTTATGTAGGGCCAATGGTGGAACTCAGATCATTTGTGTGTGTGTGTGTGTGTGTGTGTGTGTGTGTGTGTGTGTGTGTGTGTGTGTGTGTGTGTGTGTGAGAGAGAGAGAGAGAGAGAGAGAGAGAGAGAGAGAGAGAGAGAGAGAGAGAGAGAGAGAGAGAGAGAGAGAGAGAGAGAGAGAGAGAGAGAGAGACTTGGTTTAACTCCGCATTTTAGCCCGGGAAAATGGCCCGGGCTGTCAAAATCAACTTAAACCTCACATATGTATCATCAAATGGATTCACATCTATAGATTAGTATTATATCCACCTAAATACCACTTTATAGTGTCTCAGATCGCTGTAATTAAAGAAAACAAGGTGCTCAAAGTAAATCCCTTTTTCCTCTACATTCTCAACATAGTCTCTATCAACAGTGTTTGTCTTGTGTTGGGTCCGGCTTGGCCCGGGCTGTCAAAATCAACTTTAAACACACAGACGTATCTTCAAATGTGTTTACACCAATAGATTAGTGTTATATCTACCTATATACCACTTTATAATGTCACAGTTTATCGTATTTAAAGAAAACAAGGGGCTCAAAGTGAAGCATTTCTACTGTATTTTCTTAAGAAAATCTATGTCAGAAGTGTTCGGTCCGACTTGGCCCGGGCTTTCAAAATCAACTTTAACCTCACAGATATATCATCAAATGGATTCACATCTATAGATTAGTATTATATCCACCTAAATACCACTTTACAGTGTCTCAGATCGCTGTAATTAAAGAAAACAAGGTGCTCAAAGTAAAGCCCTTTTTCCTCTACATTCTCAACATAGTCTCTATCAGAAGTGTTTGGCTTGTGTTGGGTCCGACTTGGCCCGGGCTGTCAAAATCAACTTTAAACACACAGACGTATCTTCAAGTGTGTTTACATCTATAGATGAGTGTTATATCTTCCTATATACCACTTTATAATGTCACAGTTTATCGCATTTAAAGAAAACAAGGGGCTCAAAGTGAAACCCTTTCCCCTCTACATTCTCAACATAGTCTCTATCAGAAGTGTTTGGCTTGTGTTGGGTCCGACATGGCCCGGGCGGTCAAAATCAACTTTAAACACACAGACGTATCTTCAAATGTGTTTACATCTATAGATGAGTGTTATATCTTCCTATATACCACTTTATAATGTCACGGTACATCGTATTTAAAGAAAACAAGGGGCTCAAAGTGAAGCATTTCTACTGTATTTTCTTGTCAGAAATGTCAGAAATGTTGGGTCCGACTTGGCCCGGGCTGTCAAAATCAACTTTAAACACACAGATCTATCTTCAAATGTGTTTACATCCATAGATTAGTGTTATATCTACCTATGTACCACTTTATAAAGGCACAGTTTATCGCATTTAAAGAAAACCATGAGTTCAAAGTGAAGCCCTTTTTCCTCTACATTCTCAACATGACTACTATTATGTCTACCTATATAACACTTAATAATGTTGCACGATAACTTAAAGAAAACTGGTCTGTTAAAGTCGAGCACTTTCACTGTATCTTCTCAAGAAAATTTCACCAAATGTGTTGGAGTGAAGTATACTCTTTAAAGTGAAGCCCCTTTTTCATGCTATGTGTCTGGTCGGAAAATCCCTTGCTTTTACCTAATCCGTCGTGGGTTTTTTCAAGGATCATACTCACAGGGTATGGAGAAGGTAAGGTGAGACTTTGCATTTCAGGATAAACCTCTCCCTCGACCCTGCTTAATGCTTCTATTATCTATGAGTGTGTTTAGGAAAACAGGATTATCTGAGAGGGTTGTAATCTGCCATACCGCATGCATGCTGCATCTCCGAGCAGCTCGTTCTGTGAAAACACACTTCTCCTGAACCTGACTTGGACCACTCAGTATTATTGTCGTGATGGTTAATAGACGCCATAAATTAAAGTTCTCTATATATCTAGCAACCTTTTTTTATATAAGCAACCCCTAAAGCCCACACACACCACTTTCGCACCTTTCGGAAACACATGAAATGGCCGGGCCGGGCCCGTGTGCGAAATACGCATCAGTCGGAAAGCGCACGTTAAATCTCCAAAGTAAGTAAGTAAGTAAGTAAGTAAGTAAGTAAGTAAGCAAATATGAATATATACAATTTAATATATATGTTTCTGTTATGTCATGGTATGTTGATTCTGAATCTAAAATATTGCTTGATATTGTTTGCCAAACAGTTGTATGCACTGTCCACCGTGATACTTCTACGTAAGTATATAAAAAAGGATGTTTGTTTAGACATGCGTTCATTGTAAACAACGCCGTGTTTTCATTTGCTGGTTAGCTTTTACAGGTCAAAAGCAAAGTTAATCGCATTACTTTCGTGACGCATTTTAGGCCTGTCATACAGTTCCTGAAACAAATATATCCAATACAGCCGATGCAAGTCAATCATATTTGGCAAGACTAGACTACTGCAGTTATATATTTTATCAATATAATCAAACAATTGTTTTTATTTTTGTAAAATATGTTCATTTCAAAAATAGATGTTAGTCTAGCAAGCGGTGTAAACTCGCATTAATTTGGTTACACGTTTCATGATTTACAGTATTCGTGAAGAATATGTAACAATTAGCCACACTTAGAGCCTTTGGTAGGAGTAGAGGGAATGATAAGCATAGACTTGCTAAGTATTTTATGATATTCATGATAGCTCAAAAGAAACTTTGATTTATGTTTGTAGTACACCCCAAAAATAGGGATAACACAAGTGATATATTAAGATGACATACAACTTATACATACTTACGTGTATAAACTACTATCAAACAGTGAGGATAACAGGTGTTTGCATAGAGGTGAGCGTAACCTGCACCACTGGTGGAACAAACACACGCAAAGGCAAGTTAGTTGTTAAACCCGATTAGCACAAGTCAAAACAGAGACTTTCATCGGACATAACTCCATTTGCTACTTCTGTGGTAGTCACCAATCAACCCATTTATACTTCCAAAAATAGCTTTAACCCTTTTAAAGCTTTTGAGAAATTCAACAGTATGGGTTTGGTCTGACAAAGCAAGAAGCACAAATGGGGCATGTTTCGGCCAATGATTAGAGTATTCTTGCAAGTCTAAGGGTCCAACAGGAGTTATTTCTGCGACATGCTATTTCAAAACCCAAAATTCAGAGGGATATATATGAAAAGAAAAATTGAAATAATACAAATATATATTCCTTCCAGGTGAAGGCTATCACTTGAAATCAAATTAACAAAGCAGATTTTAGTCAATGACACATCTTTTGGAATAGAAGTTCATCTCTGTCACCATGTTATGGTATTTCTGGAAAGGAAAGTTAACTTACAAAGTTGTAATATACGTGAAAGGCTTAATGTTGCTGATTAAGCGCAAAGATATAAACTCTAACTGAATGCTCAGTAACATTCATGTAATATTAGTAATATTCAAATAAGTGTACTTGTTCTAGGTGTGTGTGACGTGGATACATATATCTAAGCGTATAGAAGAAACGTCAACAAACTTGTAACTATGTATAAAATAATAAATAAGCCATGTCCTTCATATGTAACTGATCTTATACCACCAGCTGTGTCACAGAAGGTCAGTTATAACCTCAGAAACTGCCATGATTTTGTAGTTCCATTTGCACGGACATCTACGTTTAAAAGGTCTTATATTATAGATACATTAGGCCAATGGAATAATCTATCAACAGGAATCAGGGATAGTCCGTCAATATCTTATTTTAAAGCTGTCGCATCTGAGCAGCCTACATCACCACCTATGCACTATAATTGCGGTGAGAGATCTACAAACATATTGCACACTAGATTGAGACACATTTGTAGCACACTAAATTCCAACCTGTTTCCTGTTAATTATCTGATACTATTTCCTATAAACGCGGAGCTCCTTGTGAAAATTCATTCCATTTCTTCTTCCAATGTACCTTATATGATGACATTAGGGAGACATTACTGACAGCTATCGATAATCTTGGAGGACAAAAAACTCTAAATAGTATTCTTTTTTGTGATCCAAACTTAGATGTTTTCCTGAATACAAAAATATTCTTGTCTGTACACAAATTTATAGAAACGACTAACAGATTCAGTAGCTAGCATATTATTGTTTCCAAACTGTTAATCATTAATATTGTTAAATCTATATACAACACTAACATGTATAATGTTAGCATATGTATGAGATGCACGCTGTCTTCACTTTCCAGCACATTGTACATATCCTTCATATGAGCACTGTATATAAATTTATATTGCGCACTATGTTTCCACAATGTGATGCTTCAACTGTAAATTGTTAATTTTCATTATGCAATATTATGTATAACTGTATATAGGGAGAAGGTGGTAATAAGTGCTGCACTTGTGCCCAATCCCTTTGTCTTTTTTGACAATACAATATGTTTAATAATAATAATAATAATAATAATAATAATAATAATAAACCAATGTATTATGATCAGGGTCCATTGGTATCCCTTCAGCAAGTGCGAATCAGGTCCTAACACATTTTTTGTTTTGTCATGTATCACGCGCTATACAATCGAACCTCGCTTATCCGGACAATTGCTTTTTCTAAAATTTTGTCAGGATAAACGAGTTTCTGGATATCTGAATACCTTGTTATCTGACCAGAAGTCCTTTCCCTACCTCAATTCTACCGAGGCATATGTGAAATGAATGGCAAAAATATGATTTATGAAGGATCGACCAATTACTAATAAAATACATAGTGCTGTACAGACCTACGCAGCATGCTGTGACAGCGCACTGCATTATTGAAACGGCTGAAGAAATGCAAATGTAGCCTAGTTTAGACTATGCACTTATTTTGTATACAGATACGACGGCGAGGTTGGGGCAACCTGACACACATGAGCATTAATAGCCATGTTTACCTGTACTAGTTGAGAGCCAAGGTTGAAGTCATTCATGTGTGAAAAATGTTGTCGAGGCATCTGTAAACGGCTAAAGAAATGCAAATGTAGCCTAATTTAGACTATGCACTTGCTTTGTGTACAGATGTGACGGCGAGGTAAGGGCAACCTAACACACATGAGCATTAATAGCCATGTTTACCTGTACTTGTACTTGACTGCCAAAAATGCTGTCGAGGCATCTGTACATCTTCTTTGTCGAATTGCATTATTAAAGTACATCAAGATGAGACATCATATACATTCATATATATTTGCTGAGCACGAAACCTTGAAGTGTAGCCAGGACATTTCCAAGAAACTATGGGCGGCCATGTAGCTTCAATATCTTATAAATTATATCACTGAACATAGGTCATAGATGTATTCAGTAAACAAAGATCTGAAGCGCTGTATTTCCTTCATCGAACACACTATGCGTTCATCACAGTTTGTGGCAGATTACGGATACGAACGAACTAGCACTTGTTTGGCAGGTGGGTTTTGCTAAGATTTGTTATCTTGTTCTCTCTCTACCCTCTACTTCCTTAATCACAATTTAAATCCTAAATAGACTTTCGGGCCTAACACTGTGGCAATTTTAGACCCTCTGTTTCTGTATTTACTTGAGCTCATTTCCCCTAAGGTTTACACATCTCATAAGACTAAGTCATCAATGATGTCAAAGCTGTCTGACATGTTTCTTATGAACAGTTTATGAAGCTAAACAATGTCCAAGTGACTTAAGCACAAAAATACGCGAACACTTCTGACATAGAATTTCTTAAGAAAATACAGTAAAAATGCTTCACTTTGAGCGCTTTGTTTTCTTTAAATACGATGTACCGTGTCATAATAAAGTGGTATTTAGGTAGATATAATACTAATCTAAACATATGAATCCATTTGATGATACATCCGTGAGGTTTAACTTGATTTTGACAGTCCGGGCCAAGTCGGACCCAACACAAGACAAACACTTCTGATAGAGACTATGTTGAGGATGTAGATGGAAAAGGGCTTCACTTTGAGCCCCTTGTTTTCATTAAGTACAGCGATCTGAGACACTAAAAAGTGGTATTTAGGCGGATATAATACTAATCTATAGATGTGAATCCATTTGAAGATACGTCTGTGTGTTTAAAGTTGATTTTGACAGCCCGGGCCAAGTCGGACCCAACACAAGACAAACACTTCTGATAGAGACTATGTTGAGAATGTAAAGGGAAAAGGGCTTCACTTTGATCCCCTTGTTTTCTTTAAGTACAACGATCTGAGACACTATAAAGTGGTATTTAGGTAGATATAATACTAATCTAAAGATGTGAATCCATTTGATGATACATCTGTGAGGTTTAAAGTTGATTTTGACAGCCCGGGCCAAGTCGGACCGAACACTTCTGACATAGAATTTCTTAAGAAAATACAGTGAAAATGCTCCTTGAGCCCCTTGTTTTCTTTAAATACGATGTACCGTGACATAATGAAGTGGTATTTATGTAGATATAATACTAATCTAAAGATGTGAATCCATTTGATGATATATCTGTGAGGTTGAGGTTGATTTTGACAGGCCTGGCCAAATCGGACCGAACACTTCTGACATAGATCTTCTTAAGAAAATACAGTGAAAATGCTTCACTTTGAGCCCCTTGTTTTCTTTAAGCACAGCGTTCTGAGACACTATAAAGTGGTATTTAGGTAGATATAACACTAGTCTATAGGTGTAAACACATTTAAAGATAGATCGGTGAGGTTTAAGTTGATTTTGACAGCCCGGGCCAAGTCGGACCGAACACTTCTGACCGAGATTTTCTTAAGAAAATACAGTAAAAATGCTTCACTTTGAGCACCTTGTTTTCTTTAAATACGATGTACCGTGACATAAAAACGTAGTATTTAGGTAGATATTATACTAGTTTATAGATGTGAATCCATTTGATGATACATATGTGAGTTTAAAGTTGATTTTGACAGCCCGGGCCAAGTCGGACCGAACACTGTGTGACTGTTGAGAGTATAGGGAGAAGAGGTCTACTTTAACCAACTTGTCTGCTTTAAACACGACGATCAGTGACATTATAAAGTGGTATTTACTTATATATAGAACGTTCCTATAAATATAAACACTATGCTCACAGATGGAAATTTGTATCACGATAGCTAGAAGTATTTGATACTTTTCAAATCTTACTTCATTTAACGATTGCTCTTTTACATGTTACCAAGATCAGCGACGCTTACACACTGCTCCACTTTCTGGTTTTCAAGCGATTTACTCCGAATTACTTATTTATGGTGCACTTTTTTGTTTGGTGATTGTTCATTAATGTCATGTGTGTATGTTGCATCAATTATATGTAGGTATGATCGCCGATAATGAAGTAAATAGCCAGTGACACTTTCGCCCGTCTTGGCCCGGCCCGGCCCGACTTTTAGGCAATGCCGAAATGAACTGCGCATTAACTAAATCGTTGCTGAGTATAACCAAACAAGGATACTTTTGACATTTGATTCTCTGTTCGGGAGAGTTCGGGACATTCAGTTGGTGCGTATCTGCATATTATACATTCGGTTGAATTGTGAGCTAGTTTGGTTTAACGTCGCTGCGAACAGTGATTCAGTAATATAACAACGTGTCAGATTGATGTGGGAGGAAAGCAGCGATATGGTGCTGAAAAACCAAGAAACATAATCAGGACGAATATGGGACTGAACCCACGGTCATAGTTTTCCAACACAGCTATTTATTACAACACTGTACAGCGAATTGTGACGCCATTGATGACTGGTCACTCTGTACAAAGCTGACCCGTATGGCTGAATGGTGACATAGTATCGCCGAGTATCTACCACTAGACTAGGAGGCGGTTGTTATTGCATGACCTAGGTACTGTGTAACTGTGTGCCACAGAGTCCGGTGTTTCACACACTAGTAGGTATGTCTTTATCTCCACTTCAACTTCAGACCTTCGTTTCTATACTCCTCGCTTACCTTACTTCCTCAATATGATAGGATGTAAGTGTAACACCATATATACCATGATATAAAGTGCATCACGTCGTGGTATATGTAATTTGGGCAAACTGCCGGCGAAGACGATGCATCTGCATGGCTCGGTGCAGAATGAGCCGGTGACGAGGTGTGATACAGACTACAGTTACTGGCGTAGTGGTGGGTTCATGGTTAGTTTAGGACATATACGTGAAGAGCGGATGTTGTTTGTGGTCACTGGATGGGCGAGTGAGTATGGCGGGGGACACCAGAAATGGGCTTCACCAATTGGATCCACCTTAGGGATCCACATTGGGAATCGAACCCGAGCCTTCGGCGTGACGAGCGAACGCTTTACCCATTGGGCCACCATCGCCCCTGATGATACTGACGTATCATATGAAGAGGGGTTGATGTAACGAATGGCATAAAGTCAAGCGACTATCGGGTTTTCCATGAAAAGTAATGGGATGTGAAAACAGGAATTGAACAGTTACACACTTACTGAAGTAGTCTTCAAGTGGACCTTCGATAATTGCAATGCATGCGTTGGTTTGTTCTGATACTAATGTTTTATCTGTTTGTCAATTACATTCTGCCGGAAACAAAATACGTATGTCTTTTCTTAGAAATGTACCTTACACTAGAAATTATTGAAAAATGTATCTGTGGGAAGAATAGTTTTCTTAACGGTTTTCATTATAATGAGGTATGGATTTCGATGCAACATGTTTTATTTTCCCGAGACTTAATATTTTTTTTGGTCTCACAAC
The DNA here is from genome assembly GCF_023055435.1 of Haliotis rufescens. Lineage (NCBI taxonomy): Eukaryota > Metazoa > Mollusca > Gastropoda > Lepetellida > Haliotidae > Haliotis > Haliotis rufescens. The sequence goes on from NW_025964223.1 coordinate 17,678,872, forward strand.
AGTAACGAACATGAGTGTTTTGTTCTTACTGATTGTTGGGGCACAAAAATCAACTTTGTCACCTCTTTGTTTTTAGGAACTGGACAGCATGCTGCGCAAAGAGCTACTGTGCATCAACTGTGCAACATAATGGAAAACATTCAAAAGGTAGAACATGGCAGAGCTTTGATTGACTAGACCCTTATGGATACCATTGACAGTAAGTGCAGTGTCAATGTCCGCACGACTCGGGGGCACATAAGCTCACCCAGGTTTATCCAGGAAACAGGTAGACTTTCACAATGCTATAAACCATAAACGATAATTCCCTGAATAGTGCTGAGAGCATCACACCAGGCGACATAGAGCGCCGGGAGCTGCTAAGTGAGATGCAGACTATGAGACATGATCAGGAGTAGTTTAGGGAGGAACTCAACCTGTACCTCGTCAAGGTGAAGGTAGCCAAGATGAGGATGTTCACGGTGGAGCTGATCAAGGTGAATGTGGCCAAGAAGTGACTGGCCTGCAGGACTCTTCAACGCTGACTAGACTTTCAACTATCATACTGTAGCACACTACACGCTCAATATCTGACCAACTACATGCGAAATCAACATATGACAATCCAATAGCATTAACCGATAGCACTGATCGAGGTCCTTCGTTCTGATAGCGTAACAAGAATGTAAGCTCACAAGGCGATAACATGTACATTATTTTTAATATAAGTATCAAGAATAACGTGTTTGGAAACGACTGGTAAAGTGATTGTCTTGATCAAAATGCCACTGGATAATGTTTTGGTAATGAGAATACTTGTTCTGTCACTGCCAATTGCAAACTGCTATACATGCACACATTTTGGGGTTCAACAACTTATACAGGCTCATCCATCACCGGCCCACCAACCAATGGCCCACCACGGGCCACTGTTGTGTTCTATTGAGTGTATCAAGGGGTGATCTTAATGTCGCTCATTTGCTGTAGAACTGGTGGCGGTATGTCAGATGCGCTCGGAAGTCTCACATATCTAACTATTTCTACCCTTCTACCCACATATTCGCTACTTTATAAACTGGGATACGTGGATAGTGACTTGTGATGTTATTGCTCAAATAAGACCGCCTCCGTGGTAGAGCGTCCGCCCGGAGAGCGGAAGGTCCGGGGTTCGATCCCCGGCCGCGTCATAACAAACGACTTTTTAAAATGGTACTTGTTGTTACCCTGTCTGGCGCTCGGCATTAAGGGGCCAAAACAAGGACTGGTCGGCTCGGAGTCAGTATACTGTGTCTGAGTGGGGTATTCGTGTTAAACTGCGATAGGGTATCACAGTGGGCTAGCACTATAAATCGGCATCAGTCCAGACAAGCAGACCTCACCTCACCCTTTTCCTTTTCCATTCATGTAGTTTGCATCACTATTTTCCTTTTTACGCCCATCGGTTTCAGCAGATATTCTTGACTCATTATTTTCTGGCGTTACGGTTTTGAAATTGTGACAAAGACTCCTAAAAAAACTCCCTATTTAAATAAGATAAAACAAGGTATCTATGTTCGACCTTTATGTTCAGTACACATATACTGTATTCGACAGCAATAAGACAGTCGATCATCATCAACTAAAATGTATAAATACAGTAAACTACGTTTATAACGAACACGCTTATAACGAACTGTCGCATATATGGAACTGTTTCTTGGTGCCGTCCATTTTCTGTATAGATGTAGTACATATGCTTAGAACGAACTACAGTTATAACGAATTAAAATTAGTGGTCCCTTTGAGCTCGTTATAACCGTAGTTTACTGTATAAAGATTAGTTAACACATTTATGGAAAGTTATAGTGCCTAATGCTTAACGTTTTAATCATGATGATATATAAATTCAAACTCGACAATGAAATATTATCTATCATACATGTATGCATTACACGCATTTACAGAATGAATGAAATGGAAACCAAGGTTTATTTCTGTAGGCAATACAATTGATATAAGTAATTAAAAATAACCGAAGCAATCAATTTATGACTATATAAGATTTTACTAGAAAATAACTAAATTTAGAACATCAAATTTGCACCAAAACTATTGTTTTGAGAAATGATCCCGCGAAAGACACTTCTGACCCTGAATGACATGGCCTTCCATCCGCTTATAGCAAGCACTATTATAATAAACAAGCAATTCTCTACTGAAAATATGTTGATCCTGAGGCAAATTCGATTCATTAGTTATATATATTTTTAAAAAGAAAGAATGCTTTCTTTTTTTTACCTCGTAAATTTACGTCAGTGTTGAAAATATCAGAACTCTGCCTCCAAAAGCAAAAAATCATAAAAATAAGAACGTGTTTTCCCAAATATAACAGTTGTTACATTAAAATTTTATTTAAAAAACACAACTATGCTTCCTTTTTCACCTTTACGGCAGTGTTGTAGACATGTTAATGTCAGAACTTTGTCTCCAGGCTTTCAGAGCTAGCTTCCTCGAAAGGAGCCAGCTATTACGACTGCGCATGTGCAATCAAGGAATCTCCTTGCTATAAATAACGCAAAAGAGACATTGGCTGTGACGTAAAACGCGTCATTATCGCTGCTCATTTGCATATTTCATGCATGGACAAAAATGCGTAGTGGTATCACACACAGGTAGTTGTATAATATATATATGTATATACTAGTTTCACTCAGTTCTGTCTCTGATGCTTCTCCCTAACCTTACTTGATGAACATTCAAATGTCAATATCTACTCATACGACCTCATTTCAGTACAACCCGCGTGAACTCTCCTATGTATCACGTTGCGGTAAATGGCGACCACTGGCCCACAATGGCGGTAAATACATGCAACCGCATACCTCGGCACGCAGTTAACTGGTGACTAGGTGTGATACAGATTGCTGTTGCCGATGTTTGGGATACATAGGTGTGTTTAGGATATACACGTTGGGTTGCTATCACTGATCGTATCATATGTAGAACGCTTGATGTGACGCGTGCCATATAGAGACCGGTGACTTCCGGGTTTGTTGTTTGCTATCTCCCCCGCAAGGTGGCTGGATAATGTCAACTGAAGAAAACGGGGATATTTGCACACCCTGGCACAACGTTTAGAGTGAGTGAGTGAGTATGGTTTTACGCCGCTTTTAGCAATATTCCAGCAATATCACGGCTTCAAACATTGTAGTCATGTCGGGATTCGAACCCTTGTTCTCGGCGTGACGAGCGGTTATACCACTAGGCTACCCGACCGCCCCCACCACGTCTAGAACTCAGACAATAGTCTGTACGTTTATCGTTGTTAATAAGTGTTTGGTAGAAACAATTGTGCTGATAAATATAACTACACACAAAGCCATGAGACACATATGATGTTTTTTGGAGAATGAAGCCAAAAGAAATAAACCAATAACATAGCAATCAGGTAGCACAGGCCTGTTGTGTAGAGAAACTCAGCCACTCTCAGCTAAAATGTTTCATTGTTCTCTGGTTTTCATTTCTAGTGCCTGGACATGGATCAGCAGGACCCTCCAATTCCTGGTATGTTGACTGGGCTTTCATGGTTCACAGCACAATCTCAGTATCTTGCAAACTACATGTCATTTTAACCATAGACAATGTAGATTAAGATGTCACAATATCAATATCAATACCGGACAATTTAGGCCAACACTTGTTATAGAAACATGAGAGATGCTTAATGGAGACACTTCATATAAGAGTATACGAACTCACATAGCAAAATGTAATGTACTTCTGTTTCATGTACACTTTGTCCTACGTGTTTGGGACATAAGTTTCCCACTCTTGCTATTTCATTGTACTCACCTGAACTTCTTCTGTGCAGATGTTATTAAAAACAGTACGAGAGAAGAAAACACATTACTCTTTTTCACATTTATTAAAGGATGAAGTCTGTCCTTAGACGGGAAAGTGTTTCTGAGGCATCCATTTCCCATCCAACTATATAGTTCAAACTTAAGAAAAATATATGGGAGAATGATTTACACATAGTTCTTTTTACTGTGTTCTTTTTTGCATATGAAGAATGGTTCCGAGCAATGGCTCATGACCAACAACAACGGATCGTGACTGACAAGTTCATTGGGAGGATTGCAAAACATATCGGGGCAGATTGGGAACTGATAGCAGCAGAAATGGACATCTCTAGGCCCAAGCGAGAAGCTATTGTAGCCAAACACCCAAGATCCATCCAGCTACAAGTTGCTGGAGCATTCACCACATGGAAACAGAAGAACTCACGTCAAGCTACAATTGCAACATTAATTCAAATCTTGTGGCAGTGCAATGAGCGGTGCACCATCGACTGGGACGATATCGAGGAGGTGGTGATGGGGGATTGGTGATGGTGATTGGTGATGGGGGATTGATGACTGTCTCTATGACAATGAAGACTGTAAGGACATAAAACATTTTATGGATAACAAGTTAAGGATACCACAGGGCTACTTCTTGTCTCTTTACATTCAACTGATGTAGGTGCAAAATATAGTCGTTATGAAGAAGTTGTCATAAATGTTATAAAGAGGTTGTCGTAAAAGTGTTTTCTTACTTCTTCTTGTAACCAACCAAAAGACTATGAAGCCAATGTTTAATAATAATTTGTGCACTATATGTGCAATTGATCTGTAAATGACGAGCGTATATATCGAGCTATCCGTTGTTGGGGTATGAATGGTACCTTCATATTAAACAATTTTATATCTGTGTTTAGGATTTCTTTTCTTGCATTTGTCTACTTTTGCTCACCAATATTACATATTCCGACGGCAATGGTTTTCTATCTATGTCGTGTTAATTGTTGTCAGTAATAGTTTGTCTACTGATAATTTGAAGCAAGTGTCAATCTGTGTAGAACTTAAACATCCTATTCTCGAATACTGAACTGGAAGCTATCACAGTTTGTGATTTTGATGTACTCACAAGACCAGCCATGTATATATGTACACGACATGTCAGTTTAATGTGTGATTAAACTATAACACAACTGGAGAAGTCTAATGGGAAAACTAAACATTTGGTTCTGGTTAACGGGCAAGACAAACGAGACGAACACTTTTGTAGGGTTGTCTCCCTTTAGTTGTCACGGCGCATGACACTCTGCTTGATCGCCGTGTAGCAGGGCATGTATTACTGCCACCCTCTCTCTAACCCTATTATTATCATATCGCTGTGTGTCGCTGCACACGCACTGAACGGGAACCCTCGTTTCATGACACGTGACTGCCGTGTTATGATTCAGGGAATAATTCAGGCGGAGTTACTACACGAGCTCTTAACTAGGGCGGACCAAGCTCCAGCATTAATCTGACACTCGTATAAACTTATATGCTGTTCAAAGCCACGTTAAATCTAACACGCTCTCTCACTCAGCCTATGAAAGGTATGGGGTAATTTCTTTGCGAATATGTGATTACGGGGGTATATATACACTTTGGTAGACTCATACTGGCACACACGTGTGCGCGCTGGAATGCACGCACTCACATACACAGATACACACGTGGGCACGCGTACTGCCCTTTCTCTATTCTGTCTGCTTGTCACCGAGTTATTTCGTCAGTTGCGTTGATCGATGCACATGATATCAACCACTGGATTGTTCGGTCCAGACACGATTATTTACAGACCGCCGTCATATAGCTGGAATATTGCTGATTGTGGCGTTAAATAACAAACATTACAATGGTATCAGACACATTTAATCATTAAGGAAGCAGGAGCATTGATCATGTGACGTTTGCAACGTGCTGAACGTTTACGTGTCATAGGCATGGTACAGTTGGACACACGTCAGACGTTTGTTGCCGGAATGTTGCAATTTTTCAATCTGTCGTCAGCAGATTGTGGACCCAAAACCAACAAACACATAACGTCGATGATCGACGCCGCTTTGGACGCCTAAGGGCAACCACTACAGCTAAGGCCAGATTGGTCTGAACAAGGACATTAAGAAACCGTTTGCAAACTGTCACCCAGTACAGGAACCGGCTGCAACCGGCAACTGGTGTAAAAGTTCATGCCCAGACTGTGAGAAATCCCACAACTTAGTGCACGTCGGTTGAATCTGATGCGTCATTGGTTTAGGGAACGTCAGCACTGGGATAATCTACGTCGGGCTAATGTGATGTTTTCTGACGAATCGAGGTTCACTCGGGTTGCTCAAGTAGGTTAAACTGAACTTCAGTACTAACATGCAATACTATTGCATGATATACAAATATGTCCCTTTCAGGAAAGTGATATCGAAAATCACCGAGAATCCTACTACTAAAATACGGAATTTGCCCATTCTTCTTATTGAGTAATAGTTATTTAAATGGAAGCCCTGGGCTTAAACGTAAAACATGCAAGGATCTAAAAAATACACATGGCACCGAATTTGACATCAACAGTTTAATACAGCAGCCGGAAAAAAACGCTACACAGCTAGATCTGTTGGATGGGAATGACCTACCATGCCGTTATTATTCACATTCTTTACACAGTGTCTCTAGTCTTAAATTACCACACCGCGTTTTCTTTGCATACCCGAGTGTGGCTTGTAAATTTGAAAGCCTTCAACAACACTCATTGCGAGTTTGTGGCTGGTTAGATGAGCCACGCATTTGTATGGTTTTACAAGGTTTCATGCATACACTGTATCTGTCGTGTTTTTTGAGCATTTTAAGCCCATAATACAAAGCATCGAAGGCTTAAATGAATGATTTCACGTAATGGGATTTAACAAGTTGTTAACACTAACTGGGTCTGAAGTCGCTTTCCAGGGTTAAGATCTAGAGAAGTGTGCTGATATCAAGTCACATATAGGAACTGGCAGGGGCAAATCAAGATCGGGATCATAGGATCTTTTCACAATTTGGGGACAAGTAACTTAATTATCAGAAGTAATGAAGAAGCAAGGTGTATAGTCATAAGAGATAAACAAGCTGCAAACATGTAAACGTTTAATTTAAGCAAATTGACAACTCCCGACTTATATCTACAGCAAGTACAAAACAGATGCATGTAAACGTTACATATCGAGGATCTACTGTAACACAATAATTCAATCAAATACAAACAGGACACTCTAAAGACATTTATTTTATTTGGAATGAATTGTCAATAACACTTTGATGTAACTTCCGCTTTGTACAAGGCAAGTAGTTGATAATATAAATGTTATAACTAAATACATTAGTTAAGATACACGCAAATGTTCTGACAGACATAATGACGCTTGTGTTGGTCAGTTTTAACTTTAAGATCTCTTCATGATTCATAACAATCTCATTCATTGCACACTCTCAGTTACACACATGAGCGCCCGGCACATGTGACACTTGCGCAGTGCAGATGCGCAGCCTATGCACGAGACAAGATGGGCACAGGGTAGAAATAGAACACATCACAAGACTTACATTACATGAAGCTAAAAAGCAACTCGTGATTGTTGTTGAGGGTATGTTTTGAATTTAATTACTTCATAAATTTGTTGTAAAGTCAAACTACACTTAAGTACTTTGGACTGTATTTTCAATTGTATTTATTGCTGATATACGACTCTTGGTGCCAAATATGTGAATATTGATAAACACTTATGTATGACCTCTATGTGTTGCAAGCTTTTGTTATGAGAAAGGTATCATGGATATGACTCAAAATAAATAATCAATATTCACCAGGGCTCGATTTAGCAACATAAAACATACACCAGTGGGACCTATCATTGAAAAGTGCAAACTAATATTTATTTCTACAAGGACTAAATGCTTGTAAGAAATAATATGTGTGTCTTGACTAGCCTTTCATTGTCCACACAACATCGACCTTTGAACAAACTTATTACATCTCAGCTTGATTTACCATACTACATCACTAACCCCTATGTTATGTGTAATTTGTCATCACTCTTGGGATTGATGTCATCACACTGTGGGTATCTCAAGATTAAATAAACTGTACTGTTACTTCATCTGTCACTGAAATGACCTCGGTATCACGTTATGATATTTAGGTTATCCAACTAATGATAATCATTATGCATTATATGGTTGACATTGATGACATTGCCACATAAGTATTGTAACAGTAAGTAATAACTGTAATAAAGATCAATGGCACAGTCATCAGAGGTCTGAGATTGTATTAATTTAGATATATTTAAGTGAGTGAGTGAGTATGGTTTCACGCCGCTTTTAGCAATATTCCGTACACAGTAAAATGGGCTTCAAACATTGTACCCATGTGGGGAATCGAACCCACGTTTTCGGCTTTACGATCTAACGCTTTAACGACTAGGATATCCTATCGCCCAGATATATTTAAGGGAACAGGATGCAACCTGGTTTTGTCTGGGGCATCCCGAAAAGGTGCATCTTCTAAAATAAGTAATGCTGTTTTATAATAAATATGATCTGTTATCTCTGTCATTCGATAAACAATCAATTCGTTTTGACCTAAAAGGAATGTATGTGTATAAAACTCTAATCCTGACCATCAGAGTGTTGTATCAATCATTTATCATTCAATCTGCTTCTGTGATATCATAAAAAACAGTTATGAACATCAACCACGGGGCTTTGCAAGAGCACTTACTGAATACTGCTTGTTCTGACATGGTGACCTTCCGTCCACTGATCGTGAGACTCTCAACACACTTGCCACTAGCAGACTGTGAATGAATATTACACCAAGTACTATCGCGTCTATATTCACTGTTTCATCAAGGTATTTAATTAGAGATAGTTGTAATGAATATTTTCTTTAAGCTTTGAAGAGCTATGAATTTAATAAGAGTTATAAAATAAACGTAACAATTTTGGACTATCTTGGAAGATAGAAGCTCGGAAAATTGTCAAAGAGATCACCAAAGTTAAGTCATTAAAGCGTCAACAATGTTTTTTTCTGGTTTTCTCTCTTACGAAAAGGCTCCGAGATCTTTTATGACAAAATAAGCAAGAGTGACATACGTATTAAAGTATTAGAACACTTGAATGTTATATTTTATCCTCCTATCCATTGGAAAGATGTTTCATACTAGAGAAAATGGACCAAGGACTGTAAGCTGTTAGATTTTCAATATAGATTCATTTTCAGAGCAATCTAAAGAAAGAATCACATATGGTGAACTCAGTTGATGATATTTCTACATTCTGTAAATGTTACATCGAAAAGTTATCACATATATATTGTTAATGTGAACACGTCAAGGAGTTTTGGTCACAGGTTGAAAAAATGATCACTAGTAATCTAAATATCGAACTAGAATTCACAAAATACATTGTCATTTTTTGGACTTTGTACATACAACCATTTGTCAAATACATGCAAACAACAACATAATCCATTGTTATCGCAAGAAATTGAAGCAACTGACTACAACCCTCTGTTCATAATCATGATAATATCATCGTTTAAGTCTAATTCCTTTCTGCTTCACACGTTGTATACACACGCCTTACGCGTTAAGTCTAATCATGTCTTCTACCTTGGATGTAAATGTAATTATATGAAAGGCAATACAATGTATTCCTCCAAAATAGAATATGTCCAACAGTTTTTTGTTTGCCTACCGAATCGAGATTAATCAACATTTCGTATTCCCTACGGGGAAATCAGTTAGCTGGTACATGAAGCTGTTAGCTTGTATTTAATGCATATCATCGAACCGTTAATAACAAAAAGGTATCGTCCAGATACCCCTAACACCATTACATTGTGAATAATAATATGAGTACCAAGATAATATTTACCTCTTACATATTCGACTCTTTTTGTTATCTTTGATAGATACACACACACACACACACACACACACACACACACACACACACACACACACACACACACACACACACACACACACACACACACACACACACACACACACACACACACACACACACACACACACACACACACACACACACACACACAATGGACTTGGACTGTCCACAATATAATGATAATCGCAATTCAATTTGTTCTTCTAATACATGACAAAAGATCAATTTCTATAACTAATGATCAGAAAACAATATTTATGCTTGCTACATTTGTGTTTAGTACGCTCAACATCCAGGGAAATATAATACAATAAGTTATTACAAGCGCATATATTGTCATTGTAATTGTCCTTGATGTACCTATATTGATATTCATAAATAAGTGGGATTTTGTAATATGTCCAAACCAATATTTAAATATTTCACAGTGACTTGTTAGGAAGCAAATGTGAAACTGCTTTTGTAAAATGTTCAGATGGAGTCATCAATAGTCCATGGTACTGTTATTGTGATACAATTTCTACAATTTATTAATGACAATACCTTTTCTCACATTGTTTAACAATTCCACCTCTTCGGAAAACAATCTTTTTAGTTTTCGATAGTTTGACATTTAACATCCATGATGAACAATAATCATCTGGAATATTCAGGTACTCTTGTAGCACTCTTATTACATAAAGAATAACTTCATCAGCAAATATTTTAAAAAATCATATAAATCAGGGAATAACTGTACTCCTCTCCGACGTGTATCAAACATTTGAGCAGCCAACTCAGATTTGATGAGAGACATTCAATGGAATATGCTACATATGACACGTCAATTTTGTCAACACAATGCTCGATGCAAAAGCATGTTATGACCATTAAACGTAATTTTCACCCCCCCCTCACTCACCTGCATTCTTTTAAAATGAAAATTGTGTCAGTGGTTTGTTGTACCAGTAGTGCAGGATATGCTTACCCTTTTCGCGAACACCTTGTGTCAACCAACTATTTTGCCTTTTATGCCCTACGAAATCTGTTTCGCCAGATATTCGAAACTGGGTATAATCTGGCATTGACGTTTTGAAATAGTAATGACTCTAAAATAAATCCTTTATCTATCCAATCTTAAATAAGACAAGGTGCTAAATGTTCAGTATATATATATATCCTGTACATTGAGTCCACTAAATGCTAGTGATGGTTTCTCACGACTGCTAAGCCAACCGTCCATCAACATCTGAAAATTCTAGTATATAATAATGAAGACTTGCTGACACTTTTGTGAAATGGTTTAGTGCGTTATGGTTGATAATGATGTTTTAATCATGCAAAATACAAATTAAAAATCAATAATGAAATTCCATCGCACATACATGTATGATTTAAACACATTCTACAGAAGGCTCTACATGGAATGGAAAAATAATGTTTTATTTTTGTAGGTTTTGCATTGAGTATTAGGAATTAAAATTTTACTGAAATATATGTATCAATAACGCAAACAATCAATATCAATATCAAATGCTTTGGCTTGATCCGAAATACATGCAGAGAATTACTTGCCGTCACTTTTTAAAAAAAAATGTATCTGAAAAAATAACTATTACCAAACACAGAACAATTTTGCGCCGAAAGTATTTTTTGAGAGATGTTCCATCAAAAGACCCTTTTAACACTTAAAACATTGTAAGCCCCACTATAGATAACACGCAATTCTCGATTAAAAAAAGTTGATCCTGAGGCAAATTCAATGTATTAATTTCATATTTGTTAAACATATGTTTTCATGTTTCACCTTGAAAATCCACAGCAGTGAATAAATCCAAACAAAAGGAACCCTCTCGAAACTGTCTGTGACGTAAAACGCGTCATAATCGCTGCTCATTTGCATAATACATGCTGTGCAAAGGGTGAAAAGAAAGTTGTTGGTTGTACCTCACACAGGTAAGCATATATATTAATAAACTAGTTTCAAGCAAACTTCACAACTCCCATGCTTCTCTCTAACCATACTTTATCAACTTTCGAATATTTACACACACGACATCGTTTCTGTATAATCCACGTGAACTCTCAAGTGTACCACCAAGCGGTGAATGGCAACCACTGGCCCACAATGGTGGCAAATACGGTGCAACCACATCGGATGGGAGAGAGGTAACTGGTGACGAGGTGTGATACAGATTGTTGTTGCTGGTGTTGGGGATACATGAGTGTGTTTAGGACAAACACGTTGGGTTATTATCACTGAGGTATCACATGTAGGACGTCTTATGTTATGGTAGCCATATCTAAGTAGATCACTTCCGGGTTCGTTTGACGCCCATCTTCACGGAGAGCTGGACAATGTCGACCACAATGAGCGGGGATATATATACAACATGAAATCACGCGCTAAACACTTTCAGCATTCTTTTATGGTTACGTTTATCCTTGTTATCTAGTGTTTGATAATGAATAAAGCTTGTGTGTAAATACAACCAGACACATAATCACGAGATATATTTATGGTTGATGAAACCATAAGAAATAAAACTTTCTGAAACTCGAATGTACCCCATATCTACGTTGTTTTATGTTTCACTGCTACATCTGATTATCATTTCAGGTTTCATTCAAGCAAGCATTTGTGGTAAACATGTCAGTAAGTTATACCACCATATATTTCTAGAACCTAAAAGTGGATCTTCTTTAAAGCTGTCATTGAAATATCCTGAAAAGGGTAATAGTTATGCCTTTTTTCCCGAATAAATTATTATCAGAATTCATGAACGTGAGAAATAGGATATTTTAAGTATTCCTTAAGTTTCAATTTGTTTTGTCTCACTAAACGAACGTGGAGTCATTATTGTTGAGAGTATTAGATTGATTGAATAATGGATACACTCTGTTGCCAGGGACCAGAGAACATATCGGACGTAGAGCTCCTGTGGTACAAGGGGTTTAGGATTCTAAACAAGGCAGTGGCCCTTGAACTACGTCAGCTGTTTCAGCGCCTGTGGAACCAGAAGCATCCAACCAACCCATGGCAGGATGACCAGACCTCAGGGGAAATTTTTTATAATGATTACAAACCCAAAAGAGATATCAGACGATATGAGGATATTATAAAAAATGGTAAGTTAGGTGGATGGGACATGACAGTTCTGTGCCGAGCATTTATTGACTACTCCCTTATGGATACCATTGACAGTAAGTACAGTACCAATGTCCACATCTTGAGAGACTTGCGGAACACATATGCTCATAGCCCAAATTCATCCAGACAACAAGGAGACTATCAGAAAGATATAGCTCAAATTAGGAAGGTTTTCACGGAACTTGGTCTGAGCGAAGAAACCTTGAATGAAGCAGAGAGCATCACCCCAGACGATATAGAGCGTCGAGAGCTGCTGAGTGTAATAGAGACCCTGATACAGGAACAGGCAGAGTTTAGGGAGGAAGTCCGGAAAAGACTTCCCGAACATGGTGAAGACCAACCAGATCAACAGGACCCTTCAATTCCTGGTATGTTGACTGGGCTTTCAATGTCCACAGACTATTACAATCATTGATAAACAAGATCAGTATATGGCAAACTACGTATATTCCAACCATGGGCAATGTAGATCAACATCTGTCAATACCTGCCAATTGCAATATCTGACAGTCTACTCCAATACTGGTGAAACTACTACAATATATCGGTCCATTTTCACAGGTGCTAAATCAAAACGCTTGATTTAGAAGCAAATTAACCCACACATCAAAATGTAATGTTCTTTTGTTTCACATTAACTTTGTCCTACGAGTCGGATATATCAGTTACCTCATGTTATTCACATTATAATACATATTATTTTGTTATTGAGAAACAGTATTAGAGAAGTAAGCCTACAACTAGTTTTCACATTTAAAAAGAAAAAGCTGAAGTCGTTTGATAGACCATGACGTTTTATCATTAAACAAATTTATTTTGCATTTGAAGAACGGTTCCCGATGGGGCTATTTAATTGTACTGAATTCTTCTGTACATATGTTATAAAAATAGTATAAGAGGATATCAAAAATGGTATAAGAGAAGAATACTTGTTTTCACTTTTATAGAAGGCTGAAGTCAGTCGATAGGCGGGAATGTGTTTCTGTGGGAAAGCCATCTACTTCACGTCCAATTATAGTTCAAGAAGAAATGTAGGGGAGAATGGTTTACACATTTTACTGTTGTTTTCTCTTTTGCATATGAAGAATGGTTCCGTGCAATGCCTCGTGACCAACAACAACGGGCCGTACCTGACGTGATCATTGGGAGGATTGCAGAACACATCGGGGATGAGTGGGAGCTGATAGCAGTAGAAATGGACATCTCTAGACCCAAGCGACAAGCTATTGTAGCCAAATACCCAAGATCCATCCAGCTACAGATTATAGAAGCATTCAACAAATGGAAACAGAAGCTACCCTCAAGTCAAACTACAATTGCATCATTGATTAAAATCTTGTGGCAGTGCAATGGGCGGTGCGACATCGACTGGAAATGTGTCGAGAAGGTGGTGATGGGGAATTGGTCTCTTGAACAGTGAAGCCTGTGAGGACACACTACTGTTATGAATAACTATCTTCTTTCCATTGATGTTACTGGAATACTTTTTGCCCCTTCACCATTCAACTGATAGTGCAAACTGTAGAGCAGTATGAATGCTGCCTTCATCTCACACAATTCTATTTCTGCGTGTGACCTATTTTTTAGCATTTGTTCCTTTCCTTTTAACAACATTACTACTACGACGGAACATGTGAAGACCCTGAGTAGAATAGGTATTCGGCAACCAATGCTTGCCGTAAAAGGCGGCTATGCTTGTCGTAAGAGGCGACTAACGGGATCGGGTGGTCAGGCCCGCTGACTTGGTTGATGCATGTCATCGTATCCCAATTGCGTGCATGGATGCTCATGATGTCAATCAATGGATTGTCTGGTCCAGACTCCATTATTTACAGACCGCCGTCATATAGCTGGAATATTGCAGAGTGCGGCGTTAAACAACAAACAAACAAACTACAACGACCGTTATTTTTTCAAAAATCTGTTTCGTACTTATTGTCACCAGTAATACTGAGTTTGTTTATAATTCCAAACAAGTCTCAATATTTATATAACTGTGGTTAAATATCTTATACTGGGATACTGAATTTTCAAGCTAGTCTTATTTTTATGATTTTAATGAAGTCACAAATTAAAAAAAATAACACACCTCAAGAAATCAATGGGAAAATATACATTTGGTTGTGTTTAACCAGCAAGCAAGATTAGCGAGACGAACAATATGTAGGGTTATCTCCCTTTAGTTGTTGTGTTGGCCCTGTGCTTGATCGCGTTCAGCATGAACACATTTGCCGTCCTCTCTCTCTCTTTCTCTCTCTCATGTCACGTGAACGCCGTGTTGTTATTATTCAGAGGACAATCTGCAAGCGGAGCCACTTACACGAGCCCTCACTTTACTAGGGCAGAGGGATAGTCTAGTGGTTAATGGGTTTGATTCCTCACATAGGTACAACGTGTGAAGCCTTTTTATGGGGACCCGTGCCGTGATATTGCTAAAAGCAGTGTAAAACCCACACACTCACTTACCTCGCTAACATGGGAGGCACAAATGGTTCAGTGGTGTAAAGCGTCGATATACGCTGTTCGTCTCTGTCGTGGGTTTGAATCCAGGATTCGTGACTATTATGACCCTTGGTCCGTCAGCACCATATCCATAAGGAACAATTCTTAATAATTTTATCACCAGTTATCCAGAAACAATTGCCAATATCTGTTATAATATATACAATTGAAATATATTCCTTGTATGTACAACATAACCATTGTTTGCTCAATTCCCATATTATTTCCATATCATTATATTACATTTGTTTAAAATGAAATTGTTAAAATGTACCTTTGTATATGTACCTGTGTGTTTTGTACTTACCGTGCGTAAATTTGTAGTTTGTAGAACATTGCAACTGTTTCCTGATGGAATGATGCTCAATAAATATCTTATCTTTTCTTATACCTGTTCGTTGTCTTCACCAAAGGGGTTAACGTATATGGCGTGTGTCGATTGTGTCTCAGCTCTTGCATTAACGTGACCCAAGGTGATACAGCCTCATACTGTTCAAAACGCACTCACTCACTCAACTTGTGAAAGGTATGGAGCAATGTCTTTACAGGTACAAGGGGTGTTCATTAAAGATTTCCCCGACCCACCTCCTATGGACCTAGTCGAATGAAACTTGGCATAGGTATTAGTCTTTCTCCACATAGGAACCACCAAGAGTTACACACTTCTCCCATCTTTTTATGCAACTATGGAGACCTCGCTTGTAAAAGCCCTCATTTTGCGTCTCAAACCAGGAAGTTACTGCAGAAATCAGTGTTTCATCATCTGTGAAACGTTTTCCCTTCAAAAATGACTTCATGGTTGGAAAGAGGTGGAAGTCAGATGGCGCAAGGTCAGGAGAGTAAGGAGGATGTGGAAGGATTTCATAGCCACAGGACCGCGCTTCTGTCTGGGCAACATGAGAGTTGTGTACTGGAGCATTGTCTTGCAGGAGACGGACACCCTTGGTCAGCATGCCTCGCCTCTTAAGATTGATAGCGTCCCGCAATTTCCGCAGCAGTGAAGCATAATAAGCTCCTGTAATTGTGGTACCCTTTGCCAAGAAATCCATCATCACTACTCCGTGCTGGTCCCAAAACACCGCGAGCATGACCTTGCCTGAAACGTGCCTTCTTTTGGAGTGGTGACTCCACATGCTTCCATTGCATCGACTGAACTATAGTCTCAGGATCATAGTGATGGGCCCATGTTCCCCGTCCCCCCCCTTACTCACTTGCATTTAAAAAAAATGAAACTTGTGTCAGTGGTTTGTTGTACCAGTAGTGCAGGACATATCGTGTCATTACTGATTTTCAGTTATACGTGCATAACTATTTTGCCTTTTATGTCCAATGGAATCTGTTTCGGCAGATATTCGAGACTGAATATAATCTGGCATTGACGTTTTGAAATAGTAATGACTCTAAAATAAATCCTTTATCTATCCAATCTAAAATAAGAAAAGGTGCTCAATGTTCAGTATATATATATCCTGTACATGGAGTTCAATAAATGCTAGTGATGGTTTCTCACGACTGCTAAGCCAACCGTCCATCAACATCTGAAAATACTAGTACATGTATATAATAATGAAGACTTGCTGACACTTTTGTGAAATGGTTTAGTGCGTTATGATTAATAATGATGTTTTAATCATGTAAAATATAAATTCAAAATCAATAATAAAATTCCATCGCACATACATGTATGATTTAAACACATTCTACAGAAGGCTCTACATGGAATGGAAAATAATGTTTTATTTTTGTAGGTTTTGCATTGAGTATTAGGAATTAAAATTTAACTGAAATATATGTATCAAATACGCAAACAATCAATATCATCATATCAAATACATTGGCTTGATCTGAAATACATGTAGAGAATTACTTGCCGTCACTTTTTTTTACAAAATGTATCTCAAAACAAACTATTACCAAACACAGAACAATTTTGCGCCGAAAGTATTTTTCGAGAGATGTTTCATTAAAAGACCCTTTTAACACTGAAAAACATTGTAAGCCCCACTATAGATAACACGCAATTCTCGATTAAAAAAAGTTGATCCTGAGGCAAGTTCAATGTATTTATTCATATTTTTAAAACATATGTTTTCATTTTTCACCTTGAAAATCCACAGCAGTGAATAAATCCAAGCGACAGGAACCCCCTCGAAACTGTCTGTGACGTAAAACGCGTCATAATCGCTGCTCATTTGCATAATACATGCTGTGCAAAGGGTGAAAAGAAAGTTGTTGGTAATACCTCACACAGGTAAGCATATATATTAATAAACTAGTTTCAAGCAAACTTCACAACTCCCATGCTTCTCTCTAACCATACTTTATCAACTTTCGAATATTTACACACACGACATCGTTTCTGTATAATCCACGTGAACTCTCAAGTGTACCACCAAGCGGTGAATGGCAACCACTGGCCCACAATGGTGGCAAATACGGTGCAACCACATCGGATGGGAGAGAGGTAACTGGTGACGAGGTGTGATACAGATTGTTGTTGCTGGTGTTGGGGATACATGAGTGTGTTTAGGACAAACACGTTGGGTTATTATCACTGAGGTATCACATGTAGGACGTCTTATGTTATGGAAGCCATATCTAAGTAGATCACTTCCGGGTTCGTTTGACGCCCATCTTCACGGAGAGCTGGACAATGTCGACTACAATGAGCGGGGATATATATACAACATGAAATCACGCGCTAAACACTTTCAGCATTCTTTTATGGTTACGTTTATCCTTGTTATCTAGTGTTTGATAATGAATAAAGCTTGTGTGTAAATACAACCAGACACATAATCACGAGATATATTTATGGTTGATGAAACCATAAGAAATAAAACTCTCTGAAACTCGAATGTACCCCATATCTACGTTGTTTTATGTTTCACTGCTACATCTGATTATCATTTCAGGTTTCATTCAAGCAAGCATTTGTGGTAAACATGTCAGTAAGTTATACCACCATATATTTCTAGAACCTAAAAGTGGATCTTCTTTAAAGCTGTCATTGAAATATCCTGAAAAGGGTAATAGTTATGCCTTTTTTCCGAATAAATTATTATCAGAATTCATGAACGTGAGAAATAGGATATTTTAAGTATTCCTTAAGTTTCAATTTGTTTTGTCTCACTAAACGAACGTGGAGTCATTATTGTTGAGAGTATTAGATTGATTGAATAATGGATACACTCTGTTGCCAGGGACCAGAGAACATATCGGACGTAGAGCTCCTGTGGTACAAGGGGTTTAGGATTCTAAACAAGGCCGTGGCCCTTGAACTACGTCAGCTGTTTCGGCGCCTGTGGAACCAGAAGCATCCAACCAACCCATGGCAGGATGACCAGACCTCAGGGGAAATCTTTTATAATGATTACAAACCCAAAAGATTAAACGGACGATATGACGATATTATAAAAAATGGTAAGTTAGGTGATTGGGACATGACAGTTCTGTGCCGAGCATTTATTGACTACTCCCTTATGAATACCATGGACAGGAAGTACAGTACCAATGTCCACATCTTGAGAGACTTGCGGAACACATATGCTCATAGCCCAAATTCATCCAGACAACAAGGAGACTATCAGAAAGATATAGCTCAAATTAGGAAGGTTTTCACGGAACTTGGTCTGAGCGAAGAAACCTTGAATGAAGCAGAGAGCATCACCCCAGACGATATAGAGCGTCGAGAGCTGCTGAGTGTAATAGAGACCCTGATACAGGAACAGGCAGAATTTAGGGAGGAAGTCCGGAAAAGACTTCCCGAACATGGTGAAGACCAACCAGATCAACAGGACCCTTCAATTCCTGGTATGTTGACTGGGCTTTCAATGTCCACAGACTATGACAATCATTGATAAACAAGATCAGTATAAGGCAAACTACGTATATTCCAACCATGGGCAATGTAGATCAACATCTGTCAATACCTACCAATTGCAATATCTGACAGTCTACTCCAATACTGGTGAAACTACTACAATATATCGGTCCATTTTCACAGGTGCTAAATGAAAACACTTGATTTAGAAGCAAATTAACCCACACATCAAAATGTAATGTTCTTTTGTTTCACATTAACTTTGTCCTACGAGTCGGATATATCAGTTACCTCATGTTATTCACATTATAATACATATTATTTTGTTATTGAGAAACAGTATTAGAGAAGTAAGCCTACAACTAGTTTTCACATTTAAAAAGAAAAAGCTGAAGTCGTTTGATAGACCATGACGTTTTATCATTAAACAAATTTATTTTGCATATGAAGAACGGTTCCCGATGGGGCTATTTAATTGTACTGAATTCTTCTGTACATATGTTATAAAAATAGTATAAGAGGATATCAAAAATGGTATAAGAGAAGAATACTTGTTTTCACTTTTATAGAAGGCTGAAGTCAGTCGATAGGCGGGAATGTGTTTCTGTGGGAAAGCCATCTACTTCACGTCCAATTATAGTTCAAGAAGAAATGTAGGGGAGAATGGTTTACACATTTTACTGTTGTTTTCTCTTTTGCATATGAAGAATGGTTCCGTGCAATGCCTCATGAGCAACAACAACGGGTCATATCTAACAAGTTCATTGGGAGGATTGCAGAACACATCGGGGCAGAGTGGCAACTGATAGCAGCAGAAATGGACATCTCTAGACCCAAGCGACAAGCTATTGTAGCCAAAACCCCAAACTCCAACGTGGAACAGGTTATGGGAGCATTCGAGATATGGAAACAGAATAACTCACATAAAGCTACAATTGCATCATTGATTCAAATCTTGTGGCAGTGCAAGGGGCGGTGCGACAACGACTGGGAAAGTGTCGAGGAGGTGGTGATGGGGGATTGGTGACTATCTCTTGAACCGTGAACCCTGTGAGGACACACTCCTGTTATGAATAACTATCTTCTTTCCACTGATGTTACTGGAATACTTTTTGCCCCCTTCACCATTCAACTGATAGTGCAAACTGTAGAGAAGTATGAATGCTGCCTTCATCTCCCACAATTCTATTTCTGTGTGTGACCTATTTTTTAGCATTTGTTCATTTCTCCTCAACAACATTTCTTCTACGACGGAACACGTGAAGATCCTGAATAGAATAGATCTTAAGCAACTCATGCTTGCCGTAAAAGGCGGCTATGCTTGTCGTAAGAGGCGACTAACGGGATCGGGTGTTGAGGCCCGCTGACTTGGTTGATGCATATCATCGTATCCCAATTGCGTGGATCGATGCTCATGATGTCAATCAATGGATTGTCTGGTCCAGACTCCATTATTTACAGACCGCCGTCATATAGCTGGAATATTGCAGAGTGCGGCGTTAAACAACAAACAAACAAACTACTACGACGATTATTTTGTTTCGTACTTATTGTCACCAGTAATACTGAGTTTGTTTATAATTCCAGGCAAGTCTCAATATGTATATAACTGTGGTTAAATATCTTATCCTGGGATACTGAATTTTCAAGCTAGTCTTATTTTTATGATTTTAATGAAGTCACAAATTAAAAAAAATAACACACCTCAAGAAATCAATGGGAAAATATACATTTGGTTGTGTTTAACCAGCAAGCAAGATTAGCGAGACGAACAATATGTAGGGTTATCTCCCTTTAGTTGTTGTGTTGGCCCTGTGCTTGATCGCGTTCAGCATGAACACATTTGCCGTCCTCTCTCTCTCTCTCGCTGTGTAGCTCAACATTGACAACACACACTGTGAGGAATCTCGCGTCTCATGTCACGTGACCGCCGTGTTATTATTCAGAGGACAATCTCCAAGCGGAGCTACTTACACGAGCCCTCACTTTACTAGGGCAGAGGGATAGCCTAGTGGTTAAAGGGTTTGATTCCTCACATAGGTACAACGTGTGAAGCCTTTTTTGGGGGACCCGTGCCGTGATATTGCTAAAAGCAGTGTAAAACCCACAAATTCACTTACCTCGCTAACATGGGAGGCACAAATGGTTCAGTGGTGTAAAGCGTCGATATACGCTGTTCGCCTCTGTCGTGGGTTTGAATCCAGGATTCGTGACTATTATGACCCTTGGTCCGTCAGCACCATATCCATAAGGAACAATTCTTAATAATTTTATCACCAGTTATCCAGAAACAATTGCCACTATCTTTTATCATATATACAATTGAAATATATTCCTTGTATGTAAAACATAACCATTGTTTTGCTCAATTACCATATTATTTCCATATCATTATATTACATTTGTTTAAAATGAAATTGTCATAATGTGCCTTTGTATATGTATCTGTGTGTTTTGTACTTACTGTGCGTATATTTGTAGTTTGTAGAATATTGCAACTGTTTCTCGATGGAATGATGCTCAATAAATACCTTATCCTTTCTTGTACCTGTTCGTTGGCTTCAATCCCAAAGGACGTGTGTCGCTTGTCTCAGCTCTTGCATTAACCTGACACAAGGTGATACAACCTTACTGTTCAAACACACACACATACACACACACACATACACACATACACACACACACACACACACACACACACACACACACACACACACACACACACACACACACACACACACACACACACACACACACACACACACACACACACACACACACACATTTTCGTTTTTGTTTTTTGACATTTTCATTTTAGTTTTTGACATTTTCGTTTCACTTTTCTGCGATACAATATCTTCTTTACACATGATTCATCACATTTTTGTAAGACAAATCGTGTTAATTTGCAAAAGGTAACGACAAAAGTAAGTGAAATATCAAAATATGGAAAAACAGACTCCATGTCCCTTATGGGCCACCGTATGCACATGATGTAGACATCCGTGTAATATACATATATATGTTTAATCTAACATAATCTAACAATCTGCATAAAAATAGATGTAATGAGAGGGTAACAGCAAATCTAATCTTATCTCAATGCTACCACCCAGAACAAATCCATGAATTATTTTGTGATAATTTTATTGCATATGAAGCTTGGTTCCGGAGGTCTATTCCGGAAAACCGACAACGACAAAAGTTGAACCAGAAGTCACTGATGAATCTCGTCCCTTTTATTGGCGGAAACTGGGAGTTTTGGCAACGGAACTCGACATAACTTCTGCCCAGATAGAGAAGTTTAAGAAGGCAAATCCGGGATCCCCTGACTCGCAAATGATGAATGTATTCCTGAAATGGCTGCAGGCGAGAGGGTCCGAAGCTACTCTAGAAGCGTTTGTGTGAGTTCTGTGGAAGTGCAATAACCTCTGTACAGTGGACTGGGATGGTATAGAGAAGATCCTTTAGGAACCGTGAACAAAACTAACAGTCAATGGTTTGTTCTTCACAGGAGTTACTTGTATGCATAACAGGTATAATAAGATATGAAAACAGTTCTGTTCTGTGTGTGGGGTATTCATGTTAAACTGCGTGCATGCACGTCGCTATATGAGTACAATAATATTGGACGTGACGTTAAAACCCAAATTCACCTCATCCTTTTAGGGATCCATTCATATAATTTGCATGACTATTTCGCCTTTTACGCCCATTGGTTTCAGCAGATATTCTTGACTCATTATTTTCTGGCGTTACGGTTTTGAAATTGTGACAAAGACTCCTAAAAATACCCCTTACTCAATATAAGATTAAACAAGGTATCTATGTTCGATCTTTATGTTCAGTACACATATACTGTATTCGACAGCAATACGTCAATCGATCATCATCAACTAAAATGTACAAATACAGTAAACTACGTTTATAACGAACACGCTTATAACGAACTGTCGCATATAAGGAACTGTTTCTTGGTGCCGTCCATTTTCTGTATAGATGTTGTACATATGCTTAGAACGAACTACAGTTATAACGAATAAAAATTAGTGGTCCCTTTGAGTTCGTTATAACCGTAATTTACTATATAACGATTAGTTAAGACATTTATGGAAAGTTATAGTGCCTAATGCTTAAAGTTTTAATCATGATGATATATAAATTCAAACTCGACAATGAAACATTATCTATCATACATGTATGCATTACACGCATTTACAGAATGAATGAAAATTGAAACCAAGGTTCATTTCTGTAGGCAATACAATTGATATAAGTAACTAAAATAACTGAAGCAATCAATTTATTACTATAAAAACATTACTGGAAAATAACTAAAATTAGAACATCGAATTTGCACCAAAACTATTGTTTTGAGAAATGATCCATCGAAAGACACTTCTGACCCTGATAAACATGGTCTTTCATCCGCTTATAGTAAGCCCCATTATTATAAACAAGCAATTCTCTACTGAAAATATGTTGATCCTGAGGTAAATTCGACGCATTAGTTATAAATTTTTAAGAGAAAGAAAGTATGCTTTCTTTTTTTTACCTCGTAAATTTACGTCAGTGTTGTAAATATCAGAACTCTGCCTCCAAAAGCATTTATGTCGCTTTCAGAGCTAGCTTCCTCGAAAGGAGTCAGCTATTACGACTGCGCATGTGCAATCAAGGAATTTCCTTGCTATGAATAACGCAAAAGATACATTGGCTGTGACGTAAAACGCGTCATAATCGCTGCTCATTTGCATATTTCATGCATGGACAAAAATGCGTAGTGGTATCACACACAGGTAGTTGTATAATATATATATGTATATACTAGTTTCACTCAGTTCTGTCTCTGATGCTTCTCCCTAACCTTACTTGATGAACATTCAAATGTCAATATTTTACTAATTACGACCTCATTTCAGAACAACCCGTGTGAACTCTCCTATGTATCACGTTGCGGTAAATGGCGACCACTGGCCAACAATAGCCGGCAAATACAATGCAACCGCATACGTCGGCACGCAGTTAACTGGTGACGAGGTGTGATACAGATTGCTGTTGCCGATGTTGGGGATACATAGGTGTGTTTAGGATATACACGTTGGGTTGCTATCACTGATCGTATCACATGTAGAACGCTTGATGTGACGCGTGCCTTATATAGACAGTGACTTCCGGGTTTGTTGTTTGCTATCTCCCCGGAAAGTCCGCAAGGTGGCTGGATAATGTCAACTGTAGAAAACGGGGATATTTGCACACCTTGTACAATAGTCTGTACGTTTATCGTTGTTAATGAGTTTTTGATAGAAACGATTGTGCTGATAAATATAACTACACACAAAGTCTTGAGACACATATGATGTTTTGTGGAGAATGAAGCCAAAAGAAATAAACCAATAACATAGCAATCAGGTAGCACAGGCCTGTTGTGTAGAGAAACTCAGCCACTCTTAGCTAAAATGTTTCATTGCTCTCTGGTTTTCATTTCTAGTGCCTGGACATGGAACAGCAGGTCCCCCCAATTCCTGGTATGTTGACTGGGCTTTCATGCTTCACAGCACAATCTCAATATCTTGCAAACTAAATGTCATTTTAACCAAAGACAATGTAGATCAAGATGTCACAATATCTATCAATATTTGAAAATTTAGGCCTACACTTGTTATACTAGTTGTATAATATAATATCTCAGTCTAGTTTCATATGTGTATGAAACATGAGAGATGCTTAATGGAGACACTTCATATAAGGGTATATGAACTCACATAGCAAACTGTAATGTACTTTTGTTTCAAGTACACTTTGTCCTACGGGCTGAGGACATACGTTTCCCGCTCTTGCTATTTTATTGTACTCACCTGAACTTCTTCTGTGCAGATGTTATTAAAAACAGTACGAGAGAAGAAAACACATTACTCATTTTCACATTTATAAAAGGATGAAGTCTGTCCTTAGACGGGAAAGTGTTTCTGAGCCATTCATTTCCCATCCATCTATAGTTCAAGATTAAAAATATATGGGAGAATGATTTACACATAGTTATTTTTCTGTGTTCTTTTTAGCATATGAAGAATGGTTCCGGGCAATGACTCTTGACCAACAACAACGGATCGTGACTGACAAGTTCATTGGGAGGATTGCAAAACATGTCGGGGCAGATTGGGAACTGATAGCAGCAGTAATGGACATCTCTAGGCCCAAGCGAGAAGCTATTGTAGCCAAACACCCAAGATCCATCCAGCTACAAGTTGTTGGAGCATTCACCACATGGAAACAGAAGAACTCACGTCAAGCTACAATTGCAGCATTGATTCAAATCTTGTGTCAGTGCAATGAGCGGTGTACCATCGACTGGGACGATATCGAGGACGTGGTGATGGGGGATTAGTGATGGGGATTGGTGACTGTCTCTATAACAATGAAGACTGTAAGGACATATAACATTTATGGATAACAAGTTCTTCTTTCTAATAATACTACAGAGCTACTTCTTGTCACTTTACATTCAGCTGATGTAGGTGCAAAATATAGTCGTTATAAAGAAGTTGAAGAAGGTGGTAAGGGGGATTGGTAACCGTCTTTATGACAGTGAAGACTTTAAGGACATATGACATTTATGGATAACATGTTCTTCTTTCTAATGATACCACAGGGCTACTTCTTGTCCCTTTACATTCAACTGATGTAGGTGCAAAATATACTCGTTATAAAGAAGCTGTCATAAAAGTTATAAAGATGTTGTCATAAAAGTGTTTTCTTACTTCTTGTAACCAACCAAAAGACTATGAAGCCGATGTTATAATCATGTGTGCACTATATGTGCAATTGATCTGTAAATGACGAGCATATATATCGAGCTATCCGTTGTTGGGGTATGAATGGTACCTTCAAATTAAACAGTTTTATATCTGTGCATAGGATTTCTTTTCTTGCATTTGTCTACTTTTGCTCACCAATATTACATATTCCGACCGCTTTGGTTTTCTATCTATGTCGCGTTAATTGTTGTCAGTAATTATAGTTTGTCTACAGATAATTTGAAGCAAGTGTCAATCTGTGTAGAACTTAAACATCCTATTCTCGAATACTGAACTGGAAGTTATTCACAGCTGTGATTTTGATGTACTCACAAGACCAGCCATGTATATATGCACACGACATGTCAGTTTAATGTGTGATTAAACTATAACACAACTGGAGAAGTCGAATGGGAAAACTAAACTAAACCAAGCTCCAGCATTAATCTGACACTCGTATGAACTTAAGCCACGTTAAATCTAACACGCTCTCTCACTCAGCCTATGAAAGGTATGGGGTAATTTCTTTGCGAATATGTATATATACACTTTGGTAGACTCATACTGGCACACACGTGTGCGCGCTGGAATGTACGCACTCACATACACGCACACATACACAGATACACACGTGGGCACGCGTACTGCCCTTTCTCTATTCTGTCTGCTGCCACCGTCAGTTGCGTTGATCGATGCACATGATATCAACCACTGGATTGTTCGGTCCAGGCACGATTATTTACAGACCGCCGTCATATAGCTGGAATATTGCTGATTGTGGCGTTAAACAACAAACATTACAATGGTATCAGACTCTGTTGTGAGCAAACGCTTATTGTCTTCTTGGAACCAAACGTTCAAAGACAAATTTAATCATTAAGGAAGCAGGAGCATTGATCATGTGACGTTTGCAACGTGCTGAACGTTTACGTGTCATAGGCGTGGTACAGGAGGACACACGTCAGACGTTTGTTGCCGGAATGTTGCAATTTTTCAATCTGTCGTCAGCAGATTGTGGACCCAATACCAACAAACACATAACGTCGATGATAGACGCCGCTTTGGACGCCTAAGGGCAACCACTCGAGCCAAGGCCAGATTGGTCAGAACAATGACATTAAGAAACCGTTCGCAAACTGTCACCCAGTACAGGAACCGGCTGCAACCGGCAACTGGTGTAAGGGTTCATGCCCAGACTGTGAGAAATCACACAACTTAGTGCACGTCGGTTGAATCAGATGCGTCATTGGTTTAGGGAATGTCAGCACTGGGATAATCTACGTCGGGCTAATGTGATGTTTTCTGACGAATCGAGGTTCACCCTCGACTTCCTTGACTGCCCGATCGGGCTGCTCAAGTAGGTTAAACTGAACTTCATTGCTGACATGCAATACTATTGCATGATTTACAAATATGTCCCTTTCAGGATAGTGATATCGAAAATCACCGGGAATGCTACTACTAAAATACGGAATTTGCCCATTCTTCTTATTGAGTAATAGTTATTCAAATGAAAGCCCTGGGCTTAAACGTAAAAAATGCAAGGATCTAAAAAATACACATGGCATAGAATTTGACATTAACAGTTTAATACAACAGTCAGAAAAAAAACCGCTGCACAGCTAGATCTGTTGGATGGGAATGACCTACCATGCCATTATTATTCTTTACACAGTGTCTCTCGTCATAAATTAAGACAACGCGTTTTCTTTGCCTACCCGAGTGTGGCTTGTAGATTTGAAAGCCTTCAACAACACTCATTGTGAGTTTGTAGCTAGCTAAGATGAGCCACGCATTTATATGGCTTTACAAGGTTTCATACTTACACTGTATCTGTCGTGTTTTTAAGCATTTTAAGCCCATTATATAAAGCATCGAAGACTTAAATTGGTGAATTCACGTTATGGGATTGAACAAGTTGTTAACATTTATGTCAATGTCAGCACACATAGGAGTGAGTGAGTTGGGTTCAACGTCGCTTTTAACAGTTGATAAATCTCGATTCGGAGGCAAACAGAACTGAGCATGTAATGTTTGACATATTCAATTTTGGGAATAAATTGTATTGCATTTCAAATAATTACATTTACAACCAAGCTGGAAGACATGATAAGACTAATCATGTAGGGCGTTTGAAGTAGCCTTAATCAGACTTAAACGTGAGTGAGTGAGTGAGTGAGTTTGGTTTAACGCCGCTTTTAACAGTATTCAAGTTATATCACGGCGTGTCAGCTTAATGTGGGAGGAAAGCCCGAAGTGATGCAGGTCTCAGACGTTTACCACTTCGGTGAAACCCACGAGCACGGGTATGGTGCTGACAAACCTAGAAACATAATTGGGGTGAAGCGGGATTCGAACCCACAATCATAGGTTTCTGGCGTGCCCAAGGGACGCAACTCTGCACAGCGAATCGCGGCTCCTTAGACGACTGGGCCACCCGTGCCCCCGCACACATAGGAACTCGCCCGGCACATGTGACACTTGCGCAGTGCAGATGCGCAGCCTATGCACAAGACAAGATGGGCACAGGGTAGAAATAGGACACATCACAAGACTAACATTACATGAAGCTAAAAAGCAACTCGAGAATTAGGGTATGTTTTGAATTAATTTACTTCATAAATTTGCTGTATGATTTAGCAACATAAAACATACACCAGTGCGACCTATCATTGAAAAGTGCAAACTAATATTTATTTCTACATGGACTAAATGTATGCAAAAAATAATATGTGTGTCTTGACTAACCTTTAATTGTCCACACAACATCGACCTTTGAACAGACTTATTACCTCTCAGCTTGATTTACCATACTACATCACTAATCCCTGTGTTATGTGTAATTTGTCATGCTTTCTTGGGATTGACGTCACACTGTGGGTATCTCAAGATTATATAAACTGTACTGTAGCTTCATCTGTCACTATAATGACCTCGGTATCACGTTATGATATTAAGGTTATCCAACTAATGATAATCATTATGCATTATATGGTTGACATTGATGACATTGCCACATAAGTATTGTAACAGTAAGTAATAACTGTTACAAAGATCAATGACACAATTATCAGAGGTCTGAGATTTTATTTATTTAGATATATTTAAGTGAGTGAGTGAGTATGGTTTTACGCCGCTTTTAGCAATATTCCGGACACCGTAAAATGGGCTTCTCACATTGTACCCATGTGTGGAATCGAACCCACGTTTTCGGCTTTACGATCCAACGCTTTAACCACTAGGATACCCTATCGCCCAGATATATTTAAGGGAACAGGATGCAACCTGGTTTTGTCTGGGGCATCCCGAAAAGGTGCATCTTCTGAAATAAGTAATGCTGTATTATAATAAATATGATCTGTCATCTCTGTCATTCGATAAACAAACAATCATTTCGTTTTGACCTAATAGGAGTGTTTATAAAACTGTTATCCTGACCATCAGTGTGTTGTATAATCATTTATCATTCAATCTGCTTCCGTGATATCATAAAAAACCGTTATGAACATCAACAGCAGGGCTTTGCAAGAGCCCTTACTGAATACTGTTTGTTCTGACATGGTGACCTCCCGTCCACTGATCGTGGGACTCTCAACACACTTGCCACCAGCAGACTGTGAATGAATATTACACCCAGTACTATCGCGTCTATTTTCAGTGTTTCATCATGGTATATTGGATTAGAGATATGTGTAATGAAAAATGGTTTTCTAAGCATTGAAGATTATATAAAATAAACGGAACAAATTTGGACTATCTTGGACGATAGAAGCTTGGAAAATTGTCATGACAAAGAGATCACTAAATTTAAGTCGTTAAAGCGTCAACAATGTGTTTTTTCTGTTTTTTCTCATACGAAAAGGGATCTGGGATCTTTTATGACAAAAAAGCACGGGTGACATACGTATTAAAGTATCAGAATACGTGAATGGTTTATTTCATCCTTCTATTATTTGGAAAGATTACCAACAGAGTTGACGACAGACCAAGGTCAGGAAGACCAAGGTTGTCAACCCAAGCACAAGATCGATACATCCGGCTGCGACACCTCCGAGACCGCACTACCACAGCCACGTCTACAACCACACAGATCCCTGGGATACGCAGAATATCAGATCAAACGGTACGCAACAGACTGAGTGAGGCTTGACTTTTTGCACGAAGACCTGTTCGACGTCATGTATTGACCCCACGTCATCTGGCGGACCTTCTGCTTTGGTGCCAACAGAGGGTTAGATGGGCACGTGCAAGGTTGAGAAATGTACTGTTTACTGACGAGTCCCGTTTCCTACTCACACGTGCTGATGGGCGCGCACGTGTCTACAGACGTCGGGGTGAACGTCACGCCCCCAACTGTGTGCAGCAGGTTGTCCCATTTGGCGGCGGGAGTGTCATGGTATGGGCCGGAATTCATCACGGTGGTAGGACGCCTCTCGTGCATGTGGCAGGTGCATTGACAGGTGTGCGTTACAGAACCTTGATCCTACAGCCTTACGTTCTTCCTCACGTCAACGTTTATGGCGGACAGTTCCAGCAGGACAACGCTCGACCGCATATTGCACGTGTTTGTCAAGACTTCCTCCAGCACAACAACATCCAGACATTACCTTGGCCAGCCCGGTCACCAGATTTGTCCCCGATTGAGCATCCGTGGGACGAGTTGGATCGACGCGTTCGCAGAAGGAATCCACCGCCCCGAACACTTCCGGCGCTTCTTGATGCACTTCAACATGAATGGCAGCACATCCAACAGCGTGTTATTGACATCTACTTGGTTGCATCTATGGGTCGTCGGTGTCAGGCGGACATTGATGTACGTGGTGGGCACAACCGATACTGAAATTTTCTGTACCCCTGTGACATTAACTGTATCGTGTACGTGTGTATGTCTAGGTGACACGATTAATGTTTTGAACATTGTGTACATTGATACTCAAACAGTGTTTCAATTATGGTTTCTGTGTCCTATTTTGAAACAATTGCATTATATTACATTTTGAATGTCAGTGTAAAGTTTCTCTGATTTTGAAAAGTATATATACGCACTGACAGTACGTGCAAAACAAGCACGTACGGGTGTATGTATGTCTAAGAAACATATCACATATGATGATGACGAATGAAACCATAAGAAATAGCCCAATAACTTCATAAATCGGGTACATATAGCACAGACTTGACTTTGTGTATATGATAGGAACTCCCTATGACAGAAACGTAGGAGAAATGTGAGTGATAATGGTTTTACGCCGCCTTTAGCAAAATTCACGCAATATCACGGCGGGGGACATCAGAAATGGGCTTTACACATTGTACCCATGTCGGGAATCGAACCCGGGTCTCCGGCGTGACGAGTTAACGTTTTAACCATTAGGCTACCCCACCGCCCCTTGATGGAATGTACCCCATGTCATCATATTATTGTTATCATGTTGTTGTTGTTGATGATGATCATGACGACGATGATGATGATGGTGGTGATGATGATGATGATGATATTCCCAATTGTTAATAAGGATGACAATGGCGATGATGAACATAATGATAACTGGTTTCACTTATTTCTGATTATCATTTCAGGTTTCATTCAGGTTTTTGTGGTAACGATGTCATACCCTGTTGTTATACCCTGACCATATTTTATTTGTAGTAGGTAAAAATGAATCTTCTTTACAGCTGTCTATTTTTGTATTCAAATGATAAGTCAACTTTGATATACATGTATCTGAAATTCTTGTGCAGAGCGTTTATTTCCTACACCCTTATGAACAGCATTGACAGTAAGTTCAGTGACAATGTCACCATCTTGAGAGATTTGCTGAACGCATATGCTCACATGCCAAGAGCATCCAGGCAACGAGTAGACTACAAGAACGATATAGCTCAAATTAGGAGGGTTTTCACGCAACTGGGTCTGAACGAGAGCCGGGAGCATCACATTGAGCCCTACTGAAATTGAGACTCTCAAACAGGAGCTGAAGGAGAACCAGCTGACAAAGGATGAGTTTAGGGTGTACGTCCAGAGGCAGGAGAGTTATCAGCAGAAAGTCTTGAGAAGACTTCCTTTACCTGGTCAAGGTGTATCTACTCAGGTTTAGACTGATAAAGGCGGTTTTACACAAGGTTGGACTGATCTGGAAGCAACTGAAGGTGGAGGCCAGGCAGATCAGCAGGATGATTTGATTCCTGGTATGTAACCTGGCACAATCCCTGATAAAAATGTTCTGGCACACTACACATAGTTCAATCTTGCAGTGTAGCTCAAAAGTTATATACACCTATCAATATCTGACAATTTAGCCCATTACTGGTTAAACTAGCATGTGGATGAAACAAGAGAGGTGTTAACCTAAACGAGGAGGCACTCGCTTGTAGATGCAGATTTGGGCAAACCCCTGGTACAACGCTTTTACTGCATCCACACTTTGCTGAGCCATGGTGTACATTATATAGACATTCGTGTTACAGACGTGTGAGATGTTTAATTAATTAACGCTCAATTAAATAAGAGGATAACAACCAGTCTTATCTTGATTATCTGACAATTTAGGCCCACACTGATAATTTTAGTTATATAATATAATATCTCAGTCTAGTTTGATATGTGGATGAAAGATGAGTGAAGCTTAATGGAGACACTTCATATAAGAGTGTATGAACTCAAATAGCAAAATGTAATGTACTTTTGTTTCAAGTACACTTTGTCCTACGGGCTGGGGACATAGGTTACCCACACTTTAAAAAATAGTATAGGAGAAGCAAACCCGCAACTCGTTGTCACATTTATAGAAGACTATTAATATAGACTTGAAAGTGTTTCTGAGGGAAAGCCACTAATTTCACATTTAGCTATTGTTCAAGATTAGAAACATATATGGGAAAATGCTTCACACATAGTTAAATGTACTGTTATTTTTTGCATGTAAAGAATGGTTCCGGGCAATGCCTCATGACCAACAACGACAGGTCGTAACTGAGAAGCTCATTGGGAGGATTACAAAACATATCGGGGCAGAGTTGGAACTGAAATGGGCAGCAGAAATGGACATCTCCAAGCCCACGCGAGAAGCTATTGTTGCCAAACAACCATAATACATCCCGCTACAAGTTGATGAAGCATTCACCGCATGGAAACAGAAGAACTCACGTCAAGCTACAATTGCATCATTGATTCAAATCTTGTGGCAGTGCAATGAGCGGTGCACCATCGACTGGGAAGATGTCGAAAAGGTGGTGATGGGGGATTGGTGACTGTCTTTGTGACCATGAAGACTGTGAGGACATAAAACATTTGATGGATAACAACTTAATGATACCACATGGCTACTTCTTGTCTCTATACATTCAACTGATGTAGGTGCAAAATATAGTCGTTATAAAGAAGTTGTCATAAAAGTATTTTCTTACTTCTTCTTGTCACCAAACAAAAGACGATGTTATAATAGTTTGTGCAATTTTGTGCACACGCATCTACTTGTATAATGTAATGTACACATGTGCGCTGCTTATAACTTATTGTTCTATATTTCCATGGATGTTGAGCGTACTATACACAAATGTAGCAAGCATAATTATTGTTTTCTGATTATTAGATATCGATATGGATCTTTTGTCATGTAAACTGACGTCCAAAAGAAACTTTACCAGAGTTCGAAATCACTCTTGCTCAAAAACAACAAAACATACATGAATGAAGTAAAGTGTATTGAGAAGATCAATATATCAACATAATCAACACTGAAAATGACATTCATTCCGCGACCGAGAATGACGTCAGAGCCCCCCAACGTTGGGTGTGGTACAAAACTCGAGCTTTCAGAATCATGGACAATAGTCAGAGTACATAAACAATCGCTCACGTTCAATAACAAGTCATAAGTAGCGTGTGTGACCACCAAATGCCTCAATACACGCAAAAACCCTTCGACGCACAGAAAAAGTCAGTCGTCTGATGAGGTCACGTGGGATTTGACGCCATTCTTCTTGGAGGGCCAAGATCAGTTCTTGCTTGTTGGCTGGAGTGTGTGGTCGTTGTCGAGCACGACGATCCATCAAGTCCCAGAGGTGTTCTATGGGGGACATGTCGGGCGAGCGTGCAGGCCACGGCAGGGCGTTGACGTTGTTGGCTGTGAGGAAGTTAGTGACAATTCTGGCTGTATGGGCTCTAGCGTTGTCATGCTGATAAATGACACCACGTGGCTTCTGTTGGAGAAATGGTAGGACAATAGGACGAAGAATGTTATCCAATTAACGCTGAGCTGTCACGTTTCCGTCAACGATGACCAGCGGTGTCCTCTCCTGCCCACAGATCCCTCCCAACACCATGACACTCCCTCCACCATATGATACGACCTCCTACACGCAACACGCCGCCGGCGGTAAACACGTTGTCTTCCATCAGCCCTAAACATACAGAATCGTCTTTCGTCAGTTAAGACAACCCTCTGCCAGTCACGTCGTTGCCGACGTCGTACAGTCCGGGCCCATCTCAATCGCAAACGACGATGTTGCGCTGTCAATAGCTGTCCTCTGTATGGCCTAAAAGCCCTGATTCCATGAGCCCTGAGTCTCCTGGCCACTGTCTGTCGACTAACCCTGTTACCTAAGGTATTTGTCACCGATGACGTCACTGTCAGGAAGCGATTTCGGAGGTGCAAGGTACGCAAGTACCGGTCATCATGGGGCGTGGTCACCCTGGGTCTGCCTGTTCGTGGCCTGTCAGCGGTCCGCCCTGTCTGTCTGCAACGTTGCATCAAGTTGGTAACGGCAACACGGGGGCAACCGAAGGTTCGTGCAATATAGGCGTGGGTGGCTCCCATCTGTACCATACCCAAGGCTCGTTCACGTTGTTCGACTGTGAGTCGTGTCATTTCTTTAATGTTTTTAATCACTGTGGATGTCTGACTTGCCGATGAAATCGTTTTATACCCTTACCCGCACGTGCATTTGCAGTTGTCCGTGGTGCATTTTTTTCACTTTTCTGCATACACTATTGTTGTATTTAGGTTATGTGTTTTAGATAGACTTCATCGAAAAAAAATTATACTTTGTCTGAAATTTATATTTTAAGTTGGTAAAGTTTCTTTTCGACGTCAGTTTATATAGCAAAGATAACAAAAAGAGTCGAATAAGTGGACGTTACCTATTGGTTAAATGCTGATTTCCCCGTGCGGCATACGAAATGTTGATAAATCTCGATTCGGAGGCAAACAGAACTGAGCATGTAATGTTGGAAATATTCAATTTTGGGAATAAATTGTATTGCATTTCAAATAATTACATTTACAATCAAGCTGGAAGACATGATAAGACTAATCATGAAGTAGCCTAAATTAGACTTAAACGTGATAATGAACAGAGGGTTGTAGTTAGTTGCTTCCATTTCTTGCGATAACAATGGATTATGTTGTTCTTGTTTGCAATGTATTTGACAAATATCTGAATATGGTTAACTGCATGGTTGTATGTACAAAATTCAAACATGACAGTATATTTTGTGAATTCTAGTTTGATATTTAGATTACTATTGATAAATGTTTCAACCTGTAACAAAACTCCCAGGCGTGTTCACATTAACAATACATATGTGATAACTCTTCTCTACAGCATTTCCGGATTGCAGAAATATCACCAACTAAGTAATTCTTTCTTGAGATTGTTCCAAAAAACATTTATATTGAAAAGCGAACAGCTTACCGTCCTTTGTACATTTTCTCTCGTATGAAACATCTTTTCAATGAATAGTAGGATGAAATAAACCATTCACGTATTCTGATACTTTAATACGTATGCCACCCGTGCTTTTTTGTCATAAAAGATCCCAGATCACTTTTCGTATCAGAAAAAAACAATGTTGACGCTTTAACGATTTAAATTTAGTGATCTGTTTGTCATGACAATTTTCCAAGCTTCTATCTTCCAAGATAGTCCAAATTTGTTCCGTTTATTTTATATTATCTTCAATGCTTAGAAAACCATTTTCATTACACATATCTCTAATTCAATATACCATGATGAAACACTGAAAATAGACGCGATAGTACTGGGTGTAATAATCATTCACAGTCTTCTAGTGACAAGTGTGTTGAGAGTCCCACGATCAGTGGACGGAAGGTCACCATGTCAGAACAAGCAGTATTCAGTAAGTGCTCTTGCAAAGCCCTGTGGTTGATATTCATAACGGTTTTGTATGATATTACAGAAGCAGATTGAATGATAAATGATTGATGCAAAAATCTGATGGTCAGGATAAGAGTTTTATACACATCACTTTTAGGTCTGGTTATTTGTTTATCGAATGAAAGAGAGAACAGATCATATTTATATCTGGGCGATGGGGCAGCCTAGTGGTTAAAGCGTAGGATATCCGAAGACGTGGGTTCGATTCCCCACATGGGTACAATGTGGGAAGCCCATTTTACGAAATATTGCTAAAAGCGGCGTAAAACCATTCTCACTCACTCACTCACTTAAATATATCTGAATAAAGACAATCTCAGACCTCTTATGACTGTCATTAATCTTTATTACAGTTAGTACTTACTGTTACAATACTTATGTGGCAATGTCATCAATGTCAACCATATAATGCATAATGATCATCATAAGTTGGATAACCTACTTATCATAACGTGATACCGATAGTGCTTGTAGAAGTACATATATATTAGGTTGCGTATTTCAATGGTGTTGCACAGGTGTATGTTTTATATCGCTAAATCGAGCCCTGGTGAATATTTATTATTTATTTCCTGTCAGCAAATTTAGAAAAGTAATTTAGAAATTCAAAGCACATCCTCAACAACAATCACGAGTTTTTTTAGCTTCTTGTAATGTTAGTCTTGTGATGTGTTCTATTTCTACCCTGTGCCCATCTTGTCATGTGCATGGACTGCGCACCTGCACTGCGCAAATGTCACGTGTACCGGGCGCTCATACGTGGTACTGTGAGAGTGTACAATGAATGAGAATGTATTATGAATCATGAAGACGTCTCAAAGTTAAAACTGATTAACAAAAGCGTCATTGTGTCTGTCTGAACATTTGCGTGTATCTTTCAACTAATGCATTTAGTTATAACATTTAAATTAACTATTATATTCAACTACTGTTCCTGTACAAAGCCTTGCAGAGTTGCGTCCCTTGGGCATGGCAGAAACCTAGGATTGTGGTTTCGAATCCCGGTTCGCCCCGATTATGTTTCTAGGTTTGTCAGCACCATACCCGTGCTCGTGGGTTTCACGTCGGAGACCTGCATCACTTCCATCAGCCCTAAACATACAGAATCGTCTTTCGTCAGTTAAGACAACCCTCTGCCAGTCACGTCGTTGCCGACGTCGTACAGTCCGGGCCCATCTCAATCGCAAACGACGATGTTGCGCTGTCAATAGCTGTCCTCTGTATGGCCTAAAAGCCCTGATTCCATGAGCCCTGAGTCTCCTGGCCACTGTCTGTCGACTAACCCTGTTACCTAAGGTATTTGTCGCCGATGACGTCACTGTCAGGAAGCGATTTCGGCGGTGCAAGGTACGCAAGTACCGGTCATCATGGGGCGTGGTCACCCTGGGTCTGCCTGTTCGTGGCCTGTCAGCGGTCCGCCCTGTCTGTCTGCAACGTTGCATCAAGTTGGTAACGGCAACACGGGGGCAACCGAAGGTTCGTGCAATATAGGCGTGGGTGGCTCCCATCTGTACCATACCCAAGGCTCGTTCACGTTGTTCGACTGTGAGTCGTGTCATTTCTTTAATGTTTTTAATCACTGTGGATGTCTGACTTGCCGATGAAATCGTTTTATACCCTTACCCGCACGTGCATTTGCAGTTGTCCGTGGTGCATTTTTTTCACTTTTCTGCATACACTATTGTTGTATTTAGGTTATGTGTTTTAGATAGACTTCATCGAAAAAAAATTATACTTTGTCTGAAATTTATATTTTAAGTTGGTAAAGTTTCTTTTCGACGTCAGTTTATATAGCAAAGATAACAAAAAGAGTCGAATAAGTGGACGATACCTATTGGTTAAATGCTGATTTCCCCGTGCGGCATACGAAATGTAGATAAATCTCGATTCGGAGGCAAACAGAACTGAGCATGTAATGTTGGAAATATTCAATTTTGGGAATAAATTGTATTGCATTTCAAATAATTACATTTACAATCAAGCTGGAAGACATGATAAGACTAATCATGAAGTAGCCTAAATTAGACTTAAACGTGATAATGAACAGAGGGTTGTAGTTAGTTGCTTCCATTTCTTGCGATAACAATGGATTATGTTGTTCTTGTTTGCAATGTATTTGACAAATATCTGAATATGGTTAACTGCATGGTTGTATGTACAAAATTCAAACATGACAGTATATTTTGTGAATTCTAGTTTGATATTTAGATTACTATTGATAAATGTTTCAACCTGTAACAAAACTCCCAGGCGTGTTCACATTAACAATACATATGTGATAACTCTTCTCTACAGCATTTCCGGATTGCAGAAATATCACCAACTAAGTAATTCTTTCTTGAGATTGTTCCACAAAACATTTATATTGAAAAGCGAACAGCTTACCGTCCTTTGTACATTTTCTCTCGTATGAAACATCTTTTCAATGAATAGTAGGATGAAATAAACCATTCACGTATTCTGATACTTTAATACGTATGCCACCCGTGCTTTTTTGTCATAAAAGATCCCAGATCACTTTTCGTATCAGAAAAAAAACAATGTTGACGCTTTAACGATTTAAATTTAGTGATCTGTTTGTCATGACAATTTTCCAAGCTTCTATCTTCCAAGATAGTCCAAATTTGTTCCGTTTATTTTATATTATCTTCAATGCTTAGAAAACCATTTTCATTACACATATCTCTAATTCAATATACCATGATGAAACACTGAAAATAGACGCGATAGTACTGGGTGTAATAATCATTCACAGTCTTCTAGATACAAGTGTGTTGAGAGTCCCACGATCAGTGGACGGAAGGTCACCATGTCAGAACAAGCAGTATTCAGTAAGTGCTCTTGCAAAGCCCTGTGGTTGATATTCATAACGGTTTTGTATGATATTACAGAAGCAGATTGAATGATAAATGATTGATGCAAAAATCTGATGGTCAGGATAAGAGTTTTATACACATCACTTTTAGGTCTGGTTATTTGTTTATCGAATGAAAGAGAGAACAGATCATATTTATATCTGGGCGATGGGGCAGCCTAGTGGTTAAAGCGTAGGATATCCGAAGACGTGGGTTCGATTCCCCACATGGGTACAATGTGGGAAGCCCATTTTACGAAATATTGCTAAAAGCGGCGTAAAACCATTCTCACTCACTCACTCACTTAAATATATCTGAATAAAGACAATCTCAGACCTCTTATGACTGTCATTAATCTTTATTACAGTTAGTACTTATTGTTACAATACTTATGTGGCAATGTCATCAATGTCAACCATATAATGCATAATGATCATCATAAGTTGGATAACCTACTTATCATAACGTGATACCGATAGTGCTTGTAGAAGTACATATATATTAGGTTGCGTATTTCAATGGTGTTGCACAGGTGTATGTTTTATATCGCTAAATCGAGCCCTGGTGAATATTTATTATTTATTTCCTGTCAGCAAATTTAGAAAAGTAATTTAGAAATTCAAAGCACATCCTCAACAACAATCACGAGTTTTTTTAGCTTCTTGTAATGTTAGTCTTGTGATGTGTTCTATTTCTACCCTGTGCCCATCTTGTCATGTGCATGGACTGCGCACCTGCACTGCGCAAATGTCACGTGTACCGGGCGCTCATACGTGGTACTGTGAGAGTGTACAATGAATGAGAATGTATTATGAATCATGAAGACGTCTCAAAGTTAAAACTGATTAACAAAAGCGTCATTGTGTCTGTCTGAACATTTGCGTGTATCTTTCAACTAATGCATTTAGTTATAACATTTAAATTAACTATTATATTCAACTACTGTTCCTGTACAAAGCCTTGCAGAGTTGCGTCCCTTGGGCATGGCAGAAACCTAGGATTGTGGTTTCGAATCCCGGTTCGCCCCGATTATGTTTCTAGGTTTGTCAGCACCATACCCGTGCTCGTGGGTTTCACGTCGGAGACCTGCATCACTTCCATCAGCCCTAAACATACAGAATCGTCTTTCGTCAGTTAAGACAACCCTCTGCCAGTCACGTCGTTGCCGACGTCGTACAGTCCGGGCCCATCTCAATCGCAAACGACGATGTTGCGCTGTCAATAGCTGTCCTCTGTATGGCCTAAAAGCCCTGATTCCATGAGCCCTGAGTCTCCTGGCCACTGTCTGTCGACTAACCCTGTTACCTAAGGTATTTGTCGCCGATGACGTCACTGTCAGGAAGCGATTTCGGCGGTGCAAGGTACGCAAGTACCGGTCATCATGGGGCGTGGTCACCCTGGGTCTGCCTGTTCGTGGCCTGTCAGCGGTCCGCCCTGTCTGTCTGCAACGTTGCATCAAGTTGGTAACTGCAACACGGGGGCAACCGAAGGTTCGTGCAATATAGGCGTGGGTGGCTCCCATCTGTACCATACCCAAGGCTCGTTCACGTTGTTCGACTGTGAGTCGTGTCATTTCTTTAATGTTTTTAATCACTGTGGATGTCTGACTTGCCGATGAAATCGTTTTATACCCTTACCCGCACGTGCATTTGCAGTTGTCCGTGGTGCATTTTTTTCACTTTTCTGCATACACTATTGTTGTATTTAGGTTATGTGTTTTAGATAGACTTCATCGAAAAAAAATTATACTTTGTCTGAAATTTATATTTTAAGTTGGTAAAGTTTCTTTTCGACGTCAGTTTATATAGCAAAGATAACAAAAAGAGTCGAATAAGTGGACGATACCTATTGGTTAAATGCTGATTTCCCCGTGCGGCATACGAAATGTTGATAAATCTCGATTCGGAGGCAAACAGAACTGAGCATGTAATGTTGGAAATATTCAATTTTGGGAATAAATTGTATTGCATTTCAAATAATTACATTTACAATCAAGCTGGAAGACATGATAAGACTAATCATGAAGTAGCCTAAATTAGACTTAAACGTGATAATGAACAGAGGGTTGTAGTTAGTTGCTTCCATTTCTTGCGATAACAATGGATTATGTTGTTCTTGTTTGCAATGTATTTGACAAATATCTGAATATGGTTAACTGCATGGTTGTATGTACAAAATTCAAACATGACAGTATATTTTGTGAATTCTAGTTTGATATTTAGATTACTATTGATAAATGTTTCAACCTGTAACAAAACTCCCAGGCGTGTTCACATTAACAATACATATGCGATAACTCTTCTCTACAGCATTTCCGGATTGCAGAAATATCACCAACTAAGTAATTCTTTCTTGAGATTGTTCCACAAAACATTTATATTGAAAAGCGAACAGCTTACCGTCCTTTGTACATTTTCTCTCGTATGAAACATCTTTTCAATGAATAGTAGGATGAAATAAACCATTCACGTATTCTGATACTTTAATACGTATGCCACCCGTGCTTTTTTGTCATAAAAGATCCCAGATCACTTTTCGTATCAGAAAAAAACAATGTTGACGCTTTAACGATTTAAATTTAGTGATCTGTTTGTCATGACAATTTTCCAAGCTTCTATCTTCCAAGATAGTCCAAATTTGTTCCGTTTATTTTATATTATCTTCAATGCTTAGAAAACCATTTTCATTACACATATCTCTAATTCAATATACCATGATGAAACACTGAAAATAGACGCGATAGTACTGGGTGTAATAATCATTCACAGTCTTCTAGTGACAAGTGTGTTGAGAGTCCCACGATCAGTGGACGGAAGGTCACCATGTCAGAACAAGCAGTATTCAGTAAGTGCTCTTGCAAAGCCCTGTGGTTGATATTCATAACGGTTTTGTATGATATTACAGAAGCAGATTGAATGATAAATGATTGATGCAAAAATCTGATGGTCAGGATAAGAGTTTTATACACATCACTTTTAGGTCTGGTTATTTGTTTATCGAATGAAAGAGAGAACAGATCATATTTATATCTGGGCGATGGGGCAGCCTAGTGGTTAAAGCGTAGGATATCCGAAGACGTGGGTTCGATTCCCCACATGGGTACAATGTGGGAAGCCCATTTTACGAAATATTGCTAAAAGCGGCGTAAAACCATTCTCACTCACTCACTCACTTAAATATATCTGAATAAAGACAATCTCAGACCTCTTATGACTGTCATTAATCTTTATTACAGTTAGTACTTACTGTTACAATACTTATGTGGCAATGTCATCAATGTCAACCATATAATGCATAATGATCATCATAAGTTGGATAACCTACTTATCATAACGTGATACCGATAGTGCTTGTAGAAGTACATATATATTAGGTTGCGTATTTCAATGGTGTTGCACAGGTGTATGTTTTATATCGCTAAATCGAGCCCTGGTGAATATTTATTATTTATTTCCTGTCAGCAAATTTAGAAAAGTAATTTAGAAATTCAAAGCACATCCTCAACAACAATCACGAGTTTTTTTAGCTTCTTGTAATGTTAGTCTTGTGATGTGTTCTATTTCTACCCTGTGCCCATCTTGTCATGTGCATGGACTGCGCACCTGCACTGCGCAAATGTCACGTGTACCGGGCGCTCATACGTGGTACTGTGAGAGTGTACAATGAATGAGAATGTATTATGAATCATGAAGACGTCTCAAAGTTAAAACTGATTAACAAAAGCGTCATTGTGTCTGTCTGAACATTTGCGTGTATCTTTCAACTAATGCATTTAGTTATAACATTTAAATTAACTATTATATTCAACTACTGTTCCTGTACAAAGCCTTGCAGAGTTGCGTCCCTTGGGCATGGCAGAAACCTAGGATTGTGGTTTCGAATCCCGGTTCGCCCCGATTATGTTTCTAGGTTTGTCAGCACCATACCCGTGCTCGTGGGTTTCACGTCGGAGACCTGCATCACTTCCATCAGCCCTAAACATACAGAATCGTCTTTCGTCAGTTAAGACAACCCTCTGCCAGTCACGTCGTTGCCGACGTCGTACAGTCCGGGCCCATCTCAATCGCAAACGACGATGTTGCGCTGTCAATAGCTGTCCTCTGTATGGCCTAAAAGCCCTGATTCCATGAGCCCTGAGTCTCCTGGCCACTGTCTGTCGACTAACCCTGTTACCTAAGGTATTTGTCGCCGATGACGTCACTGTCAGGAAGCGATTTCGGCGGTGCAAGGTACGCAAGTACCGGTCATCATGGGGCGTGGTCACCCTGGGTCTGCCTGTTCGTGGCCTGTCAGCGGTCCGCCCTGTCTGTCTGCAACGTTGCATCAAGTTGGTAACGGCAACACGGGGGCAACCGAAGGTTCGTGCAATATAGGCGTGGGTGGCTCCCATCTGTACCATACCCAAGGCTCGTTCACGTTGTTCGACTGTGAGTCGTGTCATTTCTTTAATGTTTTTAATCACTGTGGATGTCTGACTTGCCGATGAAATCGTTTTATACCCTTACCCGCACGTGCATTTGCAGTTGTCCGTGGTGCATTTTTTTCACTTTTCTGCATACACTATTGTTGTATTTAGGTTATGTGTTTTAGATAGACTTCATCGAAAAAAAATTATACTTTGTCTGAAATTTATATTTTAAGTTGGTAAAGTTTCTTTTCGACGTCAGTTTATATAGCAAAGATAACAAAAAGAGTCGAATAAGTGGACGATACCTATTGGTTAAATGCTGATTTCCCCGTGCGGCATACGAAATGTTGATAAATCTCGATTCGGAGGCAAACAGAACTGAGCATGTAATGTTGGAAATATTCAATTTTGGGAATAAATTGTATTGCATTTCAAATAATTACATTTACAATCAAGCTGGAAGACATGATAAGACTAATCATGAAGTAGCCTAAATTAGACTTAAACGTGATAATGAACAGAGGGTTGTAGTTAGTTGCTTCCATTTCTTGCGATAACAATGGATTATGTTGTTCTTGTTTGCAATGTATTTGACAGATATCTGAATATGGTTAACTGCATGGTTGTATGTACAAAATTCAAACATGACAGTATATTTTGTGAATTCTAGTTTGATATTTAGATTACTATTGATAAATGTTTCAACCTGTAACAAAACTCCCAGGCGTGTTCACATTAACAATACATATGTGATAACTCTTCTCTACAGCATTTCCGGATTGCAGAAATATCACCAACTAAGTAATTCTTTCTTGAGATTGTTCCACAAAACATTTATATTGAAAAGCGAACAGCTTACCGTCCTTTGTACATTTTCTCTCGTATGAAACATCTTTTCAATGAATAGTAGGATGAAATAAACCATTCACGTATTCTGATACTTTAATACGTATGCCACCCGTGCTTTTTTGTCATAAAAGATCCCAGATCACTTTTCGTATCAGAAAAAAACAAT
This sequence comes from Haliotis rufescens, assembly GCF_023055435.1. Classification (NCBI taxonomy): domain Eukaryota; kingdom Metazoa; phylum Mollusca; class Gastropoda; order Lepetellida; family Haliotidae; genus Haliotis; species Haliotis rufescens. Next base: position 17,723,351 of record NW_025964223.1, read on the forward strand.
GTTGACGCTTTAACGATTTAAATTTAGTGATCTGTTTGTCATGACAATTTTCCAAGCTTCTATCTTCCAAGATAGTCCAAATTTGTTCCGTTTATTTTATATAATTTTCAATGCTTAGAAAACCATTTTCATTACACATATCTCTAATTCAATATACCATGATGAAACACTGAAAATAGACGCGATAGTACTGGGTGTAATAATCATTCACAGTCTTCTAGTGACAAGTGTGTTGAGAGTCCCACGATCAGTGGACGGAAGGTCACCATGTCAGAACAAGCAGTATTCAGTAAGTGCTCTTGCAAAGCCCTGTGGTTGATATTCATAACGGTTTTGTATGATATTACAGAAGCAGATTGAATGATAAATGATTGATGCAAAAATCTGATGGTCAGGATAAGAGTTTTATACACATCACTTTTAGGTCTGGTTATTTGTTTATCGAATGAAAGAGAGAACAGATCATATTTATATCTGGGCGATGGGGCAGCCTAGTGGTTAAAGCGTAGGATATCCGAAGACGTGGGTTCGATTCCCCACATGGGTACAATGTGGGAAGCCCATTTTACGAAATATTGCTAAAAGCGGCGTAAAACCATTCTCACTCACTCACTCACTTAAATATATCTGAATAAAGACAATCTCAGACCTCTTATGACTGTCATTAATCTTTATTACAGTTAGTACTTACTGTTACAATACTTATGTGGCAATGTCATCAATGTCAACCATATAATGCATAATGATCATCATAAGTTGGATAACCTACTTATCATAACGTGATACCGATAGTGCTTGTAGAAGTACATATATATTAGGTTGCGTATTTCAATGGTGTTGCACAGGTGGATATTTTATATCGCTAAATCGAGCCCTGGTGAATATTTATTATTTATTTCCTGTCAGCAAATTTAGAAAAGTAATTTAGAAATTCAAAGCACATCCTCAACAACAATCACGAGTTTTTTTAGCTTCTTGTAATGTTAGTCTTGTGATGTGTTCTATTTCTACCCTGTGCCCATCTTGTCATGTGCATGGACTGCGCACCTGCACTGCGAAAATGTCACGTGTACCGGGCGCTCATACGTGGTACTGTGAGAGTGTACAATGAATGAGAATGTATTATGAATCATGAAGACGTCTCAAAGTTAAAACTGATTAACAAAAGCGTCATTGTGTCTGTCTGAACATTTGCGTGTATCTTTCAACTAATGCATTTAGTTATAACATTTAAATTAACTATTATATTCAACTACTGTTCCTGTACAAAGCCTTGCAGAGTTGCGTCCCTTGGGCATGGCAGAAACCTAGGATTGTGGTTTCGAATCCCGGTTCGCCCCGATTATGTTTCTAGGTTTGTCAGCACCATACCCGTGCTCGTGGGTTTCACGTCGGAGACCTGCATCACTTCCATCAGCCCTAAACATACAGAATCGTCTTTCGTCAGTTAAGACAACCCTCTGCCAGTCACGTCGTTGCCGACGTCGTACAGTCCGGGCCCATCTCAATCGCAAACGACGATGTTGCGCTGTCAATAGCTGTCCTCTGTATGGCCTAAAAGCCCTGATTCCATGAGCCCTGAGTCTCCTGGCCACTGTCTGTCGACTAACCCTGTTACCTAAGGTATTTGTCGCCGATGACGTCACTGTCAGGAAGCGATTTCGGCGGTGCAAGGTACGCAAGTACCGGTCATCATGGGGCGTGGTCACCCTGGGTCTGCCTGTTCGTGGCCTGTCAGCGGTCCGCCCTGTCTGTCTGCAACGTTGCATCAAGTTGGTAACGGCAACACGGGGGCAACCGAAGGTTCGTGCAATATAGGCGTGGGTGGCTCCCATCTGTACCATACCCAAGGCTCGTTCACGTTGTTCGACTGTGAGTCGTGTCATTCCTTTAATGTTTTTAATCACTGTGGATGTCTGACTTGCCGATGAAATCGTTTTATACCCTTACCCGCACGTGCATTTGCAGTTGTCCGTGGTGCATTTTTTTCACTTTTCTGCATACACTATTGTTGTATTTAGGTTATGTGTTTTAGATAGACTTCATCGAAAAAAAATTATACTTTGTCTGAAATTTATATTTTAAGTTGGTAAAGTTTCTTTTCGACGTCAGTTTATATGGCAAAGATAACAAAAAGAGTCGAATAAGTGGACGATACCTATTGGTTAAATGCTGATTTCCCCGTGCGGCATACGAAATGTTGATAAATCTCGATTCGGAGGCAAACAGAACTGAGCATGTAATGTTGGAAATATTCAATTTTGGGAATAAATTGTATTGCATTTCAAATAATTACATTTACAATCAAGCTGGAAGACATGATAAGACTAATCATGAAGTAGCCTAAATTAGACTTAAACGTGATAATGAACAGAGGGTTGTAGTTAGTTGCTTCCATTTCTTGCGATAACAATGGATTATGTTGTTCTTGTTTGCAATGTATTTGACAAATATCTGAATATGGTTAACTGCATGGTTGTATGTACAAAATTCAAACATGACAGTATATTTTGTGAATTCTAGTTTGATATTTAGATTACTATTGATAAATGTTTCAACCTGTAACAAAACTCCCAGGCGTGTTCACATTAACAATACATATGTGATAACTCTTCTCTACAGCATTTCCGGATTGCAGAAATATCACCAACTAAGTAATTCTTTCTTGAGATTGTTCCAAAAAACATTTATATTGAAAAGCGAACAGCTTACCGTCCTTTGTACATTTTCTCTCGTATGAAACATCTTTTCAATGAATAGTAGGATGAAATAAACCATTCACGTATTCTGATACTTTAATACGTATGTCACCCGTGCTTTTTTGTCATAAAAGATCCCAGATCCCTTTTCGTATCAGAAAAAAACAATGTTGACGCTTTAACGATTTAAATTTAGTGATCTGTTTGTCATGACAATTTTCCAAGCTTCTATCTTCCAAGATAGTCCAAATTTGTTCCGTTTATTTTATATAATCTTCAATGCTTAGAAAACCATTTTCATTACACATATCTCTAATTCAATATACCATGATGAGACACTGAAAATAGACGCGATAGTACTGGGTGTAATAATCATTCACAGTCTTCTAGTGACAAGTGTGTTGAGAGTCCCACGATCAGTGGACGGAAGGTCACCATGTCAGAACAAGCAGTATTCAGTAAGTGCTCTTGCAAAGCCCTGTGGTTGATATTCATAACGGTTTTGTATGATATTACAGAAGCAGATTGAATGATAAATGATTGATGCAAAAATCTGATGGTCAGGATAAGAGTTTTATACACATCACTTTTAGGTCTGGTTATTTGTTTATCGAATGAAAGAGAGAACAGATCATATTTATATCTGGGCGATGGGGCAGCCTAGTGGTTAAAGCGTAGGATATCCGAAGACATGGGTTCGATTCCCCACATGGGTACAATGTGGGAAGCCCATTTTACGAAATATTGCTAAAAGCGGCGTAAAACCATTCTCACTCACTCACTCACTTAAATATATCTGAATAAAGACAATCTCAGACCTCTTATGACTGTCATTAATCTTTATTACAGTTAGTACTTACTGTTACAATACTTATGTGGCAATGTCATCAATGTCAACCATATAATGCATAATGATCATCATAAGTTGGATAACCTACTTATCATAACGTGATACCGATAGTGCTTGTAGAAGTACATATATATTAGGTTGCGTATTTCAATGGTGTTGCACAGGTGTATGTTTTATATCGCTAAATCGAGCCCTGGTGAATATTTATTATTTATTTCCTGTCAGCAAATTTAGAAAAGTAATTTAGAAATTCAAAGCACATCCTCAACAACAATCACGAGTTTTTTTAGCTTCTTGTAATGTTAGTCTTGTGATGTGTTCTATTTCTACCCTGTGCCCATCTTGTCATGTGCATGGACTGCGCACCTGCACTGCGCAAATGTCACGTGTACCGGGCGCTCATACGTGGTACTGTGAGAGTGTACAATGAATGAGAATGTATTATGAATCATGAAGACGTCTCAAAGTTAAAACTGATTAACAAAAGCGTCATTGTGTCTGTCTGAACATTTGCGTGTATCTTTCAACTAATGCATTTAGTTATAACATTTAAATTAACTATTATATTCAACTACTGTTCCTGTACAAAGCCTTGCAGAGTTGCGTCCCTTGGGCATGGCAGAAACCTAGGATTGTGGTTTCGAATCCCGGTTCGCCCCGATTATGTTTCTAGGTTTGTCAGCACCATACCCGTGCTCGTGGGTTTCACGTCGGAGACCTGCATCACTTCCGGCTCTGTGTGCTGACATTGATATTCAACACAATTCTCTTAACCCTGGAAAACGCCTTTAGACCCAGTAGGTGTTAACAACTTGTTAAACCCAATAACGTGAATTCACTCATTTAGGCCGTCGATGCTTTATATTATGGGGTTTAAATGCTTAAAAACACGAAAGATACAGAGTATGTATGAAACCTTGCAAAACCATATAAATGCGTGACTCATCTGAGCCAGCCCCACACTCGCAAATAGTGTTGTTGAAGGCTTTCAAATTTTGCAAGCCACACTCGGGTAGGCGCAGAAAACGCGCTGTGATCATTTATGACGAGAGACACGGTGTAAAGAATGTGTTAAATAATGGCATGGTAGGTCCTTCCCATCCAACAGATCTAGCTGTGCAGCGGGTTTTTTTCTGACTGTTGTAATAAACTGTTAATGTCAAATTCCATGCCATGTGAATTTTTAAGATCCTTGCATTTTTTACGTTTAAGCCCGGGGCTTCCATTTGAATAACTATTACTCAATAAGAAGAATGGGCAAATTTTATTTGTATTTTAGTAGTAGGATTCTCGGTGATTTTCGATATCACTATCCTGAAATGGACATATGTCAAACCTGTTTGTATATCATGCAATAGTATTGCATCTTAGTAATGAAGTTCAGTTTAACCTACTTGAGCAGCCCGGACGGGCAATCAAGGTAGTCGAGGTTAAACCTAGATTCTTCAGAAAACATGACATTAGCCCGACGTAGATTATGCCAGTGCTGACGTTCCCTAAACCAATGACGCCTCTGATTCAAAAGACGTGCCGTAAGTTGTGGGATGACTCTTGGACGTCGTGCAAGCCAATGCCATCTGTGCAGACGACTTCGCATCGTCTGGCATGCACTCTCACACCAGTTGCATGTTGCAAGTGGTCCCTTTTTGGGGTGACAGTTTACAAACGGTTTCTTAATGTCATCGTTCTGACCAATCTGGCCTTGGCTCGAGTGGTTGCCCTTAGGCGTCAAAAACGGCGTCGATCATCGACGTTATGTGTTTGTTGGTTTTGGGTCCACAATCTGCTGACGACAGATTTAGAAAGTGCAACATTTGGGCAACAAACGTCTGACGTGTGTCCACCTTCAACAAACATTTAGCACGTAAACGTTCAGCACGTTGCAAACGTCACATGATCAATGCTGTTACTTCCTTAATGATTGAAAGTGTCTTTGAGCGTTTGGTTCCAAGAAGACAAAATGCGTCTGCTGACAACAGAGTCTGAGAGACAATGGTAAATCTGGCATACCACCCCTTGCACGTGCTACATGACTGTCACAATTGTGTTTTGGGGTTCTTGATATCTTCGAAAATGTTCTTGTCACATAAATCACAAACATTCATTGCCAGACATTGGTGTAATTCCTGTAGTTTCGCCTCAAAACAAATATCTCCTAGTTTTTGGCATAGTATTATATTATATAAAGATGGGGTTTTCCACCACGAGCACTTATGATGTTGACATCTGGGGAAATAACGCCGTGGCAAGTAGACAGAAAAGAGAATAGATAGTACGCGTCCACACATGTGTATCTGTGTGTGTGTGTTTGTGAGTGCGTGTATTCCAGTCGCATGCGTGTGTGCCAATATGAGTCTACCAAATTGTATATATACCCCAGCTGTCACATTTTCGCAAAGAAATTTCTCGATACGTTTCATAAGTTGAGTGAGAGGGCGAGGTAGATTTAACGTGGCTTTGAACAGCATATGAATTTATACGAGTGTCAGCTGGAGCTTGGTCAAAAGTGACGGACTAAGGGTAACATTGTGCCCACGGAGGGAATCAAACCCTTCAACCACGAGGCTACCCCCGCCCTAGTAAAGAGCTCGTGTAGTAACTCCGCTTGAATTATTCCCTGAATGATAACACGGCGGGCACGTGACATGAAACGAGGGTTCCCGTTCATTGTGTGCACAGGGTTAGAGAGAGGGTGGCATACATACATGCCTTGCTACATGGCGATCAAGCAGTGTGCCATGCGTCTTGACAACTAAAGGGAGACAACCCCTCAAAAGTGTTCGTCTCGTTTGTCTTGCCCGTTCTCCAGTTGTGTTATAGTTTAATCACACATTAAACTGACATATCGTGTACATATATACATGGCTGGTCTTCTAGGAACATTAAAATCACACACTGTGAATAGCTTCCAGTTCAGTATCCGAGAAAAGGATGTTTAAGTTGTACGCAGATTGAACTTGCTTCAAATTACCTGTTAACAAACTATTACTGATTAAAATTAACACGACATAGAAAACCATAGTCGTCGGAATATGTAATATTGGTGAGCAAAAGTAGACAAATACAAGAAAAGAAATCCTAAACACAGATATAAAATTGTTTAATATGAAGGTACCATTCATACCCCCACAACGGATAGGTCGATATATATATACTCGTTATACACAGATTAATTGCATACATTGTGCACACAATTGCACAAATTATTATAACATCGGCTTCATAGTATTTTTTTTGGTTACAAGAAAAAGTAAGAAAACACTTTTATGACAACTTCTTTATAACGACTATATTTTGCACCTTCATCGGTTGAATGTAAAGGGATAAGAAGTAGCCCTGTGGTATCATTAGAAAGAACTTGTTATCCATAAAATGTGTTATGTCCTCACAGTCTTCATAGTCACAGAGACAGTCACCAATCCCCCATCACCACCTTTTCGACACCTTCCCAGTCGATGGTGCACCGCTCATTGCACTGCCACAAGATTTGAATCAATGATGCAATTGTAGCTTGACGTGAGTTTATCTGTTTCCATGTGGTGAATGCTTCAACAACTTGTAGCTGGATGGATCTTGGGTGTTTGGCTACAATAGCTTCTCGCGTGGGCACGGAGATGTTTATTTCTGGTGCTATCAGTTCCCACTCTGCCCCGATATGTTTTGCAATACTCCCGATGAGCTTGTCAGTTACGACTTGTCCTTGTTGGTCACGAGGCATTGGCCGGAACCATTCTTTATATGCAAAAAATAACAGTACATTTAACTATGTGTTAAGCATTTTCCCATATATTTTTCTAATCTTGAACAATAGCTAAATGTGAAATTAGAGGCTTTCCCTCAGAAACACTTTCAAGTCAAAAGACAGACTTCAGCCTTCTATAAATGTGCAAACAAGTTGCGGGTTTGCTTCAATCCATTATCCATTAAGATTCAATCATGTTTCATCCACATAACAAACTAGACTGAGATATTATATTATATAACTAATATTATCAGTGTGGGCCTAAATTGTCAGATAATCAAGATAAGACTTGTTGTTATCCTCGTATTTAATTGAGCGTTAATTAATTAAACATCTCACACGTCTGTAACACGAATGTCTATATAATGTACACCATGGCTCAGCACAGTGTGGATGCAGTAAAAGCGTTGTACCAGGGGTTTGCCCAAATCTGCATCTACAAGCGAGTGGTGCCTCCTCGTTTAGGGGGTACACCTCTCTTGTTTCATCCACATATCAAACTAGATATTCAACTAGTTTTACCAGTAATGGGCTAAATTGTCAGATATTGATAGGTGTATATAACTTTTGAGCTACATTGTCAAAGATTGAACTATGTGTAGTGTGCCAGAACATTTTTATCAGGGATTGTGCCAGGTTACATACCAGGAAGTAAATCATCCTGCTGATCTGCCTGGCCTCCACCTTCAGTTGCTTCCAGATCAGTCCCACCTTGTGTAAAACCGCCTTGATCAGTCGCACCTTGTGTAAAACCACCTTGACCAGGTACAGGAAGTCTTCCCAAGACTTTCGCCTGAAAACTCTCCTGCCTCTGGACGTACTCCCTAAACTCAGCATTCGTCAGCTGGTCCTCCTTCAGCTCCTGTTTGAGATAATCCATCCTCTCCTTTAGGACAGTCTCAATTTCAGACTGGCTCAGTTTGATGTTCTCGGCTTTCGTCAATTCGTCTTCGTTCAGATCCAGGTCCGTGAAAACCCTCCTAATTTGATCTATATCAGTCGTGTAGTCTACTCGTTGCCTGGATGCTCCTAGTATGTGAGCATATGTGTTCCGCAAGTCCCTCAAGATGGTGACATTGTCTCTATACTTACTGTCATCGCTGTTCATAGGGGTGTAGGAAATAAACGCTCTGCACAAGACTGTCATGTCCCACGCCTCTAAGTTACCAGTTTTAATTTTATTATCATATTGTCCAAATATTTGACTGGGTTTGTGATTTTTAAAAAACGCTTCCCCTGAGGCTTGGTTATTCTGCCATGTTTCAAGTGGATGCTTCTCGTCCCACAATTTTCTAAACAGCTGACGTAGTTCATCAGCCACGACGCTGTTTAAAATCCAGAACCCCCTCAAGCACAGTTGCTCTTGCTCCGATATCACCCCTGGTCCCTGGAAACAGTAAATAACCATAGTTCAGTCGAATACTCTCACCAGTTTAATTGAGTGAGACTACAAATATTTCTATTTTGAGGTTTCATGAAAATTATATATTTAACACATGTTCATGAACACTAATTAATATTTTCTTAAAAGATATATATTTTGAATTTCAGATACATTTATATCAAAGTTGACTTATCATTTGCATACAAAAATAGACAGCTGTAAAGAAGATTCATTTTTACCTACTAGAAATAAAGGGTATAACTTACTGACATGGTTACCACAAAACCTGACTTGAATGAAACCTGAAATGATAATCAGAAAAAAGTAAAACTAGTTATCATTATGTTCATCATCGCCATTGCCATCCTTATTAACAATTGGGAATATCATCATCATCATCATCACCACCATCATCATCATCATCATCATCATCATCATCATCATCACCACCACCACCATCATCATCATCATCATCATCATCATCATCATCACCACCACCACCATCATCATCATCATCATCATCACCACCACCACCATCATCATCATCATCATCATCATCACCACCACCATCATCATCATCATCACCATCATCATCACCACCACCACCATCATCATCATCATCATCACCACCACCATCATCATCATCACCATCATCATCACCACCACCATCATCATCATCATCATCATCATCATCATCAACAACAACATGGGCGGTAGGGTAGCCTAATGGTTAAAACGTTCCCTCGAAACGCCGGAGACCCGGTTCGATTCCAGACATGGGTACAATGTGTGAAGCCCATTTCTGATGTCCCCCGCCGTGATATTGCGTGAATTTTGCTAAAAGCGGCGTAAAACCATACTCACTCACTCACATTTCAGATAGGTTTCTGCCATAGGGAGTTCCTATCATATACACAAAGTCTAGTCTGTGCTATATGTACCCGATTTATGATGTTATTGGGCTATTTCTTGTGGTTTCATTCGTCATCATAATCTGTGATATGTGTCTTGGGACACAGACACACATACACGCGCACGCGCGTGTTTTGCACATTCTGTCAGTGCGTATATGATTTCCAAACTCTGTAGCCGACACTACCCGGCCACCTTGCTGACTATCCGGGGAGATGGGCGTCAAACAAACCCGGATGTGACCTACTTAGATGTGGCACCCGTCACATCAAGCGTTCTACGTATGATATTTCAGTGATAATAATCCATTTTGACCTGTATAGTCCCATGTATCCCCAACACCAGTAACAACAATCTGTATCACGCCTCGTCACCAGTTAACCCGTGCCGACCGATGCGGTTGCATTGTATTTGTCGCCATTGTGGGCCAGTGGTCGCCATTTACCACTAGGTGATACACATGAGTTCACATGGGTTATACTGAAACGATGTCGTGTGTGTTAAAATCCACATTCGAAAATTTGATAAAGTAATGTTTGGGAGAAGCATCTGAATTGTGAAGTTCGCATGAAACTAGTATATTAATATACATGTACATGCCTACCTGTGTAAGATACTCCGAACAACCTGGTCAATAAGCAGCGATTATGATTAATACGTCACAGTCAATTTCGAGGTGGTTCCTCATGCACGTTATTGACAGCAAGAGCATTCCTTGAACTGCGCATGCGTAGTAATAGTAACTGACTTCTTTTCAGGAAGCTCGCGCTGAAAGTCACATATTTACAACTTTTACAACTTTACAACACTGCCGTGGATTTACACAGCAAAACAGGATAACATATGTTTTAAAAATGTGAAATTGGTACATGGAATTTAATAACCTCCGGACAATTCAGTCGAGGATTGCCTGTTCTCCAATAATGGGGCTGACGATGAGCGGAGTCCGACCCTGCTTTTCAATGGAACTTCTCTCAAAAAAATACTTCTGGTGCAAATTTGGTGTTCTATGTTCAACAATATATTATTTTACTTTTTATATAGATAATGACGGTGAGTAATGTACATGTTTTTCAGATCAAGCAAAATTATTTGATGTGATGATATTGATTGTTTGTGTATTTGACACATATATTTATTTCAGGTAATTGTGATTATTTACATTCATTTCATTGCCTACAAGAATAGATCACAATTGTCCATTTCCATCTATTCTGTAAAGGCGTTTAATGCACACATGTATGCTTGACGATATTTACTTGTTGATTTTGAATTTATACATGATCAAGATTAAACATTACCTTCAAGCATAATGCACTAAATCTTGCCGCAAATGTCTTAACGATCGATATTTTATATATTTTAGTAGTTGATGGACGGTTGACTTTTTGCACATATGATGAGCCTTCACAAGAATGTACTCCATGTACAGGATATGTATTTGTCTTATCGTTGACTCGAATTTCTGATGAAACAAATTCCACAGGACGTTAAAGTAACAATAGTGAGGCAAATTTTATGAATGGATCACTGAAAACCAGGAATGACACCAGGTGTACGAGAAAGGAGAAAACACTACTGAACAATTTTCATTACAAGAGTAAGTGCCACTAAGCAATGAGGTGCGAACATTCCGTGTTAAGATCTAAACATGGGATAACATGTTGACAGCTGATGGGAGATACTTAGCACACTCCTCTGAATGTCTACCATAAAACGTCTGGAATGATGATATAGGTATGATGATTGAAAATATATTTGTAATCAAAACGTATCGTTACATAAATTTGGATAAAATGTACTTGCTCTAAAGTACCAAATAAATTGATAATTGTGGATGTCATTTGTTGAAGGGGGGAATCGAAATCACCCCTCCTGTAGTACAGCACCTTTTGATATTGTATATATCTCTGATACTAATTCCACGCAACTTCATATACAAAAATAGAGAGAACTTACGAACTTGAACTTTGAATAAGCAGCCGCCCATCCATCCGGACCAATAGATTGATGATGCCAATTACATTTTGTGCCTCACTATCTGCATAGCTTAATCCCTAATTTTGTTTTGGAAAAGAGTAAAACATGTCCTCTTCTATTGGTAGAAACAAACTACTCACACATATGTTGTTAAAAGAGTAAGTGGCGGTAAGTAAGGAGGTGCGAACATGCCGTGTTAATAAGGTCAAAACATGGGATAACATCGCGCATGTTGGCAACTGATGTTTAGTACACGCCTGTGAATGTCTACCATAAACGTCTGGAATCAGATATAACGGCATATGATTGAAAAATATTTGTAAGTAATCAACAATATTTTGCATCATTCATGCATGCATCAACGCAGAATTTACAGAATGAAAGGAAATGGAAGATTATGTCAATTTTAGTAGCAATGCAATGAAAAGTAGTAATAAAAATTAACTAAAACAATCAATTACATTATATAAAATCATTTTTGCTTGATCTGAAATACATGTACAGAATTACTTGCCATCATTATTTTATAAAATTTACCTGAAAAATACATGATTCTTGTACTAAACAGAACTTTTCACCCGAAATATTGTTTTGAGCGTTGATCCATGGAAAAAGACCCTTCTGACCCTGAAAAACATGGTCTGACCCCGTTCAGCTTAAGAACAAGCAATTCTCGACGGAATAAAATATGTTGATCCTGAGGCAAATTCGATGCATTAAGTGTATATAAACACACAATGTCATTAAGAAAATGTAACAAAAATGTTGTATTTGGGATAACACTTTCTTAGTAAAATACAGAACAAGCAGTTGATCCTGTTGATCCATAGATATACGTTGAAACGTGTATATATTAAAGATTGAATGTGAACTATATTCTCTCAACGTATTGTTTGTGTCCTCCAAAAAGAAATAAAATTATAAAAATAAGAAAGTGTTATCCCAAATATAACAGTTGTTACATTAAAATTATATTTAAAAAACACACCTATGCTTCCTTTTTCACCTTGTAATTTTACGGCAGTGTTTGCCTTCAAAAGAATTTGTACGGCTTTCAGGGCTGGCTTCCTCGAAAGGAGTCACCTATTACGACTGCGCATGTGCAACTCAAGGAATCTCCTTGCTATGAATAACGCGCAAGAGGAACCCCCTCGAAATTGACTGTGACGTAAAACGCGTCATAATAGCTGCTCATTTGCATATTTCATGTAGGTATGGTGATTATTGCTTTATGAGTTCATAGTAGGCTGATGGAATGAAATGGCCTTGATCTCTGTTGATTGATGGCATTGTACAGAATATATATATAGTAGTTGAAGAACTTATCTATTGACTTCTTGTAATCATATGTATTCATATATTCTGTACAATGTTCCTCATTCCGTCTTGCTTGACAACAGTATAAGGATCTATACCGAAACGTCGCCTTTACAGTAATTAAAGAAGTTGTTATCCATAAATTGTGTCTACTCTGTCCAACATGTGAGTGTTTAGGACAAACACGTTGGATTATTATAACTAACGGGTGGTGCGACGCATGCCATATATAGTTAGGGGACTTCCGGGTTTGTTGTCTCCTTTCTCCCGGGAAAGTCTGCAAGGAAGCTGGATAATGTCGACAACAGGGAACGTGCATATACGAGGGCTGGTCAAAAAGGTCGAAGCCTAACAAACAAAACAAACAATTGTAAAAGTTTTTTTTAATTTATGTTTCAACATAATCTCCCTGCGTTTCAATACACTTCTCATATCGATAGTGAAGCGTTTCAATTCATCTCATGAAAAAGTTTTCCGAAACCGTACACGGCAGCTTTGAGGTCATCGTTGTCGTCATAGCGATTTCCACGAAGGTGTTCTTTCAGTTTAGGAAACAGGTGGAAATCACTTGGTGCCAGGTCTGGCGAGTATGGAGGGTGAGGAAGCTCTTCGAGTCCACATTGTCGCACAGCAGCCTTTAAAAGTCGGGAAGTGTGAGAAGTCCAAATACACTTGCAATGAACTACTCAAACAATGTATAGATTGAGTAGTTCACTTTGGTTTGGCCCACAGCTGAAAATTAGTCAGGCTCAATATGTTTTGATCAGCCCTCGTTCGTATCGTTGTTACTGAGTGTTTGATACATGTAGAATACTAAACGAGCTCCCGTGTAATACCAATTTTATGAAACGAGTGAATAGTTCTGGTATCTGACGAGCGAAAGCGAGTCAGATACCACAACTATTCGCGAGTTTCATAAAATTGGTTTTACACGGGAGCGAGTTTAGTATTTTATTTATTACTTGACATTTACAACGTTTTTAGAATTATACTGTTGAGTATGAATAGGCTAGCTGACACCTACACGATCCAAGGCATAGTCCAATTGAGTTTAACAGAATAATACTTCAAACACGTCAAAAGTTGAAAGGTATGAATTTAATACCATACAACGGTCCACCTTTAGAATTCACAATATTATCGTAGGGCTAAGACTATCGCAACTCACATACTTTAACTTAGACTAACGACTGTCGTTGCGCTACAATACGATTGCCTTGTGGAACGGGCCTTGTACCTCAAACTTTACAATAACGTCACAATACCCGATGACGTAATTTGTGGAATTTTGTTGCAAGACCCATCGGCGAAACAATGCCATGTGACGTCACCCTAGCAACAAGGTTGCTGGGGTCATCGAGTGTGCATAAGCTCCTCTCAGTGATCTATCAACTCCACACGCAATGTCTTTGAATAAGCCAAGCGATGTTGAGAGCTTTTTAATATTTGTTCGTGAACCGTGTTCCGAGAGTACACAAGCACGCGTTTTGGTATTACACAATGTGTAATACAGCTGTATGTTTATTAAACGGGTGATCTCTTCACGGGCAAGTAATAAATGTAGATACGATTGTGCTGATAAATATTACTGCACACAAAGTCACGAGACACATTTTATGTTTGGTGGAGAATGGAGCCAAATGAAAAAAACAACAATAACAATTTTTATACAAATAGAATAACATAACAATCACGTAGCACACAGGCCTGTTGTGTATAGAAACTCAGCGACACCTAGCTAGAATGCATCATATCCCCACTCTCTGTAGTCGACATTGTCCAGCTCTCCATAACGTCAAACGAACCTGGTAGTGATCTACTGAGATATGGCTTCCATCACATAGGCCGTCCTACATATAATACCTCAGTTGACTTCTTGACACATTTGTAGAATGAGTTAGTGCGTTATGATTAATAATGATGTTTTAATCATATAAAATAAAAATTCAAAATCAATAATGAAATACCGTCACGCATACATGTAAGCATTAAACGCATTTTACAGAAGGCTCTACCTGGAATGGACAATTATTTTTTTTTATTTTGGTAGGTAATGCAATGAACATAAGGAATTAAAATTTAACTGGAATAAATGTATCAAGTACGCAAACAATCAATATCATCATATCAAGTACCTTAGCTTTATCTAAAATACATGTACAGAATTACTTGTCGTCACTCTTTTTGCAAAATTATATCTGAAAAAATAACTATTACCAAACATAGAACAAATTTGCATCGAAAGTATTTTTTGAGAGATGTTCCATTGAAAGACCCTTTTAACTCTTAAAAACATGTTTTGACTCCGTTCATCGTAGGCCCCACTATAAATAACACGCAATTCTCGATTGAAAAAAGAGAGTTGATCCTGAAGCAAATTCGATGTATTAATTTCCTATTTTTGAAACAGATGTTTTCATCTTTCACATTGAAAATCCACGGCAGTGTTTATGTGGCTTCCTCGAAAGAAGTCAGTTACTACTACAGCGCATGTATACTGAGTCAAATTAAAAACTTCACATTTTTAAAAGTAATCCCATATATGATATACAACGGACAAATGTATCAGAGAAGGTAATTTTTAATCATCAATGTCCAAAAGAAGGATTTTAATTTACTGTGGTAACCTTAATTTGTTCCAAGCACCTACGGTATTCGGTAATAACATCAACAGTTTAAATCATAAGTCCCAAGCACGAGAATCTGATGGCACACAAGTTCAGTAGCGTGTATGGCCACCATGTGCGTTGACAACTGCCACACAACGCCTCCGCATGGACCTTGTGATGCTAGTGAACACATAATTGGGAAGACGACGCCATTGTTGCTGCAAAATGGTGCCAAGATCTTGCAAATTCTGTGGTTGGTTCTGGGGAGTGCGCTGACTTCTGCCAAGAGCATCCCAGACGTGTTCGATGGGATTGAAGTCGGGAGACCTTGACGGCTGTGTGGGGTCTGGCATTGTCGTGTTGGAAGATTCAAACCGGGTCCATGTGCTGCCATAAAAGGCAGAAGTTCTGGTGCCAGTACCTGGTCGCGGTAAGCAGCAGCGTTGAGGTTGCCACGGATGACAAGAAGCCTGGAACGTGCATTGCCACAGAAAGCACCCCACACCATGACACTTCCGCCTCGAAATCTGTCAACTTCCTGTACACAACACTGGGCGTAACGTTCTTGACGGCGCGCGTCCACAACCTCGCCCTACCATCAGCAAATTGAAGATTAAATCGGGATTCATCAGTGAAGACGACTTGATTCCAATTCCTCTGAGTCCATCGGTAGTGTCACTGTGCCAACAATTGACGTTGACGTCTGTGTAATTGAGTCAGAATCGGCCCGCAGTATGGCTGTCGTGCTTGAAGGTGAGCAGTTCTCAGACGGTTTCGAACAGTTTGCACACTCCGTCTACCCCTAAACAGTTCATTTCTGGTTGATGTAGCCGTCAAAAATCGGTTACGGAGGTGACGTAAGACAATCTGACGATCCTCTGCATGTGACGTCACACGTGGTCGACCTTGCCGAGGGCGATCAGCGGTGGTACCTGTTTGCTGTAGACGCGTCTGTAAATCATAAACAGTCCGTCGACTACAACCCATCGTCTTTGCGACTTCAGCTACGGACGTTCCCGTCTGTAACATGCCGATGGCACGTTCACGTTGCACATCTGAAAGGCGTGGCATGACAAATGGCCGTAAAGGCTTTTGTTTTCTTGTGTTTTTCTATTTTTGTTAATGACTGCTAACAAGTATGGCTGAAAACACGTGCGGTATTATGGCCACGTGACCAGTTGCACGTGAAAAATCACTTTTGCCACTATAGTGCTGTGCACATGATATTGATCGATTCACCTGCACAAAAACGGGTGTTATCTGAAGACAATACGTGGCCATTACTGTTTAACTACACAATAAGGGCCGATGATGATAACTGGTCAAAATGTTAAAATTTTAGGATTGTGAAGTTTTTAATTTGGTTCAGTATACATGTGCAGCTCAAGGAAATATATAATCACGAGCATAAGGAACCCCCTCGAAACTAACTGTGACGTTAACGCGTCATAATCGCTGCTCATTTGCATAATACATGCATGTGCTAAGGGTGAAAAGAAAGATGTTGGTAGTACCTCGTCCAGGTTAGCATATATATTAATATACTAGTTTCAAGCAAACCTCACAACTCTAATGCTCTCTAACCATACTTTATCAACTTTCGAATATCGGTATTTACACACTTGACATCGTTTCTGTATAATCCACGTGAACTCTCAAGTGTATCACCAAGCGGTGAATGGCGACCACTGGCCCTCAGTGATGGCAAATACGGTGCAACCCCCTCGGACGGCACAGAGTTAACTGGTGAAGAGGTGTGATACAGATTGTTGTTACTGGTGTTGGGGATACATAGTTGTGTTTAGGACAAACACGTTGGATTATTATCATATATGTAGGACGGCTTATGTGATGGAAGCCATATCTAATTTGATCACCTCCGGGTTCGTTTGACGCCTATCTCCACGAAGAGCTGGACAGTGTCGACTACAGACAGTAGGGATATACATAAGACTTGACATCACGCGCTAAACACTTTCAGTATTCTTTAATGGTTAAGTTTATCCTTTTTAACGAGTGTTTTATAATGAAGGATGTGTGTAAATATAACCACACACATAATCACGAGACATATCTATGGTGGAGAATGCAACCACAAGACATAAAACTTTCTGAAACTGGAATGTACCCCATGTCTATGTTGTTTCATGTTTAACTTTTATATCTGATTATCATTTCAGGTTTCATTCAAGTCAGCATTTGTGGTAAACATGTCAGTAAGTTATACCCTGACCATCTTACATTTCTAGAACCTGAAAGTGGATCTTCTTAGAGGTATCATTGACATATTCTGAAAACGATAATAGTTTTAAGTCGATTACGATATACCTGTAATAGAATGTCTTTTCCTTCAAACAAATCATTATCGGAATTCATAAACATGAGGAATAGGTTATTTTAATCATTCCTCGAGCTTCAATTTGGTTTTTCTCACTAACCGAAAGTGGATTTATTGTTGTTGAGAGTATTAGATTGAAAAATGGATACTCACTATTCCCAGGGACCAAAGAGTATATCGTCAGCTGTTTCAGCGCCTGTGGAACCAGAAGTACCCCCAAAAAACATGGCAGGGTGACCAAACCTCAGGGAATTTTTTTTATAATACTTACAAACCCAAAGGATTAAACGGACGATATGATGATATTATAAAAAATGGTAAGTTAGATGGATGGGACATGACAGTTCTGTGCCGAGCATTTATTGACTACTCCCTTATTGACAGGAAGTACAGTGACAAAGTCAAGATCTTGAGAGACTTACGGAACACATATGCTCATATCCCAAATTCATCCAGAAAACAAGGCGACTATGAGAATGATATAGCTGAAATTAGGGAGGTTTTCAAGAAACTGTGTCTGAGCGAAGAAACCTTGAATGAAGCAGAGAGCATCACCCCAGACGATATGGAGCGTCGAGAGCTGCTGAGTCTGATAGAGACCCTGAGAAAGGAACAGGCAGAGTTTAGTGAGGAAGTCCTGAAAAGACTTCCCGAACATGGTGAAGACCAACCAGATCAACAGGACCCTTCAATTCCTGGTATGTTGACTGGGCTTTCACTGTCCACAGACTATTACAATCATTGATAAACAAGATCAGTATATGGCAAACTACGTATATATCAACCATGGACAATGAAGATCAACATCTGTCAATACCTACCAATATCTGACAGTCTACTCAAATGCTTGTGAAACTACTACAATATATCGTCCTGTTTCACAAGTGCTTAATGAAGACACTTGATGTGAAAGCAAATTAATTCACAAAGCAAAATGTAATGTTCTTTTGTTCACATTAACTTTGTTCTACGAGTCGGATACATTAGTTGCCCACTAATGATTATACAAACCTCTTATTTGGTTATTTACAAACAGTATTAGAGAAGTAAACCTACTACTAGTTTTCACAATTAAAAAGAAAAAGCTGAAGTCGTCTGATAGACCATGAAGGGAATGGCGTTGACGTTATTATTAACAAATTTGTTTTGCATGTGAAGAACGGTTTCCGATGGGGCTATTTGATTGTCAAAAATAGTATAGAGAGAAGAAAACTTGTTTTCACTTTTATAGAAGGCTGAAGTCAGTCGATAGGCGGGGATGTGTTTTTGAGGGAAAGCCATACACTTCACGTCCAATTATAGTTCAAGACGAAATGTACGGGAGAATGGTTTACATATTTTACTGTTGTTTTCTTTTTTGCATATGAAGAATGGTTCCAGTCGGTGCCTCGTGACAAAAAACAACGGATTGTCACTGAAATATTCTTCGGAAGGGTTGAAGACCACATCGGGGCTGACTGGGATGCGATAGCAGTAGAAATGGACATCCCCAAACCAAAGCGAGAAAAATACCAAGGATCTATCCGACGTCAAATGATGGACGCATTCACCACATGGAAACAGAAGAACTCACGTCAAGCTACGATTGTATCATTTATCCAAATCTTGTGGCAGTGCAATGACCGGTGCACCATCGACTGGGAAGGTGTCGAGAGGGTGGTGAGGGGGGATTGGTAACTGTCTCTATGACAGTGCAGACTGTAAGGACATATAACATTTATGGATTAAAAAGTTCTTCTTTCTAATGATGCCATAGGACTACTTCTTGTCCCTTTACATTCAACTGATGTAGGTGCAAAATATAGTCGTTATAAAGAAGTTGAAGAAGGTGGTAAGGGGGGATTGGTAACTGTTTCTTGAACTGTGAACCCTGTGAGGACACACTACTGTTATGGATAACTATCTTCATTCCACTGATGTTACTGGAATACTTTTTGCCCCTTCACCATTCAACTGATAGTGCAAACTGTAGAGCAGTATGAATGCTGCCTTCTTCTCACACAATTCAATTTCTGTGTGTGACCTATTTTTTAGCATTTGTTCATTTCCTCTCAACAACATTTCTACTACGACGGAACCCGTGAAGATCCTGAGTAGAATAGTTCTTCGGCAACCCATACTTGCCGTAAAATGCGGCTATGCTTGTCGTAAGAGGCTAGGCGACTAACGGGATCGGGTGGTCAGGCTCGCTGACTTGGTTGATGCATATCATCGTATCCCAATTGCGTGGATCGATGCTAATGATGTCAGTCACTGGATTGTCTGGTCCAGACTCGATTATTTATAGACCGCCGTCATATACCATGTAGCTAGAATATTGCTGAGTCCGGTGTTAAACAAACAAAACAAACTACTACGATGGTTATCTTTTTTAGAATCTGTTTGAGCTTATTGTCACCAGTAATACTGAGTTTGTTTACAGAAAATTACAGGCAAGTCTCAATATGTATTTAACTGTGGTTAAATATCTTATACTGGGATACTGAATTTTCAAGCTAGTCTTATTTTTATGATTTTAATGAAGTCACAAATTTAAAAAAATAACCCACCTCAGGAAATCAATGGGAAAATATACATTTGGTTGTGTTTAACCAGCAAGCAAGATTAGCGAGACGAACAATATGTAGGGTTATCTCCCTTTAGTTGTTGTGTTGGCCCTGTGCTTGATCGTGTGCAGCATGAACATATTTGCCGTCCTCTCTCTCTCTCTCTCGCTGTGTAGCTCAACATTGACAACACACACTGAGTGGAATCTCGCGTCTCATGTCACGTGACCGCCGTGTTGTTATTATTCAGAGGACAATCTGCAAGCGGAGCTACTTACACGAGCCCTCACTTTACTAGGGCAGAGGGATAGCCTAGTGGTTTTAAGGGTTTGATTTCCCACATGGGTACAACGTGTGAAGCCTTTTTATGGGTACCCGTGCCGTGATATTGCTAAAAGTAATGTAAAACCCACACATTCACTTACCTCGCTAACATGGGAGGCACGAATGGTTCAGTGGTGTAAAGCGTCGATATACGCTGTTCGTCTCTGTCGTGGGTTTGAATCCAGGATTCGTGACGATTATGACCCTTGGACCGTCAGCACCATATCCATAAGGAACAATTCTTAACAATTTTATCACCAGTTATCCAGAAACAATTGCCAATATCTGTTATCATATATACAATTGAAATATATTCCTTGTATGTAAAACATAACCATTGTTTTGCTCAATTACCATATTATTTCCATAGCATTATATTACATTTGTTTAAAATGAAATTGTCATAATGTGTCTTTGTATATGTACCTGTGTGTTTTGTACTAACTGTGCGTATATTTGTAGTTTGTAGAATATTGCAACTGTTTCCCGATGGAATGATACTCAATAAATATCTTATCTTTTCTTGTACCTGTTCGTTGGCTTCACAAAAGGGGTTAACGTATATGACGTGTGTCGCTTGTCTCAGCTCTTGCATTAACCTGACACAAGGTGATACAACCATACTGTTCAAAACTCACTCACTCACTCAACTTGTGAAAGGTATGGAGTAATGTCTTTACGGGCAAGTGATAGCTTGGTGCATATCAATGATAGAAATGTTGGTAGACTGATATGAGCACACACGCACGCACACACATACACACGTGTGTGCAAGCATAAATCTATTCTTGGTTGCTGTTCACTGCAGATTTATGTCCTGATATGCCAACACCACACGTATGTATGGTGGAAAACCCCTTCCTTATATAGTCGTTAATGGAAATACCCAGCGTATATATATATAGCCAAGCGAGGAAGCGTTCCAAAGTAGGTCAACACCGAGAGAGGTATAAACGCGGAAGCCACACGCTCGCTCGCTGGAGTCCCAAGGCTGGGTAGGTTATCTCTATACGTCTTTAGTTAAACTGAAGTTCATCACTAACATGCAATATTATCATATGAAATACAAACACATGTTTTAAATCACGTCTGTCCCTTTCTGAATAGTGATGTCGACAGTCACCGAGAATCTGAGACTGCTGCTACTTAAAAACGTGATTTATAATATTATCCATTCTGCTTATTGAGTATTCAAATGTAAGATCCTTATTATTCACATTCGATACAGCGTGTCTGACGTGGTAACTTATCACAACGAGTTTTCTGCGCCTGCCCGAGGTGACGGGTGTGGCTTGTGAACATGGAAGCCTCCAACAGCAGTGTTGACTTTGCTGAATTGGCCACACGTTTATATGTTTGTAAGTTTTTATACATTTGCTGTATATGACCACCTAAAGTAAAAAATAAAATTAAAGCCAATGAGCTTTGTAATTCGGGTTTATTGCCCATAGTTTAAAACATCGAATTCTTAAATGCGTGAATTTAGGGTGTGGGGTTGAACAAGTTAACACGTTTTGGTTCCGTGGTCGTTTTTATGGATGTGTTGAATGTAAGTATATTTATGCACACTTAGGAACTGGCAGTGGCAAATCCAGATCCGGAAAAAAGGATTTGTTCAAAATGTAGGGACAAAAATACTCAATTATCAGAAGTAATGAATTAGCAAGATGAATTGCCACAGGAGACACAATAGCTGAAATATGTAATCGAGGTATTAATTTAAGCAAATTGATAATTACCGACTTATATCTATAGTAAGTGCCATGAATAAAGGCATGCACACGTTAAATATTAAAGATCTACTGTTACACGATAATTCAATCAGACACAAACAGGACACTCTGAAGACGTTTATTTTATTTTGAATTAAAAACCAAATAAGCTTTGTACACGAATTGTATTTAATAATATTAATGTTATAACTAAATACTTTAGTTAAAAGATACACGCAAATGTTCTGAAAGGCACAATGACGCCTTTGTAGCTCAATTTTAATTATGAGACCTCTTCATGATTCACATCTCATTCATTGTACACTCTCACAGTACCACGTATGAGCGCCCGGCACACGTGACACTTGCGCAGTGCAGGTGCGCAGTCCATGCACGTGACAAGATGGGCACACGGTAGAAACAGAACACAACTGGTCTTGTCCAGACAGACCTTGCATAGACCTTCATCTCGTAACGCGCGGTTCTCCTCTACGAGCTGGCGTTGTGGGGAGGGTGGTGGTGTACTGGGGGACTCCTGGGCTGGAGGAAAGAGGGGAAATACTCACTTGTCATGTCAGATAATATGGCAATGTTTCTTGTTATTATAATATTTGATTAGAGGTGAAATACTAATTACTACGTAGTAAAACATTACTAAATTACTATAAACGAAAGTCAACAGCTTTACCTGGTGGTGTTGTTAAGATATGATCTGAATAAACTCTCTAAATTTTCTGTATATTTATGAAACAAAACTACACGTTGGTCATCTTGACTGTATATAACATTCATTTTGTTTATGTGTATATTGCCGATATTATAGTGTTGTTGGATATAAATCATTTTAAAACAAGGATGCATTATCTCTGTATAACAGGTATAATAAGATATGAAAACAGTTCTGTTTCAAGAGGTGTTTGATAATAAATTGTCGTCATTTTTATACGCCTGCTTCTTATAGTTGTTTTCTTTTAAGTTTCATAGTACAATACATGAGTTCCTGGAAGGGTTTCCCAAACAAAATGAGAGAGGTGGTAGGTCATGTAGGGCCAATGATGAAACTCAGATCATTTGTGTGTGTGTGTGTGTGTGTGTGTGTGTGTGTGTGTGTGTGTGTGTGTGTGTGTGTGTGTGTGTGTGTGCGCGTGCGTGTTAGTGTTAGGTCTTTTTTAGCCAGCGCGTTCGATTTGATAAAGTCATCCTAAAATCATATACCGCGAGAATATAAGATGTTAATAAAATATTCTTTGAGACGAGTCTACTCATATCAGCACAATCACCTTGAACAGACACATTTTCAGGTTTTGTAATACTTCTTTTGTCTGAAATTATAAATTATAGTGCAACTCATCTGGAAGATAAATCAAATGTCACACAACCACATATTTAACAAAATCGTTTAAAATAAGTTAAGCCGTTTTGTAACGAATATGATCAGTCCTCTCCATTATTCGATAAACAAATAGTGAATTCGTTTTGATATAACAGGAGTGAGTGTATAAAACTCTTATTATTACCATCAAATTATTACATCTATCATATATCTGCTTATATGTAATGATGATAAACGTCATGTATCAATCACAGGGGTATTGCGATAGCACCTACCGATTACTGCTTGTTCTGGCATGGTCACTTTTCTTCCACTGGTCGTGTATGGCACCAAGGCGACACGACACTGTCTCACAACACACTTGCCGCTTCCAGACTGAGGGTGGCTAATACCCAGTACTATTGCGTGTGTATTCAGTTATTTGAGTGTGTGGAAAACCCAACTATAAATAGACGTGTCGACATGAGTTGAACAGGGGTTGAATATGAATGTCCTTATCTGCCCATTATGATCTGGCAAATAGCCGGTGCATGTCGTTGCTAGTGACATGCTGCCTCTGTGCGGTGTCAGTGTCTTGTGTCCGTGTATAGAAGGACTAGTTGTAATTTCTTCCCATTAAAGATGAAGTTCGTGTGTTTCATCCCGTGTTATTCCTTCATCACAATTTAACACTGCACAGTTCAGTCATTCATGTTTACGTCAAGTCTGTTATATCAGTAACAAGTATACACGCATATTGCATTTTTCCGTCATAGAATGTCTGAGACACCTTGCTCTAAGATGGTTCAGCTACAAACTTAAGGCCTCGATGTATACTCGTTTTGCTTTTTATACACAACTGTCAGGGTTGAACATGAACTTTGACACAACTAAGGCGATATGGATTGGATTGGAAATATTGTAATATTCAATTATATCAAGAATATGTATTACACTGTCATCTTGGAAACTATGAGGTTCCAGGAATACTACTAAATGACCAACTGGAGAATCTGTGGGTTATCGACGCAAGGAAAAGAATTAAGACAATTTTCAATATTTCGGGAAACTGGAGAAAAAGAAAGTTTGCATTAACAGGTAAAATAACGGTTGTGAAAACATCATCACTATCAACTAAAATACATATTTCCTCAGCCTTTCCTTTCCTTCCTAAAACATTTCTTGATGATCATATAAACTTGATATGGAATGTAATTAGACATTTAGTAAGGTAAATATAAAGGCTAAGAAATTCACTAAATTTAGCTAGAATTAAGTATGGTAGATATACATGATTATGCATTTACTAAATTTAACTATTAAATGATATTTTTGTAAACATAATATTACTAATCCAAGTAGTCTACCAATCAAAGAAACTAATGCCCCTTTTACGAAGGATGCTTTTGCTACTTGGAAAAGAAATAAATCTCATTATACAGCTGATCAATCAGATTTAGAAACAATATTACTTGAACCACTCTGGTATCAACATTTTATAGACTCACACTTTATTATTCCAAACTGGTTCAATAGAGGCATTCACACAAAGATCTTTGCAATTCGGAAGGCATTTTGTCCTACGAATTAAAGTTAAAGATAATTTTAAGGAAACTTTTCAGGAAGATGGAAAAGTTAAGAATATTCCTAAAACACGGAGGGATACTGTCAACAGATTACAGGAATACACAAGGTGTTAATGAATATGAGTAAGCCTTCAAAGGATGTTATATATTGTAGGCCCAGTCGTCTAAGGCGCCGCGATTCGCTGTGCAGAGACCTATGATTGTGGGTTCGAATCCCGGTTCGCCCTAATTATGTTTCTAGGTTTGTCAGCACCGTGCTCGTGGGTTTCACCGAAGTGGTAAACGTCTGAGGCCTGCATCACTTCGGGCTTTTCTCCCACATTCAGCTAACACGACGCGATATGACTGGAATACTGTTAAAAGCGGTGTAAAACGAACTCACTATAATTCCTTTTGCTTGCAGTTAATAGGACAATATGTCTAATGGTGTAGTTCCGTGGAATTCTACATTAACTGATTACAGAATATGTACACTACAAGCTAGGTTACTGTTTTTTCAGTGTTGATTTATTCATCAAACAGTGTACACACACAAAAATGAGTTAAAGAAAATGAATCTCTTTGTTACGTGTGAGCGTGTCAATTTCTTTTGGAGTCTTTTGTTTTAAGTGATGTTGTTCTCTCCGACATTGTAACAAGTTGGGAATTGATATAGGCTAGGATTTCATGAACCATGAATAAAAATATTATTAAAATATTAAAAAAGCAAGAAACTTTGTCTTACACATTTGTAATAATTATTAAAGATAGTATCTGTTATGGACATTTTTATTACCAGAAAGAGCAACAATAAGGATGCTGAAATGAATTAAAAACTTAGAACAACAACAAGACACTGAACCTGTGTGACTGTGATATAACCGTCGTCCCTATTTAGAGTGCGTTGTTGTTTTGTAATACAAGATACGACATCCAACTGCCTTTAGGGGAATCCCCTAACCTTATATAGACACAACCTTGAATTCCCAGTCTATTTTTGTAGCATTACAAGTGGTATATAAACTGTGAATGGCGAGCCACAGATAATAGTCCCGCCTTCTCGGTAGGCTTATAGTAAACACCCACACACACACTCATCGAATGGCATAAAGGTTCATTTGAAGAAACTGAAGGTAAATCTAATCATTTTCTGTGATGATTGCATTAACGTACATGTACATGCTTCATAATAATGCAATTATGTATCTCTTCCCACTAAGACAGAGGACGTGCGTTATAAAGAGGGAGGCATGAAGTAGGCGTTATATCCAATCACACGAGTAGACCTAGCCATTGACACATTCCGCCATTTTTTGGTTTATATCAACCTGGTTAATATTATCACCAGCAGATCTGGTGTCTACACAACATGCTATTGATATATGTGTACCTATGTGTACAGTTACCCTGTCTAGCGCTCGGCATTAAGGGGCTAAAACAAGGACTGGTTAGCTCGGAGTCAGAATACTGTGTCTGAGTGGCCGCCAGATAAAATATAGAGGCATACAGTGAAAAATGATCTCCCCAGTGGCGGGTATGGGTCAGCGTACACACGTGCATGCACGTCGCTATATAAGTGCAATAATCTTGGACGCGACGTTAAACCCCATTTCACCTCACCTCTTTGTGTAAATATGATTAGACACCCTGAATATTATTTTTATTCGTACAACTCATACCTCTGTGATACATGCAACAGTAACATCTTCTAAGCATATATCGGCAAACCCACCTATGCATGTGTTGATATTGATTCGAGTCGGGGTATGATTCACGGGGAAGTGCGGAGGGAAATTAACATGGCATTTCCACCGTACACGTGATGACGGAAACAACTACCGGCTAGGTGACTTACGTGTCATTGTTCTCCCGAGGGCGTGGTTCGTAGATAATGATATCTGTTTGCATTATGTGTTGAAGAGGTCGCCTTTTGTCTAAGCACTTTCGGCTGACCTGTCCCTCTTTGGGACTCATGTGTGTGAGTAGGGTACACATACATGTATCTATTGTGAGGTTGGTATTCACATAATTTCTGTTTTTGTATTGGTATGATTTCTATTTTCGTATATTGATATAATTTTATTTTTATTCTTGGCTGCTCTGTTTATATACGTAGCTGTCAATCTCTCAGAAATAGAGCTAGTTTAGCCTTCGCTATTGCATCTCTTGGCTTTAGGAGATCTATGACAGATAGCGGATCTAACTGCAATTCTTATTTTAACCAAGTTCGGGCTGGGGCGTGGTCTTGACATTCTAGTAACACTTGAGCAATGGTTTCAGCCTGATTGCAAGATGAACAAGTTATACCTTGTCATAGTGCTTTTTGTGACCGAGTGAGGCGTGAGATGGCAATTTCAATTTTCAATGATATCTGGTTCAGAAGTGATTATTTATAGGCCGCCCCATCTGGCAAGAATATTGCCGGGTGTGGCGTGTCAGACCGATATTAAAAATATACGCTCGGGAAAATTAATAGTTGAAGTGTCATCAAGCGAGGAAAGACTGTTGCTCACGTCACGTTTCATTTCAAAGACATGTGGTCGGTGAATTAGCGCTTGTCCGCTAGCCCGGACCAGTGTTGTCATGTTAAAGGTATCCTTAAGGCTAGTAGAATGTCAAACATTTTTGGGGAGTATTGCTATTATGTTACCACTATTCGGCAAGTTGACGTTCTTGATGACCCATGAAGACGCCGGGGTAGGATAGGTCTGAAGCGACCAATGCTTGCCGTAAGAGGCGACAAACGGGATCGGGTGGTCAGGCTCGCTGACTTGGTTGATGCATGTCATCGTATCCCAATTGCGTGGATCGATGCGCATGATGTAAATCACTGGAATGTCTGGTTCAGACTAGACCATTTATAGACCGACGTCACATAGCTGGAATAATGCTGAGTGTGGCGTGAACCGAACAAAGAAACAAAACTTTCTTGATTAATTTCCGTCTCTGTGAATTTGTTTTCCAAAATGCCTCTATTGACGATGTCATAAATATCGAAAATGCATTATAGCAGATAACAATAGGTACACCTGTCATCTTTCAACGTGCCCCAGACGTAGTGAGTATGAGTATGTTTCACGCCGCTTTTAGCAAGATTCCACCAATGTGACCGCGGGGGACACCATAAAATGGGCTTCACACATTGTACCCATGGAGGGACCTGGGTCTTCGGCGTAAACGCTTTAACCACAAGATTCTCGTTATCAACATGAAACTAAACTCGAAATCCGGATATCTCCTTTAATTACTTCGAGATAAGGTAACTCTACATTTTAAGAGAAGGACGTGGCTTAATCCACCAAACGGACATATCTGCCTCAGTAATACGATTGAACAACATGGTCAGTATTACTGAATGTTCTTTATTGTAAAGGTTTTAAATACTAAAGGTCAGACATACAAGTCTAAAACAGTCTTGTATAATAACATCCTATTGGCAATCCTTTTGGTCTATTGACTCTGAATATAGCCATAAAGTGACATGACCGGAACATTTACTTTGATAAATATATGTTACAAAGAACAGTAATATAAGCAAAAAGATATTACGTGAAACATTCACAATGTAAAGTACTAAAACAGTTCAATAAAAACATATATCATTTTGTTAATACAAATAAAATACGAGATATAGACTATACACTGGTCCACTGAAGAGGATAATCGGAATAAACTCCAAAAAAATATATATTAACAATATTGCCAGTCAAGATCCAACGAAACAGATTCCGATGCGTGTAAAAGACAAAATAGTTGTGAAAATTATATGAATAGATCACCCAAATACATTAAATCCGTGGATATTTTGTGCCTTGTAAAAGTATTTTATTCACATCAGGCATTGTATGTTCTGACAGTTCCACGTATAAGTGATCTACATATAGGGCACTTGCGCAGTGCCGGTGCGCACTCAGCACACGTGACAAGATGTCCGCATGGCAGGAAGACAACACAGCTACTTCTGTCCAGGCAGACCTTGCACGTGTTCTCATCTCGTAATGCGCGGTTCTCCTCCTTGATTTGATGTTGCAGGGAAGGGGGCACGGAGCGGGAGGACTCGGTACCTGGAGACAAAACACACATCTTGAATTATCAGATAGACGTAACTGTATCACTGAAGAATGGATACGTTATGAATGTATCTACGAATGTTAGACATGTGTCTGTGTTTCGAAGCAATGCTGCGTCTGTTTAAGATTTAAATTATAAGAGTGGACACTTCTGACATTTCTGATTCACAAGCCTAGAAACTGTTTCAATAAGGGAGCTAAGTCTCGGCGAATTAGAATGTGTGATTGACGTACCCGGTTTATGTTCACGTGGATGTCGTATAGATGACACAGTCGGTGTAGTCACAGACGTTTGCTGACTTGCGGTAGTGGAGTTGCGCAGAGGTGCCAATCTTGCGGGGAGGGACTGGGGAACTTCAGATACATGGTGTCTCTCCCGGGGGATATATGACATCCGGTGCCTCTCCTCGGGGACGTCTGATACCCGGGGCCTCTCCTCGGGGACGTCTGATATCCGGTGTCTCTCCTCGGGGACGTCTGATATCCGGTGTCTCTCCTCGGGGACGTCTGATATCCGGGGCCTCTCCTCGGGGACGTCTGATATCCGGTGTCTCTCCTCGGGGACGTCTGATATCCGGTGTCTCTCCTCGGGGACGTCTGACATCCGGTGTCTCTCCTCGGGCATGTCTGACATCCGCTGCCTTTCCTCGGGGACGTCTGACATCCGGGGCCTCTCCTCGGGCATGTCTGACATCCGGTGTCTCTCCTCGGCGACGTCTGACATCCGGTGTCTCTCCTCGGGCATGTCTGACATCCGCTGCCTTTCCTCGGGGACGTCTGATATCCGGGGCCTCTCCTCGGGGATGTCTGACATCCGCTGTCTCTCATCTGTTTCTTCAGACGCGATAACCAGTCTTTCAATCAACGCTTCCAATTGGACAGGATGCTGGTCTTAAAAAAACCAAAGGATTTATTTTACTTTAAAACACGATCTTTAAGGACATAATAATGTATGTTGGAAGTAAATGAAGAGCTCAAGCAATGAATGCTTATACACTGGTGTCCATGATGCCATTGAGTTTATAGATAACATATCGATACAACTTTATTTAAAACAAATAATCAACATTTACTTGATTTAATAATTTTGTTTTTGCATCAATGACTGTTAATACAGCGATCATCATCCACTCCAGTAAATGTAACTGTTGTGAATGTGGCTGCAGTGATGTGTTTCGTGTAGCTAAACCAAAAACTCGTTCCCAAAGAGCAGTTTTCTTTGCCTTGAAATATCCCAACATCTCCACAGCATATTTAAGAAGAGGTCAGAATCGTTTCAGTGTTCCAATCACAATCGTCTGGCTTTGTGAGTGAGTGAGTGAGTGAGTAAGGTTTTACGCCGCTTTTAGCAATATTCCAGCAATATCACGGCGGGGGACACCAGAAATGGGCTTCTCCCATTGTACCCATGTCGGGAATCAAACCCGGGTCTTCGGCGTGACGAGCGAACGCTTTAACAACAAGGCTACCCGACCGCCCCTTGGAGATGCACTGATACTAGGAGTGGTATTTCTCTACCTGTCACCCCTGCAGCACCGGGAACGTTGTAAGACTGGGACATCTCCGTCACCGCTCTCTCCACCATCTGTCGGGTGTACCCCATCTCCACCGCCCTCGCCACGACGGCCGCGTCTGTAAGGGAACAGTGTGGTATGAGTGAATGTTCTGTAATTCTTCCATTAGTTTTGGAGAACGACGTAAATTTGTTGATCATGTTTTCATTACCTATTTGTAATGGCATTACACAATTTCACAATACGGCATATTTATACATGCATGTGGAATGGGATATTGTAGAGTCTATATGTAGATAGATCATTTAGTTTCCCAATACGGCATGTTTACACATGTACATGGGATGGGGCATTGCAGTGTCTCCAGAAAGATCATTTTGTTTCATACACCCAACATAAAAATATTGTGTGTGATGTAATCCTTTTCTTGTTAAAAGTGAGAATTTTTGAGATTGTTCATTCTAGGTAATCAGGTGAAGACAAAGCTTGTACTTGCTACATATTTTAACTCTAAACAGCGCACTCCACAAGCTGTCATATTGTCATCGTGTAAAGGTCACGTCAACGTGATACATACTCAGTGATGTAGCGGGTCTGTGACTGCTGTGGGTATTGTTTACTGTAGGCTGGCGAGATGCCTGTAAGAAAAACCATAAGAAACAATGAACTGACATGGATTGAATTTCAAATAAGTGATTTTTAAAAGAGAACAAATCAGTTACAGCATGACATTGCAGGGAGCTACTGGGGTGTCATAGTTGTTTAATGTGAATGAGTCGAATGAAAAGATCATCTGGACATTATTTCAGTTTGGCCATGTAGGTGAACCCCCCCCCCCAAAAAAAACAAAAAAAAAACAACAAAACAAACAAACCCAAAAAACAAAAACAAAAACAAAACAACAACAACAACAACAACAACAACAACAACAACAACAAAAGCAAAAAAACGCAGATCACATACATTAACCACTTTCATGAAACCAACGAAGACTGGCATGAGGCTGTTAGAATAATGATCATTCAGAGCAACTCCTGGTTTCAAACTCACGGTCAACCGTTCCTTGTCCAGGTCAGTGGCAGCGGCGCCTTACACAACTTGGTCACCAATGTCCCCATTCAGACGGAAATAGACTCGTGAAGACCCAGGTTAGAATAGTCTCCAGGAACCAATACTTGTCGTAAAGAAGCGACTATATGCTTGTCGTAAGAGGACTAATGGGATCGGGTGGTCAGGCTCGTTGACTTGGTTGATGCATGTCATCGTATCCCAATGGTGTGGATCGATGTCCATGATGTCTGGAGTGTGGCGTTATACAAGATACAAACAAATCAGATGGAAACACCCTTACCTTGTTTGTCAGCGCCTGTATGACAAAGTTATCTCCCTTCAATCTGCGGATGTAGCTACAGGATGACCTCCAGCGCACGTGCTCCACCCAGGGGTCATCCCCCTCTTCCCAAGTCTTCAGACCGACACCACAGTAGAAACACCGCACACAGTCGGAGTAGCCTGCAATTAGGATTTACTTAAAACTTTAGTAAACCCTCTCGTAACCTTTCAAACGAGTTTACCCCACGGTCCTAATTTTGCTAATTCAAACAAACTGGTTGCCCTAAATACATAAAGTCAATCTGAAAATCGGCACCAACTAAACCGAAAACTAGACTGCTCCTAACTGAAAATTTCCACAGGGCGATGGAGACAAGATCTGGTAAGATCTTTACTATCTAAAATGTACTTTTGTAAAATTTTGTCTGTTTGTTGTTTAACGCCGCACTCAGCAATATTCCAGTTATATGACGGCGGTCTGCTAATAATCGAGTATGGACCAGACAATCAAGTGATTGACATCATGAGCATCGATCCACGCAATGGGATATGATGACATGCATCAACCAAGTCAGCGAGCCTGACCGCCCGATCCCGTTAGTCGCCTCTTACGACAAGCATAGTCGCCTTTTACGGCAAACATGTGTTGCTGGAGACCTATTCTACCCTTTTTGTAAATGTAAATTGAGCAAAGGGATCGACAATATTCTTAGGATGGCCAGGGATTAAAAAATATATAATTAATTCGAGAAGAGAACTGAAAAAAATAATTATTGTACCAAAAATGTTCTCTGGACAATACTGGATGTCCTGGCCAATATGTGACAAATGAAAATAAAATGAACATGAAAATTGAAAATTGACTGAAAACATTCTTCAACAGGCATCTTTACTAATCACAATTGTGAAATATTGTTTAAGTATATAAATGGGTTTATGGCATCTACAGGGGTTCAACGTTAAACTTTGGCTCCTTATCTCGTCACTATATGGTTGATGTCGATGTGGAGTGTAATTCACTCCACTACATATATCTTGGGACCCTACCTGCATAGAAGAAGCCTGCAGTAGCGAGGACCTGTGGGTCCTGTACGTGAGACGTGTTCCAGGCCCTGTAACTGTCTAGCCTGCTCTGGATGTCCTTGTAAAGAGGATGCACAGCAGTGCTCATGTCCAGGGAGGATTCAGACACAACAGGTGCTGCTTCTGCTGCTGCTGCTGCTCCTATCTCTGTAGTAGTTGGTGGTAATGTATCTGTTGTTGTTACATTATTACTTCCAGAATACTCCCCTAAGATACCATATATAGTGCTTCCATTTGAATCTGAGGATAAAGGTATATTTCGAGGTTCATTTCTGTTCAGATGTGGACATTCAGGGGAGATAACCCTGTGTAGGACATCCGGTTTGTCCATTATCTGCCAACCTGTGTGTGACTTCCTACAGCTGTAGCAGCGAGCCTCGTCTTCGCGACCTGTAGCATAGAATCCTGACTGCGCCAGCCTCATGGGCGAGGCATGGACGGGTGTCCCAGAGAAGGACTGCAGTCTCCGAATCTCGTGACACATCTCCTCCTCCACGGGCACCTGTCCCTCCATCTGTACCCTCCCCAGATAGGTCGTCAGTGATGTTGTGAAGGGCTGGGCCATCAGCTCGGGCACTGACAGATACTGGGGCTGGATTTGAAATAGACTAGAAATAACTCTTTCTATTTTCTCAGAAAGACTGTCAAAATATTTCTCAACTGTTCTCATAATGTAATGTCTACTTAATTGTTTGAGCTCGCCAGTATTAGAAGGATGTGTCGGTGTATGTCTTTCACGTGTGGGGCGTATCTTGCACTTATCTGTACTCAGCTGATGTTCAATGGACGAACACAATGAATTATCACATTGTCCATCGATATAATTTAGAAATGTATATTCATGTGTTTGAGAGGAATAAGCATGTAGCAGATTACACACCACAAGCAACAGACGAATACAACCCACATCTCTTGGTTTCTTTCTTGCTGACTTTCGTACATAAGAATAACCACTTCTGCATTCTATTTCACCCGACATCTTGTCATGATGATCGTTTCGATTTTGTGTTTTGAAAGAACCGCATCTTTGTAAGTGTTCTTGTGTCATCTGTAAATGGTTAGTTGATGATTGACCGAGGCAAATACAGGCTACGATCACTACACTTACCACAGCTGTGGTAGTTAATGACGTTGATCGGAAATCGTTGCTGACTGAGTCCATGACGTTGACGTTATACATACGTCCTTGTGTCCTGAATGGAGAATAAGAACACCTATTAATATAGTTGGAAATAACCGTCGCGTTACACAAGCTGGTATCAAATATATGATAACATTCTTCAAAATATAAATAACATTATAAAAAAACGGCGACTCTCTAGATTCTGGGATTACATACCTTTCGATACTGAAGGCAAATAGATTGTCCCTTACTCCGAGTCATCATAAGTAATTACTCCTTGACAACAAACCTCTAACAACCGATTGTGACATATATATTATTGTCAAAATAGAAAATGTGGGTTTGTATATATAAATACAGAATATAGCTACACAGTATAACCACGCACATGGAACCATCCTGTAGACGTTTGTGTGAAAGACGTGATATTGCTGCTGTGGCACACTCACTCACTCACTCACTCACTCACTCACTCACTTACTCACTCACTCACTCACTCACTCACTTACTCACTCACTCACTCACTCACTCACTCACTCACTTACTCACTCACTCACTCACTCACTCACTCACTCACTCACTTACTCACTCACTCACTCACTTACTCACTCACTCACTCACTCACTCACTCACTCACTTACTCACTCACTCACTCACTCACTCACGCACTAATATACCTTGGTCCTTCATGAAAGAAACTTAGTTCATATGTTTATCTTAAATACCATTAATACAGTCAATTTTGATAAAACGATTACAGTGTTTGAAGATTATAAAACAATTTCTATAATGTATGAACAACTCGTGAGGGAACATACCTTTCACGTGGCTAAGCTGGTCGGTTATAAGTTATGCCATATCATGTACTGTTCGAGAACGATACATCATTTCTAAATATAGAAATCGGTTTTCCCAACATCCGCAGTTAATTTCGTAGCATTATAACGATTACTAAATACAGTCATGCATAGAGATAAACTTCACAAGCATGTATCAAAAGAAGGCTGTCGCATAGATAGATACAACGTTGACTTTGAACTTATTTACTCCTGGCAGCGAGAGCATTTGTTTACCACGATAGAGAGGCAGAAGGACGAACCTGTTAGGGACAACTGTGTATTGATCTAGCTATACTGTTGACTGTTGAACCCCGCGTATTTGAAGACGATACTACGTCTGCAGACAATGTGACTGGTGCTGGTCGACTCGTGATAAACAAACAGGTAGACTGTGCCAGGATCACCCAAACCCTCTACAGGTTAGTAATGCTGAAGGATGTTTTACTACATCACACTGAAACAGAATCCGATCTCGACACATATGATACTCACTGGGATATATATAGTGTCATGCTACATCGAAACCTGACACCCGAGAGTGGGTTATTGTCCCTTTGTAAACACCCATCCTCTCTTTATGTAAAGGATAAGAACAGAATATAGCAAACACCCCCGACTAGTACACGTGGCCCCCTTCACTGTGCCCTTCCTCATGGAGACGCCATTCTACTTTGTGCATCACACAGGTTATGTGTGTTTGCTGCGTCTGGTCACACACACGTATCAATGTGAATATTTCCTAGAGTAGGATTTTATATAGCATTACGAGAGCTAAGGAGATACATTCCTTTATTTACAAGAAGGACGACTACACCTTTCTAATAGTCAACTTTCCCTTCATATCGAGCAAAATCCCAGCACTTGATATACTGAGTCTCTAATAAACGTCTATAGTACATTCGGTATTATTTATATCTAATAGATAATATAATATCCATGTCATCTATATCCATATTGGGTGTACATCTGAAATGTGTGTATAGCCTCTATTTTCAAAATGGCTGTGTAGCTAATACCATCTATACAAACAATGGATGTAAAGTCATTATCATCTGTATCGAAAACGGACGTATAGCGGATGTAATTTATTACCAAAATGGATGTACAAACCATGGATGTAACGTCATTATCATCTGTATCGAAAACGGATGTATAGCCGATGTAATTTATTACCAAAATGGATGTACAAGCCATGGATGTAAAGTCATTATCATCTGTATCGAAAACGGATGTAAAGCCGATGTAATTTATTGCCAAAATGGATGTACAAACCATGGATGTAAAGTCATTATCATCTGTATCGAAAACGGATGTAAAGCCGATGTAATTTATTGCCAAAATGGATGTACAAAACATGGATGTAAAGTCATTATCATCTGGATCGAAAACGGATGTAAGGCCGATGTAATTTATCTCTTATGAATTTTTTTATTAGGCATAATACGTTGCACAGAGACCACTTATCGGTGAACAGAGCGGTCATGTCTAAAAATAGAACTGGGAATCCCACATATTTCACAATACATGCACATAACCTTAAAAGGTGATTGAGCGGAGGATACTGAGAGGAGTGGGTCCGTCTCCTGCACAGGAACTCGATGATAGCTTGCATAACATAATATATTCGTATAACAAAAATACACCCCTCTTTCTATGTATATAGAGGGGTGTGATTTTTTTCTATAGGAATATATTATGTTATACATGCTATCATCGAGTTCCTGTAGTCTCCCGCTGTGTATAGACTCAGTATGGCAGATTGTATGGTAATATATCATTAGTCATTAGATTTTGTGAAATTACTGGTATCAACTGATACTGTATTCTAACTGCTTCGCCCACTCTCATGTGTCACTCTAACAAAATAGAGGTGTTTCGGCTATACATTACCCCAATAGATGACGATTAGAATACGATAAATGTACGTACGTGCTGTACGTTGGACGATCCGGTCACAAATGGACACTCCTGTTGTAACGCGGATACATACATGTATATCTTACACGAAATATCTTAAAATTATTTCATAATGTACTGAAATACACTTATCTTCAAGCAGAGTCGATTGTACAGTTCCTGCTATATCATGAGCATGTGTTTATGAATCACTATCAGGAAGTGCCAACTTGTGCTGATACCAATGTTCTCGAAAGTAACTCGGGGTATTTACGATTGTTTGTGCTGTTCTCTGTCAAATAAACATAATCATACAACCGACTTTTTTTTGCAGAGATCTCTTATGAATTTTAAAAAGGTTTGGGCGCGTTAATTTAGAGTGAGTGAATATGGTTTTACGACGCTTTGAGCAATATTCCAGCAATATCACGGCGGGGGACACCAGAAATGGGCTTAACACGTTGTACCCATGTCGGGAATCGACCCCGAGTCTTCGGCGAAACGAGAGAACGCTTCTACCACCAGGCTACCCGACCGGTCCTTTTATTTAGAAGATACATATATACACTTCCTGGTCTAATGCGAAATTCGTTACATTAAACAATTGAAGTTATAAAAGTTATGTTTTATTTAACTCATGTCCCGTACATATATGTAAGTGTAGGACACATGTTACCTCGAAAATCATGGATATATCATATTTTTCTATGCTGGTATGTGGTTTGTTTGTTTGTTGCACTCAGCAATATTACAGCTATATGACGGCGTCTGTAAATAATCGAGTCTGGACCAGACAACCCAGTGATTGAACATCGATCAACGCAATTGGGATTGATGACATGCATCAACCAAGTCAGCAAACGTGACCACCCGATGCCGTTGGTCGCCTCTTACGACAAGACAAGCACAGTCGCCTTTTACAGCAAGCATGGGTTTTTAAAGACCTATTCTGCTCCGGTCCAACGACTGTGAAGATATCTCTAGATGTGATGTTAATGGTTGATGTCTTATGATTAAGGAAGGGTTTTGTCAGTTTCATGCATGTAGAGATATCACTGAGAGTGAAATATCACAAGCCATCTGCATTACACATGAACGGTTACTTTGTTCATTTACTAAATATTACCATTTATTGTTAAACATATATATGAACTTGTATTTTATACTTGCACTATATCAGATGTTTGTCTTAAAGGTCTTATTAGGCCTTTGCGTTAAAATATGATCGTGTTCCAAGCTCATATAGGCCGATATTATTTTCAATTCAGGAACAATTTACAGGTTATTAGCTATTTTTTTTATACAAATGAACTGACTTCCTGAGTACAGATGGTCTTACAAAAGATGTTTATTTTCAGATACATTAACGGAAGAAGCGAATAGTAGAATACACGAGACCAGGGATGACTGAAGATGGATGCTGGCCTGCATTATACCAATGAGGACATCCGAAACATCCCCAGCATGCTGAGGGATTTGGATGTCCAAGACATACAAGCAGATGCCGACTGTCTTCCTCTCCAGGAGAGATGCGCGCTATGCTTCGTCCAGGGACGCGGGGACCCGAAACACCGGGAATACCGCCAGATGAGCAGGAGGCGAGAGTCGTTTGGCGGAATCGGTGTCGGTGGCCATAGCCCACTCTACCTGTCTGAGACGGGGCTGTTCAGGTCACGTAAGTGTTGCCTCAGTAAACAGTAGGGGTACAGCCCTCAGCAGCTGCGTCACTATCAAGACCAAATATGCAGAAAGTTGGAGTGACGTTGTCATTCAGACAGGTTCCAATGAAACCAAGCCATAGTTTTCAATGGCAATTCTACCATGATGTTCAAAAGTCTGTTCTTTTATGTATTTTTGTTTATTTGTTGCATTTCATATTGTTTTTACAAAACAGAAAAACAGTGACTTCCATGTTAAAAAAAATGTGTATGGCATGATGACCAATATTTATAGAATCTGTCTGAATTCCCACTCCTAAGTGCTGTACATTTGGAGATGAAGTGGCTCTGCTTCAGTTCTGTATCTTTACATGAGAAAAGCGTTTTTGGCAAAGAATAATTATAATATTTAATTGGTCATTACTTTTGAATTGGTATCCAAGCAAAACATATCGTTTGGTGATATTTCCTTTGATTTGAGAGCTGGTATGGAGCCAAAGTTCCAGTGCTGTCCAGATCGTTTTTACTTGGCTGCAATCCCAAAACAAATTTTCAGTCGTTTCTATGTGTGTGACACAGAGGCTACAAGTTCCATCTAATATACAAGTTGTACCGTCTGTGTTCTGTGTTCTGCTTTGTCGGCTAATCTACGCCATGTCACCAACTGAATCAATTATTTGTATAGAATCGGAATCGTACAAAGGACAATGTGTCTATGTTATTTACAATACAAAGATGATCACTGAAGCTGAAATCAGCAACTGCATCTCGTACAGGGTGTCTCTTTAAATATTGAAACATGTGACGTGTGGCGTCCAGAGTTACGTCCCTTCGCTGATCTTCACCCAGTCAAAATACGATATTATATATATTGAGTAATTACGATCTAATCTCGACGTGTTATGTCTCTGTGAATACTGGTAACTTGAGATGAGTTCGATGTACGTGGACCTAGACGGTGTGCACATACCAAACCTCTTGCATTCGGGTATATTGTAATCTTAACAGGTGATGTGGTATACTAAAACTACATATTTGGCAGGTATAATGCGGTATGCTGAATACGAAAGTATTATTCATAACTGTACACATTTTGAACAATCGTGTTATGATAGGAAAATTTAACAGACATTGTCTTTTTTCCTCCCAACTGTGTATATATCGGTACTGACAAGCTTATGGGTTTCGTATGTGTGTTGGGATTATTGACTTGATAAGGATGTGGGCATGGTGATTGTGGGAGAAACCCGCTGTTGTTCGATTTTACTAATCGCTGTTTACGCTACTGGTTAAAATGTCACGTTTGCCTCGACGTAGGTTACCTGGAGTTATTATGCTTGTATTTCTAGAAAAGTTCCGGGACAATACTTGGACTTCCTGTATACGTACAACCCTTGGTTTGGGATCTGTTAGGGTTGGTTAATTGTAAAATGACTTTTTGTAACACTTTCCTGCCAGTGCTGACTATAGACTCGAAGACTGATCTCACTGAAAGTTCAACATATGATATTTACTGCCATTGCAAGCCCTTGCTGGAAACAGAGGTATATCTTATATATCACACAAATATATCCTGCAAAATCTTCGGAACAAGTTTTAGACTAGGACTTAATGACATCATTGAATAGAAAACACCAAGAATTTAAATTGTTGTAACAGTTTGGAAGATGAAGTTCTTGTCATGTGCATTTGTACTATATATGATTGGTTGGTTAACGCCGCACTCCAACATTCCAGCAATATGATGGTGATCTGTAAATAATCGAGTTTTGACCAGACAATCTAGTGTTTGACATCATGAGCATCGACCTACTCAATTGGGATACGGTGGCATGCATGAACTAAGTCGGAGAGCCTGACCACTCGATCCTGTTAGACGCCTCTTAAGACAAACATGGGTTGCTGATGACCTATTCTACCCCTTATCTTCACGTGTTCGTGCTGCATATAACGACATGAAATTCAAAGAAAGTTTTCTTTCAATAATTATTTTCCATTCTTTCCCTCCTTGTTGATAAATAATGATAAATCAATATACAAGCATGTTGCGCTATTTATCCATAATGTGTGTATATTGCGAAGTAAATAAAAGCTTGACTTTAAATATGTTAATATCATAATATACACGTGTGCAATATTATTATGTGTACCATTATAAATAAGTAAATATTCCGGGGTAGAATAGGTCTTCAGCAACCCATGCTTGCCGTAAAAGGTGACTATGCTTGTCGTAAGAGGCGACTAACGGGATCGGGTGGTCAGGCTCACTGACTTGGATGATGCTCGTCATCAGTCCCAATTGCGTGGATTGATTCCCATGATGACAATCACTGGATTGCCTGGTCAAGACTCGATTATTTACAGACCGCCGTCATATAGCTAGAATATTGCCGAGTGCGGCGTTAAACGACAAATCAACCAATCAACCATCAATACGTCTTGGCCATTGGTCTTTCGTACTATAAACAATTGAATTGACTATATGGTATGGGTAGTCCACCTATCGCCCCTACCCTACGCCCCAATTCCCAGTATGTTACCCAGAAATTACAGACCAGTGAACAAAGTACTGTACTATTGCGCTGCATTGTGAAATAATACAACTCATTATAATAAGCTCAACGCTCACGTTTGATCATGACTCACTTATTATTTTATAATTGCTCGCAAATGTTAATGGTTGTTATATCCAGAAACCGGGAGTCTAACCTGCTTCCAATGCGGCCAGGTTCTGAAAGTGATGGCGGGGGAGGATCCTTTGTACAAACACGTGGATCTCTACCGGAACTGCAGCCATGCCTGTAGAATGCTGGGAAGGCGACCTAGATCGGGGGTGAGTTGCGTTAAGGGCATTGTGTTTCCTCCACATTCAGATCACTGGGTGCGTGTGTACAGTGTCATCCACATTGTTGGTAGGTCATTTAAACGGTTATCAAACTTACCTCTTGCTATATTTGCGTCAACTATGTACATATTTTTGAATATATATAAATATACATGTTTACTACTATGGTCTATTTTTCTCATTAAATATCAATTTGTGGGAATAACTAACGCGTTTCTTTCTAAACACAAGTATTATCTTTAAGAATTACGAGTTTTTGTCATCCCAACCCTAAATAAATCAATAATTAACTTGACTATACTAGTACGTGATATGAACAATATTCAATTATCACTCAACTATCGTTCAAAGGTGCTCTGGTGCTGTAGGATGTATATTTGTATCTTTGATATAAACTTAACGATCATGTCATGAGTTCGCGTTTTCATTAGTATTACAAAACCTAACTGAAAATGGTACTGATGACTAATGTGAATGTATAGTACAGAATGCTGGTTATGAAATATTTTATGAATTTCTGGTATTATTTTGTAATGCTGCCCAAAACAGTAGGAGGTAGAATGTCTGATACCTGATTGGATACATGACTTCTTAATTCTCTTATCAATTAGTGGTTCTAACCCAATTTCGGCGTTAAACAACAAACAAAACAAGCTTGCTCATACCAACTGATGTCAAATGAACATTTTATATACTCGAATTAATGTTTTTCCATTAAGTAGATATTTTAGCTTCCTCGTGAAGTTTATCATTTTCATTAATGATGCTATCAACGTTACAAACATATTTACCATTAGCCATCGTGTTATTTAATACTGTTTTCCTTTCTTTTCAATATTTTACAAAAATCTAAACTACCATAACCAAGATCCCCCCAATAACCTTTATTGTTACCTCCACAACCCAACTTTGCCATTTGTTACCTGGCTTGACACAAACTCAACAGGAGTTGTCCCCCTTATATCTATCTTTCTGCTTAAACTCAATCCACTCTAGATCTGTTACCACTCGCCCTTAGACGAAAAGACACAGTGACTTTTTGAACAGATTGATACACAATCATTGCCATATATATACACATAAAAAAAGTGAAGCACCCCCCAGAATTTTTTTTGTATAGTAAATAAGAATCACGAAAGAATTAGAGAAAGCATTATATTTTTAAAGAGCAATCATCTGAGAACAAGCAAGACAAAACAATTTTGAGCAAGAATTAAATTTTAATAGAGATATGGTTGCCCAAACACCGGTACTGTTTTTACCACAACATAACACCCTCTATAAGTATAGGGGCGGTCGGGTAGCCTAGCGGTTAAAGCGTTCGCTCGTCACGCCGAAGACCCGGGTTCGATTCCCGATATGGGTACAATGTGTGAAGCCCATTTCTGGTGTCCCCCGCCGTGATATTGCTGGAATAATGCTAAAAGCGGCGTAAAACCATATTCACTCACTCACTCTATAAGTATAGCACTGTTAATCTTGAACAACGATAAATTATTGCACATGATGAATAAAAATATGTGTAATAACCTCCATTAATGACATTCGCGTGTCAAAAAGTTTAATAACGGGTGGGGCCACCACATGCCCGGATGACAGCCTCGACCCTTCTCGTCATCCCTCCAGTCAGACGTCGGATCGTCTCAAGGGGAAATAGCGCCCATTCGTGATGCAAAGCTGCTGCCAATTCTTCCAGATTGTGTGGAGGAGGGTCCATTGCCTGCACTCTACGCCCAAGAATGTGCTCTATGGGGTTAAGATCTGGACTCATTGCAGCCCAAGGTAGAGTTGCAATGGCGTTGTTTGCCAAATATGCAGTCACAGCTCTTGAACGTGGGGTCTAGCGTTATCGTCCATGAACAGGGGTCTTGATGCAAGAGAGTGGTTGACAAAATTGGGAACAACAACTGGTTCCAGAACTCCCCGGATGTAACGTTCACCATTGAGATTGCCCCTTATAGTCACACGGTCTAGCTTGCAATCGTGGGATATGCACCCCCATATCATCACAGAACCACCACCAAACGGAACAGTTGGTTTAATGTTCTGGGGGTGTATGCTGTACCTTGGTGCCTCCACACACTCGTTCGACCATCATTTACATGCAGCTGAAACCTGCTTTCATCTGACCAATGGATACGTTTCCATGCTCTGAGGTTCCACCCCATTGTAATCGCAGTCTCCGATGTACCAGGTGGCGTTTGACGACTCTTCGGACCCTCATTCCAGCAGTTCTTAAACGATTCCGCAATGTTTGGCAAGACAGACGTCTATGGGGTAACCAATTAAGCCTCAGGAAGGTGCTCGTCGCAAATGAATTTCTTCGCACTAATCGCAGTAATATCCTGTTTTCACGTCCTGACGTCACAGGAGGGCGTCCTGTACGTGCCAGGTCCTTTACTGAATTGGTTTGGGCGTGTTTTCGCACTAGTCTGCTGATTACTGAGTACTGGTAATCCAGTTGACGTCCATTCGCCCTGAAAGACATCCCTGCGGCATGCATACCAATGATTCTCCATCTAAGTGCTTCACATATTCTCCTTCTTGCCTTTTCAGACTTGACGATTACACAAAACAGTTTACACTGTTTTCAGTGCAATTATTTGATTCGCGAACATAGTTTCTTTTGCTGAGTGCTAGGGATGCATGATACACGTGCAAAACACGGGATATTGGGACGTCACCATCACGCATCAAGGTCACATTATTCGGACAAAACAACATTAATATCGTAATTAGTATTGCCATCAACATTAAGCATTATGTTAGTGTATTATCATACATAATATTAGGGGGCGC
Organism: Haliotis rufescens; assembly: GCF_023055435.1. Taxonomy (NCBI): domain Eukaryota; kingdom Metazoa; phylum Mollusca; class Gastropoda; order Lepetellida; family Haliotidae; genus Haliotis; species Haliotis rufescens. The sequence goes on from NW_025964223.1 coordinate 17,767,800, forward strand.
TTAACATTTTTTTATGTGTATATGTCCTTATCATACAATCAGTTGTGAAGATTCATTTAAAAACAGAAATCGATGCCATTTTAAAAGATGCACTGTGACACTACATGTAAGTTTTAGGTACGTATATGGTTACCGTGGCTGTTGTTGCAGACAGATGTGCCGGCACCCCCGTCGATGATTACCGTGGCGGCACGACGTCGGCTGTTTTCGGAGTAAACAACATTCCAAGGCCACATCTTCCATTCCTAATTACATATCGATGCCCTGTTTATGTGAAAAACATTCAGTGAATCTGTGACAAATACATGGGTATAAATTGGATATTTTTTTATTTTTTTATTTCATCCTGGGTATGTTTTAGCAGATCCTTTTGAACCTTAGAACCCTGAAAATCCCAGATATTAATAATATCGATTTAGGAGTGACAGTTGCTTGAAATGGACTTTCATAATATGTACACATTGACCGAAACAAGTATCGGGGTTCTGCTTTCCGGTGTTGTCATTCTGCCTCATATAAATTAAAAAAAGTCAACGCCAGAGAATAGTGAGTCTCGATTATCTGCAAAAAAAATGGAAAAGACCGTTTGGCGTAAAAGGAAAAGTAGTGGTAATAAATGATAGGAATAGGTCACGGAAAATCGATGATGGAGTCAGCAAAGTATATTTCTCAGATGCGAGATGACTGTTAAGATTATAATTGTTAGTCGTAGACGCGTCCCGTGCGGATGATTGCCACAATGCCTGTCTTGCCGCGCCACCAATACGTGAGATGTGTCTCGGGAGTGAACCACAGATTGGGTAGATATTTGCCCGAGGGTCTCTAGGATTCAATCACCAGTTTAACAGCACTGTACCACGTTTGAGGGCCTGCTATTTTAGCCACAGAAGACATGCCCTGACTCCTTATTCTCAGACGTTGACGTTATATATTTGTGATAAATTATCATAGACTCTAATGTTCATTTTACTAGAATTAGAGCTTCTCCGCTCATTGTATCTGCATCTGAAATATGTACGCTTTACTCCTTTGTCCTGCTAATAAAGAAATGTCTGTACGTTGTTTTTTGGTTTTTGTTGCAAGGGGCGCCTGACATACGTACATAATTGTCATCTGCTAGGACACATGCTATTTATTCAATGCGTTATCCTTACCACAATCCTACCCGTCGGGTTCCAGTAACCCATGGTTTGATCTGGGACAGCGTAGAGTCCCAGTAACCCATTGTTTAATGTGGACAGTGTAGGGTCCCAGTAACACACGGTTTGATCTGGGACAGCGTTGGGGCCCAGTAACCCATGGTTTGATCTGAGACAGCGTAGAGTCCCAGTAACCCATTGTTTAATGTGGACAGTGTAGGGTCCCAGTAACACACGGTTTGATCTGGGACAGCGTTGGGGCCCAGTAACCCATTGTTGGATCTGAAACAGCGTACTCTCCTAGTAAGACATGGTTTGATCTGGCACAGTGTAGGGTCACAGTAACACGGTTTGATCGGGGACAGCGTAGGGTTACAGTAACCCTTGTTTGGTCTAGGAAAACGTAAGGTCCCAGTAGCCCATGGTTGGATCTGGGACCGCGTAGGGTCCTAGTAAGACATGGTTTGATCTGGGACATTGCGGGATCCCAGTAACACACGGTTTCATCTGGGACAGCGTAGGGTACCAGTAACCGATGGTTTTATCTGACACAGCGTAGGGTCCCAGTAACACATTGTTTGATCTTGGACAGTGTAGGGTCCAAGAAACACATGGTTTCATCTGGGGCAGAGTAGGGTCCCAGTAACACATTGTTTGATCTGGGAACGCGTAGGATCCAAGTTAGGCATGGTATGATCTTGGGCAGCCTAGTGTCCCAGTAAGGCATGGTTTGATCTGAGACAGCGTAGGGTCCCAGTAACCCATGGTTTGATCTGAGACAGTGTAGGGTCCCAGTAAGGCATGGTTTGATCTGTGACAGTATAGGGTCTTAGTAACCTATGGTTTGATCTGGGAGAGCGTAAGGTCCTAGCAACGCATGGTTTGATCTGGGACAGTGTAGGGTCCCAGTAACAAATGGTTCGAACTGGGACAGCGTAGGGGCTCAGTAAAACATGGTTGGATCTGGGACAGTGTAGGGTCCCAGTCAACATTGTTGGACCTTAGACAGCGTATGGTCTCAGTAACACATTGCTTGATTTGGAACAGCGTTGTGTCCCAGTAAGTTAAGGTTTGATCTGGCACAGCATAGGGTCCCAGTAACCAATAGCTTGATCTAGGACAGCGTAGGGTCCCAGTAACACATGGTTGGATCTAGGACAGCATAGGGACCCAGTAACCCAAGGTTGGATCTGTGAAAGCGTAGGATCCCATAACACATGGTTTGATCTGAGACAGCGTAGGGTGCCAGTAACGCATGATTTCATCTGGGACAGCGTAGGGTCCCAGTAGCCCATGGTTGGATCTGGGACAATGTAGGGTCCCAGTAACACATTGATGGATCTGAGACAGCGTAGGGTCCCAGTAACAAATGGTATATTTTGGACAACGTAGGGTCCCAGTAACCCATGGTTTGATCTGGGACTGCGTGGGGTCCAAGTAAAACATGGTTGGATCTGGGACAGTGTAGGGTCCCAGTAACACATTGTTGGATCTTAGACAGCGTATGGTCACAGTAACACATTGCTTGATTTGGAACAGCGTTGTGTCCCAGTAAGTTAAGGTTTGATCTGGCACAGCATAGGGTCCCAGTAACCCATAGTTTGATCTGGGACAGCGTAGGGTCCCAGTAACACATGGTTAGATCTGGGACAGAGTAGGGTTCAAGTAACACATTGTTTGATCTGTGAAAGCGTACGGTCCCAGTAACACATGGTTGGATCTAGGACAGCATAGGGACCCAGTAACCCAAGGTTGGATCTGTGAAAGCGTAGGATCCCATAACACATGGTTTGATCTGAGACTGCGTTGGGTCCTAGTTAGGCATGGTTTTATCTTTGGCAGCCTCGTGTCACAGAAAGGCATGGTTTGATCTGAGACAGCGTAGGGTCCCAGTAACGCATGATTTCATCTGGGACAGCGTAGGGTCCCAGTAGCCCATGGTTGGATCTGGGACTATGTAGGGTCCCAGTAACACATTGATGGATCTGAGACAGCTTAGGGTCCCAGTAACAAATGGTATATTTTGGACAACGTAGGGTCCCAGTAACCCATGGTTTGATCTGGGACTGCGTGGGGTCCAAGTAAAACATGGTTTATTCTGGGACAGCGTAGGGTCCCATTACACATGGTTTTATCTGGGACAGAATAGGCTCAGAGTAACACATATTTTGATCTTGGACAGCGTCGGGTTCCAGTAACACATGGTTGGATCTGGGACGGAGTAGGGTCCTAGTAACCCATGGTTTGATCTGGGAGAACGTTTAGTCCTAATAAGGCATGGTTGGATCTGGGAAAGCGTAGGGTTCCAGTAACCCATGGTTTGATCTGGCACAACGTAGGGTCCCAGTGACACGTTGTTTGATCTGGGAAGGCGTAGGGTCTCAGTAACACATTGTTTGATCTGGGAAGGCGTATGGTCACAGTAACGCATTGTTTGATCGGGGAAGGTTTAGGGTCACAGTAACACATGGTTTTATCTGGGACAACGGAGGGGCCAGGGAAGACATTGTTTGATTTGGGAAGGCGCAGGGTCCCAGTAACACATAGTTTTACCTGGGACAGCGTAGGGTCCCAGTAAACCATGGTTTGATCTGGAGCAACATAGGGTCCCAGTAACACATGGTTGGATCTGGGAAAGCATAGGGTCCCATAACCCATGGTTTGATCTTGGGCAGCATTGTTGGATCTGAGACAACGTAGGGTCCCGGTAACATATTGTTGGATCTGAGACAGCGTAGGGTCCCAGTAACGCATGGTTTGCTCTGAGACAGCATAGGGTCCCAGTCACTAATTGTTTGATCTGGGACAGCGTAGGGTCCAAGTAACCCATGGTTTGATCTGGGATAGAGTAGGGCCAAGTAACACATTGTTTGATCTGGGACGGCGTAGGGCCACAGTAACACATTGTTAGATCTGGGAAAGCATAGAGTCCCATAACCCATGGTTTAATCTTGGTCAGCATAGTGTCCTAATAAGATCTGGGACAGCGTAGGGTCCTAGTTAGGCACGGTTTGGTCTGGGACAGTGTAGGGTCCCAGTAACAGACGGTTTGATCAGGGACAGCGTAGGATCCCAGTAACACATGGTTTGACCTGGGACAGTGTATGGTCCCAGTAACAGACGGTTTGATCAGGGACAGCGTAGGGTCACAGTAACACATGGTTTCATCTGGGACAGCGAAGGGTCCTAGTAAGGCATGGTTTGATCTGGGACAACGTAGCGTCCATTTAAGGCATGGTTTGCTCTGGGGCAGCGTAGGGTCCTAAAAAGGCATGGTTTGCTCTGGGGCAGCGTAGGGTCCTAAAAAGTCATTGTTGGATCTGAGACAGTGCAGGGTCCAAGTAACGCATGGTTTGATCTGTCGAGCAATATGTAGCCGGGCGTTGTCATGTTGAAACGTAATACCTGGGCCATGACGACGAAAAACGGTAGAACAACAGGGCCGCGGTAGCGCTGTCAATACAGATTTCCCTCTACCACTATCAAACGTGTCCTCTGTCTTGCTGTAATCCCACCCCATTCCATAACGCTGCCGCCCCCGAACCGATCTTCTTCCATGACACAATGATTGACGTAACGTTCACCTCGATGTCGATACACTCGAATCCCTCAATCGCTGTGGCTGAGGTGAAAACGAGACTCGTCAGTGAATAGAACTTGTCCACACTGCATGACCGTCCAGCGTAGACGCTGTCTGCACCAGTGTACACGTGCTTGACGGTGGTTTCCTGTCAAAATGGGACGTCTGTCGGGTCTTCTGGGGACAATCCCTGCACATCTGAGGCGGCGACGTACGGTTTGTGAAGATATTCGTAGAAGGCCAGGGATGCTTCTTGCAGTCACTGTTGCTGGCTGGAATCGATTTCGTAGGTGTGTTGTTCGAATCCAGTTGTCTTGCCGATTATTGGTTACGCGTGGCCTGCCACTCCGAGGATGGTCTCTGACTGCATTCGGCAATGATGTTTCTGTGGACGTTAATTGTCTTGCAACATCACGTTGACTCGATCCTGCTTCAAGCATACCAATGGCTCGCAGACGCTAATTTTCGGACAGGCGTGGCATTTCGTAAGGTTGAATAATTGCGTAACTTTGTTGTTTTTCTGAGTGGTTGTAATCACGATGCTAAATAATGCATATGGAATCCCGTTAACGCACATGTTTGTATACCCATTTTTGGGTTGTGAAATGTATGGGGCTTGCATAAAAGTCAACTTTTGCATGGAATGCATGCTTTTCTGTAGCAGTTGCGTTTTTGTGACTTGATTCCATACATGTACTACAATATTGAAAACCAAACTTTACTTGTTTGAAAAATACACTAAAATATTGGTGTCACAGGAACTTTCGTTGTTGAGTAAACATATGAATATGACTCATAACAAGAGGCATGACATCCTAACGTTTGAAATTCAGTAAACTTCGTTTATAATGAACTCAAAGGGGCGATTAATTTTAGTTCGTTATAACAGTAGTTCGTTATAAGCATTTATGCAGCAGACATACATAAAATGGCTGCGACAAAAAAATCAGTTCCTTATAATCGCGTTCAGTATGAACGCAGTTAACTTTAAACATCACGTAAGAGCTTAAAATAACTTTGCTCGATAACACGGTAACGTGAAGACACAATCATTCTGTAGTCAGGTGACTGTATTCAGGGAGACGTGGCTCCACTGATACTGTACCAAGTAACTGGTCCCTGGTCTCCTTTGCGCTGCGACATATTCCTTGAAGTAGGAGACGAAAAGAAAGAGACTCACGACGTGAGTTACCTGCATTTATTGTCATTATATATTAATATCTATCTTGGCTAATTGTTGGCTAAGTTGAACAATAACACCTGAAACTTACATCGATGTCGTAAGTAAAGATTATGGTGAGTAAGTGAGGAGGGAAATGATCTGACATTGATTTGGGGGAAGAAGTAAAATATTCTAGAATTTTCTATTTATTTTGATCGCCACGCATGCACTTAAAATAGCCCTGACTATCGTCGATAGGCGTCCTACTTTGCCTTCTGGAGAGGAATGTACAGGGTGAATGTGGTATCCGACAGACTGTGTTGAGGGATATAATGGTGTCCTCAATTGATTCCTAATCACGTGAGTCTGCACATGTCTGCGCACCCATACACTTGCGATACATATAGACATATTAAACAGCGGAGTTTGCATTAAAGAGTCAGGTGATATATCTGCCCAACACATAACACCGACTAGATGCAACGCGACAGCGGCAAGGCGCATTTATACACCATGACATTCATATTTTTATTGTTTTACAAGCTATTGAAACGCTATTGAAATTGCACCATGCTATTCACAGCCACGGGGAAATAATGTTATCATAGTGTTTTGATCGTGTCGCGGTGACCCACGGTATTCCCTGAACATGGTCATATAAGGCAAAGCATATTCAGTCTATACAACAACGTGTATTTAGTGTATGGGACACCGTATTCAACATATAAGGCAGCTTATTCAGCTACGAAAACAAAGTAATCACCATATACATCAGGGGGCACGGGTGGCCCAGTCGTCTAAGGCCCCGCGATTTGCTGTGCAGAGTTGCGTCCCTTGGGCACGCCAGAAACCTATGATTGTGGGTTCGAATCCCGGTTCGCCCCGATTATGTTTCTAGGTTTGTCAGCACCATACCCGTGCTCGTGGGTTTCACCGAAGTGGTAAACGTCTTAGACCTGCATCACTTCGGGCTTTCCTCCCACATTAAGCTGACACGCCGTGATATAACTGGAATAATGTTAAAAGCGGCGTTAAACACAACTCACTCACTCACTCACCCATATACATCAATATATTCAACCTATATGAAAAGTTAACGTATTCAACCTATACAACAAGGTATGTATAAGGGTCAGGCCAGCCATAGTTTCCACCGACCACCTGCACAGATCACTTGTTTGTTATGACAATAGCACTGGGCTCTAAGGAACACCTGGTATGTCGTCTGTGGAAAAAATACAATGTATATATGTATGCTGTAGAGTATAACGTGTTATACCAACCTCCAGCTGAAATTTCTGAAAAGACAGATAGAAAAATGCCAAACAAGAAAAATATGTACATTTAATACTATTATGCTGAGTTGCTTTAAACAGTACTAACAATTAGTCGATAATGTGGTTCAGGGACGAACAATTTGATATGAGTGCACGCGGAATGAGCTGGAGTGAGTAAGTGAGCTGGAATGGCTTTTTAAATACGTTTTACAAACTAAAATAAAAAAGACAATTTGTCCTGTCTTTTGCAAATATCCCAAGCCCTTTACTTGTTTGTTGGTGCAAAGACAAGTTCCACTAATTAAAAAATCTGATAAGGGAATCAGGCCCTTCGAATTCACATTAAGATTGGAAGGTTTTAATAAACTGAACTTGTCTTTGAACCAGCAAACATAAGTAAGGGGTCTTGGGATATACTTTCATGAGATCTTTGTCAGACTGCGCGTCGATCACTCTTAATTGCATTGTCTGACAGTTCAAAACTATTTCCAGACGTCTACCATTCAAATATCAATATTGAATAACTTATATATATTTCATCGTATTGTTGTAGCAATGACTAGCCTTCCTTACTGTCATGTTTCTGTATTATGCTATCCCCCTTAAACCAAATATTTCCAAGATGTCTCTCAGTTCCCAAATCAACTACCTACCCATGCCATCAATCAGTATCATGTAGGTTTTATAAAAAAAAAACACTAGTGTGGATTGTGTGATGATATTCCAAATAATACTATCTGTCTTACTATCCATGTTTGCCCAGTGGGACTTCTGGGCTGTGAGAGGCTATTTTATGGACCGGGTGGTCAGACTCAGTGGCTGGTTGATTGTGTGTCATCGTACCCCGACGGCGTGGTTACAGTTGTTCATACAATCAGTTACTGGTTTGGCTGGTCAAGATGATGTACAGGTCGCCGTTAAAACAAACAAACTAACCTTTTTTGTTTGTCTATTAGTTATCTGTTGATTGTAAATTTAACATTTTCGATTAAAATCTCCACCAGCACGCTGGCATTATATGTATTTGTGCCAATGCAGGTTTATGCAGAGTGACGACCGTCAGAGCCAGCCAACTTCCCACTTCGTCAACACTGTTCAACACGTAAGCTTTGTAAACAGTGGCGCTACGGGGTTATTGTACACACCAAAAAAGCAACACAGACAGTAGAGAAAGTTCAAACATGACCTTCAAATCTGATTCAAAGAAGAAACAGGAGCGTTCAGAACATATTCAAGGTCTGCTGCCGGAGAGTCGCGTGAACATCTTTAAAATACCATCTATTGTTTTTTACTTCGTGCAATGCATAGCTGTACAGTTATACAGAAGTGTAGTTTCTGCCACTGAGGATTCGCAGATGGCAGATTACTGTGAAGAAGACAATACTCTACATGACGCATCTTCAAAACCGAATAGGCTTTACAGAGAAATCAATGAAGATGGTACACTGGTGAAAGTTCTGAGCAAAATACTATACATCGACAGGCACTTTGACATACCATTTACAGGAGCATATTTTGTGGACAGTGTGCTACCCATTTTGGAAAACGAAAGCAATCCTCTTGAAGCCCTTGCTGAACATTCAAAGGGACATCCTGAAGGCACCAGGGAGTGGCTTCGGGAATCCATAAAACAAAGGAGTGAAGTATTGTCATTTCATGGTTTTAAATTTTCTGAGTTACTAACGGTTAGAATAAATAGTATTGAATATGAATATATGGCACCAACATTTGGTCAAAATGCAGAGCCCTGTCTTGTTGATTTGAAACGTTTTCAAGAGAAATTAACAACGCTTTGTGGGACAAGAATGTCTTATACCGAATTGCCAGATAAAGATCTGAGTGATGTCTTGCAACGTGAACAATACCAACAAATTTTGAAAACATTAAATCACCTGGAACATTTATTGGAATATAGGCCACCGATAGATGTCAGCACTGGTCATCCAGATGAGAGTAAGATGCAATATCTGTGCAAAACGTTGGAAAGGTTTTTATTGCAAAGAATAGAGATTGAAAGTCAAAATCAATTAAGTTCACCCTTCATTACACTGCGTGATTATTTCGAAAAATTGGCGAGGAGAGAAGCAGTAGATACGGAGGAAGAAATGCGACATGAAGGTTTGAGGTTTGCATCCTTCAATAGAATAAACGTCAACACTTCATCCCTCCGTCTGGCGGCAGCAGGGTTCTACGCTACAGGAGATGGAGATGAGACAAGGTGCTTCAGCTGTGGTGTGACACACAGGAACTGGACAGTCAATGACAACCCATTTGTTATTCACAGTCAAATTTCTCCAAACTGCATCCATACAGCTAGCACTGATGAAAGGAATGTTCCTATTCAACTTCCATCAGATTATGCATCAGTCAATTCACCAACAGCAAGCAGTGGTAGCACATCAGGGGCGAATAAGTCAGGATACACACCTACCCAACTACAAGGGGCGGTTGGTATAAACATTAACACAACAACAGAAGAAAACAGTCAGAGTGTTGATGAAATACCGGATGTTACTCCTGTGCAGACCGCTCATTACAATGATGGGGGATTGTCTTCATCACAAACATCGACGCTGAGGTTTGAGGATGCCGTACATCCTCACTACAGTAACGCTGCACTGCGTTTAGATTCTTTTCAACTGTGGCCTGAAGGACACAGTCAACATCCCGAAGAACTTGCCAGAGCAGGATTTTTCTATGCTGGTATGTGGTTGGCTGGTTTGTTGTTTAACGCCGCACTCAGCAATATTACAGCTCTATGACGGCGGTCTGTAAATATTCGAGTCTGGACCAGACATCATAATTATCGATCCACGCAATTGGGATCGATGACATGCATCAACCAAGTCACCGAGTCTGACCACCCGATCCCGTTAGTCGCCTTTTACGGCAAGCATGGGTTGCTGAAGACCTATTCTACCCCGGATCTTCACGGGTCTGCTGGTATGTGAGAGAGTAAGTATGGTTTACGTCGCTTTAAGCAATATAACGACAGGTGACACCTGAAATGGGCTTGTACTCACATGGGGGATCGAATCCGGGTCTTCGGCTTGACGATCGAACGCATTAACTTTTTGAATACCCAACCTCCCCTTAGCTGGTATGTACTAAGCACTGACTGACTAATATCTTTACTTGTAGCCACATGTTAACTGTCACAATTATTCTGTCAAATGTTAAAAAATGCAAACATATTTTGTCTTAAATCACTGAGTAAAATGCATGAATATGATGACAGGTTACTCTGACTGTGTGCGGTGCTTTGTCTGCGGTGTTGGTCTGAGGACCTGGGAGGAGGGGGATGACCCCTGGGTGGAGCACGTGCGCTGGAGGTCATCATGTGCCTATTTAGAAGCAGCAAGAGGAAAGAACTTTGTCATCCAGACACTGGCAGCCATTGCGCGTTGCACACAGACATCACAGGTGAATATGAAGACTCTTAAACTGTGACATATGTGGGAATATGTAAATGTGATCTCTATTATCTTATAAATTTTAGTGCTAAGTGCTACTTCCTTGTACTTTCATCTTCAAGTCTGGTGAAAATCATCAGAGTGCTCCCGATACAAGACACAACTATGATACTTCAGAAGAAGGTACGTATATTCCATCGTTAACCGCAACATGACAATCGTTAGTGTGAGGCTAGAACGTGGGAATGTTATTTGGTTGCTTTGAGCGTAACATAGCACAAAACACATGATACATGTATTCTTGCTCAGTAACATTTTATTGCAAGTTTGAAAACATTTTAATGTGTGATTTGTGAACACGGAATCTACTTAGTTTGGCGTACCATTCAGATTGACAATGCTTACATTCTGTCGTTAAAGCAGCATCAGTAATGTTTCGGTGTCTTATGCCTGCCGAAATGTATTTGAAGAAGTATTAGGCTGCGACCGTTGTCTATCATTACTGTTTGACATATAATCGTTTAATACTTTGATAACACTTGGAGCCGTGGAAGTTGAACTAACATTACATGTCGCGGCATTTATTGATATACAGTGTATAAGAATACGATTCAATAATTACAATGTTTTTCTTCAGAGTGAGATTTATTGTGCTTACAAATCATACTCACACTCATCTTCAAAACTTAAAAAATGGAACTGGTATGTATTGCCTTCTTACAAACAAATCATCATACAACCGATACCAAATCACTGGTGAATGGTAAAGCTATGTTTTTAATGTCTATAACACTGCATACAATGCTGAGGTTACTTAGGACCTACGCCTATTGATAACGAAGTAGATGAACGTTCTCCTACAGATGTTTTGAGGACTGGTGTGTGTGGGCGAGCCTTAGAGATGGGTTTCAGCAGAGAACAAGTTAGGTCTGCAGCTCAGTCAACCATTAACAGTAGAGGTGAGTTGACAAGATATCACGATAACTGGCACACAAACAGACGTTAAACACCGTGTGAATCTCTATGCTGGATTCCATTATGTCTTCATATTATATTTTCACCGGGCATTGTCAGAATATTTACCTCTTTGGTTGAAATTCTTATGGAATTCGCTGTGCAGAGTTGCGTCCCTTGGGCACGCCAGAAACCTATGATTGTGGGTTCGAATCCCGGTTCGCCCCGATTATGTTGCTAGGTTTGTCAGCACCATACCCGTGCTCGTGGGTTTCACCGAAGTGGTAAAAGTCTGAGACCTGCATCACTCCTGGCTTTCCTCCCACATTAAACTGACACGCTGTGATGTAACTGGAATACTGTTAAAAGCGGCGTTAAACACAACTCACTCACTCTTAAAAGAATATTTTGTGTTATATTTTCCAGGGAGACAAGCATTAAGGCTAGATGTTCTTCTTGAGAACATATTTGCAGCTGACGGAGAATCAGAACAAGTACAAGCTAGTCAAGGTGGATACTCTGATGTAGAACACCACTCACAGGGACAGACTGGGCAAGAGGTGAAAGAGGTGTTGCGAAGTGGAGTTGGAAACATGGATAGCACATCTTCAGATAAAACTGTCAATAACACAACAAGACAGGCTCACCTGCTCAGATCACCAGCAGGCAAAACAGACAGTGGATACAAATCATTACCCATTGAGAACCATGCCGGATTGCCTCCTACACAGCAAACTTCGGGTAACTTTGAAACTGAACATCCATTTGTAAGTTCAAACATCAAGTACAATCTCGAAATTGTAGCTCCAGAATCACCAGGAGCAAAACCCGCTGTTTCCGAAGAGACAGAAAGACAAAGGCAATCAGATGCACCTGTGAATAGATTCTCAAGTTTGCCTACCAACCGACACGAAGTCAAGGGGATTGATAAAATAAAGAAAAATTATATTAAGAAAGGTAATTATTTTGTTGTAATTCAGTGTATTGGCAGCAACTTATCGTGATACACCAATGCACAATTTAGAGGTATAAAAATGCATTAAGTATAAAAAACTATTCCTATTTGCTAGCTTGGGTTAATTTGTAAGTTGATATTACATAGTGCCAAGTTTCTACTGTTACAGGTAAAAGGAAGGAAGAGGTAAAAGCCACAGAGGAAGAGACACGGCAGCTGAGAGAGTCAAGTACATGTAAGGTCTGTCTTGAGGACCCTGCCAACATCGTCTTCCTTCCCTGTGGACATCTGGTGGCTTGTGCCGTGTGCACACCTGCTCTAGAACGTTGTCCAGTCTGCAGGACACACATCCGGGGGACCGTCCGTGTCCATCTGGCAGATATGGCTTCTCGAGAGAAACAAATTAACTACTAGTAAATGAGACAACTATTTATCGTTTAAGAACATAAAGGCAAAATATAGAATGACGCTTAACTTTTTACAATACCATGGCATGTTGAGATGTGTGAAAATAACGTGTAATAACGTTATCCCTAGAAAAGTAACGGGTTCGCCTGTAGGAACTATTAAAATTGGAATATACAATAGAAAATGTAATGCCTATACATCTTGTCAGTGAGGATAATTTAAGAAAAGATTGGAAACTGATATGTCTGTTCCGGGATTCATAAACAAATAATTATATGAAACTATGTATGGATACAATGAAGTGAAACGTTTTTTTGTATGACAATCGGTTGTGTTACCTTGTTATCCAGTAATATACTGTATATCTATTCATATGTGAATACACATATATACTGTTAAATATGTGTTGTACTATTGTGTGGCTGTTCCATCTTAATATATGTGAGTACTTGGAAATAAAACAGTCAGATACTTCATGTATCTATTGTGAAGCATATTATTAGTCTTTAGGATGAAACACATTTCATTACATGTGCTAGCATAATGAAGAAATGAACTTATATTAATTTGATACACTCTGCTGAAAGGATGACCATAGCTCTGTTTGAAATTGATACAAAAAGGTTGCAACGATGTGTGACTATTGATGAAACCAGATTTCGCCAAACAACAATAACTGCACGTTTCCAATGTTTGTCCATTTATCAAAGGTCACCGATTCCTTTTAATTGTGCTGCCTTGTCACAGCCAAACAATGTGCTCAATTGACTCAAGTGTTTCTGCAAATACACCTATGACATCATGTTATGTCCACAACACTTTTATTGTTACGCATTTCCTTCGGCGTGAGATTCAGAACATATCAATGAACCCTCATAGCTTCTCTCAACTGACATAGCTCTGAGGTAAATATTATTGCCCACTGCTACTCTAACCTCGTCGCAGATAGTCAATCATTTTTATCCCCTTTTTGGCCCAGATGACTGTAGAGGTGACGTTGTCAACTGACGCCACCCACGTGTATTGTTGGCTGGGAAGTTTTGACCCTAGATAGATATATGTTCATGTATCATCCTGGCTTACGATCGCATACATCTATTATCAGGATTATTCTGATAACTGGTCAAACGGTCCCCGAATATGTTCAGTCGGGTCAGCTTATAATCTTGTGTTGACATACTGGATACCCATCGTGCTGGCAGCTTGCTCATGAGGAGTGTGTCAGTTAAGATTGACTGTGTCGATGCCAGTAATGTCAGCGACATGTTGAATTGTAGCACGTGTACCATGGTAGTTCGGCAGATTATTGAACAATCGTTCCAATGGTGAAACAAGCAACATAATTGGTACGATTATGCTAAACTGAAATAGTTCTCCTACTTTAAAATCCGAGCCTGAACGTCGTTTAAAGGTACTTTTAATTATGCAGAAGCTTTTTTTTGTACTGAGTTTTGGCATATTTCATAAAAACACATGTCAAGGTATTACAACTGTTTTATCCCGAGTGCATTAGAGGTATGAGACACGTCATGATACTTTATGAAATCACAAGCATTTTTAGTACTTTATTCTTTTGTCATTTGATAAGGGTACTTGCATAGAGTTTTGCAACGGATAACATCTACATCTGCTGTGGTATTCTGTTTGGCACTGACACTTTGTCAGTTCAGGTGAATGGGAAGCCACCGGGTGTAATTCACATTATTGTTGGCAAAAAGATATGGCAAAAGTTCAGCTATTGTCTTACAATAAAGCTCAAAATGTGATTCTCTGAACAGCCTGACCAGTGTTAAAATATTGTCAGGACAAAGTGCCAGAACGGAAATTATGGACTCTGAAGTTTACGTCTGTTTAACCACTCTTTCAAATTCATCACTTTTCAGACATGTCAGTTTGCTGGGTATACAACTAGTGAATGATGTTGATATGAGCTTGGAGAAACTACATGCTGTTATTAGAGGAACTTGACGTGTCCAATCAAGACCTTAGCCTGACAGAAAGGAGGCTGCAGTTCCAGATGATGTCACTCCTGCTTCAGTGACAGCACTTGCACATGTCTTGAAGCAAGGTTCCAATTCGACCTCGATCTCGATGTGCTATCCACCAAACATGAGAACAAGCATACATTCCCCATACCACCCTGGCCAATGGCACTGGATCTGCTTAGCTCATGCCTAAATTGGTGGTCTGCAGTGATGACAGGTGCTAGAATTTGTCCATCGCACATTTAGTGGTTGCAACACAAGAGGCTTGGTCTCAAAATAGGGGCAATAAAGATGTGATGCTCACTTCATATTCTTGACTTTTTATGCATGATGAGCAGACTACGTTAAACAGTAGTAAACTTAGGTTCACTGTGTAAAGTATTTTTTTCACTTAAATAAATGAAGAATCAAGGGCCAAATCTGTTTAACTGTATTAACCTTTGCCGGATGACAGTGCCAGTTTCAAAGATATAAACATTAATTTATTCACTGGCGGCAATATGGAAACAATGGCGGCCATTTTGGATTTTCAAGTGTGCAACACATTTTGTTAAACAAGCAGCCCAAAGAGACTATTCATGCAAATGATGTTGCTTGTATCACCATTTAAACGATTCTGGTCAGTTCAGGTAACCCATGTGATGGGCAGCCTCCACTTCTGAGCTTCTGATTTGTGATCTCGAGGACGACCAGACCTGGGGACATAGTCTGTGTTTCTTCTTATCTCGCTTAAATCGAGCAGCCAATTTCTGCTGAATATGAAAAGCAGTCACCCCACATGTGCTTTTCATATCTTTGTGTGTTACTTTGGTTACAGGCAGATACTTAATCACAGGTCGTGAGACCTGCCAACTGTAAAAGGGGTAAAGTTACCTATCTGCCACTTGGTGTAATGTCTTCTAAGATATTTTACTCTTAATGGACTTGTTGAAACCTCGAATTAAACAAAGCAATATCTATGAGGCCTCGAGCTTTTCTACTTAGCCTGATGTGGTCACTATGGTCCTTTCATATAATTTCCACCGCTATGCTGCTTTATACGCCCGACTGAATATGTTTTGGCCGATTATGGAGCCTGGTTATTCTCTGGTCTTGACGTTTCCTGGTCGAGGCCTATGAGAACGATGGATTTACTTCTCAAAAACGATTCTTTCATTTTACCAGTTTTATGAAAGAATCGGATGTTCTATAACTGCTTTTGAGTAGTATATATGCAACATGCAATATACACTTTCGATTACTTTAATGAATCGAACAGCTATCCTCTTTCGTCCTCCAGGACTCGCAACGTAAATTATTTGCATCCACTGACAATTTGCTGGTCAAAAAATTCTTAGCCTGACTAACTTTCCACAATGGAACACAAAGTGAACTTGGCAATGGAGTATATTGTTTGAGCAGTTCATTGCAAGTGCATGTGGTTTGTTGAGGCCTTTGTATAGTAGTGACAGCCAATTGAGCGTGATAGGAATCCAAATTGTTACAGAAATTTAAAAGAACGAGTACCGAGCAGTCATCAAGTTTTGGACTTAAGAGAAGAGTACTCTCCAAAATATTCATGACCGCATGTCACAGGCGAATGGGCATAAGTGCCCTATTCCACTGTTAAACGTTTGGCAGCTTTGTTTAAGACTGGAAGAACAAGCGTTGATGATGACCCTAGGTCTGGACGTCGCTGAACTTCCATCAATGAAGATTCAGTCAGGGAGAAAAACGTATACTGTCAAATAGACGTTTTACCATTGCTGAACTTTAGGAAGACACGCGTCTAAGCCATGGATCCATTGAGATCTGCTCGTTGGGCGCCAAAGTTTCTTCATTCTGATTTTAAGGGAAAAAGAACTGACATTGTTGGTTAAAATTTAGAGCTTTTTGTAGAGGATATCATCAAATTCAAAAAGAGATCAGTAACGTGTGGGTCAACCACTGTGATCCCGAGCCAAAGCGCCAATCCATGGAATTCAAGTCTTCAGGAGAATGTTTTAGCCACTGTATTCTGGGAAGCATGATGTGTTACTTGTTGATTACTTAGAAATACGTCTTCAAAGACGATTACAGGTGCCGCCTATGCTGATTTGCGGAGAGATTATATCACAGAAAGGCAGCGAGGAATACTGACTGCTGGAGTTCAACAACTTCATGACAATGCCTCTTCTTACACGTCTCGAGGAGCTTCCTCACCCTCCATGCCTGTTTTCTAAGCTGAAAGAACACCTTCGTGGAAAGTGCCAAGACGACAACAATGACATCAAAGTGTTAAAGCTTTCGAACCTGAATATGACATGCAATAGAGTGATGAAACTATGAGTGAAGAAATATTGGTTACTCAATGAAAAATGTAATAACCCAATTAAAATAAAACCCTAGAGTAAACACTCAATTGCTCAAAAGGTCATCTTGTGGTACTCTGTCAAAAGTGTAGCGTTATCACAGAGGGGCGTGGCACGAAAGGTCAACCAGAACGAGTCGAATCAAACCCGGACGTTTTAACCTCATAGATTTTCCTCCATTCATAGACTTTCATCACGGGGTGGTGAAATATAATGTTCAAATTCGTTTATGAAATACATATGTGACGAAATAGACGATGCGCGTTTGATAATTAAGATGGATTACATTTGGTAAAACTATCCATCGGATGTATTTATATTGCCATCGTCACAAAACACTCAACAGGTACCGGACCCACAGTGTTGAGCTATAACACGTCAGCATGTCTGGGTAAGACAAACTAGTGGATGACGTAATGAGCAACATCCCATGCCAAGTATCAGAGTATTACCACTTCAAATATTCTCCTCTTACTACAAACATAGGTTACTGGGGATCTATTCCTACCCGGAAACCATGAAATCCAACATCGTGCTTACCGCATCCAACATGCTTACAGTTTAGTAATTGTTCATTTACATTAGGTAGGTGTTCTGCGAGTAGACAGTGTGCATTTGTTATCAGACTGATTTCGCTGTCAACCTTATACATAACCTCGGAGTGAATTAATAACAAAACCTCTCTTATTTATCTTAAAATAGTGTTTTACTCTCGCACACAAAAAAGAAACTATTTCACTATGGTCACTATTTGTATCAAGTTTGTAAACTAACTCTGGTACATGTGGCCTTTGTTCGTGAGTCAACTTCTCCTTCTAGATTATATGTCGAACTGGAAATGTAAGCAAGACGTACTTCATTCTTCTTAACATATAGATCAATTGCTCACAAAAGAAGTTAAAATCAACGTTCTTAACACGATAGCGCGTTAACATAACAATGAGAAATGAGACAAGTTAAGAAAGAGAATTTATTTCGTTATTGTGAGGAACACAACGTCTCGGAGCATATGCCTACTCCTTCATCGGGTGAATGATTAAGAATTAAGCATACAGTCCGAAACGTTCTGTCCCTGATAATAAAGAAGTTGACGTCTAGTGTCGATTACCAGATCCTTTTATACACCGACATTCGTCACTACTCGGCTCTATCCGTAAGCTATCGAGAGTATGGGTTCGTGTGCAATGCTCCGGTCGAGAGTCCGCGTCATTGTGGATGTGATATTGTGGAGTACAACTACCTGTATTTGAGTTATTCGTATCCAGGTAAGATTTTTGTAGAACTATGTGCTTCAATTTGAATTCATATGTAATGTCGAAGTACTGTATTTTAAGAGAGTTTCAATCGAACAAACACACCAAGAGAGTGTAGAGTGTCACTGGGTGAGGCTTGATAAGGTGTGCTGGCACTATATATATCTCGGTCTTCACTACTGTCTGTTTGTTTAAATTCACGGTTTAATATTTGATACCCATTCCTGTTGAAAACGTGATTTAAGGCCATATACGTTACTATTCTATGTCAATAAACCTAACTCTACCTCATTTCAAATATTACCAACTATGGTGTGTATAATGATTTATGTAATTGTAAGCGAGGTGAAATGGGATTGAACGTCGCGTGAAAGATAATTGCACTTTTATAGCGAAGTGCATGGACCTGTGTGTGTTGCTGCTCGTACTAGTCCGGAGATTCCATGCCGCAGTTTAACATCAATACCCCACTCAGACACAGTATACTGACTCCGGGCCGACAAGTCCTTGTTTTAGCCCCTTAATGCCAAGCGCCAGACAGGGTAACAACAAGTACCATGGTTTTACGTCTTTTGGTATGACGCGGCCGGGGATCGAACCCCGGACCTTCCGCTCTCCGGGTGGACGCTCTACCACAAGACCACGGCGGCGGTCCAAGAGTTGAAAAGGGTGAACTGGGGCGACAAACGGGATTGGATGGTCAAGCTCGCCGACTTGGCTCATGCATTTAATCGTATACCATGCTCATGATCTCAATCACTGGATTGTCTGGCCCAAACTCGACTATTTACAGACCGCCGTTAACAAACAAACAAAACTTTTTTTCTTACTTAATTGTGGTGGTTGCGGTGAGAAACTTCCAGACCTGGATCTGCGCATGTAAACAAACGAAAGACAGTACTGATAGTTCATGTTTTAAGATTGTTTGTTTTGTGGTAACGACATAATCAAACAACAATACAATACAATACAATACTATACAATACAATACACCCAACATGACCATATATGGAGTTATATACACCATTAAGACTTGCACTTTAAAATTACCAAAACAACGGGAATGCAGTGAACGAAGCTGAAGCTGCGGGTGCATTAAAACAGACACAAGAGACGCATGATATATCAACATCAACACTTATTTTTGTTCGTTACCACCGTGGGAGAAAATCTTTCACATTGCTTGAAGCCATAAATATACTCAACACGGTATTTCTCGGGAACGATGTGTCTGTTATCTCTTCCACAGGATATAATATGTTGGCCTACATTTAGGAGACCAACATTGCCAACTGTATTTTTAAGTAATCTACTTTGGAGATTTACTCTGAAGGTACATCTAAAAAGGCATAATTAGTTTTGTAAATTTTAAGACTATCAGTTTTCATCGCTCTGACTTTAAAATACCATTGTTTACTAAAATCTAGATCGAACCTTACAATGTATATTTATTTGGAACATGTTTATTTCTTATATATTTGGAACAGTAACAGCCGTATTGAAAATATAATCCAATTAGGATTTGCTTCAAAGGTACATCATTACATGCTGTGGTTAATGATTGGGTTTAATACATAGTCAATATCACTGTCAACAATCATAACTGTATGACGAATTTGATTATTCGACATTGATTCCGATCCTACCTACCCCGTAGACATTAGTTGTATGGTCAAACTACTGCAATTATTAAACTTAAAAGCGAAAAACCAAAAAGCCCTTTTCTAAAATATGTATCGGATTCAAATTATTTTCGATCGAAAAATGATATAGCCATCCTTTATCTTTATTATGCTATGGAGCAACCATAAATCCTGGTTCTTGTTGAGTTGGTTTGTTTGTTTGTTGTTTAACGCCGCCCTCAGCATTATTCCAGCTGTATGACGTCAGTCTGTAAATAAACCAGTCTGGACCAGACATTCCAGTGATTATTATCATGAGCATCGATCCATGCAATTGGAATCGATGGCATGCATCAACCAAGTCAGCGAGCCTGACCACCTTCTTATGACAAGCCTAGTCGCCTTTTACGGCTAGCATGGGTTGCTGAAGACCTTTTCTACCCCAGATCTGTACGGGTCTCTTGTTTAGTAAGACGCATCAACCACTATCATAACCCTCACTCGTCCTCTACTCCTTGCCCACCCTCTAGATTACTGCACCCCTAAACATACACATATAATGTAGCTGACATTATTTATTTCAACAAATATATATCTTTCACAGTGAACATTGGAGCGGCCTGAACTCTGATTGTCTGAAACAGACATCATAACACCAATAAGCGAGCTGCGTGATCAAAAGGAAATTATGAACCCATCTGTTCATTCAACCAAACATTACAAAGCGCCTATTCTTGAAACCACTGATATGAATGCTTCCCAATTGTTATCGTCGTGTGGCAAAAATACATAAGACACTCAAATCAGTGTTGAAGAGGAAGGTGCAGACGAACTTCAGCATTCTGAAGAGAGAAAAAAATATCTGTGCGTGGTGTTCCCAGTGACACTTCTGACATGGACCAGTCCTCACTGGATGAAAAATATAAAGAATTTATTAAAGATTTGAAATATGGGTCAATTGATAGCATGTTAGAAAGATCATATGTTGTGACACCTTTTATTTCTCTTCGTGATCATTTCACTGAAAGAGCAAGAGATGAAGCAACAGCACCTGATGAAGAAATGAGGTTTGAAGGTTTGCGTTTGAAGTCTTTTGACCAAGTGAACATGAACGTCTCATATCTTCAACTGGCAAAAGCAGGGTTCTATGCTACAGGTGATGGTGATGAGACTCAGTGTTTCAGTTGTGGTGTCACCCACAAGAATTGGCATCCGAAGGACAACCCGCATAACCTGCATTCAAGGAAGTCTCCAAACTGCATCCATATAACTGGCACTGATGCAAGAAATGTGCCTATTCACATGCCAGCAGTAAGTGATGGAAGTCATGCGCCACAAGTCAGAAACTGGAGTACTCATGAGACCCAGCAGCTTAAAGAGTCGAGTGTGTGTAAGGTCTGTCTGGAGCGCCCTGCCAACATCGTCCTCCTTCCCTGTGGACATCTGGTGGCTTGTGCCGTGTGCACACCTGCTCTAGAATGTTGTCCAGTCTGCAGGACACATATCCGGGGGAAAGTCTGTGTCGATCTGGCACTTATGGTTTCCCGAGAGAAAGAAATTGAATAACTCAATGTGAACTGAAATCAAAATCAAAGGATTTCTGCACTTAATTTATGTCGTCTTAATCACCTTTGGGAATGTCTCATTTGCTCACCTGCCATCGAACGTTGTCCACTCTGCAGAACCCACATCATATGGCAGAGAGTGTTTCTGAAGTGCATATGACACTACCGTATCTACGGGTTGGTGATGAAATAACGACAATGCCACCTTTGATCTAGCTATTTTAGTTCTGTTCTTTTTGACAAAATCATTCAGATAGAAATGAAGAATTTGTCAATAGATTTGCATGAACAGTGAGCAGAGAAAATAGAATACACTTTGTCTCATATACCACAAAACCCCTTTAGCATATGCATACCTGGTAGTTGTCATCTGACACATGTGGCACCAGGATATGGTGTTAATATTCATATTTTGATTGCTGGAAACAAACTAGGATTGTGAACAGTGTCATCTTTTCTATGTACTTACATTATATGATTTGCTTATCATACAAACAACAAGGGGGTACGGGTGGCCCAGTCGTATAAGGCGCCGCGAGTCGCTGTGCAGAGAAGCGTCCCTTGATTGTTGGGTCGAATTCCGGTTCGCCCTGATTATGTTTCTGGGTTTGTCAGCACCATATCCGTGATCAAGGGTTTCACCAAAATGGTAAACGTCTGAGACCTGCATCACTTCGGGCTTTCCTCCTATATATACAGAATATATATCCTATCCTTATACATGTACATCTATATTATTTGCTAAACTCAAAGAAGCATAAGTAACATTGGTAGGAGTTGCAGATGCAATGTATCAAGACATATGTCTATAATTGCAAAAGTGATGCACGATCGCCAGAGTATTTTTGTCGACTTTAATGAAGTGAATGAAAAGTTTGTCGTTGCTGCAGTGATGTAAATGTGTAAAAGCATAGGCAGCGGTCAAAGGTCAACAAGAAAAAAAATCACAAAACTGGCATTTTGAAAACTTTGTTTGTGTGCTGCTGTGGCGTATTTGTATTTAGATCTTGTCATCAGTGTAATAATGACTGAACTGATATAGCATTGATACATCAGTTATATCTTCACTATATGCAAATATACAATATATGTCAACAGATTTACAGATCAGTGACTTCAGTTAAAAAGGATACAGGACAGGGTTCAAGTTGCTGTTATTGCTTATTGTTCAAGCTTGTTTAATGGTATCTGTTAGACATACTTACGCTGTATAAGTCTAGCTGCTAATTTCTTACTTTAAATCAATCCTTAATTCTTTGTTTTCAGTAATAGCCTCCTACCTTGATCCATTGTGTGATCTGAGTGGTCCTAATTGAGTATTGCTCATTTACCTTGTTATAAGTGTTGTATCTTGATTGTAATTTCCTGGTGTTAATAAATCATTTAACTATCGGTTGGTTTATCATTGTCAATGCGTCTTGATGCAAACGGTATTTTCAACTTATCCCCCGTGGGGGCCCGGGGTAGATAGGAATGTATCCTCAGCACCCCATTGCTGGACGTAAAAGGCGACCGAATTGGGAAACCCGTTTGCCATGGGCTGCGCCCCTGTGTCGGTGAAGAAACAGAGTCTGGTGCTTGAGGGTGCCGGACCAGGCAATAGTGCGCCTTTTACCAAAGAGATCATTAGAGACAGGGACCCTTTGAGTTGAAGCAGAATTAGAAAGTCAAAGTGTAACGAATGTCCAAGAATGTCTAAGCGAAATGGAGAAACTGTACAAACAAACATACACTTACTTCCGTTTTCATAGCCTAAACACCCTAAATGTATCAAAGCAGGATGCTGTAACATCGCAGTGGAACAATACATTCAAAATCTACTTCGATGCTGGCCTGGATGTGTTCCCAATTGCATTTGTTTAATTCTTGACTTCAGTGTATGGGTTTTCAAGTAAATAAATTACACTTTCCTAAATAATCAAATTACCTTAACTATGAATAGAGGAATAATTACATGTATTCCGAAACAGAACACTTTTTTCAGAGGTCCAAGATTATTGCACTTATATAGCGACGTGCATGCACATGCCTTAGCGCGAGGTTCCAAATTATAATAAAGAGGTGTCTATTCTACAGTGGGACTACATCAAATTTCAAAACACAGTAGGTTTATCTCCATTCTACCATGACGACAACAACGCTTTGAAAACGGCGCTCTCATGCAACGCGTAACAACACAGAATCTTAGAACATTCCGAAAAGAGGTCACAGGTAGTTATATATGTAACAAATATAACTAAAGTTCAAGATTAGTCGTGAGTGGTTCAAAATAAGTGTTCAAAACACATAGTTTTTCAAAAAGAAGTTGACAGAAAACACTCCAAACTTAGTCCAAAGACAGATGTTTGAATTTCTACCAACTTGTTGTACACTGTTGTACACTGTGGACTGACTGTCAATTCTTGGAAGTTGCGAGAGAGGTTATTTCTTGGAAATCGAACATGCTATGATTGCTATTGTAGGGGTGACAGGTTGTAGAAAAAGGTTTTAAAATGCTAAACGAATATATTTTTGTATTATTTTTTTTTTAAATTAACGTTCTACTGTACATTTAACATGTGTAAGTGTTATTAGTTAGTTAGCAATTACCCCCAGTTAACAATAATAACATCAAAATAAATGCCTCTCCACCCCGAACTTGGATGTGGCAGAACTTGACCTACATCACGGTTACTAATATCTCGCAGCTGTCAATGGCTGAAAATCTTGTGTTTACATTCTCCGTTGCTTGTTAAAAGAAGCAATATGACAACCCAGATCTATGATGTGGTTCAACATTAACCTGTAGATTTACTGGGAATGATCGAGCCCGCTGGTACAATATGATTACCAATGGAACTGAGTATGACTCAACAGCCGCGTTTTAGCCTGCAGCTAGACGAGCCTGACATTTTTACACGAGGTAGGGCCTATCTCAGTATCGGGATTGCCTAAAAGTCGGGCCAAGAAAAGTCGGGCCGGGCCGGGCCAGCGGGTAATACTAAAAATGGATTGCAGAATAATAAAACGAAACGCGCATATCTAGGCAGATCTCAAATGTCCACAAACGTATAGTTTTGCTCATTTAATTGAGTTTGAATAAAAATGCACCTTCAACAATGTAATTAACTGATGATTATGACTACATACCGTGAGTCTCGTAGAAAAGTCAGCGTCTTGACTGTGTATTCTTTGATTAGAATGCTTCTCACCGACCTTAGCGTGTAGGGGTGTGATGTCCTGGGCAGGAAACGACAGTGTTTTGACTACTCTTCTTTCATTAATTAACGTGTTTAGGTAATTAACCTTTACTAATTCGTGTTAAACCAACACAGGATGTTTTCTGGAAATGGATATTCTCGAATGTCAAAAGACTGACACGACACGTGTTAATAACTGTCCAAGCACTTCTAAAGTTCCTAACATTATTTATATCTAAACACTAGTATTTTATCTAATTATTTACCACTTTATTGTCTCATATTTCAGTAGTTAAAGAAAACACAGAACTCAAAGTGAAGCCCTTTTCCCTCTACATTCTCAACATAGTCTCTATCAGAAGTGTTTGGCTTGTGTTGGGTCCGACTTGGCCCGGGCGGTCAAAATCAACTTTAAACACACAGATGTAACTTCAAATGTGATTAAATCTATAGATTAGTGTTATATCTACCTATACACCAATTTATAATGTCCAGGTGTATCGCATTTAAAGAAATCTGCGCCCTTAAAGTGAAGCATTTTTACTGTATTTTCTTTAAAAAATCCAAGTCAGAAATGTTCGGTCCGACCTGGCCCGGGCTGTTAAAATCAACTTAAACCTCACAGATGTATCATCAAGTGGATTCACATCTATAGATTAGTATTATATCTACCTATACACCACTTTATAATGTCACAGATTGCAGTATTTATAGACAACAAGGGGCTCGAAAGTGAAGCCCTTTTCCCTCTACATTCTCAACATAGTCTCTATCAGAAGTGTTTGGCTTGTGTTGGGTCCGACTTGGCCCGGGCGGTCAAAATCAACTTTAAACACACAGATGTATCTTCAAATGTGACTAAGTCTATAGATTAGTGTAATATCTACCTATACACCAATTTATAATGTCACAGATTGCAGTATTTATAGAAGACATGGGGCTTAAAGTGAAGCCCTTTTCCCCTCTACATTCTCAACATAGTCTCTATCAGAAGTGTTTGGCTTGTGTTGGGTCCGACCTGGCCCGGGCGGTCAAAATCAACTTTAAACACACAGATGTATCTTCAAATGTGATTAAATCTATAGATTAGTGTTATATCTACCTATACACCAATTTATAATGTCACAGATCGCAGTATTAATAGAAGACATGGGGCTTAAAGTGAAGCCCTTTTCCCCTCTACATTCTCAACATAGTCTCTATCAGAAGTGTTTGGCTTGTGTTGGGTCCGACTTGGCCCGGGCGGTCAAAATCAACTTTAAACACACAGATGTATCTTCAAATGTGACTTAATCTATAGATTAGTGTTATATCTACCTATACACCAATTTATAATGTCCAGGTGTATCGCATTTAAAGAAATCTGCGCCCTTAAAGTGAAGCATTTTTACTGTATTTTCTTTAAAAAATCCAAGTCAGAAATGTTCGGTCCGACCTGGCCCGGGCTGTTAAAATCAACTTAAACCTCACAGATGTATCATCAAATGTATTCACATCTATAGATTAGTATTATATCAACCTATACACCACTTTATAATGTCACAGATTGCAGTCTTTATAGACAACAAGGGGCTCGAAAGTGAAGCCCTTTTCCCTCTACATTCTCAACATAGTCTCTATCAGAAGTGTTTGGCTTGTGTTGGGTCCGACTTGGCCCGGGCGGTCAAAATCAACTTTAAACACACAGATGTAACTTCAAATGTGATTAAATCTATAGATTAGTGTTATATCTACCTATACACCAATTTATAATGTCCAGGTGTATCGCATTTAAAGAAATCTGCGCCCTTAAAGTGAAGCATTTTTACTGTATTTTCTTTAAAAAATCCAAGTCAGAAATGTTCGGTCCGACTAGGCCCGGGCTGTTAAAATCAACTTAAACCTCACAGATGTATCATCAAATGGATTCACATCTATAGATTAGTATTATATCTACCTATACACCACTTTATAATGTCACAGATTGCAGTATTTATAGACAACAAGGGGCTCGAAAGTGAAGCCCTTTTCCCTCTACATTCTCAACATAGTCTCTATCAGAAGTGTTTGGCTTGTGTTGGGTCCGACTTGGCCCGGGCGGTCAAAATCAACTTTAAACACACAGATGTAACTTCAAATGTGATTAAATCTATAGATTAGTGTTATATCTACCTATACACCAATTTATAATGTCCAGGTGTATCGCATTTAAAGAAATCTGCGCCCTTAAAGTGAAGCATTTTTACTGTATTTTCTTTAAAAAATCCAAGTCAGAAATGTTCGGTCCGACCTGGCCCGGGCTGTTAAAATCAACTTAAACCTCACAGATGTATCATCAAATGGATTCACATCTATAGATTAGTATTATATCTACCTATACACCACTTTATAATGTCACAGATTGCAGTATTTATAGACAATAAGGGGCTCGAAAGTGAAGCCCTTTTCCCTCTACATTCTCAACATAGTCTCTATCAGAAGTGTTTGGCTTGTGTTGGGTCCGACTTGGCCCGGGCGGTCAAAATCAACTTTAAACACACAGATGTAACTTCAAATGTGATTAAATCTATAGATTAGTGTTATATCTACCTATACACCAATTTATAATGTCCAGGTGTATCGCATTTAAAGAAATCTGCGCCCTTAAAGTGAAGCATTTTTACTGTATTTTCTTTAAAAAATCCAAGTCAGAAATGTTCGGTCCGACCTGGCCCGGGCTGTTAAAATCAACTTAAACCTCACAGATGTATCATCAAATGGATTCACATCTATAGATTAGTTTTATCTACTTATACACAACTTTATAATGTCACAGATTGCAGTCTTTATAGACAACAAGGGGCTCGAAAGTGAAGCCCTTTTCCCTCTACATTCTCAACATAGTCTCTATCAGAAGTGTTTGGCTTGTGTTGGGTCCGACTTGGCCCGGGCGGTCAAAATCAACTTTAAACACACAGATGTAACTTCAAATGTGATTAAATCTATAGATTAGTGTTATATCTACCTATACACCAATTTATAATGTCACAGATCGCAGTATTTATAGAAGACATG
The DNA here is from genome assembly GCF_023055435.1 of Haliotis rufescens. NCBI lineage: Eukaryota > Metazoa > Mollusca > Gastropoda > Lepetellida > Haliotidae > Haliotis > Haliotis rufescens. The sequence goes on from NW_025964223.1 coordinate 17,795,655, forward strand.
GGGCTTAAAGTGAAGCCCTTTTCCCTCTACATTCTCAACATAGTCTCTATCAGAAGTGTTTGGCTTGTGTTGGGTCCGACTTGGCCCGGGCGGTCAAAATCAACTTTAAACACACAGATGTATCTTCAAATGTGACTTAATCTATAGATTAGTGTTATATCTACCTATACACCAATTTATAATGTCCAGGTGTGTCGCATTTAAAGAAATCTGCGCCCTTAAAGTGAAGCATTTTTACTGTATTTTCTTTAAAAAATCCAAGTCAGAAATGTTCGGTCCGACCTGGCCCGGGCTGTTAAAATCAACTTAAACCTCACAGATGTATCTTCAAATGTGATTAAATCTATAGATTAGTATTATATCTACTTATACACCACTTTATAATGTCACAGATTGCAGTATTTATAGACAACAAGGGGCTCGAAAGTGAAGCCCTTTTCCCTCTACATTCTCAACATAGTCTCTATCAGAAGTGTTTGGCTTGTGTTGGGTCCGACTTGGCCCGGGCGGTCAAAATCAACTTTAAATAGACAGATGTATCTTCAAATGTGATTAAATCTATAGATTAGTGTTATATCTACCTATACACCAATTTATAATGTCACAGATCGCAGTATTTATAGAAGACATGGGGCTTAAAGTGAAGCCCTTTTCCCTCTACATTCTCAACATAGTCTCTATCAGAAGTGTTTGGCTTGTGTTGGGTCCGACTTGGCCCGGGCGGTCAAAATCAACTTTAAACACACAGATGTATCTTAAAATGTGACTTAATCTATAGATTAGTGTTATATCTACCTATACACCAATTTATAATGTCCAGGTGTGTCGCATTTAAAGAAATCTGCGCCCTTAAAGTGAAGCATTTTTACTGTATTTTCTTTAAAAAATCCAAGTCAGAAATGTTCGGTCCGACCTGGCCCGGGCTGTTAAAATCAACTTAAACCTCACAGATGTATCTTCAAATGTGATTAAATCTATAGATTAGTATTATATCTACTTATACACCACTTTATAATGTCACAGATTGCAGTATTTATAGACAACAAGGGGCTCGAAAGTGAAGCCCTTTTCCCTCTACATTCTCAACATAGTCTCTATCAGAAGTGTTTGGCTTGTGTTGGGTCCGACTTGGCCCGGGCGGTCAAAATCAACTTTAAACACACAGATGTAACTTCAAATGTGATTAAATCTATAGATTAGTGTTATATCTACCTATACACCAATTTATAATGTCCAGGTGTATCGCATTTAAAGAAATCTGCGCCCTTAAAGTGAAGCATTTTTACTGTATTTTCTTTAAAAAATCCAAGTCAGAAATGTTCGGTCCGACTAGGCCCGGGCTGTTAAAATCAACTTAAACCTCACAGATGTATCATCAAATGGATTCACATCTATAGATTAGTATTATATCTACCTATACACCACTTTATAATGTCACAGATTGCAGTATTTATAGACAACAAGGGGCTCGAAAGTGAAGCCCTTTTCCCTCTACATTCTCAACATAGTCTCTATCAGAAGTGTTTGGCTTGTGTTGGGTCCGACTTGGCCCGGGCGGTCAAAATCAACTTTAAACACACAGATGTAACTTCAAATGTGATTAAATCTATAGATTAGTGTTATATCTACCTATACACCAATTTATAATGTCCAGGTGTATCGCATTTAAAGAAATCTGCGCCCTTAAAGTGAAGCATTTTTACTGTATTTTCTTTAAAAAATCCAAGTCAGAAATGTTCGGTCCGACCTGGCCCGGGCTGTTAAAATCAACTTAAACCTCACAGATGTATCATCAAATGGATTCACATCTATAGATTAGTATTATATCTACCTATACACCACTTTATAATGTCACAGATTGCAGTATTTATAGACAATAAGGGGCTCGAAAGTGAAGCCCTTTTCCCTCTACATTCTCAACATAGTCTCTATCAGAAGTGTTTGGCTTGTGTTGGGTCCGACTTGGCCCGGGCGGTCAAAATCAACTTTAAACACACAGATGTAACTTCAAATGTGATTAAATCTATAGATTAGTGTTATATCTACCTATACACCAATTTATAATGTCCAGGTGTGTCGCATTTAAAGAAATCTGCGCCCTTAAAGTGAAGCATTTTTACTTTATTTTCTTTAAAAAATCCAAGTCAGAAATGTTCGGTCCGACCTGGCCCGGGCTGTTAAAATCAACTTAAACCTCACAGATGTATCATCAAATGGATTCACATCTATAGATTAGTATTATATCTACCTATACACCACTTTATAATGTCACAGATTGCAGTCTTTATAGACAACAAGGGGCTCGAAAGTGAAGCCCTTTTCCCTCTACATTCTCAACATAGTCTCTATCAGAAGTGTTTGGCTTGTGTTGGGTCCGACTTGGCCCGGGCGGTCAAAATCAACTTTAAACACACAGATGTATCTTCAAATGTGACTAAATCTATAGATTAGTGTTATATCTACCTATACACCAATTTATAATGTCACAGATCGCAGTATTTATAGAAGACATGGGGCTTAAAGTGAAGCCCTTTTCCCTCTACATTCTCAACATAGTCTCTATCAGAAGTGTTTGGCTTGTGTTGGGTCCGACTTGGCCCGGGCGGTCAAAATCAACTTTAAACACACAGATGTATCTTCAAATGTGACTTAATCTATAGATTAGTGTTATATCTACCTATACACCAATTTATAATGTCCAGGTGTGTCGCATTTAAAGAAATCTGCGCCCTTAAAGTGAAGCATTTTTACTGTATTTTCTTTAAAAAATCCAAGTCAGAAATGTTCGGTCCGACCTGGCACGGGCTGTTAAAATCAACTTAAACCTCACAGATGTATCTTCAAATGTGATTAAATCTATAGATTAGTATTATATCTACTTATACACCACTTTATAATGTCACAGATTGCAGTATTTATAGACAACAAGGGGCTCGAAAGTGAAGCCCTTTTCCCTCTACATTCTCAACATAGTCTCTATCAGAAGTGTTTGGCTTGTGTTGGGTCCGACTTGGCCCGGGCGGTCAAAATCAACTTTAAACACACAGATGTATCTTCAAATGTGATTAAATCTATAGATTAGTGTTATATCTACCTATACACCAATTTATAATGTCCAGGTGTATCGCATTTAAAGAAATCTGCGCCCTTAAAGTGAAGCATTTTTACTGTATTTTCTTTAAAAAATCCAAGTCAGAAATGTTCGGTCCGACCTGGCCCGGGCTGTTAAAATCAACTTAAACCTCACAGATGTATCATCAAATGTATTCACATCTATAGATTAGTATTATATCAACCTATACACCACTTTATAATGTCACAGATTGCAGTCTTTATAGACAACAAGGGGCTCGAAAGTGAAGCCCTTTTCCCCTCTACATTCTCAACATAGTCTCTATCAGAAGTGTTTGGCTTGTGTTGGGTCCGACTTGGCCCGGGCGGTCAAAATCAACTTTAAACACACAGATGTAACTTCAAATGTGATTAAATCTATAGATTAGTGTTATATCTACCTATACACCAATTTATAATGTCACAGATCGCAGTATTTATAGAAGACATGGGGCTTAAAGTGAAGCCCTTTTCCCTCTACATTCTCAACATAGTCTCTATCAGAAGTGTTTGGCTTGTGTTGGGTCCGACTTGGCCCGGGCGGTCAAAATCAACTTTAAACACACAGATGTATCTTCAAATGTGACTTAATCTATAGATTAGTGCTATATCTACCTATACACCAATTTATAATGTCCAGGTGTATCGAGGTAAACCCAAGTACAGTACAGAAACTGAAGTAATTTGGGCTCTCTTAGTTTTCTGTATGCTTATACGTCATACTGTATTTAATTATGTTTCTTATTCTAAGAGGGCGGTCGGGTCGCCTAGTGGTTAAAGCGTTCGCTCGTCACGCCGAAGACCCGGGTTCGATTCCCAACATGGGTACAATGTGTGAAGCCCATTTCTGGTGTCCCCCGCCGTGATATTGCTGGAATATTGCTGAAAGCGGCGTAAAACCGTACTCACTCACTAACTTATTCTAATACTGCTAATGTTTGTCAGTGGCCAGTGATAGTATGTTTTATGGAATAGTATCTTTCATACCAATATGGTGATATGTTATAACTTTATTTCGTACTTGCGAGGGACACGACACTATCATAGCTTACAAAAGTATTCTGGAAGCATTTTAGGACAAACATGTTAACGTAAGTTCAAAAGAAAATAAATGGGTTTTGTTAATTAGCCTCACCAAATGCATAAGTTATCAATGAAACGGTCTGCTATTAACTACAGCTCAAGACAGCTAATTAAGGGCAAATGGTTGATTGATTACGCAACACCTACTTGATTGCAATTAAGCAAGGGGCAATTAAGCAAGCTGGGTACAGGTGTAATTTGGATTAATTCCACACTTAACGTGCATATACGGACGCAATGAGAAGGATCGATGAGACACAAGACTTGAAGTAAGGCAAAAACGTTTCTCCAGTATAATCGAATAATCAAATTAGCGCATTGTGAGACGATGCTTGAACTGTGAAACCAAACATTAATGTTATCAACTCAAGTTCGGGTGCAGGAAGTGTTTTTCTTGCAAAAAAAGATGTACATGTGCATATAGGTACGAAAACCTGGTCCCTAAGTGGTACCTCAGATGTAAGTACAAATACTAACAGTTCACGATAATCTTCAACATTGAGATGTGTTCACATGTGTTAACCAGTAGTACGTTACGAATAATTCTCAATTGGAAATATTATGCGTATGTTTTATGAGTACATGTGAATCAGTTTTGTAAATGCATTCTCAACCCGCATCGGTATATTTCTAATTACAGTTTAGTTTGCGTTCGGGAAAGAAACCGTAAGTGTCTACACCTGATGTAAGAACAAATATTGCGTAAAATGGCAAAACATAATTGAGAAAGTTAAAACACATGTTTAAAATTCACATTACAATAAATATGAATATGAATGTTGCGTTTTCTGAATCAGCATAAAAAAGGAACATGTGTGAGTCTTGAGATAGTGTTTTTTTACATTTCTTATAAATTCAAAACACGTTTGACTAAAGATCATAGCTTATGACACCATATAAACATGCCAAGACTTCAACACGCGTTATCTGTTGTTGGAATAAACAGCTTAAGTTACAATTTATTCAGCAACATAGCTGCAAAACTTACTCTACAATGAGATCAAACAAGGTATACAAGCTTAGATTAATCTCGAGAATGGGGAAGTCAAAAGCATTTACTCACTTATTTTGGAATTATAAATATTGTATAACTAATAACGGGAAGTGGAATGGCATGTAGTACATGCATCGTACTAATAGTGACACAATTAGATGCCAACAACTACGCCCCGTCTACGCAGCCTGCCAGTTTCTAATTATTTGGAATAATCCTTTCCGGCGTTTCTTTCAATTATAAAGGACTCATTTCATACGTAGGGGTCTGTGATCTAAAAAACACAATTGGTATGTTTACGTAGACACAAACACGTGGTGTGGTTTGGTATGGTCAGTAACTGACAACCTGCTGATGACAAATGTCAACACACCGGGTCAGTAAACTGACCACTACAATGATCGAAGGATGTGTTACGTCCATGCATCTAACAGTTGAAACATTTGTTTCTCTTTGTTGAAGTTCACGGATGACAAGGTAGACACAACTTTATGGGTAACGTCTACCTTGTCAATCGTTTTCTACCAAGGATTTACGATTGGGAGGCCTCTAAACGTGTAAGTTATTTTCCTTTTCAAAAGAATAGGATTTCAATCAAAAGGTTACAGTTAAAATGACATATACAACGTTTAAATCTATAAGGTTATGGTGAATTTTGGCTCAGGCGAAACAATGCTTCACTTTGTATACATGTTAATACATTTGATACATCTGTGAGCTTTAAGTTGATTTTAACAGCCCGGGCCAGGTCGGACCGAACATTTCTGACTTGGATTTTTTTAAGAAAATACAGTAAAAATGCTTCACTTTAAGGGCGCAGATTTCTTTAAATGCGATACACCTGGACATTATAAATTGATGTATAGGTAGATATAACACTAATCTATAGATTTAGTCACATTTGAAGATACATCTGTGTGTTTAAAGTTGATTTTGACCGCCCGGGCCAAGTCGGACCCAATACAAGCCAAACACTTCTGATAGAGACTATGTTGAGAATGTAGAGGGGAAAAGGGCTTCACTTTAAGCCCCATGTTTTCTATAAATACTGCGATCTGTGACATTATAAATTGGTGTATAGGTAGATATAACACTAATCTATAGATTTAATCACATTTGAAGTTACATCTGTGTGTTTAAAGTTGATTTTGACCGCCCGGGCCAAGTCGGACCCAACACAAGCCAAACACTTCTGATAGAGACTATGTTGAGAATGTAGAGGGAAAAGGGCTTCACTTTCGAGCCCCTTGTTGTCTATAAATACTGCAATCTGTGACATTATAAAGTGGTGTATAGGTAGATATAATACTAATCTATAGATGTGAATCCATTTGATGATACATCTGTGAGGTTTAAGTTGATTTTAACAGCCCGGGCCAGGTCGGACCGAACATTTCTGACTTGGATTTTTTAAAGAAAATACAGTAAAAATGCTTCACTATAAGGGCGCAGATTTCTTTAAATGCGATACACCTGGACATTATAAATTGGTGTATAGGTAGATATAACACTAATCTATAGATTTAATCACATTTGGAGATACATCTGTGTGTTTAAAGTTGATTTTGACCGCCCGGGCCAAGTCGGACCCAACACAAGCCAAACACTTCTGATAGAGACTATGTTGAGAATGTAGAGGGAAAAGGGCTTCACTTTCGAGCCCCTTGTTGTCTATAAAGACTGCAATCTGTGACATTATAAAGTGGTGTATAGGTAGATATAATACTAATCTATAGATGTGAATCCATTTGATGATACGTCTGTGAGGTTTAAGTAGATTTTAACAGCCCGTGCCAGGTCGGACCGAACATTTCTGACTTGGATTTTTTAAAGAAAATACAGTAAAAATGCTTCACTTTAAGGGCGCAGATTTCTTTAAATGCGATACACCTGGACATTATAAATTGGTGTATAGGTAGATATAACACTAATCTATAGATTTAATCACATTTGAAGTTACATCTGTGTGTTTAAAGTTGATTTTGACCGCCCGGGCCAAGTCGGACCCAACACAAGCCAAACACTTCTGATAGAGACCATGTTGAGAATGTAGAGGGAAAAGGGCTTCACTTTCGAGCCCCTTGTTGTCTATAAATACTGCAATCTGTGACATTATAATGTGATGTATAGGTAGATATAATACTAATCTATAGATGTGAATCCATTTGATGATACATCTGTGAGGTTTAAGTTGATTTTAACAGCCCGGGCCAGGTCGGACCGAACATTTCTGACTTGGATTTTTTAAAGAAAATAAAGTAAAAATGCTTCACTTTAAGGGCGCAGATTTCTTTAAATGCGATACACCTGGACATTATAAATTGGTGTATAGGTAGATATAACACTAATCTATAGATTTAGTCACATTTGAAGATACATCTGTGTGTTTAAAGTTGATTTTGACCGCCCGGGCCAAGTCGGACCCAACACAAGCCAAACACTTCTGATAGAGACTATGTTGAGAATGTAGAGGGAAAAGGGCTTCACTTTCGAGCCCCTTGTTGTCTATAAATACTGCAATCTGTGACATTATAAAGTGATGTATAGGTTGATATAATACTAATCTATAGATGTGAATCCATTTGGTGATACACCTGTGAGGTTTAAGTTGATTTTAACAGCCCGGGCCAGGTCGGACCGAACATTTCTGACTTGGATTTTTTAAAGAAAATAAAGTAAAAATGCTTCACTTTAAGGGCGCAGATTTCTTTAAATGCGACACACCTGGACATTATAAATTGGTGTATAGGTAGATATAACACTAATCTATAGATTTAATCACATTTGAAGTTACATCTGTGTGTTTAAAGTTGATTTTGACCGCCCGGGCCAAGTCGGACCCAACACAAGCCAAACACTTCTGATAGAGACTATGTTGAGAATGTAGAGGGAAAAGGGCTTCACTTTCGAGCCCCTTGTTGTCTATAAATACTGCAATCTGTGACATTATAAAGTGATGTATAGGTAGATATAATACTAATCTATAGATGTGAATCCATTTGATGATACATCTGTGAGGTTTAAGTTGATTTTAACAGCCCGGGCCTAGTCGGACCCAACACAAGCCAAACACTTCTGATAGAGACTATGTTGAGAATGTAGAGGGAAAAGGGCTTCACTTTCGAGCCCCTTGTTGTCTATAAATACTGCAATCTGTGACATTATAAATTGGTGTATAGGTAGATATAACACTAATCTATAGATTTAGTCACATTTGAAGATACATCTGTGTGTTTAAAGTTGATTTTGACCGCCCGGGCCAAGTCGGACCCAACACAAGCCAAACACTTCTGATAGAGACTATGTTGAGAATGTAGAGGGAAAAGGGCTTCACTTTCGAGCCCCTTGTTGTCTATAAATACTGCAATCTGTGACATTATAAAGTGATGTATAGGTTGATATAATACTAATCTATAGATGTGAATCCATTTGGTGATACACCTGTGAGGTTTAAGTTGATTTTAACAGCCCGGGCCAGGTCGGACCGAACATTTCTGACTTGGATTTTTTAAAGAAAATAAAGTAAAAATGCTTCACTTTAAGGGCGCAGATTTCTTTAAATGCGACACACCTGGACATTATAAATTGGTGTATAGGTAGATATAACACTAATCTATAGATTTAATCACATTTGAAGATACATCTGTGTGTTTAAAGTTGATTTTGACCGCCCGGGCCAAGTCGGACCCAACACAAGCCAAACACTTCTGATAGAGACTATGTTGAGAATGTAGAGGGAAAAGGGCTTCACTTTCGAGCCCCTTGTTGTCTATAAATACTGCAATCTGTGACATTATAAAGTGGTGTATAGGTAGATATAATACTAATCTATAGATGTGAATCCATTTGATGATACATCTGTGAGGTTTAAGTTGATTTTAACAGCCCGGGCCAGGTCGGACCGAACATTTCTGACTTGGATTTTTTAAAGAAAATACAGTAAAAATGCTTCACTTTAAGGGCGCAGATTTCTTTAAATGCGATACACCTGGACATTATAAATTGGTGTATAGGTAGATATAACACTAATCTATAGATTTAATCACATTTGGAGATACATCTGTGTGTTTAAAGTTGATTTTGACCGCCCGGGCCAAGTCGGACCCAACACAAGCCAAACACTTCTGATAGAGACTATGTTGAGAATGTAGAGGGAAAAGGGCTTCACTTTCGAGCCCCTTGTTGTCTATAAAGACTGCAATCTGTGACATTATAAAGTGGTGTATAGGTAGATATAATACTAATCTATAGATGTGAATCCATTTGATGATACATCTGTGAGGTTTAAGTTGATTTTAACAGCCCGGGCCAGGTCGGACCGAACATTTCTGACTTGGATTTTTTAAAGAAAATAAAGTAAAAATGCTTCACTTTAAGGGCACAGATTTCTTTAAATGCGACACACCTGGACATTATAAATTGGTGTATAGGTAGATATAACACTAATCTATAGATTTAATCACATTTGAAGTTACATCTGTGTGTTTAAAGTTGATTTTGACCGCCCGGGCCAAGTCGGACCCAACACAAGCCAAACACTTCTGATAGAGACTATGTTGAGAATGTAGAGGGAAAAGGGCTTCACTTTCGAGCCCCTTGTTGTCTATAAATACTGCAATCTGTGACATTATAAAGTGATGTATAGGTAGATATAATACTAATCTATAGATGTGAATCCATTTGATGATACATCTGTGAGGTTTAAGTTGATTTTAACAGCCCGGGCCAGGTCGGACCCAACACAAGCCAAACACTTCTGATAGAGACTATGTTGAGAATGTAGAGGGGAAAAGGGCTTCACTTTAAGCCCCATGTCTTCTATAAATACTGCGATCTGTGACATTATAAATTGGTGTATAGGTAGATATAACACTAATCTATAGATTTAATCACATTTGAAGTTACATCTGTGTGTTTAAAGTTGATTTTGACCGCCCGGGCCAAGTCGGACCCAACACAAGCCAAACACTTCTGATAGAGACTATGTTGAGAATGTAGAGGGAAAAGGGCTTCACTTTCGAGCCCCTTGTTGTCTATAAAGACTGCAATCTGTGACATTATAAAGTGGTGTATAAGTAGATAAAACTAATCTATAGATGTGAATCCATTTGATGATACATCTGTGAGGTTTAAGTTGATTTTAACAGCCCGGGCCAGGTCGGACCGAACATTTCTGACTTGGATTTTTTAAAGAAAATACAGTAAAAATGCTTCACTTTAAGGGCGCAGATTTCTTTAAATGCGATACACCTGGACATTATAAATCGGTGTATAGGTAGATATAACACTAATCTATAGATTTAATCACATTTGAAGTTACATCTGTGTGTTTAAAGTTGATTTTGACCGCCCGGGCCAAGTCGGACCCAACACAAGCCAAACACTTCTGATAGAGACTATGTTGAGAATGTAGAGGGAAAAGGGCTTCACTTTCGAGCCCCTTGTTGTCTATAAAGACTGCAATCTGTGACATTATAAAGTGGTGTATAAGTAGATAAAACTAATCTATAGATGTGAATCCATTTGGTGATACACCTGTGAGGTTTAAGTTGATTTTAACAGCCCGGGCCAGGTCGGACCGAACATTTCTGACTTGGATTTTTTAAAGAAAATAAAGTAAAAATGCTTCACTTTAAGGGCGCAGATTTCTTTAAATGCGACACACCTGGACATTATAAATTGGTGTATAGGTAGATATAACACTAATCTATAGATTTAATCACATTTGAAGATACATCTGTGTGTTTAAAGTTGATTTTGACCGCCCGGGCCAAGTCGGACCCAACACAAGCCAAACACTTCTGATAGAGACTATGTTGAGAATGTAGAGGGAAAAGGGCTTCACTTTCGAGCCCCTTGTTGTCTATAAATACTGCAATCTGTGACATTATAAAGTGGTGTATAGGTAGATATAATACTAATCTATAGATGTGAATCCATTTGATGATACATCTGTGAGGTTTAAGTTGATTTTAACAGCCCGGGCCAGGTCGGACCGAACATTTCTGACTTGGATTTTTTAAAGAAAATACAGTAAAAATGCTTCACTTTAAGGGCGCAGATTTCTTTAAATGCGATACACCTGGACATTATAAATTGGTGTATAGGTAGATATAACACTAATCTATAGATTTAATCACATTTGGAGATACATCTGTGTGTTTAAAGTTGATTTTGACCGCCCGGGCCAAGTCGGACCCAACACAAGCCAAACACTTCTGATAGAGACTATGTTGAGAATGTAGAGGGAAAAGGGCTTCACTTTCGAGCCCCTTGTTGTCTATAAAGACTGCAATCTGTGACATTATAAAGTGGTGTATAGGTAGATATAATACTAATCTATAGATGTGAATCCATTTGATGATACATCTGTGAGGTTTAAGTTGATTTTAACAGCCCGGGCCAGGTCGGACCGAACATTTCTGACTTGGATTTTTTAAAGAAAATAAAGTAAAAATGCTTCACTTTAAGGGCACAGATTTCTTTAAATGCGACACACCTGGACATTATAAATTGGTGTATAGGTAGATATAACACTAATCTATAGATTTAATCACATTTGAAGTTACATCTGTGTGTTTAAAGTTGATTTTGACCGCCCGGGCCAAGTCGGACCCAACACAAGCCAAACACTTCTGATAGAGACTATGTTGAGAATGTAGAGGGAAAAGGGCTTCACTTTCGAGCCCCTTGTTGTCTATAAATACTGCAATCTGTGACATTATAAAGTGATGTATAGGTAGATATAATACTAATCTATAGATGTGAATCCATTTGATGATACATCTGTGAGGTTTAAGTTGATTTTAACAGCCCGGGCCAGGTCGGACCCAACACAAGCCAAACACTTCTGATAGAGACTATGTTGAGAATGTAGAGGGGAAAAGGGCTTCACTTTAAGCCCCATGTCTTCTATAAATACTGCGATCTGTGACATTATAAATTGGTGTATAGGTAGATATAACACTAATCTATAGATTTAATCACATTTGAAGTTACATCTGTGTGTTTAAAGTTGATTTTGACCGCCCGGGCCAAGTCGGACCCAACACAAGCCAAACACTTCTGATAGAGACTATGTTGAGAATGTAGAGGGAAAAGGGCTTCACTTTCGAGCCCCTTGTTGTCTATAAAGACTGCAATCTGTGACATTATAAAGTGGTGTATAAGTAGATAAAACTAATCTATAGATGTGAATCCATTTGATGATACATCTGTGAGGTTTAAGTTGATTTTAACAGCCCGGGCCAGGTCGGACCGAACATTTCTGACTTGGATTTTTTAAAGAAAATACAGTAAAAATGCTTCACTTTAAGGGCGCAGATTTCTTTAAATGCGATACACCTGGACATTATAAATCGGTGTATAGGTAGATATAACACTAATCTATAGATTTAATCACATTTGAAGTTACATCTGTGTGTTTAAAGTTGATTTTGACCGCCCGGGCCAAGTCGGACCCAACACAAGCCAAACACTTCTGATAGAGACTATGTTGAGAATGTAGAGGGAAAAGGGCTTCACTTTCGAGCCCCTTGTTGTCTATAAAGACTGCAATCTGTGACATTATAAAGTGGTGTATAAGTAGATAAAACTAATCTATAGATGTGAATCCATTTGGTGATACACCTGTGAGGTTTAAGTTGATTTTAACAGCCCGGGCCAGGTCGGACCGAACATTTCTGACTTGGATTTTTTAAAGAAAATAAAGTAAAAATGCTTCACTTTAAGGGCGCAGATTTCTTTAAATGCGACACACCTGGACATTATAAATTGGTGTATAGGTAGATATAACACTAATCTATAGATTTAATCACATTTGAAGATACATCTGTGTGTTTAAAGTTGATTTTGACCGCCCGGGCCAAGTCGGACCCAACACAAGCCAAACACTTCTGATAGAGACTATGTTGAGAATGTAGAGGGAAAAGGGCTTCACTTTCGAGCCCCTTGTTGTCTATAAATACTGCAATCTGTGACATTATAAAGTGGTGTATAGGTAGATATAATACTAATCTATAGATGTGAATCCATTTGATGATACATCTGTGAGGTTTAAGTTGATTTTAACAGCCCGGGCCAGGTCGGACCGAACATTTCTGACTTGGATTTTTTAAAGAAAATACAGTAAAAATGCTTCACTATAAGGGCGCAGATTTCTTTAAATGCGATACACCTGGACATTATAAATTGGTGTATAGGTAGATATAACACTAATCTATAGATTTAATCACATTTGGAGATACATCTGTGTGTTTAAAGTTGATTTTGACCGCCCGGGCCAAGTCGGACCCAACACAAGCCAAACACTTCTGATAGAGACTATGTTGAGAATGTAGAGGGAAAAGGGCTTCACTTTCGAGCCCCTTGTTGTCTATAAAGACTGCAATCTGTGACATTATAAAGTGGTGTATAGGTAGATATAATACTAATCTATAGATGTGAATCCATTTGATGATACATCTGTGAGGTTTAAGTTGATTTTAACAGCCCGGGCCAGGTCGGACCGAACATTTCTGACTTGGATTTTTTAAAGAAAATAAAGTAAAAATGCTTCACTTTAAGGGCACAGATTTCTTTAAATGCGACACACCTGGACATTATAAATTGGTGTATAGGTAGATATAACACTAATCTATAGATTTAATCACATTTGAAGTTACATCTGTGTGTTTAAAGTTGATTTTGACCGCCCGGGCCAAGTCGGACCCAACACAAGCCAAACACTTCTGATAGAGACTATGTTGAGAATGTAGAGGGAAAAGGGCTTCACTTTCGAGCCCCTTGTTGTCTATAAATACTGCAATCTGTGACATTATAAAGTGATGTATAGGTAGATATAATACTAATCTATAGATGTGAATCCATTTGATGATACATCTGTGAGGTTTAAGTTGATTTTAACAGCCCGGGCCAGGTCGGACCCAACACAAGCCAAACACTTCTGATAGAGACTATGTTGAGAATGTAGAGGGGAAAAGGGCTTCACTTTAAGCCCCATGTCTTCTATAAATACTGCGATCTGTGACATTATAAAGTGGTGTATAGGTAGATATAACACTAATCTATAGATTTAGTCACATTTGAAGATACATCTGTGTGTTTAAAGTTGATTTTGACCGCCCGGGCCAAGTCGGACCCAACACAAGCCAAACACTTCTGATAGAGACTATGTTGAGAATGTAGAGGGAAAAGGGCTTCACTTTCGAGCCCCTTGTTGTCTATAAATACTGCAATCTGTGACATTATAAAGTGGTGTATAAGTAGATATAATACTAATCTATAGATTTAATCACATTTGAAGATACATCTGTGAGGTTTAAGTTGATTTTAACAGCCCGGGCCAGGTCGGACCGAACATTTCTGACTTGTTTTTTTTTAAAGAAAATAAGTAAAAATGCTTCACTTTAAGGGCGCAGATTTCTTTAAATGCGATACACCTGGACATTATAAATTGGTGTATAGGTAGATATAACACTAATCTATAGATTTAATCACATTTGAAGTTACATCTGTGTGTTTAAAGTTGATTTTGACCGCCCGGGCCAAGTCGGACCCAACACAAGCCAAACACTTCTGATAGAGACTATGTTGAGAATGTAGAGGGAAAAGGGCTTCACTTTCGAGCCCCTTGTTGTCTATAAATACTGCAATCTGTGACATTATAAAGTGGTGTATAAGTAGATATAATACTAATCTATAGATGTGAATCCATTTGATGATACATCTGTGAGGTTTAAGTTGATTTTAACAGCCCGGGCCAGGTCGGACCGAACATTTCTGACTTGGATTTTTTAAAGAAAATAAAGTAAAAATGCTTCACTTTAAGGGCGCAGATTTCTTTAAATGCGATACACCTGGACATTATAAATTGGTGTATAGGTAGATATAATACTAATCTATAGATTTAATCACATTTGTAGATACATCTGTGTGTTTAAAGTTGATTTTGACCGCCCGGGCCAAGTCGGACCCAACACAAGCCAAACACTTCTGATAGAGACTATGTTGAGAATGTAGAGGGAAAAGGGCTTCACTTTGAGCCCCTTGTTGTCTATAAATACTGCGATCTGTAACATTATAAAGTGGTGTATATGTAGATATAACACTAATCTATAGAGGTAATCACATTTGAAGATAAATCTGTCTGTTTAAAGTTGATTTTGACAGCCCGGGCCAAGTCGGAGCGAACTGTGTGACTGTCGAGAGTAGAGGGAGAAGAGGTCTACTTTAACCAACGTGTCTGCTTTAAATACGATGAACAGTGACGTTAAAAAGTGGTATTTACTTATATATAGTACGTTCCTATAATATAAACGCTATGCCGACAGATGGAAATTCGTATGACGATAGCTAGAAGTATTTGATACGTGTCAAATCCTATTTCGTTTAACGATTGCTCTTTTACATGTTACCTAGATCAGCGACGCTAACACACAGCTCCACTTTCTAGTTTTTAAGTGATTTACTCCGAATTACTTAATTATGCTGCACGTTTTGGATTGGTGATTGTTCAGTAGTGTCATGTGTGTATGTTGCATCAATAATATGTAGATATGATCGCCGATAATTAAGTAATTAGCCAATAACACTTTGGCCCGTCTTGGCCCGGCCCGGCCCGACTTTTAGGCAATCCCCTCAGTATCTGCATGATGTGACCTGTCAATTTCAAGATTTCTTGGATTCCAAGCCAGAGTGTGAATGGAATGAAACATTCTTGGCCCAGACATAGTGGGTCGAGTATGATTTTCTTAATTGTGCGTGATCTGAAATGAATTTCATCCAGTTTGACTTCAATGATGTCGGGACATTTTCGAATGGACAAGTGTTTTCTGAGTGATAAACCTTCAAATCCTCTTCTACCAAATCCGTACCATGGTGGTTGACGGAGATAGCGACGAAAATCGATCATAAAAAGATTTGTTAACAACATGTTTTCTTGAATAAAGTATTTTCAAACAGTTTTTATAATGTTATATTTTACTTTCGATGTCGGTTGTTTCAATGAGGAAATAGCTTAAATTGTTCCAATTCTGGTCACCATAGAACATTTCCCTAACAGTTTCATAAAGATTCCATCTCTATGCAAAAGATATGCCTTCGTTAAATCTTTCAATGTCATCAACGAAGCAGTCAGGGCTGCTTGCGGCCTAGCCAACGCTCGAAACATCCAATATCAAACTACCGTATTTCCTCTATTTGATGCTATGCCGTCTATTAATTTCATGAGAGTCCTTGACTCGGCTTGTATTCATGGCTGGTATTAGAGACCCAGCATGCATTAGAGGAAATATAGATACGTTTTACAGTTCATATGGGGGTGATTGATCGACAGCCATTTTCTATGAATCGATATGTAGGCTTTCTATGTATTCATACGTTTTTTGTGTGAAAAGGATTAATATATTTGAAAGGGCTTTCCGTAGCAAAAAGGAAGCCTCTTTTTCATCAATCAGAAGCAAGCATTCATCAATGTCATGGTAGAATGAATTTTTAGGGTTATTACTACAGAAAACAGAAAGTTAAGTATTGAAGAGATTTTATCAAGGCCAGTATGGTTCAATCACCAATTTAAATACAATTTCATTTTAAATCATTGATTTGGTAAGGGTATTAGGAGTAAGATTTATGTAGCAACACAGGATTTTTAACATTCACTTGACTACAACCATCTTCCCGAGGCAAGAGAGTTAACTGACTATTAAGTCCAGTTTCCACACTTGCCGAACTAGGATGGTATTATGGAGTTACATTTTGGCTGGACTAACGAGTCTATGCTTAGTCCAATTAAAATCGCGCACCGAAATCGAAATCCGGTTCGTAAACTGTCGTAAAGATTTCGGTCGATTGCAGGATTTGCAAAACATGTGCACCACCAACTCGTTGTCAAGAGATATTTTTGAAACCTTTTCATGTTTTTAATCAAGGTGATGCACTTCGCGATGTTAGACCCGTTTTAACACAATATAGATCTTGATTATCGATCAGACCGTCTTGACTTGGCGCCGCCATTTTGTTTGAAACAAATGCAAGTGATGGGATGGGATTGGTCCATAGAAGAGGTTCAGAAGGGACATAACTCATAATAACTTTGGTGGCGCTACGATCGATCCCAGGAATTCAAGCCTCGTTCGGCAAGGGTGAAAACTGGACTTTTAAAGTCAGTTAACCCTCTTGGCTCGGGAAGATGGACTGCAACAGAGTAATGCTAAATATCCCTAAATCATGGAAACAAGTAGTAAACGGAGGATTTTGTATCAAAGCTAATTTATACATAAATTACATTTTGGGAGACTTGTTGATAAGAACAAACGGCTCCAAAATATTTTATGATGAACTCATAGCTACAACTAACTTTCCTCTGATGTGTGATAAATGGGAATGACCTTAATCAGAGCATTTTATGGAATAATATTTTACTAACTGTAACATGTGAGCCAATGATGTTAAACGAATATATTTCCAGTACAGATTCATAAATAGAGCTCTATATACCAAAAACGTAATATTTAAAATGATGTTAATGGATGATGAAATATGCTCTTTTTGTATCTCTTAATCTGAAAACTTACACCATGTATATGTAGAATGTGTTCTTGTGGAGGAACTTTGGTTAGAAATTGAAGTGTACCTAAACTATATATGATATTCATATTACCAGTTTATATCATTTTCTTTGCTACAACAAAAAGAATTATCTTTTCAACCATATAATTCTTCTTAAAATACATTCACCACTCAGGCATTATGAAAGCTCTATTATTCTTTGCTTTTAAAAAAAATAAAAATTGAAAGATGTATGTAAAATAGAAAAATATGCAATGAAAATAGTGGATTTAATAAATGTGGCAGAAAATGGAAAGAATTATCAGTCTACTTATCATAAAAAAGCTTGAAGCGCGAGTATGAGGTGACAAAATCAAAAGTTCAGATCATGAGCAGGTATGTCCTACTCTGCAGTGGTTTCTCGCCCTCTTCATAAATCTGTTCAGTCTGTTGCATTTTAGACTGATATCACTTGGACAAAAACAGAAACATACAGTCATTACACCATCTTCAACGGTTGACGAGAACCTTGCCTCATCAGGATCTCAGACTGTTCCACTAAGGGCACCAACTCCTATTGTGAAAAATGCTTGTCAGAAAAAAACACCTACTCGAAACAATCTGGTCGAGTACTCAAGGGTTTAGGTGACCCTGTTAAACTACTTAATAAGTTTCAAACACTGGGATACATGAATGTCTTCCCACTTCCCTGTACGCGCAATAGAAACCCCGTGCCGGAAAAAAATAGACCCCCAGGACTTCCGCCTCCTGTAACATGAATAAAAATAACTCCCTCATTCAGTGGAGTTTCACAGGACTAAGGACTTCTTAAAATGAAATTCACTTATCGGTACAGGATTTTTCAGCCATCGACAATTTGTATTGAGTAGACATATGTCAAGCAAACAAACAACTTCTGTCAGTACAGTTCAGATAATCATTTTCTTCTCTGGGTGCTTAAGCCACTTGAGGATCCTCCATCTTGGTGAGACAGGATGTGATCGACAGCCCTGTGTCCCTTGATACCAATCTCCAAGCTAAAGCAGTACGACTTACTTTGCACATTTCATTTACTCTGTGCTGTCTATATATTCCCACTCCTCTGTTCCTCAGCGTTCTGATATACAATCTCTATATGATCAGCTTTCTGAGCCCTCTACCATTATGGGTGATTTAAATGTCAAAATCCCTTGTGGGGAAGCTTCAATATTAATTCTAAAGGGTAGCTCTTTGCGAAATTTATCTCTGATAATAACTTATGTATTTTTAATGATGGTTCAAATACATATGTATATCCGGCTACAGGGACACATTCTGCTTTAGATCTGTCGCTCTCAGATTCTTACTTGTTAAATGAGTTTACATGGTCGGTCCATAATAATTTGTTTGGAAGCGACCATTTCCCTACAACTAATCCATCTGGCGTTCCGCCCTCATCATGATCACAGTGGAATTTATATAAGGCTAACTGGTCTTTATTTTAAAACCTCTTTACTGACAAGTTAAAACGTGACATTTTAAGGAATGCTCCTGACCCTATCAAGTTGTTCTCCGAGCAACTGAATGAAATTGCTGATGAAACGACACCAACGCCCTCTGCAAACCCACACATTCGAAAACCATGGCTCGATAATATTACATATGGAAATTAGTTAAGCAACACCCGTATATTCTCAGACTGAGCCAATTTCCATCAGTAACTTGCGTAACCTCCTTGAACCCGAACAACTGCTTCAAGTCGCCTCCTCATTCTTTGGATCAATCTCTGGATTTGATTCTGAGGAATTCTGTCCCATTTTAGGCCGTCGTGTTCGACAAAGAGACCCACCTGTCCATACGCTCAATGGATTGACTGCTGCTTCGCATGAGAAATGGGACAGAATTCCTCAATTACGCCTGAGAGTTTCTTGGGCTTCGGTCAGCAAGTTGGAATTATATTTGATCACCACTGCGTGTGATTGTTTATAAAGCCATTTAATTGCTTCGCATTCGTTTCCATATTAATCAACCAGGGTCAAATGTACATTTTACATTATCTAAAATACCTTTTCAGTTGCGTACTTGTGTCGATTATCTTCTAGAAGTGCTAATTGGGGTTAATTAAACCATTCACAGAAAGGACTCGAATTTCATCAGAACAATTAACTTCTATGATGTAAGGCCCTGCTATGACATACCTCCCAAATCCACGCGGTCTTATATAATTCTACTATGTCACAATTCATACAATCATGTCGGAATAAGTACAACCATGTCAGACCTCATGCAATCATGTCTTAATAAATATTTTATCGTGTCGGGATTAAAACTATATCACCATTAATACAACTACAACTATGTTGGAAGTAATACGACTTTGTCTGAATTAATTCGATTTGGGCCGGAATTATTTTTATCGGGTCAGATAAACCACGTTAAAATTGATATTTCACCAGTCCTCTTCAACAACAAACAAAGCTGTGATCGCGTTAAATGTAGTGAGTGAGTGAGTATGGTTTAAAGCCTCTTTTAGCAATATTCCAGCAATATCACGGCGTGGGACACCGGAAATGGGCTTCACACATTGTACCCATGTCGGGAATCGAACCCGGATCTTCGGCGTGACGAGCGAACGCTTAAATCACAAGGGTACCAAACCGCCCCGTTAAATGTCGACGCTTGCGGACCTAGCCCGATATCATACACTAAAGGTTCAGTTAAAAATGAGTAACACATATCGTCATGTTGATGTGGAATAATCCCGAACGCATGTGGAGACTAACGATACCGGTCTGGTCACCGGAACACGTACACTGGATAATATGAGGACGTCACTCGTCTGTCCAGATACTAAATCGATTGCAGTGGGTTGAATTTTCCATTTTTGTCTATTTACGGAAGGGGAATTCCCTGTAAAATGGCGGCCGAGAGTGGCTTCACTACATTCGTGTGCCACAATCGTGAGTAGTATTGAAGCACATAGTACATAGACATTAATCCAAGTGTATTAACAATGTATCACTATCACTTAGCATGTTAACAAACGGTATCTATGAATATGTTTAGTGTGGGTTATCCTATAGCCGATAGCCGCGATGGGGTCCTTAAGTCAAAATATGACCCTACATCACGGCCGAGAACACCACATTCATAAATCCAATTCAATTCAGACTGATGTGGCCTATTACCCTCGTATTTTTCTGTGATTTAAAAAAAAAATCACGTGGGTTTGTGACTGAACAGTTGATTTCACTGTATTCTTAGATAATTTCCTTATCTATCTACATACTTGTCATAATTTTATTGCACCAACTTGGGTAAGTGATAAAGAATCATGGAGATTCTTTATTTAATATAGAAAGGGTTTTGTCGCTTTTATTTATCTTAGTAGGAATTGTCAGTTCAAACAAACATATCTGACATGCAAGACGCTTTTAATGCCACCTGTGCAGAATATTGCATAAACTTGTCATCGACATTATTAGAGAAAGTTGTGACCATAGCCAACAAAGGATAGAAAACACTGAATCGCATTGGCAGGACGGAGTTTTTGTCATCCCAACCCTAAATAAACCATAATTAAGTTGACCATACCAGTACGTGATATGAAAAATGTTCAATTATCACTCAACTATCATTCAAAAGCGCTCTGGTGCTGTAGGATGTATATTTGTATCTTTGATATGAACTTAACGATCCTGTCATGAGTTCGTGTTTTGATTACCGGAGTATTACAAAACCTAACTGAAAATGGCACTGATGACTAATGTGAATGTATAGTACAGAATGGTGGTTATGAAATATGTTATGAATTGTTTATATTATTTTGTAATGCTGCCCTAAACAGTAGGAGGTAGAATGTCTGATACCTGCTCGAGAAGATTGAATACAAACAGGACTTCTTCCATTCTCTTATCAATTAGTGGCTCTAACCCAGTTTCCAACTACAAATGTTTCTAGAACATACTTAGGTAAACCGGCAATAATCCTGGTGGCTTCTAGTTGTAGCTGTTCTGGTTTGTCCTTTCTGTCGATGACAGATCCACCCCAAACTTTACATGACCCGTGAAGGTCCGGGTTAGAATAGGTCTTCAACAACACATGCGTGCCTTAAAAGGCGACTATGCTTGTCGAAAGAGGCGACAAACGAGATCGGATGGTCAGGCTCGCTGACTTAGTTTGATGCATGCCATCGATCTCATTCGCTCGGATCGTTGCTCATGATGTCAATCACTTGATTGTCTGGTCCAGACTCGATTATTTACAGACCGCCGTCATGTAGGTGGAATATTGTTGAGGGCGGCGTTAAACAATAAACAAAACATGCTTGCTCTTACCAATTGATGTCAAATGAACATTTTATCTACTCGAATTAGTGTTTTTCCATTAAGTAGATATTTTAGCTTCCTCGTGAAGTTTATCATTTTCATTAATGATGCTATCAACGTTACAAGTGAATCACTTGCTTGATAAAGGTGTTAGGATCTACACCGAAACGTCGCACTAATTGTAATAAAGATGTTGTTCATCCATAGAACTCGTCTTACTAAATTTGCCATTAGCCATCGTGTTATTTAATACCTCTTTCTTTTCATTTCAATATTTTACAAAAATCTCAAATACCATAACCAAGATCCCCCCAATAACCTTTATTGTTACCTCCACAACCCAACTTTGCCATTTGTTACCTGGATTGACACAAACTCAACAGGAGTTGGCCCCCTTATATCTATCTATCTTTCTGCTCAAACTCAATCCACTGTGTTTCACTGCTCGCCCACAGAAGACACAGTGACTTTTGAACAGATTGATACACAATCAGTGCCATATATATAGATAAAAAAAAAGTTAAGCACCCCCCAGAAATTGTTTGGATAGTAAATAAGAATCACAAACATAATAAAATGGACAGAGTGAAGTTGGAGAAAACATTACGTTTGTAAAGAGCAATCATCTGAGAACAAGCAAGACAAAAACAATTTTGAGCCAGAATGAAATTTTAATTGAGATATGGTTGCCCAAACACCGGTACAGTTTTTACCACAACATAACACCCTCTATAAGTATAGAACTGCTAATCTCGAACGACGATAAATTATTGCACATACTGAATAAAAATGTGTACAATAACGTCCATTAATGACATTCGCGTGTCAAAACGTTTGATAACGGGTGGGGCCACCGCATGCCCGGATGACAGCCTCGACCCTTTTCGTCATCCCTCCAGTCAGACGTCGGATCATCTCAAGGGGAAAAAGCGCCCATTCATGATGCAAAGCTGCTGTGAATTCATCCAGATTGTGTGGAGGAGGGTCCATTGCCTGCATTCTACGCCCAAGAATGTCCCAAATGTGCTCTATAGGGTTAAGATCTGGACTCATTGCAGGCCAAGGTAGAGTTGCAATGGCGTTGTTTGCCAAATATGCAGTCACAGCTCTTGAACGGTGGGGTCTAGCGTTATCGTCCATGAACAGGGGTCTTGATGCAAGAGAGTGGTTGTCAAAATTGGGAACAACTTGTTCCAGAACTCCCCGGATGTAACGTTCACCATTGAGATTGCCCCTTATAGTCACAAGGTCTAGCTTGCAATCGTGGGATATGCACCCCCCTTTACATCATGGGACCACCACCAAACGGAACAGTTGGTTAATGCTGTTGGTGTAATGCTCTGGGGGTGTATGCTGTACCTTGGTGCCTCCACACTCTCGTTCGGCCATCATTCAAATGCAGCTGAAGCCTGCTTTCGTCTGACCAATGGATACGTTTCCATGTTCTGAAGTTCCACCCTTTTGGGTGCCAAACACCATTGTAATCGCAGTCTCCGATGACATTGTACCAGTAGGTGGCGTTTGACTCTTCGGACCCTCATTCCAGCAGCTCTCAAACGATTCCGCAATGTTTGGCAAGACAGACGTCTATGGGGTAACCAATTACGCCTCAGGTAGGTGCTCGTTGCAAATGGATTTCTTCGCAGTAATCGCAGTAATATCCTGTTTTCACGTCCTGACGTCATAGGAGGGCGTCCTGTACGTGGCAGGTCCTTCACTGAATTGGTTTGGGCGTGTTTTTGCACTAGTCGGTTGATTACTGAGTAATGGTAACCCAGCTGACGTCCAATCGCCTTGAAAGACATCCCTGCGACATGCATATGGACTTACATAATATGTACACAAGTATCAGGGTTCTGCTGTCCTGTGTGGTCATTCGGCCTTATATAAATAAAAATAAATCAACGCCAGAGAAGTCTCGGTTACCTGCCGAAAAAATGAAAAAGACCATTGGGTGTAAAAGAAAAAGTAGTGGTAAAAATAATGATAGGAATAGGTCACGGAAAATCGATGATGGAGTCAGCAAAGTATATTTCTCGGATGCGAGATGACTGTTAAAATTATAATTGTTAGTCGTAGACGCGTCCCGTGCAGATGATTGCCACAATGCCTGTCTTGCCTCGCCACCAATACGTGAGATGTGTCTCGGGAGTGAACCACAGATTGGGTAGATATTTGCCCGAGGGTCTCTTGGGATTCAAACACCAGTATAAAAGTAATGTACCCCGTTTGAGGGCCTGCTATTTTAGTAAGATTAGTTGAGGCCTCAGAAGACATACCGTGACTCGTTATTCTCAGACGTTGACGTTATATATTTGTGAAAAAATTATCATACGCCAACGCAGGTTTGCTTGGCATGTATTAATGAAAGCAGAGTTAGCTCCCCTTTGTAGCTCGCCTGGGTTGGGAGGCTCGCTTGGGTTTCGCGGTTCGTTTTGAGTGTTGCCAATAAATGTCATCAAGTGTTTACCTGTGTCCTGTCGATGTGTGACAAGTGTACAGTTCCTCTTAACCTTACTCATCACTTCGGGCTTTCCTCCCACACTAAGCTGACACGCCGCGATATAACTGGAATACTGTTAAAAGCGGCGTTAAACCCAACTCACTCACTTACTCACTTAACCTAACTGGCATGGTGGCAGCGGGTTTGAACTCACGTCTAACGAAGCAGGCGGCACAACGAACTGTAGTACTTGCATACTTTCACTAAACGTGATCAACAGGTCAGGCGGTAGAGTGCCTGTATAACACAGAGTAAACAAGACTGTCATTATGGCCAACGCTCAACGTGCCCTGAAGCAATGGTGCCTCGGTAAGATTGAGGCTGTAAATTCTTTCGAGAACTGGAGGCAAAATCTCCTTTATACATGATCTTTGGACACAAATGTTACTCCATTTCTTGCCGACGGGGCAGTCTGGCGTAAGAAAACTAGGGCCACGCCACTCAGGGGCATGACTGACGACGGGGAAGACGTCCGTGAAGCTATTAGAAGAAGTGCAAGACAAAAGGTTAGCAGTTTGAAGCTCATGCTCGGCCAGATTGCCAATTATTGTCCGATAATTTCACGGAACACCATAATAAAATCCTCAACGTCTGTAGGAGCCATATGGC
This sequence comes from Haliotis rufescens, assembly GCF_023055435.1. Lineage (NCBI taxonomy): Eukaryota > Metazoa > Mollusca > Gastropoda > Lepetellida > Haliotidae > Haliotis > Haliotis rufescens. The sequence continues at coordinate 17,820,808 of NW_025964223.1, forward strand.
ATGCCATACGCCTACATTTCGAGTTCCAAGCAACTTGCGCTCATTTCATTGACTTTGCCGAAATCAAACTTGAAAATGATGAGAAACCAGAAGATTTGTATCAGAGACTAATGGCTTTTGTGGAGGACAATTTACTCCGCCGTGAAGGGGGAATAACCCACCATGGCAATGCACCTTAAGAGGACGAGGAATTGTCACCATCGTTAGAAAATTTTGTTGTGCTCACATGGCTGAGGCTAATACATGTTGAACTTCCAAAGCTCGTCAAACAACGTTATGGGACAGATCTTCGCTCACGAAAAATTTCCTCTTTGAAACCTGAAATCTCACCGGCTCTCGATTCACTTTTAGATGAAATCCGCACACACAGCAGAGGATGCTAAGGTTATGAGGACAAACACTTCACAACAGCGCTCGTCTTTCTCACGTTTTGCTAAAGCACAACGAACGGGTAGAAAGTTTCCAAAATCATGTCCACTGTGTAATGCTGCAGGACGCAGCGATCATGTTCATTATCTCAGCGAGTGCAAGTTCCTTCCAGATCATGACCGGAGATACATGGTCAAAGCAAGACAAATTGCCAGTATACTTGATGATCCTGCTGACGATGCTAGTGATACAGTTGAAAATGTGTGTGCAGTGCCATCTACTGAACCTGTCTCCACTCTTTGTGTGCAAGTCCGTCAGTCGCCATATTTTACTGTTTCTGTGGCCACCAGACGTCACGAGTCACTGTAGATAGTGAAGCTACTGGTAATATGATCCGCCTCTCAACAGCAACAGGCATCAGCGCTGACATCAAGACTAGCTCTCAGTCAGCCCATCAGGCAGATGGCTCTTCCCCACTGAAGGTCGTTGGAGAGACAAGAATCCTTTTCACACGCGACAACAAGGAGTTCGATTTTAATGGTCTTGTGGTGGAAAACCTGGATGTAGAAGTCCTTGCAGGCATACCATTTATGGAGGCCAACGATGTGGCAGTACGCCCTGCAAAACATCAGATCATACTTGGTGATGGTACCACATACACATATGGTTCCACAGAAACAACTGGTGACAAACATACTGTGAGACGAGCTTGTGTACTCAGAGCCCCAGACACTTCTACTACCATATGGCCTGGAGACCTTATTGAGGTGCTGGTTCCTGAAAGCTTTGCTCCTGCGGATTTCACATTTGCCATAGAACCCCGCATAGATACCAGACCTGGACGCTCTACCTTGTCATCCACTTGGCCAGAATTAGGAATTATCGATCTCAAGCGTCTCAGGCAAAATCAGGATCCCGAATCTGTCCGACACTCAACAATTATCTTCAAAGATACCAAATCTCAGTTTGAGTTACTACTTACGGAGTTCGACGATGTGTTTAACCAACATATCGATGGCTATAACGTTGCTTCAGGCCCCTTTCAAGCATTTGTTAACATGGGACCTGTACAACCTCCACAACGGAAGGGTCGTGTCCCGCAATACTCACGAGATACACTTTCTGAGCTCCAACAGAAGTTCGATAAACTTGAGCAGATGGGTGTATTTGTACGACCTGAAGATGCAGGTATCCAAGTAGAATACCTCAACCCTTCTTTCCTAATCAAGAAGTTCAGTGCTGGTTACAGATTGGTGACCGCCTTCTCTGATGTAGGACGATACAGTAAGCCACAACCTTCCCTCATGCCTGATGTCGATTCTACTCTAAGACAGATTGCCAAGTGGAAGTACATTATAACCACAGATTTAACCAATGCCTTTTATCAGATTCCTCTGTCCAAGAAATCGATGAAATACTGCGGTGTGTGGTGACCCCGTTCCGTGGTGTGAGAGTATATGCCAGTTCTGCAATGGGGATGCCAGTCTCTGAAGCTGCGTTGGAGGAGCTCATGTGCCGCTTACTGGGGGATCTTCTAGAGGAAGGGGTGATTGCTAAGCTTGCTGACGACCTTTATTGTGGTGCTGATAGCCCGGATGAGTTACTTCGTCATTGGAGACGAGTACTTGAAGCGCTCAAACACAACAATCTCAGATTATCTCCTAACAAGACAGTCATTGCTCCCAGGACAACAACCATCCTAGGATGGCAATGGCAGCAAGGATGCATTCAAGCAAGTCAACACTGCATATCAACTCTGGCTTCTTGTTCACCTCCAGAAACAGTGAATGGCTTACGGTCATTTATAGGAGCTTACAAGGTCTTGTCCCGTGTAATACCTGGTTGTTCCACACTCCTTGCCCCACTTGATGCTGAAGTGGGCGATCGCCAGTCCAGTGAAATGCTTCTGTGGTCTGACTCTTTGCTTGATGCCTTCAGAACAGCACAGACTGGTCTCGCTTACAACAAATCCATAGTACTGCCTCACTCCGATGACCAACTCTGGATTGTAACTGATGGTGCTGTTAGGAAGCCGGGAATTGGAGCAACACTTTATGTAACACGTAGTGACTCGCCACGACTAGCAGGATTCTTCAGTGCCAAGCTTCAACGACAACAGGTCACATGGTTACCATGTGAAGTGGAAGCTCTTTCAATTGCTATAGCTACCAAGCATTTCAGCTCCTTCATTGAGCGCACAGAAAGCTCTGTTGTTCGACAATTGTCTATAGAGGACATCATGAATGGAACTACCCGCCTTCCTTTCACAAGCAGGTCTGCTTGGCGTTCCTTGCAAGAGGAGTGCCAGGATCTTCAACGAACACATGCTCCTCTTCTCCAAGGTACCAGACCATCCAAGAAGGTGCCAAACATCAGGGATGTCAAACGATACCTAAATGCAGCAACCATCTCCAAGGATGGATTGCTTGTTGTCTGAAAATCTGAGCCACTCGGTTCACCAAGAGAGTGCATTGTTGTTCCAAGACAAGTATTAGACGGAGTCCTGACTGCCCTACACATACACACCAACTCAAGCAAGTATGCCATAGATACTTCTTTGCTTTAGACCTTGACAGATCCATAAACAGTGTCTCAAAATCTTGTCACAGGTGGGCCTCCTTGCGTAAGACACCTCATGTTCAAAGCACCTCATGACCAAAGCACCAGTGATCCACCTGAAACTGTTGGGTTTGCATTTGCGTCAGATGTTATGTGCAGGGAACGACAACTCATCCTCGTTCTACGTGAATGTGTCACATCCTACACTGCGGCGTGCATCATTACCGATGAGCGTGGCTCCACCCTGTGTGAGGGATTGAATCGTCTTTGCATTGAATTCCGTCCACTTGATGGTCCTCACGCTGTTATCTGCACTGACCCAGCTCCAGCAACATAGAATTACCCTAGAAATAGGCAGAGTGAAGAATGTGAACAAGAACCCAGTTGCTAAAATGGCCATACAAGAATTAGAGGACGAGCTTGTGCGCCAAGACCCTGTACGGGGCCCCACTACACCAACAGCTCTTGCCATTGCTGTTGCCCGCCTAAACACACGCATTCGTTCACGAGGCGTGTCTTCTCGAGAGATGTGGACCCAGAGAGACCAATTCACAAACTGTCAGATGCCTCTGTCCGACAAGCAGTTGATCACAGAGCAACATGTGAATTGCCAAACAAACCACGGTCACAGTGAAAAATCCAAGGCTCCTCGGAGTCATCGACCCCATTGATTGATCAAATTGAGATTGGCGACCTGGTGTACCTTCATAACGATCGCAATAAAACATGAGCACGGAATCGTTACCTAGTAGTCGCCAAAGATGGCCTCTGGTGCAATGTCCGCAAGTTCGTTGGGACCCAACTGCGGAACACTTCAAACAGAGTTAAGCTCTCAGAATGTTTTAAAGTCCCCATTTGGAACAAGACACGTGTGCATGAAGCGAACAGTGAGGACACATCTGACATCGATGATGACCCACCTGAGACACTTCACCAGACACCGGAGACTCCACACATTCCTCTGGAAATATCTACTCCTCCTCTGCCACCGCTTAAGGATGCCGTGTTTGATGACAATCACCCAACCGACATCAGTTCTACGTCGGATCAATCTGACCCCCTATTTGACCCAGGTATACAGTCGTCTTCAACTTCAAAGCCATCGCGTCAACGTCAACGACCAAAGCGATTTGATGAATACGTTTTGGACTTCTGAAGTTTTGTGTTTGTTTATTAAATGATTATGTTTGTGAGGGGCAGAATAATCCCCAACGAGCAGAGGGCACTCTACCCTATGATGGTTTACTTACCAATTGATTTCATGGTTAACCATTGTTTACTCTCATCTTGACTGTTTGAGTCAAGAGAACTTATGCCAAGGGACCAAGTTGTTTTTCACGCCTATTTCCTTCATTATGGTTTGTTTAGATAACTTTTATCATGAAGAAAAAAACACAGTCACGCCAACGCAGGTGTGCTTGGCATGTATTAATGTAAGCGGAGTTAGCTCCCCTTGGTAGCTCGCCTGGGTTGGGAGGCTCTCTTGGGTTTCGCGGTTCGTTTCGAGTGTTGCCAATAAATGTCATCAAGTGTTTACCTGTGTCCTGTCGATGTGTGACAAGTGTACAGTTCCTCTTAACCTAACTGGCGATACACTTTTTTGTTCATCTTACTAGAATTAGAGCTTCTCCGCTCATTGTATCTGCATCTGAAATATGTACGCTTTACTCCTTTGTCCCGCAAATAAAGACATGTCTGTGCTTTTTGTGTTTTCAAGGGGCGCCTGACATACGTTCATGAATGTCATCTGCTAGGACACATGCTATTTATTCAATGCGTTATCCATACCACAATCCTACATGGTTTGATCTAAGGGAGCGTAGGGCCCTAGTTATCCATGGTTTAATCTGGGGCAGCATAGGGTCCTAGTAAGGCATGGTTAGATCTGAGACAGCGTCGGGTCCAAGTAACACATGGTTTGATCTGGGAAAGCGTCGGGTCCCAGAAACCCATGGTTTGATCTAGGACAGCGTAGGGTCCCAGAAACCCATGGTTTGATCTGGGAAATCGTCGGGTCCCAGTACCACATGGTTTGATCTAGGACAGCATAGGGTCCCAGTAACACATTGTTGGATCTTGGACAGCGCAGGGCCCCAATAACCCATGGTTTGATTTGGGACAGCGTAGGGTCCCAGTAACCTATTGTTTGATCTGTGACAGCGTAGGGTCCAAGTATCCCATTGTTTGATTTGGAACAGCGTTGGGTCCCAGTAACCCATGGTTGGATCTGGAACAGCGCAGGGTCCCAGTAATCCATTGTTCGATCTGGGACAGTCAGAGCCCAGTAACCAATGGTTGGATCTGGGACAGTATAGGATCCCAGTAAAACATTGTTGGATCTAGAACAGCGTAGAGTCCCAGACACCCATGGTTTGATCTGGGACAGTATAGGATCCCAGTAACCAATGGTTGGATCTGGGACAGTATAGGATTCCAGTAAAACATTGTTGGATCTGGAACAGCGTAGAGTCCCAGTAACCCATGGTTTGATCTGGGACAGTATAGGATTCCAGTAAAACATTGTTGGATCTGGAACAGCGTAGAGTCCCAGTAACCCATGGTTTGATCTGGGACAGTATAGGATCCCAGTAAAACATTGTTGGATCTAGAACAGCGTAGAGTCCCAGACACCCATGGTTTGATCTGGGACAGTATAGGATCCCAGTAACCAATGGTTGGATCTGGGACAGTATAGGATTCCAGTAAAACATTGTTGGATCTGGAACAGCGTAGAGTCCCAGTAACCCATGGTTTGATCTGGGACAGTATAGGATTCCAGTAAAACATTGTTGGATATGGGACAGCGTAGGTTGCAGTAAGCCATGGTTTGATCTGGGACAGTATAGGATCCCAGTAACCAATGGTTGGATCGGGGACAGTATAGGATTCCAGTAAAACATTGTTGGATCTGGAACAGCGTAGAGTCCCAGTAACCCATGGTTTGATCTGGGACAGTATAGGATCCCAGTAAAACATTGTTGGATCTAGAACAGCGTAGAGTCCCAGACACCCATGGTTTGATCTGGGACAGTATAGGATCCCAGTAACCAATGGTTGGATCTGGGACAGTATAGGATTCCAGTAAAACATTGTTGGATCTGGAACAGCGTAGAGTCCCAGTAACCCATGGTTTGATCTGGGACAGTATAGGATTCCAGTAAAACATTGTTGGATATGGGACAGCGTAGGTTGCAGTAAGCCATGGTTTGATCTGGGACAGTATAGGATCCCAGTAACCAATGGTTGGATCGGGGACAGTATAGGATTCCAGTAAAACATTGTTGGATCTGGAACAGCGTAGAGTCCCAGTAACCCATGGTTTGATCTTGGACAGTATAGGATCCCAGTAACCAATGGTTGGATCGGGGACAGTATAGGATTCCAGTAAAACATTGTTGGATCTGGAACAGCGTAGAGTCCCAGTAACCCATGGTTTGATCTGGGACAGTATAGGATCCCAGTAACCAATGGTTGGATCGGGGACAGTATAGGATTGTTGGATATGGGACAGCGTAGGTTGCAGTAAGCTATGGTTTGATCTGGGACAGCGTAGGGTACCACTTACCCCTGCTTGCCATCCCATGTTGAACTTGAGTGGTGGGTACAATATATGGCCTGGTGTCATCATGCTCTGATGGCGTGAATCGTGCTCATGCTATCAACCACTGGTCTGCTTGGTCAAGGTTTGATCCAATATTATGATTAAGGTTGACGTAAGGTTTCAAATGTCTAATGTAGCTCGATGACATATCTCCACATGCAATAGATTTGAACACTCTTTGTCATGACGTCGTATGTAAGCTTTGTTGTTTTCGTCAATATACCAGCTGTATAATCGATTCTGGAAACAGACAAACCAGTGACACTGTCATGTCCCCACGCTGTCGGAGTATGATGACAGCCAAAAACCAAGCTGACCACAGGTGGTTGGGGACCAGATCTATCCCGGAACCCCCACGGGATTCTTTGGTGGGGGTGGGAGATGGTGGGTAAAGTAAATTATAGTACTCTTTTGAGTAAATGTAGGTTGTTGCTTAGAATAAAGCGATTGCCGTTAAACTACGTATACGGTTGAATATACATATGAATATGGCCCATAACAATAGGCATGACACCCCAACGTTTGAAGTACAGAAAACTACGGTTATACCGAACTGAAAGGGGAGACTTATTTTAGTTCGTTATAACAGTAGTTCGTTATAAGCATATGCACAGCAGATGACCGGGACATAAATCAGTTCGTCATATCCGTCTGTTCGTTTTAAGCGCGTTCGGTATAAACGTAGTAAACTGTAATCATCAGAGCTTAAAATAACTTTGCTCGATAACAAGGTAACGTGTAGACACAATCATTCTGGTTGCCATGGCTACACTGGTACTGTACAAAGTAACTGGTTCCTGGTCTCCTTTGCGCTGCAACATATTCCTTGAAGTAAGGGACGAAGGGAAAGAGACTCACGACATGAGTAATCTGCACGTGAGTTACCATCATTATATATAATTATCTAAGTTGGCAAATTGTTGGCTAAGTTGAACAATCTCTCATGAAATTTACATCGATGTCGTAAGTAGAGATTATTCTGAGAAAGTGAAAAGAGAAATGATCTGACGTTGATTATGGGGAAGGAGTAAAACATTCTAGAATTTTCGATTTATTCTGATCGCCACGCATGCACTTTAGATAGCACTGACAATCTCAGTCGGTCGATGGACGTCCTACTTTGCCTCCAGCAGAGAGAAATGTACAGCAGAGAGTAATATGGTATCCTACAGACTGAGTGGAAGGAAGTTGTGGTGTTCTCAATTGATTCCTAATCACGTGAGTCTGCACATGTCTGCGCACCTATACACTTGCGATACATATAGACATATTATACTGAGGAGTTTGCACTCAGAGTCAGGTGATGTATCCGCCCAACACATAACATCCGACTAGATGCAACGCGACAGCTGCAAAGCGCATATATACACTATGACATTCATATTTTTATTGTTTTACAAGCTATTGAAACGAGGAAACTCTTTACCTAAACTACTCATTCATTATCACAAAGAACTATAATTATTGCTGAAATAAAGCTAATGTCACACTCCCACAGCTTCTGCATCAGTTAAACATAATTCAAGACCAAGATGTGTTCAACACTCGATTAAAATGTATATTGGATGCGAATCCACACAACACAAAATACGTCACTTGTCTATTTGCGAAATTGTGCGACGCCATTTTGATTGCAGCCATACGTGATTGAGCGTGTTTACCGGTGATTGTGGTAACGTTCTGACTTCTTGACTTGACAGAAACAATCCTGCGTGTTCCTATTCCTAGTAATGATGTCATGTTGGGTACATGTTGACATATTCTTGAGTGTTGAAAAGAGGCACTCGAAAAGAACCACACCAGTGAGCAAAGCGATATATATAACTAGCACTGTTGTGGGCAATGGTGTCAGAACACTCAATGAATAGTTTCCCTGGAATGAAAGGTCGTACACAGTTGTGTGTTGGTGATAGGTAGACAAATCGATTATTGCTTCTCTACAGTGTGCACATATAAGTAATACTATAATAATGACAACAATCGACAGTGAACCATGTTTCAGTCACTCCGCGTGAAATGAATGTTGGGTCACATGGATTTCAGGCGTGCTTTATACACAGCTAAGAGTATCTCAGTTACATGGATTGCATGCGTGCTAGGGTAATTTCGGACGAAGCCTAAACAGAGACAGGTCCCAGACGGTACCACTTTGGGGAAAACCATAAGCACAGGTCTAGTGCTGACAAAGCTAGAATCATAGTCCGGGCCACATCTGACTTTCTAACTCATGACCATTAGTAACGCCGCGATATAACTGGGATACTGTTAAAAGCGGCGTTAAATCCAACTCACTCACTCACTCACTAACTTATGACCATCAGTAACTGAGGTCACCGCCTTTCCCGTACTCCATACGTAACTATGAGAGACAGTCACAAACAAAATACGATGAAGGTATGAGGGATATATATACATACGCCGAGAACGTCGATGAAACGCGTGCATGTACTGCCTCATATTGTTTGTCGATGATTTCTGAAAAGCGCGTTTGTTTACAAACAAGAGAAAAGTCCTGTCACATGATATGCAAATTAGCCTTTGGCAGTGGGGTTATGCTGAGTCACCAGATAGACGTATTACCATTGCTTGACTTTAGGTATACACGGGTCTAAGCCATGGATCCATTGAGATCTGCTTGTTGGGTGCCAAAGTTTCTACATTTTTATCTTAAGGAAAAAAGAACTGACATTGTCGGATAAGATTTAAAGCTAATTGTAGAGGATATCATCAAATTCAGTAGAGATTAGTAACCTGTGGGTCAACCACTGTGATCCCGAGTCAAAGCGTCAATCCATGGAATTCAAGTCTTCGGGAGAAAGTTTTAACCACTGTATTCTGGGATGCATGGTGTGTTCCTTGTTGATTACTTAGAAAGCCGTCTTAAAAAGACGATTACTTGTGCCGCCTAAGCTGATTTGCGGAGAGATTATATCACAGAAAATCAGCGAGGAATACTGACTGCTGGTGTTCAACAACTTCATGACAATGCCTCTTCATAACCTCTCGAGGAGCTTCCTCACCCTCCATGCCTGTTTACTAAGCTGAAAGAACACCTTCGTGGAAAGTGCCAAGACGACAACGATGGAGTTTGAAAGCTGCCGTGAATCGGTTTTTCAGGGTGGCTTCTTCCTGACTGGAATTGAAAAGTTTCACTATCGATATGAAAGTGTATTAAAAAACCAGGGATATAATGTTGAAAAATAAAATTTAGAACACTTTCACAATTGGTGGTTTTGTTTGTAAGCCTTAGAACCTTTTGACCAGCCCTCGTCCGGTAAAACTCTACACATAGTAGGTCGGTGAGTTCGGTTTTACATCGCTTTCATCAGTATTTCCGTTAAGGTGTGACAATGGTAGAACTTCAGGTGTGTTTACATGTACATTTCAAATATCACTCAGGACGACAGGTAAATTTAAGGCAACAATATATCCAGGAAAAGTATTATGTCCACCATACACTAGATAAATTTAATACTTTTATGTATGACTAAGATGAAACTACAATTAGAAATATTGTAATGTATTAGTATTACGCCTTTAATTATGTGTATTAAATGCTGTGGAGCATTAATGTAGCCTGAGCCGTTGGCCTTCACACGTACGAATTGATAAAGACATGAAGACGGCTGCAGTAAGCATCAGCTCTATGACGCAACGTCTATTCATAACCTGGTTATGTACATGATAAAGGATCATTGATGTCATACGTTGTTTGTCATGCGTTTATATCGACACGTAAACATCATGTTTAAGCTGCGACGATATATACGTGAAGGTAAAACAAACCATTACAAGGTGGTTCACCTTGAAACATATTGTTTTAACAGTTATATGTGAAGCCAATTTCTGGTTTCCCCCGTCGTGATATTGCTGGAATATTGCTAAAAGCGGCGTAAAACCATACTCGCTCACTCACTATTTTACAGTATATCTGATTTCACATTTAGTGTGCAAAGTCTGTTCATTATATTGTTGTGGAAACTAACCGTTGCATACACGGGAAGGTATTTGAATATCGGTTGAACTGGTATTTTGAGATAACAGGATAACGCGTGAAGGTAATATGAATATTGTTTAAGTCAACTCAATTTCCAAAATGCTTTAGCATTCTGATGTCTACTGAGTGTCCACTGAGTATGGTTTTACGCCGCTTTCAGCAACATTCAAGCAACAAGATAGGGGACACCAGATATTGGATTCCGGCATGGTACCCATATAGGGTATCGAAGCCGGGCCTTCGGCGTGTCAAGCCAACGCTAGCGCAACAGTCCAACAATCAAACGGAGCTCTAGATCTGTTCGTATGCGTTCGCTTTCGAACCTGAATATGACATGCATTAGGCGCAACGATATTATCAATACACAGGTTCTCACGTGTTTAAGGACGTTCCATGAACGAAGTATATTTATAAAGTAAGCATGAAAATTGACACGTCCGTGAGCGGTGTGACTTCCCTCATGCGAGGCAAAGTAAATAGGGTTTTACGCCTCATCCCTCAATATTGAAACGTTATCACAGAGGGGGGTGCCACGAAAGGACAGCCAGAATGATGTGAATCAAACCAGGACGTTATAACCTCAGCATATCCGTGCATCAAAGGCGATAAAATAAATTATTCAAATTCCCTTTATCAAATACAACCTTAATTATGTGATCTGAGACGAGATAAATGATGCGCGTTTGATAAGATGGATTACATATGGTAGAACTGTCCCTCAGATATATGAGAGTAAAAGACACCCCAAATCAAAAATCAAAACCAAATTACTTTCGATTAACTTGCGTACAGAAACGCATGCATTAAATGAAAAACTCAAAAATTAAAACAGCTCACATACAACGGAGCTCATTTCCGAAACACAATTACGATCTAATTTACTTTCCGAGTCAAGCCTATATATTTAGAACAGTTAGATACATCTAAAACATTATTTCACTTTTTTAAAATCTTAAAATCTTAACTAATTTATTTTATTTATTTTTTGGGGGTGGGGGATCAATAGAGTGGTGAAACTATGAGTGAAAAAATATTGGTTACCCAATGAAAAATGTAATAGCCCAATTAAAATAGAAACCCTAGAGTAAAAACTCAATTGCACAAAAGGTCATCTTGGAGCTCTGTCAAAAGTGTAGCGTTATCACAGAGGGGCGTGGCACGAAAGGTCAACCAGAACGAGTCGAATCAAACCCGGACGTTTTAACCTCATAGATTATCCTCCATTCATAGACTTTCATCACGGGGCGGTGAAACATAATGTTCATATTCGTTTCTGAAATATATATGTGACGAAATAGACGATGCGCATTTGATAAGATGGTTTATATTTGGTAAAATTATCCATCAGATGTATTTATATTGCCATCGTCACAAAACACTCAACCGGTATCCGGGCCCACAGTGTTGAGCTATAACATTTGCATCAAGTTTGTAAACTAACTCTGGTACATGTGGCTTTTGTTCGTGAGTCAATTCCTCCCTAGATTATATGTCGAACTGGAAATGTAAGCAAGGCGTACTTCATTCTTCTTAACATAGATCAAATGCTCACATGGTTTATATTTGGTAAAATTATCCATCAGATGTATTTATATTGCCATCGTCACAAAACACTCAACCGGTATCCGGGCCCAGTGTTGAGCTATAACATTTGCATCAAGTTTGTAAACTAACTCTGCTACATGTGGCTTTTGTTCGTGAGTCAATTCCTCCCTAGATTATATGTCGAACTGGAAATGTAAGCAAGGCGTACTTCATTCTTCTTAACATAGATCAAATGCTCACATGGTTTATATTTGGTAAAATTATCCATCAGATGTATTTATATTGCCATCGTCACAAAACACTCAACCGGTATCCGGGCCCACAGTGTTGAGCTATAACATTTGCATCAAGTTTGTAAACTAACTCTGGTACATGTGGCTTTTGTTCGTCAGTCAATTCCTCCCTAGATTATATGTCGAACTGGAAATGTAAGCAAGGCGTACTTCATTCTTCTTAACATAGATCAAATGCTCACAGAAAAAGTTAAAATCAACGTGCTTAACATGATAGCGCGTTAACATAACAATGAGACAAGTTATGAAAGAGAATTTAGTTCGTTATTGTGAGGAACACAACGTTTCGGAGTATATGCTTACTCCTTCATCAGGTGAATGATTAAGAATTAAGCATACAGTCCGAAACGTTCTGTCCCTGTTAATAAGGAAGTTGACGTCTGTAGCGACCAGAACTGGGATACGACCAGAACTGGGATAAACAGTCCACAATTTCGCAAAACCCCATTTACTGCGGTAATGCTTTCGGTTAGCTCTAAAACACATGGCGATATATATGCGGAATATGATTTAGTTTATATTTTGGGTGGGACCGTACTGAATATGATCTTCTGTATATTTCCATGTCCCATTCCAAATAAATAACGCACATTAAATTCTTCACTATAAATTGGAAACATCTTCAGGTATTATTATTATTTTGTTATTTTGTACTTGACAAATATTCACACGCCTTTCTGTGCGGCAATTCACATTTATGCACAAATGTCAGTGTCTGTGCGATATTTCTTTTAACAAATTATGTTATAATTAGATCAATAATTGAAATCAAGGATGTGTTTCTACATCACATTGTGGTCACAATAGTATATAGAATGGAATGGAATCGTCCATATTAAAAAAGTAAAGGCGGTGCTTGAGGGGTTTCTGAAATATTTCGGATTGTGGCCGTTAAATAAAAGAGCCTCGACACATTATGCATTCCATTTAGATTTTGTTTTGTTTGTAACTGTAAACAATTTTCCGTAATTCTGTTGTTTGTGGCCCAAATTAACGTGCGTTCTCCTCCAATCCCACGATGTGAATAGAAATGCAAAACATGTATCCTCATTAATTTATTTAATGTAACTGTGCTGAAGGGAATCCTTGTAATTCACACATGAGTAGATGTGAGAAATCATATTTATATAATTTCAAAACAATTATTTCACTTGCCTCTGCATTTAGACAAGCTCTTTCCACTTCTTTTAATTAGTTCGATGGGTTAATTGTATATGGTTTGCCAGAAGATTGAGGCGAAAATTACACAAGATGAAAGTGTTTTATCATTCCTCTTTACAAAGTTACGGGAAAGTACACAGGTACATCGGACATAAAATATACATTACTCAGAATGAAACGCGGGGTGTCAGACATGTTATATACATCATTATAAATGAAAGACGCGGGGGAGTTTGTATATCGGATATAAACTATATATCACTCAGAACGATAGATAACGATAGAGGGTTTGTATCGGATGTATTATATTATACATACTTCAGAATGCTGTAGATGCAGACCAATGTAAGCTTTGAAACATGCTAAGAAGTATCCAAGCTGGATATTGACGATTGTTTCAGAATGGCATTCTACCCACATATACAAGTTAGTGGTAACCTCAAATACCTCCTTAACTTAACCCTATCACATATACATGATGCAGGTAATGCAAGCTCAGAAGTTTGGTGTGCAAATTTATAATAAATGTATAAATATAAATGTATAACTAACAGATATAAGCGGTAAGACGGATATGACTCCTCATGCATGCATGCACCGGTAATCCAGACCTAACAGAAAGGAGTATATAGTTACTCCATAGTGTTTTAGGAACCAGGCAGCTTCAATTTGAAATAAAGGAAAGATATATTGAAGCAAGTCGAAATAATATATTTATATATCTAGCCTAAAATCACGATGATCCATGGACAGTGCATTGTGTATGTCTATGTTGGGCATTGCTTAAAATATACCCACCGCTTCGCTTGTCATGTTAGGCGACAATCGATGGTTGGTTGGTTGGTTGTTTAACGCCGCACTGAGCAATATTCCAGCTATATGACGGCGGTCTGTAAATAATCGAGTCTGGACCAGACAACACGGACAATCCAGTGATAGACATCATGAGCAACGATCCATGCATTTGGGATACGATGACATGCATCAACCAAGTCAGTGAGCCAGAACACCCGATCCCGTTAGTTGCCTTTTACGAGAAGCATAGTCGCCTTTTAGGGCAAGCATGGATTGCTGAAAAGACCTATTCTACCCCGGGTCTTCACGGGCACCACAATCGATGGACCGGGTGGGCATGCTTGTATAGTGACTTCGTTAATTGTGTGTCATGTACCCCGATATAAATACATGTAAATAAACGATTGGTTTAAGTATGAACAACGTCCCACGCCGACATGTACGATGTCTCGCAATCAACCAAATAACGAACCTGACTACCCGAGGCTCGTTAGTCGCCTCTTATTATACGATTCTAAGCCGGACTCCCCATCCTATCATGGGAATATTACCTGCATGGTCAGCTTTGCTGTTCCTGGTTCTTGCAGTAAAATGTTGGTCCACATGGGCAGAGAGCAAAATAGTGATTGATATTATAAGCAAACATCCAGCACGTCGGAGGACGTTGAACCTCCGATCCATGAAGTCACCTAGTAAGACAATTAAAATTAAGCATGTGTTGCTGGGGACCACTTCTACACGAAATCAACTGCCTGAGTGGTCTAGTGGATAGACGTCTGCATAAGGAGTGAGTAAGTGGGTGAATATGTATTTACACTGCTTTTAGCAGCATCCCTGGAGTATCATGGCACGGGACACCAGAAATAGGGTTTACTCATTGAACACATGATGGGAATCGAACCCGGGCCTTCGACGTGACGAGCGAACGCTTTCACCAATAGGCTAACCAATCGCACCCCTGACAGCGGAAGGTAAGGTAAAATACACGGAATAAGATAGTACCCGTGCTTGGCGATTGGCTTTACGTGGATAAACGTGGATAAACACAGTACATATTCTGTTTTACAAAACTCATGTAAGAATCCATGTATTACCTTCACCCTCACTGGGTAAATACAAGAATTTCTGAATTCTGACACTCCTTGTGTAACACACTTACTGGTATAATACTCCCTATAAAAGTACCACTCATGACATCCCTCAATATTTGCTAAGTTTGTGGTCCTAATCACTTTCAAAAGCTAAAATTAATTATAAATATTCAACAGTTAATAAATTTTAAAGGTGTTATGGCGCTTCTGCACGGTTTGATTACAGTAATACAAGGGTAAATATCTAATCGATAATTAATAAAAATCAGCTACAAGTATTCCATTATTTGTACATGTGAAAGGGCTATCCCATTTCTGGTCAAAGGGACATGAGTGATTATATAGTAAAAGGTCTCTTATAAATAGCAGTATTGACCCATTACATTAATATTCTGCTCATAAGTGCGAAATATTATTTACTATCATCAACCGACAAGAAATCTTAAAATTCCATTAAATGTAGATTTTAAAGGCATTATTCCACTTCTGGTCAAGCTGATATGAGTCATAATATAGTAAAAAATCTCTTAAAATTAGTATTATTGACCCATTACATTCAGACCTTTGTTCATAGGTTTGAAATGTTATTTACTATCATCAACCGACAAGAAATCTTAAGATTCCATTAATTGTAGATTTTGAAAGGCATTATTCCACTTTTGGTCAAGGTGATACGAGTCATAATATAGTCAAAAATCTCTTAAAATTAGAAATATTGACCCATTACATAAAGATTCTGCTCACAAGTGCGAAATATTATTTACTATCATCAAGCGACAAGAAATTTTAAAATTCCATTAAATGTAGATTTTAAAGGCATTATCCCTCTTCTGGTCAAGCTGATATGAGTCATAATATAGTCAAAAATCTCTTAAAATTAGAAATATTGACCCATTACATTCAGATTCTGTCCACAAGTGCGAAATATTATTTACTATCATCAACCGAGAAGAAATCTTAAGATTCCATTAATTGTGGATTTTAAAGGCATTATCCCACTTCTGGTCAAGCTGATATGAGTCATAATATAGTCAAAAATCTCTTAAAATTAGAAATATTGACCCATTACATAAAGATTCTGTCCACAAGTGTGAAATATTATTTACTATCACCAACTGACAAGAAATCTTAAGATTCCATTAATTGTAGATTTTAAAGTCATTATCCCACTTCTGGTCAAGCTGATATGAGTCATAATATAGTCAAAAATCTCTTAAAATTAGTATTATTGACCCATTACATTCAGATTCTGTCCACAAGTGCGAAATATTATTTACTATCATCAACCGAGAAGAAATCTTAAGATTCCATTAATTGTAGATTTTAAAGGCATTATCCCACTTCTGGTCAAGCTGATATGAGTCATAATATAGTCAAAAATCTCTTAAAATTAGAAATATTGACCCATTACATTCAGACCTTTGTTCATAGGTTTGAAATGTTATTTACTATCATCAACCGACAAGAAATCTTAAGATTCCATTAATTGTAGATTTTTAAAGGCATTATTCCACTTTTGATCAAGGTGATACGAGTCATAATATAGTCAAACATCTCTTAAAATTAGAAATATTGACCCATTACATAAAGATTCTGCTCACAAGTGCGAAATATTATTTACTATCATCAAGCGACAAGAAATCTTAAAATTCCATTAAATGTAGATTTTAAAGGCATTATCCCTCTTCTGGTCAAGCTGATATGAGTCATAATATAGTCAAAAATCTCTTAAAATTAGAAATATTGACCCATTACATAAAGATTCTGTCCACAAGTGCGAAATATTATTTACTATCATCAACCGACAAGAAATCTTAAGATTCCATTAATTGTGGATTTTAAAGGCATTATCCCACTTCTGGTCAAGCTGATATGAGTCATAATATAGTCAAAAATCTCTTAAAATTAGAAATATTGACCCATTACAGAAAGATTCTGTCCACAAGTTAGAAATGTTATTTACTATCATCAACCGACAAGAAATCTTAAGATTCCATTAAATGTAGATTTGAAAGGCATTATCCCACTTCTGGTCAAGCTGATATGAGTCATAATATAGTCAAAAATCTCTTAAAATTAGAAATATTGACCCATTACATAAATATTCTGTCCACAAGTGTGAAATATTATTCACTATCACCAACTGACAAGAAATCTTAAAATTCCATTAAATGTAGATTTTAAAGGCATTATCCCACTTCTGGTCAAGCTGATATGAGTCATAATATAGTCAAAAATCTCTTAAAATTAGAAATATTGATCCATTACATTCAGATTCTGTCCACAAGTGTGAAATATTATTCACTATCACCAACTGACAAGAAATCTTAAAATTCCATTAAATGTAGATTTTAAAGGCATTATCCCACTTCTGGTCAAGCTGATATGAGTCATAATATAGTCAAAAATCTCTTAAAATTAGAAATATTGATCCATTACATTCAGATTCTGTCCACAAGTGTGAAATATTATTCACCATCACCAACTGACAAGAAATCTTAAAATTCCATTAAATGTAGATTTTAAAGGCATTATCCCACTTCTGGTCAAGCTGATATGAGTCATAATATAGTCAAAAATCTCTTAAAATTAGAAATATTGATCCATTACATTCAGATTCTGTCCACAAGTGTGAAATATTATTTACTATCATCAACCGAGAAGAAATCTTAAGATTCCATTAATTGTAGATTTTAAAGGCATTATCCCACTTCTGGTCAAGCTGATATGGGTCATAATATAGTCAAAAATCTCGTAAAATTAGAAATATTCACCCATTACATTTAGATTCTGTCCACAAGTGCGAAATATTATTCACTATCACCAACTGACAAGAAATCTTAAGATTCCATTAATTGTAGATTTTAAAGTCATTATCCCACTTCTGGTCAAGCTGATATGAGTCATAATATAGTCAAAAATCTCTTAAAATTAGAAATATTGACCCATTACATTCAGATTCTGTCCACAAGTGCGAAATATTATTTACTATCATCAACCGAGAAGAAATCTTAAGATTCCATTAATTGTAGATTTTAAAGGCATTATCCCACTTCTGGTCAAGCTGATATGAGTCATAATATAGTCAAAAATCTCTTAAAATTAGAAATATTGACCCATTACATTCAGACCTTTGTTCATAGGTTTGAAATGTTATTTACTATCATCAACCGACAAGAAATCTTAAGATTCCATTAATTGTGGATTTTAAAGGCATTATTCCATTTATGGTCGAGGCAATATGAGTCTTATATAGTCAAAAATCTTGTAAAATTAACAGTATTAACCCATTGCATTCACATTCTACTCACAAGTGCGAAATGTTATTTATTATCATCAGCCGAGAACAAATCTTAAGATTCCATTAACTGTAGATCTTAAAGGTGTTATTCCATTTATGGTTGAGCGAGTAAGTGACTATGGTTTTATTCTGCTTTTAGCAATATTCCAGCAATATCACTGGGGGACACCAGAAATGGGCTTCACTCATTGTACCCATATTGGGAATCAACCCAGGTCTTCGGCGTCACGAGCCAATGTTTTAACCACTAGGCTACCCGACCGCCCCCACTTATGGTTGAGGTGATATGAGTGATGAATAGAGGTT
Source organism: Haliotis rufescens (assembly GCF_023055435.1). Lineage (NCBI taxonomy): Eukaryota > Metazoa > Mollusca > Gastropoda > Lepetellida > Haliotidae > Haliotis > Haliotis rufescens. The sequence goes on from NW_025964223.1 coordinate 17,839,826, forward strand.
ATCACGCGAGTGTGTTTTGGGATGGTAAATATCCTGTATTAGGAATAAACATTGTATTTAGTGAGCCTTGGCTTGTTAAATACATAGTAATTGATATTTCTCCAGATTCCCGATGGTTAATTCTGACTTGATCCCCGAATGACAAGGGCGATGCCATGTTTGTTTATAAACAGTGAAAGTAGTCCCAACTTGACCTTTGACAATTGCATCTCTATCCGCATATGACCCCAACGGATATCGTTTTTATCCATTGGCTTTATTCTGCTGAGAAACCTACCCATTATATGATAATACAGTATAAAATCTCATAAAATTAGAAATATTGACCCATTACATTCAGATTCTGTCCACAAGTTTGAAATGTTTTTTACTATCATCAGCTGAAAGAAAATCTTAAGATTCCATTAACTGTAGATTTTACAGGTGTTCTCCCTTTTTCTGGTCAAGGCCATATAAGTAATAATATATACTGAACAACAAAAGTTCCTGTGACATTAAATAAGATTTAATGCAAAGTTATGTTTTTTACCAAATCTGAAACAATTTCTGTTTGCAACAGAACAAAAGACTCCTGTAAATGTTCAAATGGTTTAATTTGTCATACTAAATGTTTCTGAATCAGCTCCAAGTCATATGGTCTATGGCGAATGTGGTAGATACCCGTTATATATTTGTTCATATTTACGTTTACTCAGATACTGGCTCAAAATAACAGAGATGTCGCTGGAACGAATCCCAAGAAAATGCTACGAAATGATTGTCTATCGTGAAAGTGTTGGTTACGTAACCTGGGCATCAAACATTAAGCATTTACTCTTCTCTCTCGGATTTGGATATGTTTGGCTAAATCAAAGCGTTGGAGACAAAATGTATTTTCTTAGCTCTTTTAAGCAGGTAGCAATTGATATGTTTACTCAAAACTGGAGGTCGTCACTAGATAACAGTACACGCTACGACGTCTATAAAACCTTTAAATATTGTCTAACACCAGAGGTTTACCTGCATACTATAACAGAGATAAAAATTAGAGACACATTTATTAAACTCAGGCTAGGGTTAAATGATTTGATGTGCAACAGGGGTCGCTTCTCCTCTATTCCTAAGGATATGCGTTTTTGTCCATTCTGCAACAACCATATTGAAAACGAATTACACTTTTTGTTTATATGTCCCATTTACGACAACCTAAGATTGAAATATATGCCTGATATCACTAAGAACCACTATTCCATGAACAAAATATTATCTTTTAATGGTATCCCTAGTAAAAAATTAACTAAGATATTACAATACATCTATCAAAGTCTACGAGTGCGTAGTAAATTACTTAGTAAATCCGATATGTCCAGAAATAATTAGTTGTTTTGAAACTTTCGCATCTAGATCAGGAGTATCTACATTTCATTTTTGTCTGTTTGTTTCTACTAGAAATGCATATACATTTAAATTGTCAAATTGTCATGACATGATGAGTATATTACTGATAGATCCTTTTGTATTGAACGTCGTGCTATGGCTGAAAGCCTTTGCGACGTAAAACTTCATATTTCCATTCCATTCCTTTTGTATTTTATACTACTACTGCTGCCACTGTGGTTATTACCACTGTTATTACAATACCTCTATTACATGTCAAGCATCATATTAGTTATCCAATAATTATATAATGCGCTGTACAGCTGTAAATGATATTGTTTATCTGTATGTGTATATGGGCCAATGGCCTTTCATACAATAAAGATTGATTGATTGACTTCAGAAAATGTGTGATTTCATAAAAAACATGAACATGCCAAAATGTCAATTTACAAATCAATAGGGTGTGTGTCCACCTCTGGCTGCAATGCAAGCAACATGTCTTTGTCTCATGGAATAGACCAGGCGTCACACAAAGTCCTGTGGGATATCTGTCCATATCTGCTGGAGCATGTTTGAAGTTCCTGCTGTGTCTGTGGAACACGTGGTTGACGTCGAAGGCGCCGATCCATCTCATCCCATATGTGCTCGATTGGTGAGAGATCTGGGGAGTGAGCCGGCCAGGGGATGACAATTACGTTGGTTGGTTGAAGAGAATCCTGAACAAGTCGAACAATATGAGACCGAGCATTGTCATGTTGAAAGGTAATGCCTGGGCCATGATGACGACAAAACGGTAGAACAACAGGGCCAGTGATCTCGTCGCGGTAGCGCTGTCCATTGAGATTTCCCTCTACCACTATCAAACAGGTCCTCTGTCTTGCTGTAATCCCACCCCATACCATAATGCTGCCGCCCCCGAACCAATCTTCTTCCATAACACAACGATTGAAGTAACATTCACCTTGACGTAGGTACACACAAATCCGTCCATCGCTTTGGCTGAGGTGAAAACGAGACTCGTCAGTGAATAGAACTTGTCCCCACTGCATGGCCGTCCAGCGTAGACGCTGTCTACACCAGTGTAGACATGCTTGACGGTGGTTTCATGTCAAAATGGGACGTCTGGCGGGTCTTCTGGCGACAATCCCTGCACATCTGAGGTGGTGAGGTACGGTTTGTGAAGATATTCATCAAAGGCCAGGGATGCTTCTTGCAGTCACTGTTGCTGGCTGGAATCGATTTCGTAGGTGTATTGTTCAAATCAAGTTGTCTTGTCGATTGATGGTTACGCATGGCCTGCCACTCTGAGGATTGTGTCTGACTGCATTCGTCTGTTGCCAATGTTGCCATAAACACCAAATTGCTCACAGGCACTCATTTTCGGACAAGCGTGGCATTTCGTAATGTGGAATAATTGCGTAATTTTGTTGTTTTTCTGAGTAGTTGTTGTCAGCATGATGCTTAACAATGCACATGGAATCCAGTTAACGCACATGTTTTTATACCCATTCTTGGGTAGTGAAATGCATGGGGCTTGCATAAAAGTCAACTTTTGCATCGAATGCATGCTTTTCTGTAGCAGTTGCGTTTTTGTGACTAGATTCCATACATGTACTACAATATTGAAAACCAAACTTTACTTGTTTGAAAAATACACTAAAATATTGGTGTCACAGGAACTTTTGTTGTTGAGTATAGTACCTGGCAAATGAAACGAGAACAAAGAAGTACTGCTTATTACCATAGTTAATGTAGAGATCTACTTGAATGTTGAGGTAAAATGTACATATTGATAATCTATGTCAGGCAGAATAGTTTCTTTTTGTCTTTGCTTCAGGAGTTCAGACATGGTGTACAAAGTATTAGTAAGAATTAGTCTTCAGGCTAATCATATGTCCTGTGATGAAAATATGAGGGCTATATTGAATTTTACTTATTGCGTACATGACGACACTTTCAAAGACATGTTAGGAGGGCTTACTTTGATCAGAAACATTATTCTTCAAGGTCAAATTGTTGGTTCTCAAACTCGCTCCAAGAGAGCATTGCTACCTTTTATTGGTGCATTCTCACACAATTTATTTGGTGCCGCCCTGACAGCGACGTGAACATAATACGACAACATATCAATATCTTAACAAACAGAATGAGAGCTGAAGAAGCAGCTTTTAATGTGTCACAGGATTACATGGGTTCGTACATATCTAAGGCTAATGACAGAATGGATGGTTTGAAGCAAGGTATAATTCAAATAATTCCAGTAAAGTAAAATTATTTTTTTCTGCTACAACATTAACAATATGAGCTTATGACCTTGCTTAAATTTACACTGAGGTTCTCACACCCTTCATAGAGATAGTTCCTCCTTGGAATTCAAGTATCAACAATCTCCTGAGCAGTAAGAGATCTGAACAGACAACTACTCAGTAGTAATTAGGGAATCATCTTGTGACATGTTTATGGCTAGTGTGTCAGGTCAGTGCTAGCAGTAGCTTGCCTGTATTCAGTTGTTTGAGCCCTCAACAGACCAATGAACCCTTCAGTATAAACTATCAATTTCCACTTTCCCCAGTTTGGCTTTAGCAAGTCTAGAAATAGACAAATACACATATCCATGGAAGGTGGTAATACATCAATCTATACAGATGTTCACAGGTCATAATCAACCTATGACATTTTATACACAATATCATCATACAATCTACACTTAATGGAATGTTAAGATTTCTTCTTGGCTGATGATAGTAAATCACATTTCAAACTTGTGAGCAGAACCTGAGCGTTATGGGTCAATATTTCTAATTTTAACAGATTTTTTGCTATTTTATTACTCATATCCCCTCGACCAGAAATGGGATAACACCTATAAAATCTACAGTTAACGGAATCTGAAGATTTTCTTTTGGCTGCGGATAGTAAATCACATTTCTAGCTTGTGAGCAGATTCTGAATGCTATGGGTTAATATTTCTAAGTTTAAGAGATTTTTTACAATATCATTACTCATCTCCCCTCAGCCAGAAATGGGATAAAGTATATAAACTCGACAATTAATGGAATCTTAAGATTTCTTCTTGGCTGATGATAGTAAATAACATTTCTAGCCCGTGAGCAAAGCCTGAATACTTTGAGTCAAGATTTCTAATTTCTTGTCGGTTGATGATAGTAAATAACATTTCAAACCTATGAACAAAGGTCTAAATGTAATGGGTCAGTATTTCTAATTTTAAGAGATTTTTGACTATATAATGACTCATATCAGCTTGACCAGAAGTGGGATAATGCCTTTAAAATCTACAATTAATGGAATCTAAAGATTTCTTGTCGGTTGATGATAGTAAATAATATGTCACACTTGTGGACTGAATCTTAATGTAATAGGACAATATTTCTAATTTTAAGAGATTTTCTACTAGATTATACTCATATCACCTTAACCAGAAATTGGATAATGCCTTTAAAATCTACAATTAATGGAATCTTAAGATTTCTTGTCGGTTGATGATAGTAAAAAACATTTCAAATCTATGAACAAAGGTCTAAATGTAATGGGTCAGTATTTCTAATTTTAAGAGATTTTTGACTATATAAAGACTCATATCACCTTGACCAGAAGTGGGATTATGCCTTTAAAATCAACAATTAATGGAATCTTAAGATTTCTTCTCGGTTGATGATAGTAAATAATATTTCACACTTGTGAGCAGAATCTTAATGTAATGGGTCAATAATACTAATTTTAAGAGATTTTTGACTATATTATGACTCATATCACCTTGACAGAAGTGGGATAATGCCTTTAAAATCTACAATTAATGGAATCTTAAGATTTCTTCTCGGTTGATGAAAGTAAATAATATTTTCCACTTGTGGACAGAATCTGAATGTAATTGGTCAGTATTTCTAATTTTAAGAGATTTTTGACTATATAATGACTCATATCACCTTGACCAGAAGTGGGATAATGCCTTTATGATCTACAATTAATGGAATCTTAAGATTTCTTCTCAGTTGATGAAAGTAAATAATATTTTGCACTTGTGGACAGAATCTTAATGTAATGGGTCAGTGTTTCTAATTTTAAGAGATTTTTGACTATTTTATGACTCATATCACCTTGACCAGAAGTGGGATAATGCCTTTAAAATCTACAATTAATGGAATCTTAAGACTTCTTCTCGGTTGATGATAGTAAATAATATTTCGCACTTGTGGACTGAATCTTAATGTAATAGGACAATATTTCTAATTTTAAGAGATTTTCTACTATATTATACTCATATCACCTTGACCAGAAATGGGATAATGCCTTTAAAATCTACAATTAATGGAATCTTAAGATTTCTTGTCGGTTGATGATAGTAAATAACATTTCAAATCTATGAACAAAGGTCTAAATGTAATTGGTCAGTATTTCTAATTTTAAGAGATTTTTGACTATATAATGACTCATATCACCTTGACCAGAAGTGGGATAATGCCTTTAAAATCTACAATTAATGGAATCTTAAGATTTCTTCTCGGTTGATGATAGTAAATAATATTTCACACTTGTGAGCAGAATCTTAATGTAAAGGGTCAATAATACTAATTTTGAGAGATTTTTGACTATATTATGACTCATATCAGCTTGACCAGAAGTGGGATAATGCCTTTAAAATCTACAATTAATGGAATCTTAAGATTTCTTCTCAGTTGATGAAAGTAAATAATATTTTGCACTTGTGGACAGAATCTTTATGTAATGGGTCAGTGTTTCTAATTTTAAGAGATTTTTTACTATTTTATGACTCATATCACCTTGACCAGAAGTGGGATAATGCCTTTAAAATCTACAATTAATGGAATCTTAAGATTTCTTCTCGGTTGATGATAGTAAATAACATTTCAAATCTATGAACAAAGGTCTAAATGTAATGGGTCAGTATTTCTAATTTTAAGAGATTTTTGACTATATAATGACTCATATCACCTTGACCAGAAGTGGGATAATGCCTTTAAAATCTACAATTAATGGAATCTTAAGATTTCTTGTCGGTTGATGATAGTAAATAATATTTTCCACTTGTGGACAGAATCTGAATGTAATGGGTCAGTATTTCTAATTTTAAGAGATTTTTGACTATATTATGACTCATATCAGCTTGACCAGAAGTGGGATAATGCCTTTAAAATCTACAATTAATGGAATCTTAAGATTTCTTCTCGGTTGATGATAGTAAATAATATTTCACACTTGTGAGCAGAATCTTAATGTAAAGGGTCAATAATACTAATTTTAAGAGATTTTTGACTATATTATGACTCATATCACCTTGACCAGAAGTGGGATAATGCCTTTAAAATCTACAATTAATGGAATCTTAAGATTTCTTCGCGGTTGATGATAGTAAATCACATTTCAAACCTGTGAGCAAAGCCTGAAGGCTATGAGTCAAGATTTCTAATTTTAAGAGATTTTTTTACTAAAATTTATATTATCATTCATATAACCTTGACCGGAAATGGGATAAAGCCTACAAACTCGACAAATAATAGAATCTTAAGATTTTCTTTTGGCTGATGATAGTAAATCATATTTCAAACTTGTGAGCAGAATTTGAGTGCTTTGGGTCAATATTTCTAATTTTAAGAGATTTTTGACTATATCCTTACTTATCTTGCCTTGACCAGAAATGGGATAACACCTTTAAACTCTACAATTAAGGTAATCTGAAGATTTTCTTTTGGTTACTGATGGTAAATCACATTTCTAACTTGTGAGCAGAATCTGAATGCTATTGACCAATATTTTTAATTTTAACAGATTTTTTGCTATTTTATGACTCATATCACCTTGACCAGAAGTGGGATAATGCCTTTAAAATCTACAATTAATGGAATCTAAAGATTTCTTGTCGGTTGATGATAGTAAATAATATTTCACACTTGTGGACTGAATCTTAATGTAATAGGACAATATTTCTAATTTTAAGAGATTTTTGACTATATTAATACTCATATCACCTTGACCAGAAATGGGATAACACCTTTAAAATCTACACTTAATGGAATCTTAAGATTTCTTCTTGGCTGATGATAGTAAATCACATTTCTAACTTGTGAGCAGAATCTGAATGCTATTGACCAATATTTTTAATTTTAACAGATTTTTTGCTATTTTATTACTCATATCCCCTAGACCAGAAATGAGATAACACCTATAAAATCTTCAGTTAACGGAATCTGAAGATTTCTTCATGACTACTGATAGTAAATAACATTTGAAACTTGTGAGCAGAATCTGAATGCAATGGGTCAATATTTCTAATTCTAAGAGATTTTCTACCATATTATTACTCATATAACCTTGACCAGAAATGGGATAACGCCTTTAAAATCTACAATTAATGGAATCTTAAGATTTTCTCTTGGCTGCTGATAGCAAAGCACATTTCTAGTTTGTGAGCAGAATCTGAATGCAATGGGTCAATATTTCTAATTTTTAAGTGAGTTGGGTTTAACACCACTTTTAACATTATTCCAGTTATATCACGGTGTGTCAGCTTTAATGTGGGAGGAAAGCCCGAAGTGATGGTGCTGACAAACCTAGAAGCATTATTGGGGTGAACCGGGATTCGAACCAACCATCATAGGTTGCTTGCGGATCCAAGGGACGCAACTCTGCACAGACACGGCCACCTGTGCCCCCTCTAATTTTAAGAGATTTTTGACTATATTATGACTCATATCAGCTTGACCAGAAGTGGGATAATGCCTTTAAAATCTACAATTAATGGAATCTTAAGATTTCTTCTCGGTTGATGATAGTAAATAATATTTCACACTTGTGAGCAGAATCTTAATGTAAAGGGTCAATAATACTAATTTTAAGAGATTTTTGACTATATTATGACTCATATCACCTTGACCAGAAGTGGGATAATGCCTTTAAAATCTACAATTAATGGAATCTTAAGATTTCTTCGCGGTTGATGATAGTAAATCACATTTCAAACCTGTGAGCAAAGCCTGAAGGCTATGAGTCAAGATTTCTAATTTTAAGAGATTTTTTTACTAAAATTTATATTATCATTCATATAACCTTGACCGGAAATGGGATAAAGCCTACAAACTCGACAAATAATAGAATCTTAAGATTTTCTTTTGGCTGATGATAGTAAATCATATTTCAAACTTGTGAGCAGAATTTGAGTGCTTTGGGTCAATATTTCTAATTTTAAGAGATTTTTGACTATATCCTTACTTATCTTGCCTTGACCAGAAATGGGATAACACCTTTAAACTCTACAATTAAGGTAATCTGAAGATTTTCTTTTGGTTACTGATGGTAAATCTTATTTCTAACTTGTGAGCAGAATCTGAATGCTATTGACCAATATTTTTAATTTTAACAGATTTTTTGCTATTTTATGACTCATATCACCTTGACCAGAAGTGGGATAATGCCTTTAAAATCTACAATTAATGGAATCTAAAGATTTCTTGTCGGTTGATGATAGTAAATAATATTTCACACTTGTGGACTGAATCTTAATGTAATAGGACAATATTTCTAATTTTAAGAGATTTTTGACTATATTAATACTCATATCACCTTGACCAGAAATGGGATAACACCTTTAAAATCTACACTTAATGGAATCTTAAGATTTCTTCTTGGCTGATGATAGTAAATCACATTTCTAACTTGTGAGCAGAATCTGAATGCTATTGACCAATATTTTTAATTTTAACAGATTTTTTGCTATTTTATTACTCATATCCCCTAGACCAGAAATGAGATAACACCTATAAAATCTTCAGTTAACGGAATCTGAAGATTTCTTCATGACTACTGATAGTAAATAACATTTGAAACTTGTGAGCAGAATCTGAATGCAATGGGTCAATATTTCTAATTCTAAGAGATTTTCTACCATATTATTACTCATATAACCTTGACCAGAAATGGGATAACGCCTTTAAAATCTACAATTAATGGAATCTTAAGATTTTCTCTTGGCTGCTGATAGCAAAGCACATTTCTAGTTTGTGAGCAGAATCTGAATGCAATGGGTCAATATTTCTAATTTTTAAGTGAGTTGGGTTTAACACCACTTTTAACATTATTCCAGTTATATCACGGTGTGTCAGCTTTAATGTGGGAGGAAAGCCCGAAGTGATGGTGCTGACAAACCTAGAAGCATTATTGGGGTGAACCGGGATTCGAACCAACCATCATAGGTTGCTTGCGGATCCAAGGGACGCAACTCTGCACAGACACGGCCACCTGTGCCCCCTCTAATTTTAAGAGATTTTTAACTATATCATCACTCATCTGCCCTTGACCAGAAATGGGATAACACCTTTAAAATCTACAATTAATGAAATCTTAAGATTTCTTCTAGGCTGATGACAGTAAATAACATTTCAAACCTGTGAGCAAAGCCTGAACACTTTAAGTCAAGATTTCTAATTTTAAGAGATTTTTTTACTATATTATTATTCATATAACCTTGACCAGAAATGGGATAACACCTTTAAAATCTACAATTAATGGAACATTAAGATTTCTTCTAGGCTGATGACAGTAAATAACATTTCAAACCTGTGAGCAAAGCCTGAACACTTTGAGTCAAGATTTCTAATTTTAAGAGATTTTTTTACTATATTATTATTCATATAACCTTGACCAGAAATGGGATTACACCTTTAAAATCTACAGTTAACGGAATCTGAAGATTTCTTCATGACTACTGATAGTAAATAACATTTGAAACTTGTGAGCAGAATCTGAATGCAATGGGTCAATATTTCTAATTCTAAGAGATTTTCTACCATATTATTATTCATATAACCTTGACCAGAAATGGGATAACGCCTTTAAAATCTACAATTTATGGAATCTTAAGATTTTCTCTTGGCTGCTGATAGCAAAGCACATTTCTAGTTTGTGAGCAGAATCTGAATGCAATGGGTCAATATTTCTAATGTTTAAGTGAGTTGGGTTTAACACCACTTTTAACATTATTCCAGTTATATCACGGTGTGTCAGCTTAATGTGGGAGGAAAGCCCGAAGTGATGGTGCTGACAAACCTAGAAGCATTATTGGGGTGAACCGGGATTCGAACCAACCATCATAGGTTGCTGGCGGATCCAAGGGACGCAACTCTGCACAGACACGGCCACCTGTGCCCCCTCTAATTTTAAGAGATTTTTAACTATATCATCACTCATCTGCCCTTGACCAGAAATGGGATAACACCTTTAAAATCTACAATTAATGAAATCTTAAGATTTCTTCTAGGCTGATGACAGTAAATAACATTTCAAACCTGTGAGCAAAGCCTGAACACTTTGAGTCAAGATTTCTAATTTTAAGAGATTTTTTTACTATATTATTATTCATATAACCTTGACCAGAAATGGGATAACACCTTTAAAATCTACAATTAATGAAATCTTAAGAATTTCTTCTAGGCTGATGACAGTAAATAACATTTCAAACCTGTGAGCCAAGCCTGAACACTTTGAGTCAAGATTTCTAATTTTAAGAGATTTTTTTACTATATTATTATTCATATAACCTTGACCAGAAATGGGATTACACCTTTAAAATCTACAGTTAACGGAATCTGAAGATTTCTTCATGACTACTGATAGTAAATAACATTTGAAACTTGTGAGCAGAATCTGAATGCAATGGGTCAATATTTCTAATTCTAAGAGATTTTCTACCATATTATTATTCATATAACCTTGACCAGAAATGGGATAACGCCTTTAAAATCTACAATTTATGGAATCTTAAGATTTTCTCTTGGCTGCTGATAGCAAAGCACATTTCTAGTTTGTGAGCAGAATCTGAATGCAATGGGTCAATATTTCTAATGTTTAAGTGAGTTGGGTTTAACACCACTTTTAACATTATTCCAGTTATATCACGGTGTGTCAGCTTAATGTGGGAGGAAAGCCCGAAGTGATGGTGCTGACAAACCTAGAAGCATTATTGGGGTGAACCGGGATTCGAACCAACCATCATAGGTTGCTGGCGGATCCAAGGGACGCAACTCTGCACAGACACGGCCACCTGTGCCCCCTCTAATTTTAAGAGATTTTTAACTATATCATCACTCATCTGCCCTTGACCAGAAATGGGATAACACCTTTAAAATCTACAATTAATGAAATCTTAAGATTTCTTCTTGGCTGATGATAGTAAATCACATTTCTAACTTGTGAGCAGAATCTGAATGCTATTGACCAATATTTTTAATTTTAACAGATTTTTTGCTATTTTATTACTCATATCCCCTAGACCAGAAATGAGATAACACCTATAAAATCTTCAGTTAACGGAATCTGAAGATTTCTTCATGACTACTGATAGTAAATAACATTTGAAACTTGTGAGCAGAATCTGAATGCAATGGGTCAATATTTCTAATTCTAAGAGATTTTCTACCATATTATTACTCATATAACCTTGACCAGAAATGGGATAACGCCTTTAAAATCTACAATTAATGGAATCTTAAGATTTTCTCTTGGCTGCTGATAGCAAAGCACATTTCTAGTTTGTGAGCAGAATCTGAATGCAATGGGTCAATATTTCTAATTTTTAAGTGAGTTGGGTTTAACACCACTTTTAACATTATTCCAGTTATATCACGGTGTGTCAGCTTTAATGTGGGAGGAAAGCCCGAAGTGATGGTGCTGACAAACCTAGAAGCATTATTGGGGTGAACCGGGATTCGAACCAACCATCATAGGTTGCTTGCGGATCCAAGGGACGCAACTCTGCACAGACACGGCCACCTGTGCCCCCTCTAATTTTAAGAGATTTTTAACTATATCATCACTCATCTGCCCTTGACCAGAAATGGGATAACACCTTTAAAATCTACAATTAATGAAATCTTAAGATTTCTTCTAGGCTGATGACAGTAAATAACATTTCAAACCTGTGAGCAAAGCCTGAACACTTTAAGTCAAGATTTCTAATTTTAAGAGATTTTTTTACTATATTATTATTCATATAACCTTGACCAGAAATGGGATAACACCTTTAAAATCTACAATTAATGGAACATTAAGATTTCTTCTAGGCTGATGACAGTAAATAACATTTCAAACCTGTGAGCAAAGCCTGAACACTTTGAGTCAAGATTTCTAATTTTAAGAGATTTTTTTACTATATTATTATTCATATAACCTTGACCAGAAATGGGATTACACCTTTAAAATCTACAGTTAACGGAATCTGAAGATTTCTTCATGACTACTGATAGTAAATAACATTTGAAACTTGTGAGCAGAATCTGAATGCAATGGGTCAATATTTCTAATTCTAAGAGATTTTCTACCATATTATTATTCATATAACCTTGACCAGAAATGGGATAACGCCTTTAAAATCTACAATTTATGGAATCTTAAGATTTTCTCTTGGCTGCTGATAGCAAAGCACATTTCTAGTTTGTGAGCAGAATCTGAATGCAATGGGTCAATATTTCTAATGTTTAAGTGAGTTGGGTTTAACACCACTTTTAACATTATTCCAGTTATATCACGGTGTGTCAGCTTAATGTGGGAGGAAAGCCCGAAGTGATGGTGCTGACAAACCTAGAAGCATTATTGGGGTGAACCGGGATTCGAACCAACCATCATAGGTTGCTGGCGGATCCAAGGGACGCAACTCTGCACAGACACGGCCACCTGTGCCCCCTCTAATTTTAAGAGATTTTTAACTATATCATCACTCATCTGCCCTTGACCAGAAATGGGATAACACCTTTAAAATCTACAATTAATGAAATCTTAAGATTTCTTCTAGGCTGATGACAGTAAATAACATTTCAAACCTGTGAGCAAAGCCTGAACACTTTGAGTCAAGATTTCTAATTTTAAGAGATTTTTTTACTATATTATTATTCATATAACCTTGACCAGAAATGGGATAACACCTTTAAAATCTACAATTAATGAAATCTTAAGAATTTCTTCTAGGCTGATGACAGTAAATAACATTTCAAACCTGTGAGCCAAGCCTGAACACTTTGAGTCAAGATTTCTAATTTTAAGAGATTTTTTTACTATATTATTATTCATATAACCTTGACCAGAAATGGGATTACACCTTTAAAATCTACAGTTAACGGAATCTGAAGATTTCTTCATGACTACTGATAGTAAATAACATTTGAAACTTGTGAGCAGAATCTGAATGCAATGGGTCAATATTTCTAATTCTAAGAGATTTTCTACCATATTATTATTCATATAACCTTGACCAGAAATGGGATAACGCCTTTAAAATCTACAATTTATGGAATCTTAAGATTTTCTCTTGGCTGCTGATAGCAAAGCACATTTCTAGTTTGTGAGCAGAATCTGAATGCAATGGGTCAATATTTCTAATGTTTAAGTGAGTTGGGTTTAACACCACTTTTAACATTATTCCAGTTATATCACGGTGTGTCAGCTTAATGTGGGAGGAAAGCCCGAAGTGATGGTGCTGACAAACCTAGAAGCATTATTGGGGTGAACCGGGATTCGAACCAACCATCATAGGTTGCTGGCGGATCCAAGGGACGCAACTCTGCACAGACACGGCCACCTGTGCCCCCTCTAATTTTAAGAGATTTTTAACTATATCATCACTCATCTGCCCTTGACCAGAAATGGGATAACACCTTTAAAATCTACAATTAATGAAATCTTAAGATTTCTTCTAGGCTGATGACAGTAAATAACATTTCAAACCTGTGAGCAAAGCCTCAACACTTTGAGTCAAGATTTCTAATTTTAAGAGATTTTTTTACTATATTATTATTCATATAACCTTGACCAGAAATGGGATAACACCTTTAAAATCTACAATTAATGAAATCTTAAGAATTTCTTCTAGGCTGATGACAGTAAATAACATTTCAAACCTGTGAGCCAAGCCTGAACACTTTGAGTCAAGATTTCTAATTTTAAGAGATTTTTTTACTATATTATTATTCATATAACCTTGACCAGAAATGGGATAACACCTTTAAAATCTACAAGTAATGGAATATTAAGATTTCTTCTTGGCTGATGACAGTAAATAACATTTCAAACCTGTGAGCAAAGCCTCAACACTTTGAGTCAAGATTTCTAATTTTAAGAGATTTTTTTACTATATTAATATTCATATAACCTTGACCAGAAATGGGATAACACCTTTAAAATCTACAATTAATGGAATATTAAGATTTCTTCTTGGCTGATGACAGTAAATAACATTTCAAACCTGTGAGCAAAGCCTCAACACTTTGAGTCAAGATTTCTAATTTTAAGAGATTTTTTTACTATATTATTATTCATATAACCTTGACCAGAAATGGGATAACACCTTTAAAATCTACAATTAATGGAATATTAAGATTTCTTCTTGGCTGATGATAGTAAATAACATTTCAAACCTGTGAGCAAAGCCTCAACACTTTGAGTCAAGATTTCTAATTTTAAGAGATTTTTTTACTATATTATTATTCATATAACCTTGACCAGAAATGGGATAACACCTTTAAAATCTACAATTAATGGAATATTAAGATTTCTTCTTGGCTGATGATAGTAAATAACATTTCAAACCTGTGAGGAGAATCTGAATGCTATGGGTCAATATTGCTAATGTTAAGAGATTGTTGACTATATTATTACTCACATCCCCTCAACCAGAAGTGGCATAAATGTTATGCTTTCAAGAATGAAAGGAATCTTGAGAGTTTTGTTTTCTGAACATTGTCATTCACATTTACAACCTTTGAGAAACATGTACTTTGACAATAAGCTTTGAATATGAAACTACATAGTTTTAAAAAAAGCTTCGTCCCCTTCACAGCTGTAATAGGCTAACTGATCATCATGGAGGGACTGACTGCACAATGTATGACATTGTGCTAGGTCTGTACCTGCCTTGATAGAAACCACAGAAAAAAGGTAAAAAGTAAAGGTATAATGACTTACCTACACATTCTCGTCTTTCAAAGAAATATTATCTTAGAAACTTCAGCCACTCGGCCTTCAACAGCAAGGACCAGACGACCATTTTGATCAAGTTGTAAAGGGAGGATAACTCTTACTGTTGCTTTGTCTTGCAAATTTTAATGTCAATGATGACAGAGCATGAGATAACAAGTTCAGTTCTCTATTAGTAATGGGTTTATTAAATATATGTTATCTGTCTTAAGTTGGTAATTTTGAAACCTTTCTAAATATTTCAATCATATTAAATAATATCATTTAGATTCCATATGGTCTCCCCAGAAATATGAGGGCATTTTGCTGGCAAAACGGTTTTGAAAGCTTCAACGTATATATGTCAATAAGCTACCAGGAATGGTTCAATGAGTTTCCCAGTTATTTTAATACTGACCAGGAAGGAGATTTTATCATACCGGTTATTACATATGTATTTTTTCCTTTAAAACAATGAGAAAAAGAATAGGGTGGTGGGTGAATCAAAGGAACATTAAAGAAATCTTTTTTTAACAAGAGAAATCTTTTTCAACAATTTCTACTCTAATATTTCTATATGTAATTAGTTTCTTTTATTTTTTTAAGTTAGACTTCTAAGATGAAGCACAAACTTTCTCACATCCTGCATCTGCTATGCCTGGAAGCAGTTACATGTACCTCCACCATTAATATAAGAAAATAGTTGCTTTTATCATCATGTACACAATAATCAAATGGAGTGATTTTGAATAATTGTTACCACTAAAATCTAACATGATAATGATAGTAATATTTACAAAAAATGACTTTGGGACTTGAGAATACAAACAAAAATACACACATCAGTTGCCAGAGGGCTGTGAGGTGATTGGGCTTAGAAATCCCTTGAATAGTACAAATTTAACTGTACCCCTTTCAACTCTGACATGTTGAGTATTCATTGTTTGATGTTAAATGACACACTTAGTTATATTCAAAATAATTAATATTATTATATTGATGTACATACCCTCCCACATATATTTTGTGAACATCATGGCCTATTGTACAATGTCATGAGTATTTATTCCTAGACATTTACCTGCTGTTTTACTGTGTATGAGAAGAAATATGTCGAACTCTCATAACTCTTGCAAAATTGCATAACACAAACATCCTAGGAACTTGAATTATTATGCTTGTATCCCCACCAATGAGTGGCATAACAACTTTAAAATACATAAATTAGAGAATAATTTTATTTTCATTTGGCTTTTGCATTTTTGTAGGAAACACTGTGTTCAGAAGTGGCCAAGATAGCTATTTAACAGAAAATTTACTCTGTTATTAAACATGTCACCACCTCACAAAGGTTATGATATGATAGACAATTAAATAATACATTTGGGAGTGATATCATGGTTAGAAATTAAACATGGCAATGGGCAGTAATTACAGATAATAAGCAACACGACCATATTTATAGGAATTGCATTTTGTCATGAGCGATATTGTATTCCGCTTTAGTTCCGCATTACCACTTTTATACGCTGCTATATTTAGCTGCAAATGTCGGACATCGAGTCAGTAGCATTGCCATTGGCGCACTTTGCAAAACGGAGTAAAAATACAAAACACAAGAAGTACAGATGATTTTGCTCTTATTAAATGTTTGTCAATTAAACACATAGTTGCATGCCACAGATATAATTCTCTACGGTGTTTATCCCAGTTCTGGTCGTATCCCAGTTCTGGTCGCTACAGACGTCTGTAGCGACCAGAACTGGGATACGACCAGAACTGGGATAAACACCGTAGAGAATTATATCTGTGGCATGCAACTATGTGTTTAATTGACAAACATTTAATAAGAGCAAAATCATCTGTACTTCTTGTGTTTTGTATTTTTACTCCGTTCTGCAAAGTGCGCCAATGGCAATGCTACTGACTCGATGTCCGACATTTGCAGCTAAATATAGCAGCGTATAAAAGTGGTAATGCGGAACTAAAGCGGAATACAATATCGCTCATGACAAAATGCAATTCCTGTAAATATGGTCGTGTTGCTTATTATCTGTAATTACTGCCCATTGCCATGTTTAATTTCTAACCATGATATCACTCCCAAATGTATTATTTAATTGTCTATCATATCATAACCTTTGTGAGGTGGTGACATGTTTAATAACAGAGTAAATTTTCTGTTAAATAGCTATCTTGGCCACTTCTGAACACAGTGTTTCCTACAAAAATGCAAAAGCCAAATGAAAATAAAATTATTCTCTAATTTATGTATTTTAAAGTTGTTATGCCACTCATTGGTGGGGATACAAGCGTAATAATTCAAGTTCCTATATAGGATGTTTGTGTTATGCAATTTTGCAAGAGTTATGAGAGTTCGACATATTTCTTCTCATACACAGTAAAACAGCAGGTAAATGTCTAGGAATAAATACTCATGACATTGTACAATAGGCCATGATGTTCACAAAATATATGTGGGAGGGTATGTACATCAATATAATAATATTAATTATTTTGAATATAACTAAGTGTGTCATTTAACATCAAACAATGAATACTCAACATGTCAGAGTTGAAAGGGGTGCAGTTAAATTTGTACTGTTCAAGGGATTTCTAAGCCCCATCACCTCACAGCCCTCTGGCAACTGATGTGTGTATTTTTGTTTGTATTCTCAAGTCCCAAAGTCATTTTTTGTAAATATTACTATCATTATCATGTTAGATTTTAGTGGTAACAATTATTCAAAATCACTCCATTTGATTATTGTGTACATGATGATAAAAGCAACTATTTTCTTATATTAATGGTGGAGGTACATGTAACTGCTTCCAGGCATAGCAGATGCAGGATGTGAGAAAGTTTGTGCTTCATCTTAGAAGTCTAACTTAAAAAATAAAAGAAACTAATTACATATAGAAATATTAGAGTAGAAATTGTTGAAAAAGATTTCTCTTGTTAAAAAAAGATTTCTTTAATGTTCCTTTGATTCACCCACAACACTATTCTTTTTCTCATTGTTTTAAAGGAAAAAATACATATGTAATAACCGGTATGATAAAATCTCCTTCCTGGTCAGTATTAAAATAACTGGGAAACTCATTGAACCATTCCTGGTAGCTTATTGACATATATACGTTGAAGCTTTCAAAACCGTTTTGCCAGCAAAATGCCCTCATATTTCTGGGGAGACCATATGGAATCTAAATGATATTATTTAATATGATTGAAATATTTAGAAAGGTTTCAAAATTACCAACTTAAGACAGATAACATATATTTAATAAACCCATTACTAATAGAGAACTGAACTTGTTATCTCATGCTCTGTCATCATTGACATTAAAATTTGCAAGACAAAGCAACAGTAAGAGTTATCCTCCCTTTACAACTTGATCAAAATGGTCGTCTGGTCCTTGCTGTTGAAGGCCAAGTGGCTGAAGTTTCTAAGATAATATTTCTTTGAAAGACGAGAATGTGTAGGTAAGTCATTATACCTTTACTTTTTACCTTTTTTCTGTGGTTTCTATCAAGGCAGATACAGACCTAGCACAATGTCATACATTGTGCAGTCAGTCCCTCCATGATGATCAGTTAGCCTATTACAGCTGTGAAGGGGACGAAGCTTTTTTTAAAACTATGTAGTTTCATATTCAAAGCTTATTGTCAAAGTACATGTTTCTCAAAGGTTGTAAATGTGATTGACAATGTTCAGAAAACAAAACTCTCAAGATTCCTTTCATTCTTGAAAGCATAACATTTATGCCACTTCTGGTTGAGGGGATGTGAGTAATAATATAGTCAACAATCTCTTAACATTAGCAATATTGACCCATAGCATTCAGATTCTCCTCACAGGTTTGAAATGTTATTTACTATCATCAGCCAAGAAGAAATCTTAATATTCCATTAATTGTAGATTTTAAAGGTGTTATCCCATTTCTGGTCAAGGTTATATGAATAATAATATAGTAAAAAAATCTCTTAAAATTAGAAATCTTGACTCAAAGTGTTCAGGCTTTGCTCACAGGTTTGAAATGTTATTTACTGTCATCAGCCAAGAAGAAATCTTAATATTCCATTAATTGTAGATTTTAAAGGTGTTATCCCATTTCTGGTCAAGGTTATATGAATAATAATATAGTAAAAAAATCTCTTAAAATTAGAAATCTTGACTCAAAGTGTTCAGGCTTTGCTCACAGGTTTGAAATGTTATTTACTGTCATCAGCCTAGAAGAAATCTTAATATTCCATTAATTGTAGATTTTAAAGGTGTTATCCCATTTCTGGTCAAGGTTATATGAATAATAATATAGTAAAAAAATCTCTTAAAATTAGAAATCTTGACTCAAAGTGTTCAGGCTTTGCTCACAGGTTTCAAATGTTATTTACTGTCATCAGCCAAGAAGAAATCTTAATATTCCATTAATTGTAGATTTTAAAGGTGTTATCCCATTTCTGGTCAAGGTTATATGAATAATAATATAGTAAAAAAATCTCTTAAAATTAGAAATCTTGACTCAAAGTGTTCAGGCTTTGCTCACAGGTTTGAAATGTTATTTACTGTCATCAGCCAAGAAGAAATCTTAATATTCCATTAATTGTAGATTTTAAAGGTGTTATCCCATTTCTGGTCAAGGTTATATGAATAATAATATAGTAAAAAAATCTCTTAAAATTAGAAATCTTGACTCAAAGTGTTGAGGCTTTGCTCACAGGTTTGAAATGTTATTTACTGTCATCAGCCTAGAAGAAATTCTTAAGATTTCATTAATTGTAGATTTTAAAGGTGTTATCCCATTTCTGGTCAAGGGCAGATGAGTGATGATATAGTTAAAAATCTCTTAAAATTAGAGGGGGCACAGGTGGCCATGTCTGTGCAGAGTTGCGTCCCTTGGATCCGCCAGCAACCTATGATGGTTGGTTCGAATCCCGGTTCACCCCAATAATGCTTCTAGGTTTGTCAGCACCATCACTTTGGGCTTTCCTCCCACATTAAGCTGACACACCGTGATATAACTGGAATAATGTTAAAAGTGGTGTTAAACCCAACTCACTTAAACATTCGAAATATTGACCCATTGCATTCAGATTCTGCTCACAAACTAGAAATGTGCTTTGCTATCAGCAGCCAAGAGAAAATCTTAAGATTCCATAAATTGTAGATTTTAAAGGCGTTATCCCATTTCTGGTCAAGGTTATATGAATAATAATATGGTAGAAAACCTCTTAGAATTAGAAATATTGACCCATTGCATTCAGATTCTGCTCACAAGTTTCAAATGTTATTTACTATCAGTAGTCATGAAGAAATCTTCAGATTCCGTTAACTGTAGATTTTAAAGGTGTTATCCCATTTCTGGTCAAGGTTATATGAATAATAATATAGTAAAAAAATCTCTTAAAATTAGAAATCTTGACTCAAAGTGTTCAGGCTTTGCTCACAGGTTTGAAATGTTATTTACTGTCATCAGCCAAGAAGAAATCTTAATATTCCATTAATTGTAGATTTTAAAGGTGTTATCCCATTTCTGGTCAAGGTTATATGAATAATAATATAGTAAAAAAATCTCTTAAAATTAGAAATCTTGACTCAAAGTGTTCAGGCTTTGCTCACAGGTTTGAAATGTTATTTACTGTCATCAGCCAAGAAGAAATCTTAATATTCCATTAATTGTAGATTTTAAAGGTGTTATCCCATGTCTGGTCAAGGTTATATGAATAATAATATAGTAAAAAAATCTCTTAAAATTAGAAATCTTGACTCAAAGTGTTGAGGCTTTGCTCACAGGTTTGAAATGTTATTTACTGTCATCAGCCTAGAAGAAATTCTTAAGATTTCATTAATTGTAGATTTTAAAGGTGTTATCTCATTTCTGGTCTAGGGGATATGAGTAATAAAATAGCAAAACATCTGTTAAAATTAAAAATATTGGTCAATAGCATTCAGGTTCTGCTCACAAGTTAGAAATGTGATTTACTATCATCAGCCAAGAAGAAATTCTTAAGATTTCATTAATTGTAGATTTTAAAGGTGTTATCCCATTTCTGGTCAAGGTGATATGAGTATTAATATAGTCAAAAATCTCTTAAAATTAGAAATATTGTCCTATTACATTAAGATTCAGTCCACAAGTGTGAAATATTATTTACTATCATCAACCGACAAGAAATCTTTAGATTCCATTAATTGTAGATTTTAAAGGCATTATCCCACTTCTGGTCAAGGTTATATGAATAATAATATAGTAAAAAAATCTCTTAAAATTAGAAATCTTGACTCAAAGTGTTCAGGCTTTGCTCACAGGTTTGAAATGTTATTTACTGTCATCAGCCTAGAAGAAATCTTAATGTTCCATTAATTGTAGATTTTAAAGGTGTTATCCCATTTCTGGTCAAGGTTATATGAATAATAATATAGTAAAAAAATCTCTTAAAATTAGAAATCTTGACTTAAAGTGTTCAGGCTTTGCTCACAGGTTTGAAATGTTATTTACTGTCATCAGCCTAGAAGAAATCTTAAGATTTCATTAATTGTAGATTTTAAAGGTGTTATCCCATTTCTGGTCAAGGGCAGATGAGGGATGATATAGTTAAAAATCTCTTAAAATTAGAGGGGGCACAGGTGGCCGTGTCTGTGCAGAGTAGCGTCCCTTGGATCCGCCAGCAACCATGATGGTTGGTTCGAATCCCGGTTCACCCCAATAATGCTTCTAGGTTTGTCAGCACCATCACTTTGGGCTTTCCTCCCACATTAAGCTGACACACCGTGATATAACTGGAATAATGTTAAAAGTGGTGTTAAACCCAACTCACTTAAAAATTAGAAATATTGACACATTGCATTCAGATTCTGCTCACA
This sequence comes from Haliotis rufescens, assembly GCF_023055435.1. NCBI lineage: Eukaryota > Metazoa > Mollusca > Gastropoda > Lepetellida > Haliotidae > Haliotis > Haliotis rufescens. Next base: position 17,862,022 of record NW_025964223.1, read on the forward strand.
AACTAGAAATGTGCTTTGCTATCAGCAGCCAAGAGAAAATCTTAAGATTCCATTAATTGTAGATTTTAAAGGCGTTATCCCATTTCTGGTCAAGGTTATATGAGTAATGATATTGTAGAAAATCTCTTAGAATTAGAAATATTGACCCATTGCATTCAGATTCTGCTCACAAGTTTCAAATGTTATTTACTATCAGTAGTCATGAAGAAATCTTCAGATTCCGTTAACTGAAGATTTTATAGGTGTTATCTCATTTCTGGTCTAGGGGATATGAGTAATAAAATAGCAAAAAATCTGTTAAAATTAAAAATATTGGTCAATAGCATTCAGGTTCTGCTCACAAGTTAGAAATGTGATTTACTATCATCAGCCAAGAAGAAATCTTAAGATTCCATTAAGTGTAGATTTTAAAGGTGTTATCCCACTTCTGGTCAAGGTGATATGAGTATTAATATAGTCAAAAATCTCTTAAAATTAGAAATATTGTCCTATTACATTAAGATTCAGTCCACAAGTGTGAAATATTATTTACTATCATCAACCGACAAGAAATCTTTAGATTCCATTAATTGTAGATTTTAAAGGCATTATCCCACTTCTGGTCAAGGTTATATGAATAGTAATATAGTAAAAAAATCTCTTAAAATTAGAAATACTGACCCATTACATTTAGACCTTTGTTCATAGGTTTGAAATGTTATTTACTATCATCAACCGACAAGAAATTAGAAATCTTGACTCAAAGTATTCAGGCTTTGCTCACGGGCTAGAAATGTTATTTACTATCATCAGCCAAGAAGAAATCTTAAGATTCCATTAATTGTCGAGTTTATATACTTTATCCCATTTCTGGCTGAGGGGAGATGAGTAATGATATTGTAAAAAATCTCTTAAACTTAGAAATATTAACCCATAGCATTCAGAATCTGCTCACAAGCTAGAATGTGATTTACTATCCGCAGCCAAAAGAAAATCTTCAGATTCCGTTAACTGTAGATTTTATAGGTGTTATCCCATTTCTGGTCGAGGGGATATGAGTAATAAAATAGCAAAAAATCTCTTAAAATTAGAAATATTGACCCATAACACTCAGGTTCTGCTCACAAGTTTGAAATGTGATTTACTATCATCAGCCAAGAAGAAATCTTAACATTCCATTAAGTGTAGATTGTATGATGATATTGTGTATAAAATGTCATAGGTTGATTATGACCTGTGAACATCTGTATAGATTGATGTATTACCACCTTCCATGGATATGTGTATTTGTCTATTTCTAGACTTGCTAAAGCCAAACTGGGGAAAGTGGAAATTGATAGTTTATACTGAAGGGTTCATTGGTCTGTTGAGGGCTCAAACAACTGAATACAGGCAAGCTACTGCTAGCACTGACCTGACACACTAGCCATAAACATGTCACAAGATGATTCCCTAATTACTACTGAGTAGTTGTCTGTTCAGATCTCTTACTGCTCAGGAGATTGTTGATACTTGAATTCCAAGGAGGAACTATCTCTATGAAGGGTGTGAGAACTTCAGTGTAAATTTAAGCAAGGTCATAAGCTCATATTGTTAATGTTGTAGCAGAAAAAAATAATTTTACTTTACTGGAATTATTTGAATTATACCTTGCTTCAAACCATCCATTCTGTCATTAGCCTTAGATATGTACGAACCCATGTAATCCTGTGACACATTAAAAGCTGCTTCTTCAGCTCTCATTCTGTTTGATAAGATATTGATATGTTGTCGTATTATGTTCACGTCGCTGTCAGGGCGGCACCAAATAAATTGCGTGAGAATGCACCAATAAAAGGTAGCAATGCTCTCTTGGAGCAAGTTTGAGAACCAACAATTTGACCTTGAAGAATAATGTTTCTGATCAAAGTAAGCCCTCCTAACATGTCTTTGAAAGTGTCGTCATGTACGCGATAAGTAAAATTCAATATAGCCCTCATATTTTCATCACAGGACATATGATTAGCCTGAAGACTAATTCTTACTAATACTTTGTACACCATGTCTGAACTCCTGAAGCAAAGACAAAAAGAAACTATTCTGCCTGACATAGATTATCAATATGTACATTTTACCTCAACATTCAAGTAGATCTCTACATTAACTATGGTAATAAGCAGTACTTCTTTGTTCTCGTTTCATTTGCCAGGTACTATACTCAACAACAAAAGTTCCTGTGACACCAATATTTTAGTGTATTTTTCAAACAAGTAAAGTTTGGTTTTCAATATTGTAGTACATGTATGGAATCTAGTCACAAAAACGCAACTGCTACAGAAAAGCATGCATTCGATGCAAAAGTTGACTTTTATGCAAGCCCCATGCATTTCACTACCCAAGAATGGGTATAAAAACATGTGCGTTAACTGGATTCCATGTGCATTGTTTAGCATCATGCTGACAACAACTACTCAGAAAAACAACAAAATTACGCAATTATTCCACATTACGAAATGCCACGCTTGTCCGAAAATGAGTGCCTGTGAGCAATTTGGTGTTTATGGCAACATTGGCAACAGACGAATGCAGTCAGACACAATCCTCAGAGTGGCAGGCCATGCGTAACCAGTAATCGACAAGACAACTTGATTTGAACAATACACCTACGAAATCGATTCCAGCCAGCAACAGTGACTGCAAGAAGCATCCCTGGCCTTTGATGAATATCTTCACAAACCGTACCTCACCAACTCAGATGTGCAGGGATTGTCGCCAGAAGACCCGCCAGACGTCCCATTTTGACAGGAAACCACCGTCAAGCATGTCTACACTGGTGTAGACAGCGTCTACGCTGGACGGCCATGCAGTGGGGACAAGTTCTATTCACTGACGAGTCTCGTTTTCACCTCAGCCAAAGCGATCGACGGATTTGTGTGTACCTACGTCAAGGTGAATGTTACTTCAATCGTTGTGTTATGGAAGAAGATTGGTTCGGGGGCGGCAGCATTATGGTATGGGGTGGGATTACAGCAAGACAGAGGACCTGTTTGATAGTGGTAGAGGGAAATCTCAATGGACAGCGCTACCGCGACGAGATCACTGGCCCTGTTGTTCTACCGTTTTGTCGTCATCATGGCCCAGGCATTACCTTTCAACATGACAATGCTCGGTCTCATATTGTTCGACTTGTTCAGGATTCTCTTCAACCAACCAACGTAATTGTCATCCCCTGGCCGGCTCACTCCCCAGATCTCTCACCAATCGAGCACATATGGGATGAGATGGATCGGCGCCTTCGACGTCAACCACGTGTTCCACAGACACAGCAGGAACTTCAAACATGCTCCAGCAGATATGGACAGATATCCCACAGGACTTTGTGAGACGCCTGGTCTATTCCATGAGACAAAGACATGTTGCTTGCATTGCAGCCAGAGGTGGACACACACCCTATTGATTTGTAAATTGACATTTTGGCATGTTCATGTTTTTTATGAAATCACACATTTTCTGAAGTCAATCAATCAATCTTTATTGTATGAAAGGCCATTGGCCCATATACACATACAGATAAACAATATCATTTACAGCTGTACAGCGCATTATATAATTATTGGATAACTAATATGATGCTTGACATGTAATAGAGGTATTGTAATAACAGTGGTAATAACCACAGTGGCAGCAGTAGTAGTATAAAATACAAAAGGAATGGAATGGAAATATGAAGTTTTACGTCGCAAAGGCTTTCAGCCATACGACGTTCAATACAAAAGGATCTATCAGTAATATACTCATCATGTCATGACAATTTGACAATTTAAATGTATATGCATTTCTAGTAGAAACAAACAGACAAAAATGAAATGTAGATACTCCTGATCTAGATGCGAAAGTTTCAAAACAACTAATTATTTCTGGACATATCGGATTTACTAAGTAATTTACTACGCACTCGTAGACTTTGATAGATGTATTGTAATATCTTAGTTAATTTTTTACTAGGGATACCATTAAAAGATAATATTTTGTTCATGGAATAGTGGTTCTTAGTGATATCAGGCATATATTTCAATCTTAGGTTGTCGTAAATTGGACATATAAACAAAAAGTGTAATTCGTTTTCAATATGGTTTTCGCAGAATGGACAAAAACGCATATCCTTAGGAATAGAGGAGAAGCGACCCCTGTTGCACATCAAATCATTTAACCCTAGCCTGAGTTTAATAAATGTGTCTCTAATTTTTATCTCTGTTATAGTATGCAGGTAAACCTCTGGTGTTAGACAATATTTAAAGGTTTTATAGACGTCGTAGCGTGTACTGTTATCTAGTGACGACCTCCAGTTTTGAGTAAACATATCAATTGCTACCTGCTTAAAAGAGCTAAGAAAATACATTTTGTCTCCAACGCTTTGATTTAGCCAAACATATCCAAATCCGAGAGAGAAGAGTAAATGCTTAATGTTTGATGCCCAGGTTACGTAACCAACACTTTCACGATAGACAATCATTTCGTAGCATTTTCTTGGGATTCGTTCCAGCGACATCTCTGTTATTTTGAGCCAGTATCTGAGTAAACGTAAATATGAACAAATATATAACGGGTATCTACCACATTCGCCATAGACCATATGACTTGGAGCTGATTCAGAAACATTTAGTATGACAAATTAAACCATTTGAACATTTACAGGAGTCTTTTGTTCTGTTGCAAACAGAAATTGTTTCAGATTTGGTAAAAAACATAACTTTGCATTAAATCTTATTTAATGTCACAGGAACTTTTGTTGTTCAGTATATATTATTACTTATATGGCCTTGACCAGAAAAAGGGAGAACACCTGTAAAATCTACAGTTAATGGAATCTTAAGATTTTCTTTCAGCTGATGATAGTAAAAAACATTTCAAACTTGTGGACAGAATCTGAATGTAATGGGTCAATATTTCTAATTTTATGAGATTTTATACTGTATTATCATATAATGGGTAGGTTTCTCAGCAGAATAAAGCCAATGGATAAAAACGATATCCGTTGGGGTCATATGCGGATAGAGATGCAATTGTCAAAGGTCAAGTTGGGACTACTTTCACTGTTTATAAACAAACATGGCATCGCCCTTGTCATTCGGGGATCAAGTCAGAATTAACCATCGGGAATCTGGAGAAATATCAATTACTATGTATTTAACAAGCCAAGGCTCACTAAATACAATGTTTATTCCTAATACAGGATATTTACCATCCCAAAACACACTCGCGTGATAACCTCTATTTATCACTCATATCACCTCAACCATAAGTGGGGGCGGTCGGGTAGCCTAGTGGTTAAAACATTGACTCGTGACGCCGAAGACCTGGGTTGATTCCCAATATGGGTACAATGAGTGAAGCCCATTTCTGGTGTCCCCCAGTGATATTGCTGGAATATTGCTAAAAGCAGCATAAAACCATAGTCACTTACTCGCTCAACCATAAATGGGATAACACCTTTAAAATCTACAGTTAATGGAATCTTAAGATTTGTTCTCGGCTGATGATAATAAATAACATTTCGCACTTGTGAGTAGAATGTGAATGCAATGGGTTAATACTGTTAATTTTACAAGATTTTTGACTATATTAAGACTCATATTGCCTCGACCATAAAAGGAATAATGCCTTTAAAATCCACAATTAATGGAATCTTAAGATTTCTTGTCGGTTGATGATAGTAAATAATATTTCACACTTGTGGACAGAATCTTTATGTAATGGGTCAATATTTCTAATTTTAAGAGATTTTTGACTATATTAATACTCATCTGCCCTTGACCAGAAATGGGATAACACCTTTAAAATCTACAATTAATGAAATCTTAAGATTTCTTCTAGGCTGATGACAGTAAATAACATTTCAAACCTGTGAGCAAAGCCTGAACACTTTAAGTCAAGATTTCTAATTTTAAGAGATTTTTTTACTATATTATTATTCATATAACCTTGACCAGAAATGGGATAATGCCTTTAAAATCTACATTTAATGGAATTTTAAGATTTCTTGTCGGTTGATGATAGTAAATAATATTTCGCACTTGTGAGCAGAATCTTTATGTAATGGGTCAATATTTCTAATTTTAAGAGATTTTTGACTATATTATGACTCATATCACCTTGACCAAAAGTGGAATAATGCCTTTCAAAATCTACAATTAATGGAATCTTAAGATTTCTTGTCGGTTGATGATAGTAAATAACATTTCAAACCTATGAACAAAGGTCTGAATGTAATGGGTCAATATTTCTAATTTTAAGAGACTTTTGACTATATTATGACTCATATCAGCTTGACCAGAAGTGGGATAATGCCTTTAAAATCTACAATTAATGGAATCTTAAGATTTCTTCTCGGTTGATGATAGTAAATAATATTTCGCACTTGTGGACAGAATCTGAATGTAATGGGTGAATATTTCTAATTTTAAGAGATTTTTGACTATATTATGACCCATATCAGCTTGACCAGAAGTGGGATAATGCCTTTAAAATCTACAATTAATGGAATCTTAAGATTTCTTGTCGGTTGATGATAGTAAATAATATTTCACACTTGTGGACAGAATCTGACTGTAATGGATCAATATTTCTAATTTTAAGAGATTTTTGACTATATTATGACTCATATCAGCTTGACCAGAAGTGGGATAATGCCTTTAAAATCTACATTTAATGGAATTTTAAGATTTCTTGTCAGTTGGTGATAGTGAATAATATTTCACACTTGTGGACAGAATCTTTATGTAATGGGTCAATATTTCTAATTTTAAGAGATTTTTGACTATATTATGACTCATATCAGCTTGACCAGAAGTGGGATAATGCCTTTAAAATCCACAATTAATGGAATCTTAAGATTTCTTCTCGGTTGATGATAGTAAATAATATTTCGCACTTGTGGACAGAATCTGAATGTAATGGGTGAATATTTCTAATTTTAAGAGATTTTTGACTATATTATGACCCATATCAGCTTGACCAGAAGTGGGATAATGCCTTTAAAATCTACAATTAATGGAATCTTAAGATTTCTTGTCGGTTGGTGATAGTAAATAATATTTCGCACTTGTGGACAGAATCTTTATGTAATGGGTCAATATTTCTAATTTTAAGAGATTTTTGACTATATTATGACTCGTATCACCTTGACCAAAAGTGGAATAATGCCTTTCAAAATCTACAATTAATGGAATCTTAAGATTTCTTGTCGGTTGATGATAGTAAATAACATTTCAAACCTATGAACAAAGGTCTGAATGTAATGGGTCAATATTTCTAATTTTAAGAGATTTTTGACTATATTATGACTCATATCAGCTTGACCAGAAGTGGGATAATGCCTTTAAAATCTACAATTAATGGAATCTTAAGATTTCTTCTCGGTTGATGATAGTAAATAATATTTCGCACTTGTGGACAGAATCTGAATGTAATGGGTCAATAATACTAATTTTAAGAGATTTTTGACTATATTATGACTCATATCAGCTTGACCAGAAGTGGGATAATGACTTTAAAATCTACAATTAATGGAATCTTAAGATTTCTTGTCAGTTGGTGATAGTGAATAATATTTCACACTTGTGGACAGAATCTTTATGTAATGGGTCAATATTTCTAATTTTAAGATATTTTTGACTATATTATGACTCATATCAGCTTGACCAGAAGTGGGATAATGCCTTTAAAATCTACATTTAATGGAATTTTAAGATTTCTTGTCGGTTGATGATAGTAAATAATAATTCACACTTGTGGACAGAATCTTTATGTAATGGGTCAATATTTCTAATTTTAAGAGATTTTTGACTATATTATGACTCATATCAGCTTGACCAGAAGTGGGATAATGCCTTTAAAATCCACAATTAATGGAATCTTAAGATTTCTTGTCGGTTGATGATAGTAAATAATAATTCACACTTGTGGACAGAATCTTTATGTAATGGGTCAATATTTCTAATTTTAAGAGATTTTTGACTATATTATGACTCGTATCACCTTGACCAAAAGTGGAATAATGCCTTTCAAAATCTACAATTAATGGAATCTTAAGATTTCTTGTCGGTTGATGATAGTAAATAACATTTCAAACCTATGAACAAAGGTCTGAATGTAATGGGTCAATATTTCTAATTTTAAGAGATTTTTGACTATATTATGACTCATATCAGCTTGACCAGAAGTGGGATAATGCCTTTAAAATCTACAATTAATGGAATCTTAAGATTTCTTCTCGGTTGATGATAGTAAATAATATTTCGCACTTGTGGACAGAATCTGAATGTAATGGGTGAATATTTCTAATTTTAAGAGATTTTTGACTATATTATGACTCATATCAGCTTGACCAGAAGTGGGATAATGCCTTTAAAATCTACAATTAATGGAATCTTAAGATTTCTTGTCGGTTGATGATAGTAAATAATATTTCACACTTGTGGACAGAATCTGACTGTAATGGATCAATATTTCTAATTTTAAGAGATTTTTGACTATATTATGACTCATATCAGCTTGACCAGAAGTGGGATAATGCCTTTAAAATCTACATTTAATGGAATTTTAAGATTTCTTGTCAGTTGGTGATAGTGAATAATATTTCACACTTGTGGACAGAATCTTTATGTAATGGGTCAATATTTCTAATTTTAAGATATTTTTGACTATATTATGACTCATATCAGCTTGACCAGAAGTGGGATAATGCCTTTAAAATCTACATTTAATGGAATTTTAAGATTTCTTGTCAGTTGGTGATAGTAAATAATATTTCACACTTGTGGACAGAATCTTTATGTAATGGATCAATATTTCTAATTTTAAGAGATTTTTGACTATATTATGACTCATATCAGCTTGACCAGAAGTGGGATAATGCCTTTAAAATCCACAATTAATGGAATCTTAAGATTTCTTGTCGGTTGATGATAGTAAATAATATTTCACACTTGTGGACAGAATCTTTATGTAATGGGTCAATATTTCTAATTTTAAGAGATTTTTGACTATATTATGACTCATATCACCTTGACCAAAAGTGGAATAATGCCTTTCAAAATCTACAATTAATGGAATCTTAAGATTTCTTGTCGGTTGATGATAGTAAATAACATTTCAAACCTATGAACCAAGGTCTGAATGTAATGGGTCAATATTTCTAATTTTAAGAGATTTTTGACTATATTATGACTCATATCAGCTTGACCAGAAGTGGGATAATGCCTTTAAAATCTACAATTAATGGAATCTTAAGATTTCTTCTCGGTTGATGATAGTAAATAATATTTCGCACTTGTGGACAGAATCTGAATGTAATGGGTCAATAATACTAATTTTAAGAGATTTTTGACTATATTATGACTCATATCAGCTTGACCAGAAGTGGGATAATGACTTTAAAATCTACAATTAATGGAATCTTAAGATTTCTTGTCAGTTGGTGATAGTGAATAATATTTCACACTTGTGGACAGAATCTTTATGTAATGGGTCAATATTTCTAATTTTAAGATATTTTTGACTATATTATGACTCATATCAGCTTGACCAGAAGTGGGATAATGCCTTTAAAATCTACATTTAATGGAATTTTAAGATTTCTTGTCGGTTGGTGATAGTAAATAATATTTCGCACTTGTGGACAGAATCTTTATGTAATGGGTCAATATTTCTAATTTTAAGAGATTTTTTACTATATTATGACTCGTATCACCTTGACCAAAAGTGGAATAATGCCTTTCAAAATCTACAATTAATGGAATCTTAAGATTTCTTGTCGGTTGATGATAGTAAATAACATTTCAAACCTATGAACAAAGGTCTGAATGTAATGGGTCAATATTTCTAATTTTAAGAGATTTTTGACTATATTATGACTCATATCAGCTTGACCAGAAGTGGGATAATGCCTTTAAAATCTACAATTAATGGAATCTTAAGATTTCTTCTCGGTTGATGATAGTAAATAATATTTCGCACTTGTGGACATAATCTGAATGTAATGGGTCAATAATACTAATTTTAAGAGATTTTTGACATATTATGACCCATATCAGCTTGACCAGAAGTGGGATAATGCCTTTAAAATCTACAATTAATGGAATCTTAAGATTTCTTGTCGGTTGATGATAGTAAATAATATTTCACACTTGTGGACAGAATCTGACTGTAATGGATCAATATTTCTAATTTTAAGAGATTTTTGACTACATTATGACTCATATCAGCTTGACCAGAAGTGGGATAATGCCTTTAAAATCTACATTTAATGGAATTTTAAGATTTCTTGTCAGTTGGTGATAGTGAATAATATTTCACACTTGTGGACAGAATCTTTATGTAATGGGTCAATATTTCTAATTTTAAGAGATTTTTGACTATATTATGACTCATATCAGCTTGACCAGAAGTGGGATAATGCCTTTAAAATCCACAATTAATGGAATCTTAAGATTTCTTGTCGCTTGATGATAGTAAATAATATTTCACACTTGTGGACAGAATCTTTATGTAATGGGTCAATATTTCTAATTTTAAGAGATTTTTGACTATATTATGACTCGTATCACCTTGACCAAAAGTGGAATAATGCCTTTCAAAATCTACAATTAATGGAATCTTAAGATTTCTTGTCGGTTGATGATAGTAAATAACATTTCAAACCTATGAACAAAGGTCTGAATGTAATGGGTCAATATTTCTAATTTTAAGAGATTTTTGACTATATTATGACTCATATCAGCTTGACCAGAAGTGGGATAATGCCTTTAAAATCTACAATTAATGGAATCTTAAGATTTCTTCTCGGTTGATGATAGTAAATAATATTTCGCACTTGTGGACAGAATCTGAATGTAATGGGTCAATAATACTAATTTTAAGAGATTTTTGACTATATTATGACTCATATCAGCTTGACCAGAAGTGGGATAATGCCTTTAAAATCTACAATTAATGGAATCTTAAGATTTCTTGTCAGTTGGTGATAGTGAATAATATTTCACACTTGTGGACAGAATCTGACTGTAATGGGTCAATATTTCTAATTTTAAGATATTTTTGACTATATTATGACTCATATCAGCTTGACCAGAAGTGGGATAATGCCTTTAAAATCTACATTTAATGGAATTTTAAGATTTCTTGTCGGTTGGTGATAGTAAATAATATTTCACACTTGTGGACAGAATCTTTATCTAATGGATCAATATTTCTAATTTTAAGAGATTTTTGACTATATTATGACTCATATCAGCTTGACCAGAAGTGGGATAATGCCTTTAAAATCCACAATTAATGGAATCTTAAGATTTCTTGTCGGTTGATGATAGTAAATAATATTTCACACTTGTGGACAGAATCTTTATGTAATGGGTCAATATTTCTAATTTTAAGAGATTTTTGACTATATTATGACTCGTATCAACTTGACCAAAAGTGGAATAATGCCTTTCAAAATCTACAATTAATGGAATCTTAAGATTTCTTGTCGGTTGATGATAGTAAATAACATTTCAAACCTATGAACAAAGGTCTGAATGTAATGGGTCAATATTTCTAATTTTAAGAGATTTTTGACTATATTATGACTCATATCAGCTTGACCAGAAGTGGGATAATGCCTTTAAAATCTACAATTAATGGAATCTTAAGATTTCTTCTCGGTTGATGATAGTAAATAATATTTCGCACTTGTGGACAGAATCTGAATGTAATGGGTCAATAATACTAATTTTAAGAGATTTTTGACTATATTATGACTCATATCAGCTTGACCAGAAGTGGGATAATGACTTTAAAATCTACAATTAATGGAATCTTAAGATTTCTTGTCAGTTGGTGATAGTGAATAATATTTCACACTTGTGGACAGAATCTTTATGTAATGGGTCAATATTTCTAATTTTAAGATATTTTTGACTATATTATGACTCATATCAGCTTGACCAGAAGTGGGATAATGCCTTTAAAATCTACATTTAATGGAATTTTAAGATTTCTTGTCGGTTGGTGATAGTAAATAATAATTCACACTTGTGGACAGAATCTTTATGTAATGGGTCAATATTTCTAATTTTAAGAGATTTTTGACTATATTATGACTCATATCAGCTTGACCAGAAGTGGGATAATGCCTTTAAAATCCACAATTAATGGAATATTAAGATTTCTTGTCGGTTGATGATAGTAAATAATATTTCGCACTTGTGGACAGAATCTGAATGTAATGGGTCAATAGTTCTAATTTTAAGAGATTTTTGACTATATTATGACTCATATCAGCTTGACCAGAAGTGGGATAATGCCTTTAAAATCTACATTTAATGGAATTTTAAGATTTCTTGTCGCTTGATGATAGTAAATAATATTTCGCACTTGTGAGCAGAATCTTTATGTAATGGGTCAATATTTCTAATTTTAAGAGATTTTTGACTATATTATGACTCGTATCACCTTGACCAAAAGTGGAATAATGCCTTTCAAAATCTACAATTAATGGAATCTTAAGATTTCTTGTCGGTTGATGATAGTAAATAACATTTCAAACCTATGAACAAAGGTCTGAATTTAATGGGTCAATAATACTAATTTTAAGAGATTTTTTACTATTTTATGACTCATATCAGCTTGGCCAGAAGTGGAATAATGCCTTTAAAATCTACATTTAATGGAATTTTAAGATTTCTTGTCGGTTGATGATAGTAAATAATATTTCGCACTTATGAGCAGACTCTTAATGTAATGGGTCAATACTGCTATTTAAAAGAGACCTTTTACTATATAATCACTCATGTCCCTTTGACCAGAAATGGGATAGCCCTTTCACATGTACAAATAATGGAATACTTGTAGCTGATTTTTATTAATTATCGATTAGATATTTACCCTTGTATTACTGTAATCAAACCATGCAGAAGCGGCATAACACCTTTAAAATTTATTAACTGTTGAATATTTATAATTAATTTTAGCTTTTGAAAGTGATTAGGACCACAAACTTAGCAAATATTGAGGGAGGTCATGAGTGGTACTTTTATAGGGAATATTATACCAGTAAGTGTGTTACACAAGGAGTGTCAGAATTCAGAAATTCTTGTATTTACCGAGTGAGGGTGAAGGTAATACATGGATTCTTACATGAGTTTTGTAAAACAGAATATGTACTGTGTTTATCCACGTTTATCCACGTAAAGCCAATCGCCAAGCACGGGTACTATCTTATTCCGTGTATTTTACCTTACCTTCCGCTGTCAGGGGTGCGATTGGTTAGCCTATTGGTGAAAGCGTTCGCTCGTCACGTCGAAGGCCCGGGTTCGATTCCCATCATGTGTTCAATGAGTAAACCCTATTTCTGGTGTCCCGTGCCATGATACTCCAGGAATGCTGCTAAAAGCAGTGTAAATACATATTCACCCACTTACTCACTCCTTATGCAGACGTCTATCCACTAGACCACTCAGGCAGTTGATTTCGTGTAGAAGTGGTCCCCAGCAACACATGCTTAATTTTAATTGTCTTACTAGGTGACTTCATGGATCGGAGGTTCAACGTCCTCCGACGTGCTGGATGTTTGCTTATAATATCAATCACTATTTTGCTCTCTGCCCATGTGGACCAACATTTTACTGCAAGAACCAGTAACAGCAAAGCTGACCATGCAGGTAATATTCCCATGATCGGATGGGGAGTCCGGCTTAGAATCGTATAATAAGAGGCGACTAACGAGCCTCGGGTAGTCAGGTTCGTTATTTGGTTGATTGCGAGACATCGTACATGTCGGCGTGGGACGTTGTTCATACTTAAACCAATCGTTTATTTACATGTATTTATATCGGGGTACATGACACACAATTAACGAAGTCACTATACAAGCATGCCCACCCGGTCCATCGATTGTGGTGCCCGTGAAGACCCGGGGTAGAATAGGTCTTTTCAGCAATCCATGCTTGCCCTAAAAGTCGACTATGCTTCTCGTAAAAGGCAACTAACGGGATCGGGTGTTCTGGCTCACTGACTTGGTTGATGCATGTCATCGTATCCCAAATGCATGGATCGTTGCTCATGATGTCTGTCACTGGATTGTCCGTGTTGTCTGGTCCAGACTCGATTATTTACAGACCGCCGTCATATAGCTGGAATATTGCTCAGTGCGGCGTTAAACAACCAACCAACCAACCAACCATCGATTGTCGCCTAACATGACAAGCGAAGCGGTGGGTATATTTTAAGCAATGCCCAACATAGACATACACAATGCACTGTCCATGGATCATCGTGATTTTAGGCTAGATATATAAATATATTATTTCGACTTGCTTCAATATATCTTTCCTTTATTTCAAATCGAAGCTGCCTGGTTCCTAAAACACTATGGAGTAACTATATACTCCTTTCTGTTAGGTCTGGATTACCGGTGCATGCATGCATGAGGAGTCATATCCGTCTTACCGCTTATATCTGTTAGTTATACATTTATATTTATACATTTATTATAAATTTGCACACCAAACTTCTGAGCTCGCATTACCTGCATCATGTATATGTGATAGGGTTAAGTTAAGGAGGTATTTGAGGTTACCACTAACTTGTATATGTGGGTAGAATGCCATTCTGAAACAATCGTCAATATCCAGCTTGCATACTTCTTAGCATGTTTCAAAGCTTACATTGGTCTGCATCTACAGCTTTCTGAAGTATGTATAATATAATACATCCGATACAAACCCTCTATCGTTATCTATCGTTCTGAGTGATGTATAGTTTATATCCGATATACAAACTCCCCCGCGTCTTTCATTTATAATGATGTATATAACATGTCTGACACCCCGCGTTTCATTCTGAGTAATGTATATTTTATGTCCGATGTACCTGTGTACTTTCCCGTAACTTTGTAAAGAGGAATGATAAAACACTTTCATCTTGTGTAATTTTCGCCTCAATCTTCTGGCAAACCATATACAATTAACCCATCGAACTAATTAAAAGAAGTGGAAAGAGCTTGTCTAAATGCAGAGGCAAGTGAAATAATTGTTTTGAAATTATATAAATATGATTTCTCACATCTACTCATGTGTGAATTACAAGGATTCCCTTCAGCACAGTTACATTAAATAAATTAATGAGGATACATGTTTTGCATTTCTATTCACATCGTGGGATTGGAGGAGAACGCACGTTAATTTGGGCCACAAACAACAGAATTACGGAAAATTGTTTACAGTTACAAACAAAACAAAATCTAAATGGAATGCATAATGTGTCGAGGCTCTTTTATTTAACGGCCACAATCCGAAATATTTCAGAAACCCCTCAAGCACCGCCTTTACTTTTTTAATATGGACGATTCCATTCCATTCTATATACTATTGTGACCACAATGTGATGTAGAAACACAACCTTGATTTCAATTATTGATCTAATTATAACATAATTTGTTAAAAGAAATATCGCACAGACACTGACATTTGTGCATAAATGTGAATTGCCGCACAGAAAGGCGTGTGAATATTTGTCAAGTACAAAATAACAAAATAATAATAATACCTGAAGATGTTTCCAATTTATAGTGAAGAATGTAATGTGCGTTATTTATTTGGAATGGGACATGGAAATATACAGAAGATCATATTCAGTACGGTCCCACCCAAAATATAAACTAAATCATATTCCGCATATATATCGCCATGTGTTTTAGAGCTAACCGAAAGCATTACCGCAGTAAATGGGGTTTTGCGAAATTGTGGACTGTTTATCCCAGTTCTGGTCGTATCCCAGTTCTGGTCGCTACAGACGTCTAGTGTCGATTGCCAGATCCTTTTATACACCGACATTCGTCACTACTCGGCTCTTTCCGTAAGCTATCGACAATACGGGTTCGTGTGCAATGCTCCGGTTCGAGAGTCCGCGTCATTGTGGGTGTGATATTGTGGAGTACAACAACCTATATTTGAGTTATTCGTATCCAGGTAAGATTCTTGTAGAACTATGTGGTTCAATTTGAATTCATTTGTAATGTCGAAGTATTGTATTTTACGAGAGTTTCAATCAAACAAACACACCAAGAGAGTGTAGAGTGTCATTGGGTGAGGCTTGATACAGTGTGCTGGTGCTATATATAACTCGATCTTCACTACTGCCTGTTTGTTTAAATTCACGGTTTAATATTTGATACCCATTCCTGTTGAAAACGTGATTTAAGGCCATATACGTTACTATTCTACGTCAATAATTCTAACTCTACCCCATTTCAAATATTACCAACTGTGGTGTGTATAATGATTTATGTAATTATAAGAGAGGTGAAATGGGATTGAACGTCGCGTGAAAGATAATTGCACTTTTATAGCGAAGTGCATGGACCTGTGTGTGTTGCTGCTCGTACTAGTCCGGAGATACCATGCCGCAGTTTAACATGAATACGCCACTCAGGCACAGTATACTGACTCCGGGCCGACAAGTCCTTGTTTTAGCCCCTTAATGCCGACAGGGTAACAACAAGTACTATCTTTTGACGTCTTTTGGTATGACGCGGCCGGGGATCGAACCCCGGACCTTCCGCTCTCCGGGCGGACGCTCTACCACTAGACCACGGAGGCGGTCTATATCATTATAAAACAAATACATTTATTTTTGACTTTATTGCCGTTGTATAAGCTTTTAGCGCTGGTATGGTTACTTTCTTCACTGGTCGGCTGTCGGTTTGACAATCAATACTCACAATGGGGTAGATGGTCTTCCTGGTTCAAGGGATAAGCAGTGACATGTTTATTTGTAAACATTTATCCTCATGAAATTAGAGACCTTTTGAAATAGTAAGGACATATGACAACAAACATTTCTAGTCTTTCGTATCCCCATGACACCTCATACACTTTTTCACTACTACAAATACGAAGTTAACACTTTATTTTAGCTAGGCCACAAACTGTACATCTTAACATTGCGTCTTTTATGGTTAAAGCTTAGTCAGTGAGAGCAATGCGAGCGTAGAACAAAGAGGGAAAATGGCAATGTGCAAGTATTTATTAGTAAACGTTTACATCATTCTGTAGCCAGTATGATGTACAATACGATGGCCGAGAAAAACAGTGTGAAATGTAAACTTAGCGCTGTTGCGCTCTACCAAAAGTACATATTTTGAGGTAACACCCCAAACGAACCTTGAAAGCCCTGACGAAGAAACATGGGTTAATAAGCACAGCCGGCTGGTCCTGCAAGCCGATTGGTTATTACCTTCCGGGTCCAGAATAAACGCGATCGTCTCATTAGTTTTGGGTAGACCTGTCTTGTATATATAATACCGGTATGGATTCCATATATTTCAAAAGTATCGCTAGGCGATTAGTGTCAAGTAACCTTAATTTAGCTTCGTAAAATATTTCCTTTTCAATTTTAGTGGCGCGGGCAACATGCCGATACAAATATAAACATCGATTGATGTTTGCAGCTAATTAGCGTTATTTAACCAGAACTTTGTTTTTGTCACCTTCAGTAACTCATCTCACAACAGCTGCTTGCACCTGCAGTAGATTATTCATAATGTATGCCGGCAGTCAGTCCTGGTATCATAAAACACTCAGCCACGTCTGTAGTGTAGTGTAACACGTTAGAAGTCCAAGTTCAAGTTCTTTAGTCGCCAAAACCCATCAACGGGGTACATGGCAGTATACTGCAGCTACCGTATCCAGTTATAAAAAACCAACACGAACACGAACTCATGAGTCTATGACATGTCTCTTCATCTTTATAGTAGTACTAATTCACTATTTCATGACTGCAACAGGATATTGTGATTTGGAGAAAATACATTAAACAAACGATCCAATCTCTTTTGCAATCACAATTTTGCGTCCATGTTGGGGATCATCCTGGTTATTTTCGTCACTATTGTCGGTCACAGGGTCAGACATATAGGGGCTCACTTGTACTTCTTCCTCAGAAATCACCAGATCATCTTCTGAGAAACACTCACATTCCATGGTTACTCGAAAACTATTGTTACTTTTGTTACTGTCAGAGTTGAACATATCGCCAAGTATGATCGATTTGAGCTCACGATACCGCAAACATGAACGAAATAAATACGATCGATGCTTCATCATTTAACACACATATCTGCGAATATTTTAAACAATATAAATGAAAGTACCGGACCACTAACAATAAACGCAATTGAACCCATAAACATGTTTCGCATATCTTTTGCTCACCGAATAGTGAACTAAATTTGTTATATAAATGACCTTTGTCACACTTTCGTTATTGAAAGAAACAAGGAAATGTATGTTTCTCCTTTCAGCCCTCCCATACGAAGGAAATTACAGTGTACAAATGTTCATTATGAAATTGTGGGTAGGAGAATATTCAAGAGTTGAAAAGGGTAAACTAGGTCGACTAACGGGATTTGGGTGGTCAGGCTCCCATGCTCATGATCTCAATCACTGGATTGTCTGGCCCAGATTCGACTATTTACAGACCGCCGTTAACAAACAAACAAACCTTTTTTTCTTATTTAATTGTGGTGGTGGTGATGAGAAACTCCGAGACCTGGATCTGCGAATGTAAACAAACGAAAGACAATACTGATAGTTCATGTTTTAAGATTGTTTATTTTGTGGTAATGGCATAATCAAACAATACAATACAATACAATACAATACAATACAATACAATACAATACACCCAACATGACCATATATGGAGTTATATACACCGATAAGACTTGCACTTTAAAATTACCAACACAACGGGAATGCAGTGAACGAAGCTGAAGCTGCGGGTGCATTAAAACAGACACGCATAATATATCAACATCAACACTTATTTTTGTTCGTTACCACTACAAAATAATTCACATTGCTTGAAGCTATAAATACACACAACTCAACACGGTATTTCTCGGGAACGATGTGTCTGTTATCTCTTTCACAGGATATAATATGTTGGCCTGCATTTAGGAGACCAACATTGCCAACTGTATTAAGTAATCTACTTTGGAGATTAACTCTAAAGGTACATCTAAAAAGGCATAATTTGTTTTCTAAATTTTAAGACTGTCAGTTTCCATCGCACTGACTTTAAAATACCATTGTTTACTAAGATCTAGATCGAACCTTTAAATGTATATTTATTTGGAACATGTTTATTTCTTATATATTTCGAACAGTCACAGCCGTATTGAAAATATAATCCAATTAGGATTTGATTCAAAGGTACATCATTACGTACTGTGGTTAATGATTGGGTTTGATACATAGTCAATATCACTGTCAACAATCATAATTGTATGACGACTTTAATTATTCGACAATGATTCCGATCCTACCTATCCCGTAGACATTAGTTGTATGGTCAAACTACTGCAATTATTAAACTTAAAAAGCGAAAAACCAAAAAGCCCTTTTCTAAAATATGTAACGGAATTCAATTTATTTCTGACCGAAAAATGATATAACAATCCTTTATCTTTATTATGCTATGGAGCAACCATAAATCCTGGTTCTTGTTGAGTTGGTTTGTTTGTTGTTTAACGCCGCAATCAGCATTATTCGAGCTATATGACGCCAGTCTGTAAATAATCCAGTCTGGACCAGACATTCCAGTGATTAATATCATGAGCATCGATCCACGCAATTGGAATCGATGGCATGCATCAACCAAGTCAGCGAGCCTGACCACCCTCTTATGACAAGCATAGTCGCCTTTTACGGCTAGCATGGGTTGCTGAAGACATTTTCTACCCCGGATCTTTACGGGTCTCTTGTTTAGTAAGACGCATCAACCACTATCATAACCCTCACTCGTCCTCCACTCCGTGTCCACCCTCTAGATTACTGCAACCCTAAACATACACATATAATGTAGCTGACATTATTCATTTCAACAAATTTATATCTTCCACAGTGAAAACTGGAGCTGCCTGAACCCTGATTGTCTGAAACAGACATCATGGCACCAAGAAGCGATGCCGAAGACCTCACTCTGTCCGGAAAAGCAGATACTTCTGACTCTGGAATCATCCATGAAAGAATTGAAGACATACTCACGGAAAGACCTGGTACAAGGAGGCAGTTGTTGCTCATAACTGGTTACAATGAACACATATTTGACACACATCGACATAGCAAGGATCTGTATTCAGATACGTATGTAGATCACATGCCAACAAAAGAATGTGGAGTGAGATATTTTTTGTCAGACGCATGTACTGCTAGGAGTTATTTGGAACAAGATTCGACGGGGGAGTCAGTTAATTTAAAACAAAGAGCAGCTAGCGAGGCTCAACCTTGTCCTGAAACCCCAAAAGAAAAGGCCCATGAACGCAGTAAAGGAGAACAGAAGTCATATGAAAATAAATATCAATGTCATAAAGGTACCACAAACGAACGAGTTATTCGCAATTCTTTCTCTTCAAATCCTATTGCTGAGCTGCGTGATCAAAAGGAAATTATGAACCCATCTGTTCATTCAACCAAACATTACAAAGCTCCTATTCTTGAAACGACTGATATGAATGCATTAACATCGTTATCGTTGTGTGGCAGGAATACATTAGACACTCAAATCAGTGTTAAAGAGGAACGTGCAGACAAACTTCAGCATTCTGAAGAGAAAAAGAAATATCTGTTGGATGCAGTTCACAACGCTGTGCGTGGTGTTCCCGGTGACACTTCTGACATGGACCAGCCCTCACTGGATGAAAGATATAAAGAATTTATTAAAGATTTGAAATATGGGTCATTTTATTGTATGTTAGAAAGATCATATGTTACGACACCTTTTATTTCTCTTCATGATTATTTCACTGAAAGAGCAACAAATGAAGCAACAGCACCTGATGAAGAAATGAGGTTTGAAGGTTTGCGTTTGAGGTCTTTTCACCAAGTGAACATGAACGTCTCATATCTTCGACTGGCAGCAGCAGGGTTCTATGCTACAGGTAATGGCGATGAGACTCGATGTTTCAGTTGTGGTGTAACGCACAGGAATTGGCTTCCGAAGGACAACCCCCATAACCTGCATTCCAGGAAGTCTCCAAACTGCATCCATGTAACTGGCACTGATGCAAGAAATGTGCCTATTCAAATGCCAGCAGTAATCGATGGAAGTCATGCGCCACAAGTCAGAAACAGGAGTACTCCAGAGACGAGAGTTTCAGAGAGAGACTCTAACGGGAGTGTCCCTTCTGAACTACTAGGCGCAGTGGGGACATCAAGGGACAGTTTTAGTCCACCATCGTATACAACTCAACAATCAGGAATAAATTGCAATGACTATATACCAGCATCAATACCAACAACAAGGTTTGACAGTGCTGTTCATCCTCATTACAGCAACAATGCTCTCCGTCTTCAATCATTCCAGCTGTGGCCGGAAGGGCACAGTCAACAACCTGAAGACCTTGTAAACGCGGGTTTTTTCTATGCAGGTAAGTGTATAGTGACAAAACGAAGGACATGTTTGGTCTGATTGTTTGTAAGTACTATAATAATGTATGATACCTATGTACAGGTTACTCTGACTGTGTGCGCTGTTATGTCTGCGGTGTTGGTCTGAGGACGTGGGAGGAGGGGGATGACCCCTGGGTGGAGCACGTGCGCTGGAGGTCATCTTGTGCCTATGTAGAAGCCGCAAGAGGGATGACCTTCGTTATTCAGACACTGGCTGCCATTGGAAGGCCCATGCGGGCTAAACCTGTAAGCAGCTTTCTTATTTGTTTGTTTAACGCTGCACTCAGTAATAATCCAGCTATATGACAGCCCACAGCTCTCCCAGATCATACCAGCTAGTGTGTCTTGTGTTGATGGCACAATAAGCGACAAGAACCACAGCAGTTTGTTTTAAATCCTCTGTCTCTCATGGTAGATGCTTATGTGAAATAGAGAATTGAACATGGTAGAGCGTGTTTAAGGATTACAATTTTATTATTTTCAAAGATAGCACTGATACACGTTATGAAATCTTGTAGATGTGGATCTGTTGTTTGATTTCATAAACTTTCAATGTCTATTTATTATAGTCTCATCAACATCAACAACAGTCAATAAATAACGTGAAAACACCGAACAGTTCTGAAGATGGTAAGTTCTAAGCCACAGATTTGTGTCTTATTCATGATATCCGATGTCCAGTTATTGTGTGTTCCTTCCCTTGACACACACACACACACACACTAACAAATACTAATTAACAGTAATTCTATTGTTCTAATTTTCAATTCAAGAATCAGCCTTTCATGATAATTATAACTATTACAGGGCACAATAACCCCTGTCATCAAATGGCACAAACCTTGTTTGTTCCAGATATTATAAGGACTGATGCATGTCAAGAAGCATTGAGGATGGGATTCAGTCCTAAAGAGGTTAGATCTGTAGCTCAAGCAACTATGAGAAATGGAGGTGAGTTTGTAATACTGCTTATGGAGGATCAGGTCTTGTACCTATATCCAATCAAGTCAGTGTAATTTGTGACCTGTGACAAAACCAGTTATCAGAGTAGTAACGGGTTGTTTAAATGCTGTGACCCAAAGAAAATGAGGACTGCAATTTGTCCACGTCTAGCACATGATAAGTTATGTTAGAATATGGAGTCATAAAATTATCCTTGCCTTTACAGGAACACTAGATGTTCTTCTGGAGAATATTCTGGCCATTGATGGAGATGCTTCCGGACAGACTGCATCCGCTCAAGGGGGAGATGAGGTGAGCATCCCTCAGGTTCAGATACAGATTGGAGGAAAGGAATGTGCAGAGGGCAATATGCACAGTCAACCATCAGTTAGCACGCATAAAGAAGTATCAAGAATCCAACAGCAACCTCTGGAGAAAAGACATGCAAATGCAAATCAAGACAGTGGATATATGTCAGATGGAGAACCACAAGACGCCCGGGCACCAACGCAACATGCACCACATTGTGTCGTAACTAGCCCACAGACATCAGAAAGGGCGACTATGGGTTACAATAATCATACGTCTGAAATGATATCCGGAAACATAGTTCCTAGCGACCAAGATGGAAGGGACAATGACTCAAAGGCTGCAGTGAATGGTTTCTTGAATTTGCCAGTTACCAGACAAAGAAAGATTGGACAGAGGATAAATGAACATGGTAAACATTCATATGATTTTTTCTTTTTTAAATGGATGTCGTTGCTCAATATCCACTCTTTATCTAGCTAAACCTATGGCCTGCGCATTTTACAAAGGTACCCTGAATCTTCGTGTCAAAAAAATAATTCATATAACTTTAATGTAACATGAATTATACTTACATAATTATGCAGTGTAAATATAAGTAAAATGATGTTTACAACACTGTCACCCTCAAGTGTAGGACAGGTGAAGATCAACTATTGGTACAGCGATGTGAGATATGTATCATAAATATGTGTTTAAATACATCTCTGTTTGTTAAGAAAGTTTGTGTTGCATGTAGGTTCGCTAACTGGTCCTGATAAATCTAGGCCAGGAATTTATTTAATTGCTTTCTCGATTATATTCACAGAAAAAAACAAGGATAAATTACTGGCTACGAAAAAGGAGACCCAGCAGCTTAAAGAGTCGAGTGTGTGTAAGGTCTGTCTGGAGGACCCTGCCAACATCGTCTTCCTTCCCTGTGGACATCTGGTGGCCTGTGCCGAGTGCACACCTGCTCTAGATCGTTGCCCAGTCTGCAGGACACACATCCGGGGGACTGTCCGTGTCCATCTGGCAGACATGGCTTCTCGAGAGAAAGAAATTGAATAACTCAATGTGAACTGAAATCAAAACCAAAGGATTTTTGCACTTAATTTACGTCGTCTCCATCACCTTTCGGAATGTCTCAACTGCTCACCTGCCATCGAACGTTGTCCAATCTACAGAACCCACATCATATGGCAGAGAGTGTTTCTTAAGTGCAGCTGACACAACCATGTCTACGGGTTGATGATGAAATAACGACAATTCCACCTTTGATCTAGCTATTTTAGTTCTGTTCTTTTTGACGAAGCCATACAGACAGAAATGAAAAAATGTCAATAGATTTGCATGAATAGTGAGCAGAGAAAATAGAATACACTTTGTCTCATATACCACAAAACCCCTTTAGCATATGCATACCTGGTAGTTGTCATTTGACACATGTGGCACCAGGATATGGTGTTAATATTCATATTTTGATTGCTGGAAACAAACTAGGATTGTGAACAGTGTCATCTCTGCTATGTACTTACATTATATGATTTGCTTATCATACAAACAACAAGGGGGTATAAGGCAGCGTGATTCGCTGTACAGAGTTGCGTCCCTTGATTGTTGGGTCGAATTCCGGTTCGCCCCGATTATGTTTCTAGATTTGTCAGTACCATATCCGTGCTCGTGAGTTTCACCAAAATGGTAAACGTCTGAGACCTGCATCACTTCGGGCTTTCCTCCTATATATACAGAATATATATCCTATCCTTTTACATGTACATCTATATTATTTGCTAAACTCAAAGAAGCATAAGTAACATTGGTAGGAGTTGCAGATGCAATATATCAAGACATATGTCTATAATTGCAAAAGTGATGCACAATCGCCAGAGTATTTTTGTCGACTTTAATGAAGTGAATGAAAAGTTTGTCGTTGCTGCAGTGATGTAAATGTGTAAAAGCATAGGCAGCGGTCAAAGGTCAACGAGAGAAAAAATCACAAAACTGGCATTTTGAAAACTTTGTTTGTGTGCTGCTGTGGCGTATGTGTATTTAGATCTTGTCATCAGTGTAATAATTACTGAACTGATATAGCATTGATACATCAGTTATATCTTCACTATATACAAATATACAATATATGTCAACAGATTTACAGATCAGTGACTTCAGTTAATAAGGATACAGGACAGGGTTCAAGTTGCTGTTATTGCTTCAAGCTTCTTTAATGGTATCTGTTAGACCTACTTACGCTGTATAAGTCTAGCTGCTAATTTCTTACTTTAAATCAATCCTTAATTCTTTGTTTTCAGTAATAGCCTCCTACTTTGATCCATTGTGTGATATGAGTGGTCCTAATTGAGTATTGCTAATTTACCTTGTTATAAGTGTTGTATCTTGATTGTTATTTCCTGGTGTTAATAAATCATTTAACTATCATTTATCATTGTCAATGCGTCTTGATGCAAACGGTCTTTTCAACTTCCCCCCCCCCCCCCCCCATAGAGACCCAGGGTAGATAGGAATGTATCCTCAGCACCCCATTGCTGGACGTAAAAGGCGACCGAATTGGGCAACCTGTTTGCTGTGGGCTGCGCCCCATTGTCGGTGAAGAAATAGAGTCTGGTGCTTGAGGGCGCCGGACCCGGCAATAGTGCCCTTTTTACCAAAGAGATCATTAGAGACAGGGACCGTTTGAGTTGAAGCAGAATTAGAAAGTCGAAGTGTAATGCTCGTCACGATATGGCTGAAATATTGCCGAGGTGACGTTAAATATTAACTCACTCACTCACGAAGTGTAACGAATGTCCAAGAATGTCTAAGCAAAATGGAGAAACTGTACGAACAAACATACACTTACTTCTGTTTTCATAGCCTAAACACCCTAAATGTATCAAAGCAGGATGCTGTAACATCGAAGTGGAACAATATATTCAAAATCTACATCGATGCTGGCCTGGATGGGTTCCCAATTGCATTTGTTTAATTCTTGACTTCGGTGTATGGGTTTTCAAGTAAATAAATGACACTTTCCTAAATAATCAAATTACCTTAACTATGAAAAGAGGAATAATTACATGTATTCCGACACAAAACACTTTTTTCAGAGGTGAAAGGGGTTTAACGTCACGTCCAAGATTATTGCACTTATATAGCGACGTGCATGCACATGCTTTAGCGCAAGGTTCAAAATTATAATAAAGAGATGTCTATTCTACAGTGGGACTACATCAAATTTCAAAACACAGTAGGTTTATCTCTATTCTACCATGACGGCAACAACGCTTTGAAAACGGCGCTCTAATGCAACGCGTAACAACACAGGCACACATGTCCGCAATCTTAGAACATTCCGAAAAGAGGTCACAGGTAGTTATATATATGTAACAATTATTACTAAAGTTCAAGATTAAAAACACCATAGTCGTGAGTAGTTCAAAATAAGTGTTCAAAACACATAGTTTTTCAAAAGAGGTTGACAGAAAATACTCAAAACTTAGTCCAAAGACAGATGTTTTAATTTCTACCAACTTGTTGTACACTGTTGTACACTGTGGACTGGCTGTCAATTCTTGGAAGTTGCGAGAGAGGTTATTTCTTGGAAATCGAACATGCTATGATTGCTATTGTAGGGGTGACAGGTTCTAGAAAAAAGGTTTTAAAATGCTAAACGAATATATTTCTACAACAAACTTTTTGAATTAACGTTCCACTGTACATTTAACATGTGTAAGTGTTATTAGTTATTTAGCAATTACCCCCAGTTAACAATAATAACATAAAATAAAATGCCTCTCCACCCCGAACTTGGATGTGGCAGAACTTGACCTACATCACAGTTACTAACATCTCGCAGCTGTCAATGGCTGAAGATCTTGTGTTTACATTCTCCGTTGATTGTTTAAAGAAGCAATATGGCAACCACGATCTATGATGTGGTTCAACATTAACCTGTAGATTAACTGGGAATGATCGAGCCCGCTGGTACAATATGATTACCAGTGGAACTGAGTATGACTCAACAGCTGCGTTTTAGCCTGCAGCTAGACGAGCCTGACATTTTTACACGAGGTAGGGCCTATCTCAGTATCTGCATGATGTGACCTGTCAATTTCAAGATTTCATTGATTCCAAGCCAAAGTGTGAATGGAATGAGACATTCTTGGCCCAGACAAAGTTGGTCGAGTATGAATTTCTTAATTGTGCGTGATCTGAAATGAATTTCATCAAGTTTGACTTCAATGATGTCGGGACATTTTCGAATGGACAAGTTTTTTCTGAGTGATGAACATTCAAATCCTCTTCTACCAAATCCGTACCATGGTGGTTGACGGAGATAGCGATGAATATCGATTACAAAAAGGTTTGTTGACAACATGTTTTCATGAATTAAGTATTTTCAAACAGTTTTTATAATGTTATATTTTACTTTCGTTGTCGGTTGTTTCAATGAGGAAATAGCTTAAATTGTTCCAATTCTGGTCACCATAGAACATTTCCCTTACAGTTTCATAAAGATTCCATCTCTATGCAAAAGATATGCCTTCGTTAAATCTTTAAATGACATCATCGAAGCAGTCAGGGCTGCTTGCGGCACAGCCAACGCTCAAAACATCCGATATCAAACTACCGTATTTCCTCTATTTGATGCTATGCCGTCTATTAATTTCGCGAGAGTCCTTGACTCGGCGTGTATTAGAAACCTGGCTGGTATTAGAGACTCAACATGCATTAGAGGAAATATAGATACTTTTTACAGTTCCTATGGGGGGTGATCGATCAGCAGCCAGTTTTTATGAATCAATATGTAGGCTTTCTATGTATTCATACGCACGTTTTTTTTTTTGTGAAAAGGCTTAATATATTTGAAAGGGCTTTCCGTAGCAAAAAGGAAACCACTTTTTAACCAATCAGAATCAAGCATTCATCAATGTCATGGTAGAATGAATATTTAGGGTAATTACTACAGAAAACATAAAGTTAAGTATTGGAGAGATTTTATCAGAGCCAATATGGTTCAATCACCAATTTAAATACAATTTCATCTTAAAACATTGATTTGGTAAGGCTATTAGGAGTTTAAAAGATTAATGTAGCAACACAAGATTTTTACATATACTTGAGTACATCCATCTTCCCGAGGCAAGAGAGTTAACTGACTATGAAGTCAAGTTTCGTCCTTGTCGAACTAGGATGGTATTATTGAGTTACATTTTGGCTGGACTAATGAGTCTATGCTTAGTCCAATCAAAATCACGCACCGAAATCGAAATCCGGTTCGTAAACTGTCGTACAGATTTCGGTCGATTGCAGGATTTGCAAAACATGTGCATCCCCAACTCGTTGTCAACAGATATGTTTGAAACCTTTTCATGTTTCTAATCAAGGTGCTCGCGTGATTTAATGCACTTCGCGATGTTAGACCCGTTTTATCACAATATAGATCTTGATTATCGATCAGATGGTCTTGACTTGGCGCCGCCATTTTGTTTGAAATAAATGCAAGTGATGGGATGGGATTGGTCCATAGGAGAGGCTCAGAAGGGACATAACTGATAATAACTAGTGGTGGCGCTACGATCGATCCCAGGAATTTCAGTTCGGCAAGGGTTGAAGCATGGACTTCTAAAGTCAGTTAACTCTCTTGCCTCGGGAAGATGGACTACAACAGAGTAATGCTAATATCCCTAAATCATGGAAACAAGTAGTAAACGGGGGATTTGGTATCAAAGCTAATTTATACATAAATTACATTTAGGGAGACTTGTTGATAAGAACAAACGGCTCCAGAATATTTTATGATGAACTCATAACTACAACTAACTTTCCTCTGATGTGTGATAAATGGGAATGAACTTAATCAGAGTATTTTATGAAATAATATTTATACTAACTGTAACATGTGAACCAATGATGTTAAACGAATATATTTTCAGTTCAGATTCATAAATAGAGCTCTATATACCAAAAAAGTAATATGGAAAATGAAGTATGCTCTTTTTGTATCTTTTAATCTGAAAACTTACACCATGTATATGTAGAATGTGTTCTTGTGGAGGAACTTTGGTTAGAAATTGAAGTGTACCTAAACTATATATGATATTCATATTACCAATCTATATTATTTTCTTTGCTACAACAAAAAGAATTCTCTTTTCAACCATACAATTCTTCTTAAAATACGTTCACCAGTCAGGCATTATGAAAGCTCCATTATTCTTTCCCTTTTTTAAAAAATATTGAAAGATGTATGTAAAATCGAAAAATATGCAATGAAAAATAGTGGTTTTAATAAATGTGACAGAAAATGGAAGGAATTATCAGTCCACTTATCATAAAATATCAGTCACTCCAAAATACACGTATGTATATTACCCATATCGTGATCATGTTTTAAGATCCTATGAATTGCTACTCTAATATACCTCATGTATCTATGTTTCTTCTACTGAATTGACACAAATAAAATTATTAAAAAAATACTTCGATATTACAAATGTCAAGTTTGGCCATGGTTCTCAGTCTTGCAAGAATCACATTACAGTGGTTTCTCGCCTTCTTCCTTAATCTGTTCAGTCTGTTGCATTTTAGACTGATATCACCTTGACAAAAACAGAAACATACAGTCATTACACCATCTTCAACTGTTGAGGAGAACCTTGCCTCATCAGGATCTCAGACTGTTCCACTAAGGGCACCAACTCCTATTGTGAAAAATGCTTGTCAGAAAAAAAACCTACTCCAAACAATCTGGTCGAGTACTCAAGGGTTAAGGTGACCCTGTGAAACTATTTAATAAGTTTCAAACACTGGGATACATGGATGTCTCCCCACTTCCCTGTACACGCAATAGAAGCCCCGTGCCGGAAAAAAGTAGACCCCCAGGACTTCCGCCTCCTGTAACATGAATAAAAATAACTCCCTGAGTGGAGTTTTACAGGACTAAGGACTTATTTAAATGAAATTCAGTTATCGGTACAGGATTTTAAGCCATCAGCAATTTGTATTGATTAGACCTATGTCAAGCAAACAAACAACTTCTGTCAGTACAGTTCAGATAATCATTTTTCCTCTGGGTGCTAAAGCCACTGGAGGATCCTCCATCGTGGTGAGACAGGATGTGATCGGCAGCCCTGTGTCCCTTGATACCAATCTCCAAGCTAAAGCAGTACGACTTACTTTGCACATTGCATTTACTCTGTGCTGTCTATATATTCCTCTCTCCTCTTTTCCTCAGCGTTCTGATATACAATCTCTATATGATCAGCTTTCTGAGCCCTCTATCATTATGGGTGATTTAAATGTCAAAATCCCTTGTGGGGAAGCTTCAATATTAATTCTAAAGGAAAGCTCTTTGCGAAATTTATCTCTGATAATAACTTATGTATTTTTAATGATGGTTCAAATACATATTTATATCCGGCTACAGGGACACATTCTGCTTTAGATCTGTCACTATCAGATTCTTACTTGTTAAATGAATTTACATGGTCGGTCCATTATAATGTGTGTGGAAGCGACCATTTCCCTACAAGTAATCCATCTGGCGTTCCGCCCTCATCATGATCACAGTGGAATTTATATAAGGCTAACTGGTCTTTATTTTAAAACCTCTGTACTGACAAGTTAAAACGTGACATTTTAAGGAATGCTCCTGACCCTATCAAGTTGTTCTCCGAGCAACTGAATGAAACTGCTGATGAAACGATACCAACGACAGTTGCACATCGCTCGGTCACCGGAACACGTACACTGGATAATATGAGGACGTCACTCGTCTGTCCAGATACTAAATCGATTGCAGTAGGTGGGATTTTCCATTTTTGTCTATTTACGGAAGGGGATTTCCCTGTAAAATGGCGGCCGAGAGTGGCTTCACTACATCCGTGTGCCACAATCGTGAGTAGTATTGAAGCACATAGTACATAGACATTAATCCAAGTGTATTAACAGTGTATCACTATCACTTAGCATGTTAACAAACGATATCTATGAATATGTTTAGTGTGGGTTATCCTATAGCCGGTAGCCGCGATGGGGTCCTACAGTCAAAATATGACCCTACATCACGCCCGAGAACATCACATTCATAAATCCAATTTAATTCAGACTGACGTGGCCGATTACCCTCGTATTTTCTGTGATTTTAATTTTTTTAAATTTCACTTGGGTTTGTGACTGAACAGATGATTTCACTGTATTCCCAGATAATTTCCTTATCTATCTACATACTTGTTATAGTTTTATTGCCACAACTTGAGGTGTGCGCATGCGCGAGGATTCTATAGTCTGTTTCTGCATGGGGTTTCTGCAAGCCACGTAGTACTCTCTGCAAGGGGAAAACACGTTGTTTCGCGCGCTTGCACTGAGGATGCATTTCAACTTTATTTGTATATATCGATGATACTGTACTTCTATCGACAAACGCATATAAAACACAAACAACGCTATCTTTGTTTTCATTGTTATTTTAAATAAGTCGCAATATTAATGTATCTTAAGCCATGTATTTATCTTCGGAGGCAACAAAAATATTATTTCCCGCCCAAAAGAAGGTTTGAGGCGGTACGCGATATTCGGGGGTCTATTTAGAGGGTATTCGGTATACCGTGTGGTACGCTTGACGCAAATAAAATCGTACTGTGTACTCAGATTCCCTTTCATCAGGGGATTCAGAAACGGGATTCGTCTATCCCATTTTGTTTCTGAAATATAAATCCGATACCGTTCAACATGTCTGGAATCAGGAATGCTCTGTTTTTGGTGCCTTTTGCTTGTAAGGAACTTTTTAAATGTGTATTATTTTGCGTTTCCTAGGCAACATGTCGTACTTGTGATTTAATATTCAAAGATGGAAATTTGTGACCACATCAAATATCATACGCCATGCAACCCTCCTTAAGATTAAGGGTTAAAATTTGTCCCCTGCAACCTATGCTTGTGATGAGGGTCGACTAAACCGATCTGGTAGTCAAGCTGGGTGACTTGGTGTATAGTGTTACTCATAATGGGGATAATGCGGCCATGATAAGCAAAAAAAGCATCTTACATTAGGTCAGGAATTTTTTTTTTTCTATTTTGTCATGGAATAATAATTTAGGGTTTTAAAAATAATTTGTCCAACACTGCTATCACATGCCAATTGAAAGGGGGCACTGGTGGCCCAGTCGTCTAAGGCGCCGCTATTCGCTGTGCATAGTTGCGTCCCTTCGGCACGCCAGAAACCTATGATTGTGGGTTCGAATCCCGGTTATGTTTCTAGGTTTGTCAGCACCATACCAGTGCTCG
Source organism: Haliotis rufescens (assembly GCF_023055435.1). Lineage (NCBI taxonomy): Eukaryota > Metazoa > Mollusca > Gastropoda > Lepetellida > Haliotidae > Haliotis > Haliotis rufescens. The sequence continues at coordinate 17,893,989 of NW_025964223.1, forward strand.
TGGGTGTCACCGAAGTGATAAACGTCTTAGACCTGCACCACTAAGGGATTTCCTCCCAGATTAGGCTGACACGCCGTGATATAACTAGAATACTGTTAAAAGCGGAGTTAAACCCAACTCACTCACATATTGTATTGAAAAGTACCATGCTTACTAATTCGCGTCATTTGAAGATACATGTATAGAAAGCATTTAAAATTAAATTGTTATATGCGCATATTTAAAAGGGCGTGGGCTATCGATGACTTTGTCTTCTTGTTAATCTATGCTCTTTGTCCACACTGTCTCGAAAATCTTGGCGTTGTTATGCTCGAGACTAAAACTATCGAACTTGTAAAGCCTGTGCTGACAGATATCAACCAAGAAATATGCATTTAATATCAAAAGGAACTGAATCATCCAACGGGGCCACAAATATACTTATCAAAGGTAATTCCCCTCTAGAACCTGATCGTTTTATTAAAGAATACTGTCAGTGACGTACTTTATTTAGAATTAGATGTTGAGATCATTATCAAACGGGCAGATGGAAAAATATACCACATTGTTTTTTGTCTTATCAAAATGTCAGATGGGATTGACAACAACTTAGGCATTGGTGATACGAGTATGCTTGAACTGGGTAACCTAGTATTACTTGGAAACCCAGCATTAGATCAAGCTCACAACATTAATACTCTCCCTACATTATGCCGTATAAGGTCTCTGGCTCTGTTATTCGTATCTACGTTCTCCAGAAAACGTTATTAAGCACACATTGTACAGACACATATTTGTATTCAAAGAATATCGTTATACGTTCCGTACCTCTAATACTGCTTCATATACCAATCCATTAGACATTACGACCTGAATGCCTTAAAGACTTGTGTCAGTGAAATTAAGAAATATCCTATGCTGGATGAATCCTCTGTGCAAGCGTCGGAAACTATGTGTTTTTTTCTCTTTGGACTACCGAATCCCGATGTCGGAGGTACAACATACATGTACATCCAGTAGAACACTCATTCGGAAACAGACTATAGAAATCTACGGCATGCAGACACCATGTCAACAAGTCAACTCGCCACCGACGAAACACGAAGTGATCTGGTTACCGGTATGGTATAACCTCAAGTTGTGGTAATAGAATTATGAAATTATGTGTATAGACAAGGAAGTAATCCGGGAGTACAGCGACATAAACTTTTCAGTCACAAACCTACGGGAAATATTTTTTTTAAATATCAAGAGAATACGAGGGGAAATCAACCACCACAGTCTGAAAAGGAGGTAATGTTCTCGGCCGTGATGTAGGTCATGTCGTGACAGTGTTAATACGAAAACTGATCCGTGAGGTTCTTCAATCTTAATAAGACTCCACGTCGAAAGGCTTACATTTTGGAAACGTGTCAGTGTTACATAAACAGTGAGGGTGATATATTTGTCGTATAATATATATATGTAAGATTATCCTCAATTGTCTGTTTACTTTTTACTACAGGGCAAAACATAATCATACACAGTTCTGTATTTTATTATTTGCGATAACACATTATTTGGAAAATTGTTTTTTTCTCATTGGCGGCACACAAAAAATGTACGTGAGAACGGATGCGTGCATGTGATGAAAGGCGAATGGATACTTGTAATGGTTAAAACGTCGTATCTCTTATAAAGATGTCATGTACTTGTAGTTTACAGCATCCGACACGATTTGTTATAGATGAACACATGTAGTATAGTTGAGTAATGATAAAATAGCCCGTTCGGAATTACGGATTATATGTCCCTCGTGGTATCATCGTTTAATGTAATGTGAATTTCACTCGGGATATATAATCCGCACTTCCTTTGCAGCTCGAAAATTATTTTTCTTGCTAGTTGCGTGCGGCGTTGTTCTCAATCTGTTCAGTAGTCACTGAATGGTGGCGAGAGGAGTGCCTGGGGTTAAACAGGTTCCGGGTTGGATCAATCCAAGTTTCAACATGTTTTTAACGGTTTTATTTATGGCATGTAGCCAGTAGATTTTATAATGCACGACAAAGCCTACTGAGCAAATTAAGTTGTTTGTTTGTGTGTCATTGTGTGAGGTGAGGTGAGGTGAAATGGGGTTTAACGTCGCATCCAAGATTATTGCACTTATATAGCGGCGTGCATGCACGTGTATGTGTGTGTTTGTGTGGCTGCTTGTACTAGTCCGGCTGATGCCGATTTATAGTGCTAGCACACTGAGATACCACGCCGCAGTTTAACATGAATACCCCACTCAGACACAGTATACTGACTCCGAGCCGACCAGTCCTTGTTTTAGCCCCTTAAGGCCGAGCGCCAGACAGGGTAACAACAAGTACCATCTTTTAACGTCTTTTGGTATGACGCGGCTGGGGATCGAACCCCGGACCTTCCGCTCTCCGGGCGGACGCTCTACCTTTAGACCACGGAGGCAGTCGTGTCATTGTGTATATTAATTGACAAGTTCCCTGTTAAACATTTCAAGGCTACTAGCAATAATTAGTAATTTAACAGAAGGCTAAAAAAGAAGAATGTTTTGGACTGTAATAACACGTGGTTTGTACCAGTGTTGATTACTTCAAGGACTTAAAGAGCAACTAGCTCGGGCAAACTGGCAGTCCTGGCATGATTCATTCAATGAATATATAAGCTACAAATGACTTTCCATAATCAGAAGAATTATCTGCTAAAACATTGCACGATTGTAGTCCATCGTACGATTCCGACTTCAAACGCTACGTTGGTTATCTCCAATTTAACGAGGCATATCAATGTCTACACCTTGACTGAACAAGGACTCGATGCAATGGATAACAGTCCTTCTTCAAGTCTATTGCAGACGAAAATGGTGAAATGATCCAGTAATTACAACTGTATCCAAATGTTCACACAATTAACTCTTGCACAACTTATATCTCCGTGTGACATGTGTGAGTGAGTAGGAAAGATTTTATACCGCTTTTAGCAATGTTCCATGAATATCACGGCGGGGTACACCAGAAAGGGGATTCGCCCATTGTACCCCAACAATGTAAAAGCAACAATATACTTAATAATGGTAAGGTTTAAATTCTTGTGTATATTTAGAGACATGGTCAGTTGATGTGAAAACATGGATACCGAAACTAGCAAGCGGGGCGGACTGACAGGTCGACTGTAGAGATTGTTTTATCGTAACATATGATAATTTTCTATGATCAAATTGTTTATGATAATATGATACCTCTTATGATTTTGTATGACGTTTATTATTGATATATACAGAGGAGAACCCAAAACTATATATTTAATCTATCCCATATGCCGTCCCGCCTCCTTATTCAATATCACCATCATGTGTTTACATTTGTTAGGGCTTTTTCTAACATAGAGTTTTGGGCCCTTTTAGATTCCTCACTGAGCTATACCTAATACAAACAGGAAGGTAGAATGCACTCATACATAAATTTATCCTTTTTAACAATAACTCCCAGGACATCTTTCACAGATCCATAGAACAGAAATGAGTAACACAGTAAAGATTGTATCTAGAGGCTTTAGTGATTCATTGAAAAGGAAAGGGGTTTCAATATTTTGTTTACAAGATGTTTTTTTCACGAAGGCTATTGAACAAATGATGTAAACAATCAATTCTAGGGGGTAGCAATTTTAATTTTTACAAAATGTTTATTTCATAATTTCTAAAGACTATAAGAACAGAGAAAAAGGATACCTTATAGGACAAGACATGCTCTTTAGAGACACTAAATTATCCCCGGTTCGTATATATGCACCTAATAATGACTTTATGGACATATCTGTGGCTTGATGATAAAACTAAAAAATGAACATTTCATAATTTCTGGTGACAAACATATCAATTACCCGAAAGTACGAAAATATGTTCTGTAAATGATTGAAGAATTTAGTCTGGAAGATCCATTAAGAGAAAGCAATCCATCAGAGAGAAGATATATAGATGGATGTATTAAAGTGCCTGAATTATGAGAGACAAGACAATCACACAAACACGTTCAATGGTTAAAGACTGATTAAAGGCGGTAATGCCAGCATATGGTACCTTCTCAATATTAGTATTTCACCAACAGCAATAAACATTTTTGAGTGAGATAGGACCTAAACATATAATTCATGGAGTGAGTTTAAATTTAACGTCACATCGGCAGTATTTCAGCCATATCGTGACGCGACATCTAATACAAACAGTAATTCCAAGGACAAATATCAATTTTGGAAAGATGTAATGCTTGCATGGGCTGAGCATCACTACTTAGGTGTTCTTTTTGACAATCAACAAAAAGAAGATACACAAAGCATATTTCTTTTTTTATTCAAATAAACGGACAACTTGTCTAACATGGCATTTGTGGTAAGGGTTTTGTCGCTTGTTATAAAAAAGGCGTTAGACAAATTTTTGAGTAAGGAACAACTTATTAACTAGACGCATTGCATACGGATGGATGTAAATCAAAGTTTGAAACGAAATAAAATAGATTTAAACAGGCAATACCAACATACTCCCATAGATATTCGAGAGAAAACAGGTGACACCAACATAACTATACCATGTACATAACTAAATAGCAAAGCCGATGTAAAGCTTTCTACAATAAACTGCTACAGCTTGATTTTTAACTATTTTAACAGAACCAATCAGCATGACAAATGAGAAATAGCCCATGTATGTCTATTTATATTTTTTCTACTTCGCTCTCGCTATTCATACCTTATTGACTGTTTCAAGTCGGCTTTTCTGTGGTTAAAGCCATACTTTTGCGTATATGGCGTTATCGTAGGTTAGGCACCGTGAGCGTCCCTAAGGTGTATTTTCATTGTAGACTGTTATTTATTTTACTATTTTTCCTTTTTTCTGCAGTTGAAAGCTAAGGTATGAAGCAGCATATCTTTCCTAACTTCTTATCAGAGGAACCCCAATCATCTCAGGAGGATACATGGGTACACCAATCTGAAGTATGAAGACTCTAGAAGATCAGGGTTTTGCAGGACAGTCTGCAAATAACATTCAGGTTGCTGACAAGGCCAAGGATTCCCCAAAACGAGAGAAAATTGAAAATGAGAAGCAACATCCGAATGTGGAATTTATCGAAAAAAATAAGGAAAATGTAATGGAAAACGTGGACAGTGGAGGGAATAATATACGCACCACTCAGTGTGACCAAGATCAACCAAAGACTAAAGAAAGCAATTCAAAGACTAAAGAGCATGATAAAGAGACGCATCATCTGAGTACGAAAGACACTAACAAAAGAAAAATTCCTTTTAATGAAGAAACACTTGAGTTCCGATTCTGGATGCAATATAAGGATTCCAATTTAGAGGAAAAGATCTTATCTTCTTCTTATGAGGTATATCTCAGTTCGACCTTTCTTGCTGAGGAAGTGGGAATGGTATCTGGATTAGAAAAATGCATCCAAAAGCAATTCAGTGAAACTAGCATACCATATTATATCAAATCTTATGAACATGAAGGAATCCGTAGTTTGAAAGTAAGGATAGCATTGGTTGTTATACCAACTCTTGAAATATCCAGCAGTGGTAAGGAAGAGCCTAACTTTCAACTATTACAAAAATACCTGAGTGCTCTCTTCACTGACAGTGAAACTCATGAAGGACATAGATCAAAGGTCTTGGAAGCTTTTGATGTACGAAGATTCCGGGTTGCACATGAACAACAACTTTCCCGTCTTCTCCTTCATCGTTACAGCTTTCAGGAAATACTGAACACAGGAACACGAAGTGAGCAGGGGCAGATGTGGTATGAGAATTTGAGACTGAGGTCCTTCTATGGAGTATGTATTGAGGCTTCCCCCCTCCGTCTTGTAGCAGCAGGGTTCTACGCTACAGGAGATGGAGATGAGACCAGGTGCTTCAGCTGTGGTGTGACACACAGGAACTGGACAGGCAGGGACAACCCGTTTGAAATTCATGCTGCTGTTTCTCCCTCCTGCAACCATGTACTTGACACAGACGACAATAATGTTTCAATCCAGGATACGAATTCACCAGAACACCTAGCAACTGAGTGCCCTCTCGTAGGTGATACACAAAATAACATTGAACTGAATGCTGTGCCTGCGGATTCAACTACGCCATTTCATCAAACATCTGCATCAAAATATGAACACACACTTTCCTCAATTAACACGTATGTCCACATTATCACATTCATAGATGATGGTCATCGCAATCAACTGGATGATATCGCCGGTAAGAATGATACATTATCATAAATTATCAAAAGGTTATTTATTTTATAAATATTGTTGCTTTTTCCAATTGTTTTTCTGCACATTCTACATTATTTAAGATGTTCACCATTTTAAATCACGTTGTAAGCGTACTCCTTGCTATACACACAAAAAAAGTTAAGCACAACCTAATATATTTCATTATTGTTTGTTCCCAATATTTGTAACAGTCGTGAAAGATATAATTACGGGAAGAATTATGTTTTCTCGAGATGATGTGATCAGTCATGTGTGACGAAAGCTCACTTGTCATGCATGTTATGCCCGTTCAGCATGCTACCCTCGAGTATCTCTAAAAGCAGTGTATCCAAACGTTAAAATTGCTTTCTTAAGCTCGTTTTGAAACAGTTATTCCATGACATTGTGTGACCATGGCACGAAGGCGATTATCAAACACCACAAGATGTCAAATAATCGGCATGCATAACGCAGGAAGGTCTTGAAATGCCATTGGTCGGAATTTGGGGTATCCTCACACTGACGTAGGCCGTTTAGTCGAGAAACATGTTCAGACCGGTGATGTGCAGGACCATCCCTGATCCGGAAGACCTCCTGTGACGACACATCGCGAAGACAGGGACCTTCTTCGTCTCATACGCCGAGAACGCATTTTTAACATGTACTCGTCTGAAACAGCTGTGGTTGCCCAATCGTCGTGTCAGCACCAGAACCGACAGGAACCGGCTGAAAGCAGCAGGACTGAGGGCTAAACGAGTCATAAAGCGTCCCTTGTTGAAAGCTGCTCGTTTAGCATGGTGTATTGCGCCACAGAACTGGAATCTGAGAACTTGGAGACGGATCCATTGGTCAGACGAAAGTCACTTTCTGCTCCACGTCACTGATGGAAAAAAGAGAGTTTGGAGGCACCGGGACACAGCCCACACCCCCAGGGACATTAAACCGAATGTTGCATACGGCGGGGGCTCGGTAATGGTTTGGGGGTGTATCTCTCATGATTGCAGGTTGGATTTGGTCACCATCAGGGACAACTTAACAGGTGCTCAGTACATCTGGGACGTGTTTAGGCCAGTCGTCGTTCCTCATTTTGACAACCATCCTCTTGCAACTCGGCCTCATCGTTCGCATGCAGTCGTGGATTACACGAGGGCCAATGCAATAACGACTCTACCCTGGCCAGCAATGAGCCCAGATTTGACCCCCTTGAAGATGTTTGGGATATTCTGGGGCGGTGCATACAGGCACGAGATTCTGCCGTACAAGATTTACGCCAATGGGAAGCAGCATTGCATCAGGCGTGGTTGTTGTTGACCTATCAACAGATCCAACGTCTGACTTGAGGCATGAGACGTAGGGTGGAATGCGTCATCCGGGCACGTGGCGGTTAATCCCGCTACTGATCTGTGTCACGTGTCATATCAAGAAGAGACTTTAAGGAACATTTTCACATGAAACATCAAACGTAACTCGTTTATTTGATCCTGCAGTTCCATATTTTTTATGTATTTTCTAAGGTCAAAAACAATACAGTGTGTTACCATGATGTTTTTGTCAGTAAATTTCAATCATAACTCACCGATATCTTCTTTATTTGTTGTCAAATGTTTGTTCTATCCGACGACATTGGTATCGCCCAGCTCCTGTGGTCAGTCCTCCAATGCCATGATTTTTGCCATTTGTCATGGTTCAGAAATAGGGGTGTGCTTAACTTTTTTCTTTGTGTATATTTTACTGATATGGTTTCTTTTTTTTATTTCAAGTAACAGTGGAAATGGCATGTTTGCCTCTTGTGAATCTATCTGTAGATAAACGTATTTGCTTACGTTAAACATCAGTGTTTAACATTTCTTCTGGAGTTAACCAGTGGAGATTCAGAATATGTCCTCATTGTCCCAGGCTTGTTGCAACCGACAATAAAATTGGATTCTAGTCACCAGGCGTTGGTCGTTGCCGATGGTCTGCCTGGTACACCTACAGGCAACCGTGATACAGGTCGAATATTGCCGTGACCACGTTAAACAACAGCACATATGCTTTCACTCGCTTATTCTTTACACCACTGCTGACAATAACATTATTGGGACTTTGTATAGGTGATGGGACTGTATGGTGCATAGAAATTGGCGGAATTGAATACAAGGAATTGGAGTTATTTACTGGATAAAGGATTTCGTTTGCTCTTGTTTAATGAGAATGTTGGGGATGTAGTAGAGAGTAGGAAAGCCTGTCACATCACATTGTACATGATGGTTACTGTGTCCTCATTGTTCCAGCATTACGTTCAAGATTTGAAGCGCTGATTGAGAAGACCCATCATAAAGATTTCGACGGTAATGCCAGATACATCTTGGAGAAGAAGGATAACGGTGAAGAGGAAAGTGAACAGACGCGAGATAAATGGACATGTTCACAAGGTCCCCGGACTCAAACAACAGGCCCAGGATATTACCCAAACAGTGCTTCCGACAGCTTTGCATTTCAAAGTCAAGAAAAGGTAAAGGACTTAAAAAATGGACAAACAAGGAAGAAAACAAAGAGTAAAGCAAGAAAAGATGAAATCAAACTGAACATTACTGTTGATGACAATGTTTATTGGCTTATCAATTCTCACTCACCAACTCCCAACATTCAAAGAAATACACCAGTGTCAAACTACACCGGTCAGTAACACAAACCCACCAGTAACTGGAAGACTCGATGATGTCTCGGACGAATTGATCAGTGAACAGTACATATTGCAGATAATGAGAGGCCACAAAACTGAATGTATTTATTTCCTTAAATCAGTCACATGAAACAAAATTCAATGAAAATTATCACGAAATGTGTTTCATAAACAGGACATTTAAGGACAGTGTTTAGTAACAAAAGAAACTTGGGATATTCTTAATTTGAAACTTCTAAACGACTTAGAATGGCAATATGTCATGATGAACACCATTGGACAGCACATTGTCTGGTTCCAACTAGCTGCTTTATGGAATTTACTGACTAAAAGAATGCGCGTGTTTTGTAATTGCACGAGGAAATAAGGGTATTTGAGGTTTAGTTGTAGAGATGTAGGCAATCAACATGGATACCTTTGAATTGACACTGGTCCCTTGTGACTATCTCGCGTAATTTCCAAGACAAATCTCAAATGTCTTTTGGAACACTGTTTCTAGACAAAGAAAACAGTGGCCCCGAAAGAGGCTATTAGAAATTGTTGCATTATTTATCTTCTTCTACAGCTCGTAGAAAAATTCGTAGGCAAAATAATGATGGTGTTCCAATCTCTACCGGTAAACACTCAAATACATTCACAGCCAATATCTCTGGTAAAGGCTAGGGTGCTGTAATTGTAGATGCCGGTTGGAATCGATAGCTATGTTTGCAAAAATAGTGATTTGGACATGATACGTGTTATTTACAGTTTATTGTAGCATCATATTACTTTTGTAAAGATGTGTTATTGTGCATAACATAAGTTCATGTCAGTGGCTCTGTGGTTTTTTTACCTGTTCATACAGATTACCGTTCTTTGTATCTATTTACTCCATATCAATCATTATGTTTTGCTCGACAGCTTTTACCCACCATCCTTTTGGTGTTCATGTAACCTGATGATGTATAAATTATTGCTATTAAGTAAGATTTAACAAAGAGTTTCCAAGGTATAAAATCACATGCCTCACCCACCCTCCAGAATTAAAATATACGGTCTTAGTTTTTCCGTTTTGTATTGAAATTCGTTCCAGTGAAATATACAGTTAAAGACGGATCCGATTTCCATAGGTAATCTCGTGCAGTCCATCATGTTTGGCGAGATAGAATCTCCATCAAACATTACTAAGTTGATCGTTTAATTTCGCAATTAAATACACGAGGGTTCGTTACAAACTTAGCACCCTAAAAGTCAAACCTTTATTCAGATTAACAATGATAGTACATTCTATTTAATTTGATGATCACAAAATCAGTTCGATATTTGCCATTCAAAGCGACATGTTGCTGTATTCTTCAGTATGAAAGGATGTCATCAAATGACCATGAACTGTTAACGTTAAATAATTGATAAAGTGCAGTGAGTTTGTAATGGGGGACATTTCCTGCATGTCTTTCAGTAATATTCCTGACTTATACAGTTTTCCTGAATATTCCTGAATACTGTTCCTAAAAAATAGTTCAAAACAATTTTATGAATTTCCACAAAAAGGAAATGGATATGCCCACAGGCAACATGTCTATGTGAGGAGATTTTCCGTATAAATGAGTTGACAATAACAGTGATACTTGAATGTCTATCATGAATGACGAATACATAATACTCATGACATTTAAAAAAGGTACATCTAATCTATTCTTCTTATTTTAATAATGCCGATGCGACGTATTAAATTTTAACTCACTCACTCTTCTTCTTTTCTTTTACATACAGAAATGCTGCGATTTTATAATACAAACCCACATGAAATGGATATATATATATATATATATATATATATATATATATATATATATATATATATACATTATTTCTAAATATGTTTTATCGATATAATAATATTGATCAGGTCAACTAAGTTTTGACCATTTCTCCTTGGAGGCTAGAATTCGTGGTCTACATCATAAAGTATAATTTTTTTATTTTTTTATGATTTATGTGCTAGTATGTATGACATTTTATCATTGCATGAACTACAGAGATCCTTTTCACTTTTTCCAATTATTATGAAATACCCCCAGTTGTCACGTTGCGGTGCAAACTTTTATACTAAAAAAATATTGATTTTACTATTTACAGAACATTTTAACTCATTTGGAAGCATTTCTGAAAATGTTTGTGTGTTGCCGTTGTGTGTTACCTTTTCCTGTGAAGGATATCTGGGGAATTTGCTGTATTTTCACACAGTTGTCTGCAACAATTTGCAGTCTTTTGAATTCAAACTGTCAGAAAGTAGGGTACAAATGATATCGTCTTTGTCTTTCTGTTTATTGTGTCATGTATTAGAAGATTTGGAATAGAATGTATAAACTTAACATAGAAAAGACATGTTGTAGAATTGCTTTGATTGACCAATTTTGCATGTATTCGAACCCGTTTGATGTTGTGAGTGAATACAACTTATGACTGAACACAGGTACGGATAGACGATGGGTAAAAGGATTCACACGAATGTCTTAGTCTTGTGAGAGGAACACTGATGTTTTCAGAGTTTCTGAGACTGTATGAGATTTTTGCAGCAACGGTTTAGGCAGAAAATCTGTTAGATAGGAAGGGGCCATGTTATGATTAATTTTGAAGAAAAGACAAAGTTTACGTTTCTTTCTACGCTCAATTAAGGGTTCCCAACCGGTTTCGTAAAATAATGAATGCCTGGGGGCATATTTAGGTAGACCAGTTACAATGCGTGCAGCTTCTAATTCTAATTGTTCTAATTTCTCACTTGTCTTCGGTGCAACCCTTCCAAACCTCACATGCGTATTCAAAGTGTGGTCTTACGAACATTGTATATGTATTTTAAATAGTATTTCTGTGAAGCAGATGTTTGAGTTTTCGCATTGAGTAAATCATCTCGGAAGTTGTTTTGATAATGGTATCTATATGACAAGACCATTTGCCACTGGCTTCCAGTATAACCCATATTCCGTTATCAGATCGAAATTCTACGAATTAATGTTTTAAAAATTTGTTACAAAAGCACCACCCCACATCACCTGCGTACTTCGCATATGGAAAAAGAAAATATAATATCTTACACACAAAACTGAGATACATGTGCACTCAATTGAGTTATGATTGATATAGACTTGGTATAAAAGATCACTCAAACTGTACATGTTCAAATGTCATTATCTCATGAAATGTACATTGTACAATGTATCTCTCTCTCTCCCTCTCTCTCTCTCCCTCTCTCTCTCTCCCTCTCTCTCTCTCTCTCTCTCTGACAGCTCTTCAGTGTAACTGACTATGACATAATATATATATATATATCATCATATGTCTCCTTTATAGTGTTGTATGATGTGAGTGAATACTAAATACGGCTAAACAATGTACGGCTATGTGAATACAACATACGGATGAACACAGGTACGGTGTGAGTGAATGCTGAATACAGCTAAACAATGGTACGATGTGAGTGAATACTGAATACAGCTGGACACAGGTACGATGTGAGTGAATACTGAATACAGCTGGACACAGGTACGATGTGGGTGAACACAACATGCGGCTGAACACAGGTACGGGATGTGTGGATACTGAATACGGCTGAACACAGGTACGGGTGTGTGAATACTGAATACAGCTGGACACAGGTATGGTTTGTGTGAACACAACATACGACTGAACACCAAGTATGGGGCGTGTGAATACTGAATACGTCCGAACACAGGTATGATGTATGTGAATACCGAATAGGGCTGAATACAGGTACGGTGGCAGTGAATACTGAATACATTTGAACACAGGTACGGGGTGAGTGAATACTGCTGAACAAAGGTACAGGGTGAGTGAATACTGAACACTGCAGAACACAGGTACGGTGTAGGTTAACACAACATGCGGCTGAACACAGGTACGGGATGTGTGGATACTGAATACGGCTGAACACAGGTACGGGGTGTGTGAATACTGAATACAGCTGGACACAGGTATGGTGTGTGTGAACACAACAAACGACTGAACACCAAGTATGGGGCGTGTGAAAACTGAATACGTCCGAACACAGGTATTATGTATGTGAATACTGAATAGGGCTGAATACAGGTACGGTGGCAGTGAATACTGAATACATTTGAACACAGGTACGGGGTGAGTGAATAATGCTGAACACAGGTACGGTGTGGGTTAACACAACATGCGGCTGAACACAGGTACGGGGTGTGTGAATTCTGAATACGGCTGAACACAGGTACGGGGCTAGTGAATTCAACATACAAAACGGGTGTTTTCGCGTAGGATAATTATTATGGTATTCTGTTATAAAGAAGAGTATCAATGGAAAACTTTTCACTGTGCTACAGGATATGTTAAAATAAAACCTTTAATATTATAACTTGCGGAAATATTGGGTTTCCATTTGTATCAATCTATTGAATAATTTCGTACTAGTTTTTGATGGTAAACATGCATCAAGTAATGCAATTTTGCATGAGTGTGGAAAATAATTTGTCTGTTGATTATCATATAAAATGTATTAAATTTTGGGGTAAGATTGTTCATATGGATAACCAAAGAGATCCTTATCAATGTAACCAACTAATGAAAAGACTGGATGAAAGTGGTAGAACAACGTGGGCTACTCATGTAAAACATCTTTTCTATATGCAGGATTTGGTGATGTATGGAAAGCACAGTGTGTGTCGGGTGTAAAACATTTTGTTTCAATCTTTAATTATAAGCAACGATTAATAGATTGTAACTGGCAGACACTTCACGCTTCTATGTTTGATTCTGGGAAGCTGCGATGTTATTCCATGTTTTAAACTACTTTTTGTACTGAATATTTTATCACTGCGTTTAGGAGTAGAGAAATATGACGATATATATGCTTATTACGATTAAGTGAGTTACCATTAAGATGTAATACAGGAAGACGAGATGGATCAGATTTTTCCTAGAGAATTTGTAAACATTGTAATACTGGTGAAATAGATGATGAACTACATTTTCTGTTTAGCTGCCCTGCATTTAATGATTTACGAAGTAATCTATGTGGTTTTTACAAACTGAATATGAAAATTAACGTATTTGTATTAATTTGATGAACACAAGACATATCATATGGTTGAAGTAGCTTGTAACATTTATCAAGAAAAGTTTAAATTCTGAACAATAATATTATGTAACATTTGTCTCTTGTCACAATGTAAATCTACCATTTATATGTACCTGGGCCTCTGGTCTTATTGCTGTGAATAAACCAATGAAATGAAACAAACAATGAGATAAATCTTTTACAAGACCCATGTGTAAAATGTCATCATACGTATACACTAGTTGAAATGTGAACGCACTTATAACATATGTTTGCCTCTGAAAAAAAGTATATTCAGTATAGCGACAGGTTGAGGACACGCATGCACGCCGACTGTGCTGAGTCACAAAGACGTCCAACAAAAGGCCATCTACTCGCTCACACACAGTGAGTCGTTTCCTGCTTCACTGGTAAAACCCTGTCTAAATTTAGCTCGCTTTGACTTGTCAACAGAATAAATTAATTGTTGCCTCGTATTACCTGACACTGTTGTATGTTCTAAATTAAAGCCTATTGATAAGGCAATAATTCAGGAACAGCCTCACACACAACAGTATCACTGAAGGTGTTTCCAACTACTAGTATTCAGCTGATTGCAGTTTGGGCCATCTGTTGTTAAGCTGTTACTCACCGCCTGTTTCGCGTACACAGTCACCTTGTGTAATGCTGAGTTACGAACCTTGACTAATATAGGTCGACTCGTTTAAGGTGCACGTGGCGTGCTCGTATATCGGTATTGTCACGTACTAGAGCATAAACATGTGAATGTGTTGTTCCGGGCGTGGATACAGTATAACTGATAACTGATAACGCAATTGTAAGGCTTAGTCACACCAGGATATGCCCTGACCTAGAAGCACATGCATACTAGGTTACGGGTGGTATGTTGATCAGCGTGAAACACATGCCAAGCAACAAGGGGATCAGGCAGTGTGGTGGAAGCAGTTGTGGCTATCACTAGTCAGGTATGTGTGTCATGACTCCTTAACACTTACTCCTTTTATTTTAATATTATTACTGATATATCTTCCCAGTTTATGACTTGTTAACTATTATCTCTGAGTAATGTTATGAAGACATCTTAAAGTTTGGGATTTTTGCAATCGCAAAGCATATTTCATTTTCTAATTGTTAGTTTAGATTCTAGGCAGCAATATTCTGTCGATCTATGATCGATGGATACATGTGAAGGTGAAGGACGGTTCTTTGTGGGTACTAGCCACCATTTGTTGGTACCATTATAGGTTTAGATATCGGGGCAGCACTATAATACCGATCTAGAACGTATGGATGTATCTTGAGTTGGGAAGAGGGTTGTTTGTGGGCACAAGCTAGCGAGTCCACTAGGCACTAGATATTGTCATTATAGTTGTTGTTTGCCGTTGGTCGTTTCGGGAGAGGGTGTGTAGCGTGTGATGCAATGTCACACCGCGTGCAGTGTCCACGTGGTTTTATTTATGTACTCGTTCAGGTTGTTGGCAACTCAAAATATTGACTGATTTACCTTGTTTTTTTTCTTTCGTGAAGTTATGATATCTTACCTTTATAAGTTTGCTCTGTTCTGTAATTCGTTTCTGACTTGATGTTCATGTTAAATGATGTCGTCCAATACTTACTGTAAGAAAGGTTTTCCTGTCCGTTTCAAATTAGGTGGAACAGCTAGTTTATTCCTCAGTAATAGGAAGGTATACTTGCAGAAAGGTGTCTGATGTAGGTGTTGCTTTGCCTAATGATAATCAATAAACCATCAAAATGGCTGATTAGCTTTTTTCTCGATTAAACTAATTTGCCCTTTCTTTAGCGAAAAAGCAACAAAAATTAATTGCCTCTATGAAAAAACATGTATTTGGATGGAAACAGAAATACTGTGAGTAATGCCCCCTTCATAACCAGTGTATAAACAACCGACTCACCACATGATTTAGATCAATTTTGTGACTGTTACTTTTCCATAAATGCACAAAAATGGAAAGTTAATCGTTATGTTGAAGATGTAAAACAAATGAGTCTGGTAAGTGTCAGGGTCAGGTACATGAGCATGCTGTTAACTGTCAGTATACGCCTTGTCATACAAGAATAACTTTCACTGAGACGCCAGGGACCGTACTAATCAATTTGATCGTATTTCAGTAATACTTCAAGATAATTATACAACAATATTTAAACAATAAAAGAAAGGTTTCAAAATGTGGACAGTGTCCCTTACACTGCCAAGCTTACTTGCACTCACAACTTTACTAGACGTTATATTAGTTTCCGTACTGATATCGCTGATAGGCTATGCTAACCCATCAACAGTCAGCGCATAAAAATAACATCCGATTATGATTTTACGTAAATTGTAATTATTTGAACGACAATGACAATAATCTGCGTCGTATCAATCCGACGGTGGTTCAAAGTCCATATGTTGTTTCATAATCAGGTCAATGAAGTAACCACTGGCAACAAGCCATCTACTACATTGTGTGGGCGTTGTCACTTTGTTTCCACGTGTGTTTATCCTGCGTGTCGATTTCTAACCGTCGAGTTAGGAGTGAAGTCTTTGGCACTTCAATAGAGCATTTCAAGGTGAGTGAGCATACAATTTTTATTGACGTTAACTTAATTTATTCCACGTCTTACTAGTAATGTGGCTACAGCAATAACCCACTTTAACGTCACATGGATACGTTATAAATAAACGATACCGCGTGGATGATGATTGAGGCAACGACTCGACGCCTACTCGAAAGCCTGTAAATGAAATACCGCAGAGGGTTATACAAACACAAACATGTCTATGAGGTGTGTAATCATAACACTAGGTGAAAAAAATAATTGACTGTGATACCATGCGGCGGTTAATCAGATAAAGATTTATTCATGTTCAAGGACGGCGGCTGTAAACGGCTAGGGATTTCCAATGATTTTCAGGATGTTAACATGTGAGACATTAGATCATATGGTCGATTGCATATGAGGGTTGAACTGTGACAAGAATGCAATATACCGGACAACTTCCGCCCACGGTAAGGGATATGGAGGAGTAGTTTCCTTAGTAACGATTTCAAAGTTATTATTAGACATTATTTTTTAGTAGTTTTTCGATGTTGACGTCCAGGTTTCGACGTTTTATGGATTACTTGATACTTAATATTGAGGTTTAATCAAAATAAAAGGAATGGAGAGTTACTGGGACATTCCCCTCTACATCGTACACGGGACATGATGGGTATTCTACCAAATAATGTGTTGCAGATCTGCGCCGACTGAAACACTAGTCGTCTCCAAGAAAAAAATAATCACTACCCGAAAACAATATTAAATGGTCGGTCCCTAATGAATTATTATGAAATGTTCACAGTTTCATATCTCAAACGAGAAACAAAAAGAAAAGTGTCAATGACACGTGTCATAATGTAAAATATATGTTTTGATTGTAAATGATAATCATATAAATATCCTCTTTATGAATTGTTGACAAAATCATGTACAATTCTTTCACATTGAATGGCGCAATATTTTAATTTTAGACACACCTCCAATCTACATTGTATAATCACCAACGTGATATTGCTGGAATATTACGGACTGTGTCTGAGGAACAGAAACACTAATAATACAATTTCCAGAGAGTGCAGAATAATAAAGACCTTGAACTATGAAGAGGAAGAAGAACTACCCTAAGAACACGGTCATACTGTGGTGTGGTATGATTATGGTGGTTGAAGTTGACAGACGTAAGGTTGTGAGGGTGGTGTTCCTTTTCGCCATTAGGAACCTCAAAATAGACGACCAAAATGAAACTGCGAAGGTGTTTAAATACTGGAAATATGAGTTTCCGTTTATCAGCATATATGTCTTTCCATCAATCTCCCTGAGAGGAGACTTTGATGCCCTTGTGCGTAGAAATGGTACACTTCTGCAGGACATTATGCGATTTGAGGCAATGCGTCTGAAGTCCTTCAATGGAGTGACTGTGGCAGTGTCATCCCTGCTGTTAGCCAGAGAAGGGTTCTATGCTACAGGTGATGGGGACGAGACCAGATGCTTCTCCTGTGGCATCAGGTACAAGCACTGGAGACAAAGGGACAGCCCTGCCCAGGTGTGTCATAAGAGATGGTGTAGATCTGGCTATCACAGAAATATTCTTTTTGAAGAAAACCCTTTGCCAACAGATTCTGAGATACAGACTCGTAACCAGCTTGACTTCTCTACTGATTTTGATGTACATTCCCCAAACAGAAGACCGGACGCATCAGATCGTTCACATACCAACCGTGCAGTTTGTCAGAACAACATTGCATCAAGGCGCGTCAACAATCTCACGCCTAGACACCGGTACTCGGATCGCCTTTCAACATACCGATCCTGGGATCGTGATACCAACATCGCTTCACCTAGAGACCTTGCCGAAGCCGGATTCTACTTTTTAGGTCAGTTCCAAATTAATGGAATATCATATGCACGAGTGATGTATGTTTGCTGTGAGATCTCCCATGGGCCCATGACCGCTGGACACCATCACACAGTCTGGCTTTAGGCTTAAGAAGCCCTTTACACATATATCTTTGTCATATTTCATTTACAGACGATAGATCGTTTTCACCCTTTAACCAAAGTAAAATATAGGATATATGATGTTAAAAGTAGGTCGAAGTGACCTACTACTGGTATAGTACGTTTGTTATCTCTTGTCATGCACATGAAACGTCCAATATGTCAAATTGTTATACCACTATCAAATATCTGCTGAAAGAGGCACACATACTTATCACTCTAGGGAGAGCCTTAAAGGAAATGTAAGTGTATAGTTTCATTCAACTACAGTAGGTTGGATCTTAAACGGTATAACCTCGAGCATGAACTTAACACATGTGACAAGGCTTGTCCCTGAAAACGTCGTAGTACGTAACGAAAGCAAAACGTGGCGACAACTTCCAGAAGATATAAAGGACATGTGTAAATCAATTTGCATGTTGTCCCTGTGATAACCTTCAACCTGCTAGAGTGAAATTGATATACAATCTAATTCATGAAACACAACTGAAATGCAAACTAAAATATGCAAATACAATTTGAGCCATGAGAGCTTGATATTTTTCGGGTTTTTTTCAGTAATAGTGTAATCAGTTCATAATGTGATCTTGGAGCATTACCCAAACATGGAACATGTCCATATACTCCTTGGGATTTTGGGTTCCTAAGTGGTAGTTTCTGCTTGTCTCTTTCTCACTGAAATGAACTCTGTGACATTCATTATATTATATGTTGTGTAAAAGCAGAAAGGGTTTCATGGCTTGTCCCCCTCATGCACTAAAGTTTGTGATGTATACTTCGAAGGTAACCTCGACTGTGTCCAATGTTTCGTGTGTGGGATTATCTTGCGGGACTGGCAGCCTGGAGATGACCCGTGGATAGAGCACGTGAGACACAGCCCCAGGTGCAATCACGTAGAGTTTGTGAGAGGACGGCCATACTTCATACAGATCATGATCAATATCGCTAGCAGGGTGCGTGTAAAAGTAAACGATATAGTCATAGAAACGGATATAAGGAAAATTGCAGTAGCGGTTCTAACTGACGTATTACTTACCTCCCCACATATGTATGATGTGTGCCAATATTTTGTCTTTACGCAATGTAATGAACATCCAACTCTATTGAGGTTGGGTGGATGTAACTTGGCACTGGATTCATTGTCACTAGGCCGAAAGCATGGATCGTTGCTTATGCTTGAAACCACTGGCTAGCTGATAAAACTAAAAAATGCTGAAACTAATCACCCTTCTCTTCGAGATTCAGAGCACCCGATTCAAACAAACTGCATATACTTTCAGAATGTAGACTAGGAGTAGTGGAAGTTTTCTTCAATATAAGCTATTTGGCGCATTTGTTATGAGCTAATATGGTGCATGTTGATGTATATATTAAACTTCGATATATCCAAATGTACATGTATGCACGTGGGTGGTAAAAACTGCTCTTTACATTCCTTAGCAAATTGACGAAGGTCAAAACACCTTTAGCCCAAACCGTCAAACGCATGGTGAGTAATCAAGAAACGTCTTTTTTTTTAATTCAGAGAGATCACATTCTCATCAAAATTCGTAATTGTTATATCGTATTTGCCATCCCGTCTAAATCGCTCTTCTCGATAAAATCTCTCACATAGAATACTTTGTTCTAAACTAACGAATGGTTTTCTCTTCTTCAGAGTTGGTAAAGATATTCTGCAGATGTCTAAAACTTGGCTTCAATCAACAAGAAGTTAAAAGTGCAGCACGCCGAGTTCTGGATATACAAGGTAAATTTTACATCTGTGAAATTGCTACACAGCTGTACAATTAAGCATTTTATAAGTGAAATAATTAAGAACCATAGGTTATGGAAGTCGACTTCTTTATTGAACTTCACGTCCATAACACGTCATAGCTTGTATTGGAATATTGCTGGGTGCTGCCTTAAACAATAAACCAACCAAAAATCAGTTGGCCTGGGATGAAAAATAAGGTTTTCGTTCCCACATTTTCCTATTGCGTAAAGGAGGTATCTGTACACAATTTCCAACTGGTAGTAAGCTTGCAAGTGTGTGCGTGAATTGTCAGGGGGTCAAAATTGCATAAATGGAAGGAAAAATGCATAATTTGACAAAACTGGCTGTAACATTGTTATTAAGTCATTAAACTATCAGAATTATGTCTTTGCTTAATATGTTCGGTTATCTGAGTTTGGCAAGCATTTTGTTTCATTTAACTGTTATTCTAATTCTCAGTGAAAGCATTGATGAAAATCATGTTTTTTACTTCATTTTCAAATCTTGTGAGTATAGCACATTAAATTGTGACAGTAGAACCACTACAGCTGGGTATAAAAAGCTTCCTGAACCATTGTACTATCCTATATAGAAAACAAAATGAAAATGTATCACATAGGGCCTGAAATATCGTATACAATGTTACTCCACCCCCCAAAATCCACTTTTGACGAAAATTGCTTAATACTGAGATATGGTGGCAGATAATGTTGATGTAGTGGATGAGTGGAATAATCGCAACAATGCTTAAAAACACAAAAATAGTGAACTCATAAAGAAAAATGATGTTTCAAGTTTTTCTATGAACATTTATAGTGGCCATCTTGAAATTCAAAATGGCCGCCATTTTGACCTTTACAACCATTCATGCCTTTATTCATTCAAAATGCTTCATAGTATGTTCAAATTGTAAATCATAACAACTAACATTTTGTTCGCAAATATGTCTCATATTTCAATGTTTAACTTCAGGAATATCGTCACCGTCTTTAGTTCATCTTATTGATGGCTTGTGGAGGGGAAGGGGCTCGAGTGTAAAAATTCGAAGCAAGGTAATGTGTCGAATGTGTCGGAAGGACGTCGTCAATACCGTATTTCTGCCTTGTGGTCACAAACTAGCCTGCGACAAATGTGCCTCTGAAATGCATAATTGCCCCCTTATCAGCTGCGGAGCAAGGATTGGGGGCTACTTACGTATACTTGTGTAGATGTATGTTCATCTTTATCAAGCGAGAATGTATGTTTTTGAGAAGTCGTTAACAATTACAGCTACAGGTGCTGCAGACTCAATTTTGATGTGAGAGTGGGAATCTGTACAGGTGAATATTTGAAATATGCTTTCAAAATTATACAAAGATTTCGAGTCAAAGCTTCTCGAGAATGCTCAAGGCTGGGGTCTCCAAGTATGAATTGTTATTTACTGTGTAATATGGTCTTAGCACTGCTTTCTTCATTCCAGTAAATTCATTTCTGCGTGAATCTTCTAGTGTTGTTACAGAAAAGGTTACCCGTGAAGATCCGGGTTCGAATAGGTCTTTAGCAACAAATGAATGCCGTAAAAGGCGAGTGGGAGTGGGAGTCTGTACAGGTGAATATTTAATATATGTTTTCCTCAGATATTTACCGCGACATGCTATTGATTTGGTTGGGGTGGGGACTGATAGGGCTTGAAGTGGGAGATGGGAACGTCTTCCCGGGGTGGAGGGGTGCTAGAATCATTGAAATTCCCTTTAATCACGCGATGCCTCAAATGAGATTAATCTAAGGAGGTGTTGTGTTCAAATGCACATCGGAATATGCCGCGAACGAAGCATATTATATATATCATTGGAGAATAATGTTTACTGCTGTCTCCGCATATACCTCCAGTTTGTATCTGGTGTGTTCGCTGCAACTAACCTCTTTTGGCTACACATGACATTTCATACCCAAACTTGTATACTTTTATTAACACTCCCTCATTTCTTTCGTTCAGTGTATTTCCCGAATATAACTGTTTAGTAGCCTCGTTTGGACCATGTTCTTCCGGGCAAATTGCTATATTCCTCACTTCAGTTCAATGTACCTACAATTATTTGTTTGTAGTTACTATTGGAAGGTATACCAATTCACGATCACTGAAAACCATACACTCTCTGTACATGTAATGTCATTGTTAAAAATATGTATGAAACCGCTTCTTTGAGCATATAAGGGTATATGTATAGTTTGTATATAATGTATGAATTGATATTCGTTAAGTCTACCATTAGTTTCGAAGAGTGACAAACATTTGTAATCATATAAAAACAACATATTTATAAAATCATTATGCAGAGAAATCGAAAGTTTCACAATGCCACAAAATTACATAACATGTTCCTGGCATGAGTATGTTACTGTCAGTCGACGATACTATAGATCATTGATCTTGGGTCCCAGGAGATGATGTCTCTTGATACTTATGATATGTCTCCTCAAAATAGAAATGTCACAACCTTCACTTCGTCTTATGAAGTCTTCAATGAAAAATTATTTTAGGCTTATCAGCTGTACAACATAGTAACTGGTGTTTTTATGCAAATCGTACTACCGGTATGTCCTGCTTGCCCTTATCGCTAATAGCTGGTGTCATCAATGATTTTCAGTGATTCATTCATATAATTTTCACATCAACACCCAATGGAATCTATTTCGGCGGATAATCGAGACGTTTTATGTTTATTATCTCCTCGCACTCGTCAACACATATTTTGCACTGTTCGGGTGTTATGGTAGTTTTCATGGCTTCACAAGGTCTAGTCGGCATATTATGTTTCAAGTCAATGTGGTTCAAGTCTACTGTGGATTATATTAAATCTGTTTAACTTGGGGCGATCTTGCAGACATATATGACAATGGGCAGTTACATGTTCCGTTATCATGACCTGTACAACTTTCTTCCACACATCGATGGATAGAAACCGTTCAGTTTTAATTGGGGCACATGTTCTCATTACAGATGATTCAGGAAAATATAAAATGTCAATGCAAGAAAATAACCAGTCTTGATCATCCGTCGAAACAGATTCCATTGTATGTTCAATCTGGTGTTATGGTCTCCGTGATTATGAAATGTACATATTTTGTTTCTATTTTCTATTCTTTTCTTCAGTATTTACTAAAGATCTTTTAGCTAATAAATATAGACATGATATTTTAAATTCCAGTGTTAGTTGTCATTACTATGTACTTCGGAGACGGCATTTTAAACACATGCACTTCAGCGTTTATTTAAATTGGACATATTATAAGAAGTTTATCATTTAAAATTGTACAGTTTTGCATGTTAAAAGCATGCTCGATCAGATAAGGCCAAAATGTGTAAATCTGATTTTTGGCTTTAGATGTATGCATAAAGATTCAGAGTGACAAAACACTCTCACCAATACTGTATGACACAAAGGATGAATTCAGCTTTCCAATAATCAACTTTCCCTTATTGTCGAGCAATATTCTAGCAGCTCCAGCCTTTGGTGTTTACATTTCACAACTTTTGAGATACAAGACTTCAAAGAGCGTCAAACGACTCTTGCTCACAGTTCTTTGATCAAGGTTACAGCATTCAATGGCTCACTAAAGCTTTCACAAAGTTTTATGGTAGACATGTGGAGGACATTTTCAAATTTGACGCATTAGTGACAAAAAGAATGTCCGATGCAGTTCCCTCTTTTGACATGTACCTTAGGTTCCCGTGTTTTTTACAGGTGAACAATTGACATGCCTTTGCATGTGGGCCAGGATATGCTCACCTTTTCGCGAATACCTAGTATCATCACTATGTGTTAGTGTTTCATAAACACATGCTCATGATATCTGCTTTTAGCAGAGGTTTTTTAATTAAGTACACTGGATAAAACATATTTCCCCTAACAACACAAAAACGTCATGATAGCATAGTGCATGTATAAGATCATAATCCAATTTCGATATTGTCTAGTTATGACTGAATATAATACTAAATTTCGATGGTTTCTGGGTTTCTGAACTAAACTGTCATAAGAATAAAAACAGCATGGACAAATGAACACAAAACGAATGTTGTATTATGTTTTCCGAACATAAAATACTATATTGTGATATACGTTGCCAAGTCATGGATACACACAGTTTTACACCCCCAAGTCATGGATGCACACAGTTTTACAGTCATGGATTCAGTGAGTGAGTGAGTTTGGTTTAACGCCGCTTTTAACAGTATTCCATGGATTCACACATTGTTACACCACCAAGTCATGGATACACACAGTTTTACACCGCAAAGTCATCGATACACACATTTTTAAACCACACAGTCATTGTGCTCACAGTCTTACACAGTTTTAGACCGCAACGCCTTTGATGCACACAGTTGTACATCACCAAGTCATGGATTCGAGTCATAGATACACACACTTTACATCACCAAGTCCTGCTTAACACTGTTTACAAACGTTGGCAAGGTCCCTTTAACCAATACACATGAATGTGGCACTTACACAATTTGATTTTTGTAAACATAAAATAATCATAAAATCCAAACAATAAAAATATTTTTTCTTTTAGGTAGAAAATAATCTGTATGTGAGATACTGGCATCAAAACGTTTTAGTGACTGCAATCCTGGTAGCGGCGGGACAACAGCCACCTGTCCTAAACAAGATCTGCAGAGCTAACAGGTCACCGTGACTCTGCCTTAGCAGTGAAGCCCACCTCAAGATACCAGCACTCACAGAAAGGCATGATAGGTCCCGTGTACCGCGTCGATAACAGTCGACAGCAGTTGGCGCGTCGCCATGTATGAGAGGAGGTCGGGAAAACCGAGTCTAAATATAACGTTGACGTGGAGACTGAATTCTGAACAATGAAATCATTATTTGAAAAAGTATAGATACATGCAAAGGGTCAGTTTATGAATGACAAATAGTGCAAAGAATTAACTGCATGCATAACTGATTCTCAAGAACGAAATGCAACTGAAATGTCCCAAAACACGTTATGAAAAGATCATAATCACATTTCAATACTAGTATTGTCTAGTTCTGACTGAGTGAAATACTCAATTTCTATGGTTTATGGGTTTCTGAACTAAACTATCATATGGATGACAAGATCACAGGCAACTAAATATAAAATGAATGTTGTATTTAGTTTTCTGATCATAAAACACAATATTGTGATATGTGGTTCTGTACAATTAAAAAGAGCGTCCTACTTTTAGGCATATGATGTACACAGTAGTACACAGCTAAACCAGGGGTACACAATTGATGTACACCACCAAGTCATGGTTGCAGTGTTTTACACCACCAAGCCAAGAAAACGTTCATTTTCGAAAACCACAAAGTCATGGTTGCAAACAGTTTACATCAGCACTACATGGTTTCACACAGTTTTACACCGCAAAGTCATCGATGCACACAGTTTTACACCGCAAAGTCATGGCGTCACACAGTCTTACACCACCAAGTCATGGATTCACACATTGTTACACCACCAAGTCATGGATGCACTTAGCACTTCATGGTTGCACAGAAGTTACATCAGCACTACATGGTGGCACACATATTTCATCAGCACTACATGTTTGGTTACAATTTTACACCTCCAAGTCCTATATACACACAGCTTTTCACCACAAAATCAGCACGACATGGATGCACGCAGTTTTACATTACCAAATTATGGATGCACACACTTTTACATCACCAAGTCATGGTGTACACAGGTTTAGACCACCAAGCCATCGATAACCACATATTTACACCAGAACAACATGGATGGCTGTACACAGTTTTACACCACCAAGTTATGGATGCACACAGTTTCAGACCACCAAGTCATGTTGCATACAGGTTTAGATCACCAAACGATGGATGCACACAGTTTTAGACAAGTACAAGAAGACTTGACACAGTTTTACACTACTAAGTCATGGATGCACACATTTTCACATCTCAAAGTTATTGATGCAAACAGTTTTAGTTCACCAAGATATGGATGCATACAGTGTTAGACCACCAAGTCATGGATGCACACAGTTTTAGACCGCAACGCCTTTGATGCACACAGTTGTACATCACCAAGTCATGGATTCGAGTCATAGATACACACACTTTACATCACCAAGTCGTGCTTCACACCGTTTACAAACGTTGGCAAGGTCCCTTTAATCAATATACATGAATGTGGCACTTACACAATTTGATTTTTGTAAACATGAAATAATCATAAAATCCAAACAATAAAAATATTTTTTCTTTTAGGTAGAACATAATCTGTAAGTGAGATACTGGCATCAAAACGTTTTAGTGACTGCAATCCTGGTAGTGGCGGGACAACAGCCACCTGTCCTAAACAAGGTCTGCACAGCTAACAGGTCATCGTGACTCGGCCTCGGCAGTGATACCAGCACTCACACAAATGATAGGTCCCGTGTACCGCGTCGATAACAGTCGACAGCAGTTGGCGCGTCGCCATGTATGAAAGGAGGTCGGGAAAACCGAGTCTAATTATAACGTTGACGTGGAGACTGAATTCTGAACAATGAAAGCATTATTTGAAAAAGTGTAGATACATGCAAAGGGTCAGTTTATGAATGACAAATAATGCAAAGAATTATTTGCATACATAACTGATTCTCAAGAATGAAATGCAACTGAAATATCCCAAGACACGTTATGAAAAGATCATATTTCAATACTAGTATTGTCTAGTTCTGACTGAGTAAAATACTCGATTTCTATGGTTTATTGGTTTCTGAAATAAACTATCATATGGATGACAAGATCACAGGCAACTAAATATAAAATGAATGTTGTATTTAATTTTTTTATCATAAAACACAATATTGTGATATATGGTTCTGTACAGTTAAAAAGAGCGTCCTACTTTTAGGCATGTGATGTACACAGAATTACACAGCTAAACCAGGGGTCATGGTTGCAGTGTTTTACACCACCAAGCCAAGAAAACGTTCATTTTTGAAAACCACCAAGTCATGGTTGCAAACAGTTTACATCAGCACTACATGGTTTCACACAGTTTTACACCACCATGTCATGGATGCACACAGTTTTACACCACCAAGATATGGATGCACACAGTTATACACCACCATGTCATTGATTCAATCTGTTTTACACCACCAAGATATGGATGCTCACAGTTTTACATCACCACGTCATGGATTCAATGTGTTTTACACCACCAAGATATGGATGCACACAGTTTTACACCACCAAGATATGGATGCACATATGTATGTATCAAGTATGTAAAGTAATTCTGGTAGATAAGGACTTTGTTCATGAGTCAACGTCTTCTTCTTCTTGATAATCAGTCGTACTGGAAATGTATGCCATCCGTTCATAAATGCATCAATATTATATCAACCACTGATGAATCTAATATTAAAATATGTCTAAATAGTTAGAAAGAAATGTACCCATGACAAATACTACTGAGTATAAAACTGTATAGCATGTGATATTTTATATGTTCCTGAATCATCTGTAATGAGAACATGGGCCCCAATTAAAAGTGAACGGTTTCTATCTATCGATGTGTGGAAGAAAGTTGTACAGGTCATGATAACGAAACACGTAACTGCTCATTGTCATATATGTCTGCAATATCGCCCCAAGTTAAACAGATTTAATATAATCCACAGTAGACTTGTTGATAATACGTGTACTGATACTGTGGTAAGCAAGGCGTACTTGAGTATCCTAAACACTGATCAAATGCTCACAAAAGGGCTAAAATCAGCATTCTTAGCATGGGTGCACATAATTAGCCAAGTTGGTTCTCTGATGTGGCGGACATACAGGTCACGGGCCAGCTAATTCAACCACCCACGTAAGCACATTTCCTCGATTACATTCGGGTCTAAATCGTGTCGATTGCGATCCTTTTATCCGTTGCTATACGTCACTGTTGACCTCTTTCTGTGAGCTATCGACAAGATAGGTTCGTGTGCAAAATATTCATGTTCCGGGTCAGAGTCCGCCGCCTTGTATTTGTGTTAATTGTATTCAGGTAAGATTCTTGAAGAACAATGAGGTCCCACGGTGTGTTGGATCTCTCTCTATATATATCTCAATATCCACTAGTGCTTGTCTGTTTAAACACACGACGGGATATCGGACACCAAATCCTTTTGAAATCGCATTCAAGCTCATATACGTCACTATCTTATGCACATAAACAACCTCATTTCAAATATCACATATATTATGGTGTATATAACGATTTGTTAAGATACTTTATTACCGTTACATAAGCTTTAAGCTCTATTCTGGTTACTTCCTTAACTGGCTGGCTGTCGTGTGACAGTCCATATTCGCTGTGGGGCAGATGGTCTTCCTGTTTCAAGGGATAAGCAGTGACATGCTTATTTGTAAACATTTATCCTGTTTATTTAAACCGGGAAATCGTTTACAATTGTAAAGACACATCCGACAACACACATTCCTGGTATTTCGTATCCTCGAGCAAGACCCCTTATACTCGTTAATCTTACTGAAAATACAAAGTCATGTTTTTATTTCAGCTCAGCCACAAACCATACATCATAACATGGCGCCTGTTTTGGGCAAAACTGAGTCATTGAGAACAATAGAACAAAGAGGGGAAATGGCTAAGCCAGAACAGTTTATTAATTTCCCTAGTTTGCTTTTATGTCTTCGTTTTCACTAAGAATCGAATATAACAACATTAAATGAGTCAATATCGCAGTGAGTGGGTGTTATATTTTTCAAACGTTGTATGCCATACTCAAAGGGCAAGCGGGAAATGTCGTTCAGCGGGGTCATATGTCGCAGTGACATTTATCTCTTGGAGACGTTGTTAACTGGGTTAGACGGGTTCGAGTTCTCACTACACTCTTTTAAAGATTTTTTTGTGATACATGCAAGAAAGAGGCAAGAGGCTTGTTATAGTCCACTGAAAGAATACTCTCAAAACATGCATTAAACGGACATTGTGCAAGTGTGACATTTTTATCAGTAGAAATAGTGATAGACTTTTTTTCACATCATTATGTAGCCAGATGCTGGCCAAGAAAACAGTGTGAAAATGTAAAGTTAGTTTTGAGCTTAATTAAAAAAATTGAGGTCTGTATTGGTGCAAATCCAAACGAATCTTAAAAGCGTTAACGAGGAGTCGCGTCTTAATTACCACGGCGCCTAATGCGCGCCGTTTTAAGATAAACATCGATTGATGTATATCCCAATTGTGTGGATTGATGCTCATGATATTAGTCACTGAATTGTCTGGTCCAGACTCGATTATTTACAGACCGCCGTCATATAGCTGGAATATTGCTGAGTGAGGCGTTAAACAACAAACAAACAAATTCACTCAGCCATGTGTATAGTGTAGTGTATCACGTTAACAAGTGACACGAACTCACATAGACTAGAACATGTTGATTCATCTTTTTTTTGTAGTACTATTTCATGACTACAACGGGATATTGTAATTTGAAGAAAATACACTAACCAATCTTAGTTTTACAAAAACTTGTGATCCGTGCGTCCATTTATGCAACTAAACGGGTAGTTTCTGGCATTAATGTTTTAAACCCGAACCAGCAGCGAAGTTAACGCAACTTTTCTATAAGTTTGCTCATTGGTAATCTATATCATTCTGATAATAAACAACATGTCTGGATAAGAAATGTGGGGCAAATGCTAAATTATTGTGATCTGTCTTATTTATTTTATGACACACAAAGCTTTTCAAGCCAGCGGCGCAATAAATTCTCGGGTAAGAGAGAGTTCTATCAACATTGGAAATCTGACGTCGAGAGAAGTTCAAAATGTTATTATTATAAATATTTAAAAGATCTCCCGTCATTTGAAAACCTTTCCTCCTATCTAAACACATTTGTTATCCTATTCTGAGATAGAACCATAATCAGAACGTGTAACCATAAGCAACCTGTCGAAGTTGGTGTAGATAGAGAATTTAGGACATGCAAACCGTGTATGTCGCCCGCTGTAGCCGATGAATCTATCATTGGTAATGTATATATCTGTTTCTATCTGAATGAATCTATCTGTTTTAAATGTGAAGCTCTCCAGGATTCCAGATCCACATGTATCTCAAATAGATATACGTAGTTTCCTGATATCATAAAACACATGTTGAGTACTAGAAATGTGACAGAAATCCAGAACGTTGCAAATTTCATATGTATAATAGTTAAGTACCTTTGAATGTTACTGTATATGTGGGTGCTGAATCTGAAAACTGGCTTCTTAATTTTTGTGTTTCTGTTTAAATGTTGATACAAATTTTCAAAGAAAATGTTTAAATATCGTTAAATATTTGTACAGTATAACCGACATCTTGTTAAATACAAATTATTATCATGTAAAGAAACTTTTCTCCTGTACTACCGTGGGTGGTTCTTTTTGAGAAATATAATGATTAATTGATTGAATATTGGGATCATCCTGGTTACTTCAATCACAGGTTCAAACATGTTGGGGAGTGAGTGAGTGAGTGAGTGAGTGAGTATGGCGTTATGCCGTTTTGCCGTTTTGTTTTAAACATATTTTATTGACATATATGGTCAACGGGATTGGGCAAAAGTTATCCAACTTAGGTGGCCCTTTCCCTACTCTATATGTACAGACATTGATTATACATATATATACACATATTCATACACACATACATAAACATACGTATACAGAAATACATACATATACACATATTCATACATACTCAGAAATACTGCTGTAAAAGGCGACTATGCTTGTCGTAAAAGGCGACTAACGGGATCGGGTCGTCAGGCTCGCTGACTTGGTTGATGCATGTCATCGATCCCAATTGCGTGGATCGATTCTCATGGTATTAATCACTGGATTGTCTGGTCCAGACTCGATTATTTACAGACCGCCGTCACATAGCTGTAATATTGCTGAGTGCGGCGTAAAACAACAAACCAAACCAAAAAAATACTCATACATACATACACATACTCATATACATATGCTCATATTACATTTTTAGTAACAAAGAGAAATATTTTTACACAAGAACATAAACAAATGTTTGCAAGAATAACATACATACGAATTGCCTATATAAACACAATTTACTTGTATATACACATTAATCCAAAATACATGCAAGACTACATATGTAATTACACAATCATACATACACTTATATACATGTACATATATGCACACATACACACACTGCATACATACACATATACCCTTGTATACGCATGCATACATATATATACATACGCATACACATATTTACACACATACACCAGGATAAAGATTTCCCGTAAAAATTATGCTTACAGAAGGAGGCAGAGATACCCATGTATTCATATACATGCATGCATGCAGTTTATACACTGATGGCGTAATTGATAATAAGTGGTCGCAGAGCGATATTCTATATTTATGATAAAGGGTAAGTCGAATCTATTAGTATATGCCGTTTTAGCAACATCCCATCAATATGATGAAGGGGACACCAGAAATGGGCTTGTACATTGGGGTTCACTTGATTTTCTCCAACAGAAATCCCCAGTTAATCTTCCAATATTCGCATTCCATGATAACTCGAAAACAAAGAAAAGTCGTACAACAAAAAACAAGGAAGACAATGTTTGGATGTCAGCTTTTTTATTATGAGGAACACAACGTTTCGGATCGCCACAGAGGTAAGCATGTATTTTGAAACGTTGTGCTCCTCATAAAAAAAATAGTTGACAACTATAAATTCTCTGCTTTGAAATGTGACAAATGCCATTTATATAACAAATTGAGGCCACTATTCGGTGAGAAATCGATGTGCAAACATGCTATTTCTTCAGTTGCGTTTATTATTTACGTTTTGGTATTTTGATGCTTATAATTATGTGTATCACTTCTAAATGCCTTTCAAAGGCTTCACATGGCCCTTGTTGAAAGAAAATTGCGTATATTTTAATTCTTTAATCCCACCCATTCGAAGGAAAATACAGTGTACAAATGGTTAGTGTTTATTTGTTGATAAGATAATGTCTAAGAGTTAAAAAGAGTGAAGAATGGGGTTGCTTTGACGAGAACGTGTGCAGTCAACCATGACAGTGAACGGAACATAACTTGCGGGCTCGAAAACGAACAGAAGGGCAGGCTTGTTGTGCGATCAAACGTGTAATTTTAGAGGAAATTACCTCCACCATGAACATTTCTGGCACCTCTATATGCGCCTCCGCTATATTTTCGTTCAGTCCTTGAAATAGATAGACAGGGCTAAAGTGCTTATAAACCTTATTTACGCGCGGCTTTAGATGTTTTTAATCCGATATTTGCATCAATAATGTTACGATCTATCCATTTCTGCAAAGTTGTATACGTCCATGAGACTTTTAAATCGTATTTCGAGTAACCAGAGAGCATGACTGGAATTACTCACGTTTCACAGTTGTAACCCTTGATACAATGGTACAGTGGTCCCAGATTAAAAACGTTAGTACATATTCTAATAACGCAAATGGACAAAGACCAGCCTTTCTTGTCAACATGTGTTGTTTTCCCAAACTATTGCAATTATCCCATTACAACTGCGGCAATATGGAGAAGAACAGAAATTTATCTTGTATGGATATAGTTCTATATATTTCTGATCGAAAAATAATCCCACACATTCCTTTATCTTAATTATGCTATGGACCAACCATAATGGATATTCATTCTTTATTGCCATTAATAACTTTTATCTGGCATATTAAGATATTCAAGCCTGGGGGATCACCAGAAATGAGAGAATACCGGATCTTGGTTAGTGAAATAGCTTTAACCACTATTCAGACTCTCACTCCTCTTCCACTTCTCGGGCACCCCCAAGATTACTGCACTCCCAAAAACACGTATGTGGCTGCAATTACCTATATATAATATTATATCTTTTGCAGTAAATACAGGAGCTGCCTGCATCCTGGATATCTGAAAGAGACATCATGGCACCAAAAAATGAGGTCGGTGCACCCCAACTATCCAGAAAGGCACATACTGCTGACTCTGGAAACATCTGTGTAGGAAGTGTAGACAGAGTAACAGAAAATCCAGGTGTAATACGGCAATCATTGACCACAACTGATCACAATGTACACAGCTATGAAACACCTCTTCAAAGCATGGAACAGTATTCTGATATTGATCACATGACCACCAAAGAATGTGGAAAGAGATTTGTCGTTAGTTTCGTGAATACTTTGTCACACCATGGTTCTGCTTTGAGTAGTTTGGAACAGGATTTAACAAGTACAACAGTTGAACAAAGATCACATGGCGAGGCACAACCTTATCTTGAAACTCTTAAAGAAAAGGTTCACAAGCAAAGGAAAGGAGAACAGAAGTTTAAAAATTCTTTTTCTCTTGCTGTAAGTTCGCAAACATTGCGTAAATTACGATCATGTGAAAGAAAAGATCAACATGATTTAAGTAATATTTCGATGGGAAAACAGTCTAAAGTTTCCAGTAACTATTGTATTGCTCATAATCGTGATCTGAAATCAAGCATGAAACCATCTGTTCATGCAACCAAACAAAACAAAATTCTCGAAACTACCGACATAACATACTCGAAAGAGACATTTAATATAGACTCAGACAAACACAGAGGTGATGAAGAGGAACAGGTAGAACAACCTCAGCGTACTAAAGAGAAAAAGAAAAAACTCTTTGATGCAGTTCACAGGGCTGTGCATGATGTTCCTTATGATACTGATGAGGTGGACAGATCCTCGGCTGATAAAAAATATAAAGAAATTATTGATGATTTGAAGTATGCAGTATTTCATGGTATGTTAGAAAGATCCCATGTTACGTCCCCTTTTGTTTCTCTTCATGATTATTTCGCTAAAAAAGCTAAAAATGAAGCACTAACAAATGAGGAGCAAATGAGGTGTGAAGGTTTGCGTTTGAAGTCTTTTGACCAAGTGGACATGAGTGTCTCATATCTTCGACTGGCAGCAGCAGGGTTCTATGCTACAGGTAATGGTGATGAGACTCGATGTTTCAGTTGTGGTGTAACCAACAGTAATTGGCAAACAAAGGATAACCCGCACATCCTGCATGCAATGATTTCTCCAAACTGCATCCATGTAACTGGCACTGATGAAAGGAATGTGCCTATTCAGGTGCCAGCAGTAAGTGATACAGGTCATGAACCACAATTCAGAAACGGGAGCAATCCCGAGACAAGAGAGTCAGAGAGTGTCTCTAATGGCAGTGTCCCTTCGGAACTATTAGGAGCAGTAGGTACATCAAGGAACCATACACCAGTAACGACTACTAATAGTTCCAGTCCACAATCTTATACAACTCAACAAACGACAAGCACTTGCAATGTCATTGTACCAACATCAATACTTACATCAAGGTTTGACAGTGCTGTTCATCCTCACTATAGCAACAAAACTGTCCGTCTCAAATCCTTCCAACAGTGGCCTGATGGGCACAGTCAGCAACCCGAAGACCTTGTAGACGCAGGGTTTTTCTATGCTGGTAAGTGTTATTTAACAAAACGTATAGGTCAAATATACAGATTCAAATATTATAAATGATATGTCTCATTTTTGTAATGACCATAATAATGTATGATACTTCTGAACAGGCTACTCTGACTGTGTGCGGTGTTTTGTCTGCGGTGTTGGTCTGAGGACCTGGGAGGAGGGGGATGACCCCTGGGTGGAGCACGTGCGCTGGAGGTCATCTTGTGCCTATGTAGAAGCCGCAAGAGGGATGACTTTCATCATTAAGACACTGGCAGCAATTGGAAGGTCCATGAAGGCCGACCCACAGGTGAACAGCTTTCCTGGTATGGCATCCATACCAGTTTCCCCGACTTGGTTGATGCATGTCATCGTATCCCAATTGTGTAGATCGCTGCGCATGATGTCAATCGTCGGATTGTCTGGTCCAGATTCGATTAATTACAGAATATAGCTGGAATATTGCTGACTTAAAATCTATCTATTATAAATTATAAATTATCTATCTTATATTATAACAGGTGTTATGTGTAATGTTGCTGCCACATTAGCAAGAATAACTTAGCATTTTTGAAAAAACGTTGCTGTCTTCTGTCTCTCAAGGTATTCGTACATGTGAATTAAATGAATTAAGCATGTTGAAGGAGTTTTAAGTTAGCATGTGAGTATCTTATCCTTACTTACTACTCCAACTTCTAAATGCCTCTCAAAGAAGTCACATGTTAGTGTTTTTATCGTGATTGGTTTTCCTCTAAACTCTGATAAACTTTCTGATGTCTTGTAGATGTGGGGGTGTTGTGTGATTACACATAATTTCAATATATATTTTATTATAGTCTCGTCAACATCAACAACAGTCTTTGAATGACTTGAAAGCACAGAACAGTTCTGAAGATGGTAGGTTCTAAAACCCCAAATTCGTACCACATCTATCATACCTGATGTTCAGTGTAGTTGAGTACATCTGATTTGATGGCGAATGTCCACTGGTTTGCAACAAGCATGTGTTCATTCCCTCGATACACACACCAACAAACATTGACAGTAATTTTCAATTATTATAAGGAGTCAGCTTTTGATAAGAATTATTAATATAATATAGGGCAAAATAACCCCTGTCGTCATTTGGCAAAACCATTATTTTGTTACAGATATTATGAGGACCGACCCATGCCAACGAGCTTTAGAGATGGGTTTCAGCCCAGAACAGATTAGATCTGTAGCTCAAACAACTATGAGAAGTAGAGGTGAGTTTGTTATTCTACTTATGGAGGGATCAGGTCTTGTACCTATATTCAATCAAGTCAGTGTAATTTGTGACATGTGATATAACCAGTAATCACTAAAGTTTTAATTGGTTGTTTGAATAATCTAACCCAAATAGAACAGAGGGCTGCAATTTTCTATCTCTAGCGCATCAAACGTTATGCGATGGTATGGAATAATTACATTATCCTTGCCTTTACAGGAACATTGGCTTTGGAATTAGATGTTCTCCTGGACAATATTCTAGTAATTGATGGAGACGGTTCAGAACTGACACCATCTGCTCAAGGGAAAGGGGAGGTGACCATCCCTCAGGTGCAGACACGGAATGAAAGAGTGGAGGGTGCAGAGGGCAACATGCATTGTCAAGTACCGCTTAAAGACATATCAAGCATACCACCTCTACCATTGGGGACAAGACATGCTGATGGAAATCAAGACAGTGGATATATGTCATCTGAAGTGAACCCAGATGCCGTGGCACCACATAGTATTGTAACTATCTCAGAGACAGCAGACAGGGTGAATATGGGTGACAATAATCATCAATGTGAAGTACTGTCAGGAAACATTGCTGCCAAGGAGTCGACATTGTTAGACAATGAAAGAAGAAAGAATGGAAGGGATCATGACTCAAATTTTTCTGTGAATGGTTTCCTAAGTTTGCCAGTCCCCAGTCAAAGAATAAAGGCAGAGAGGAAAAGACACGGTAAACGTATTGCAGATACTGTATATTGTAGAGGGCACCTTAGGGCTTCTTTTGTAGAATAGGATTGGTTATTTTGATTATGTAATACATTATGCAATATAGATAACAAACCAAACGGTGAGGTGAGGTGAAATTTGGTTTATCGTCGCGTCCAAGATTATTGCAGTTATATAACGACGTGCATGCACGTGTGTGTGTGTGTGTGTGTGTGTGTGTGTGTGTGTGTGTGTGTGTGTGTGTGTGTGTGTGTGTGTGTGGCTGCTTGTACTAGTCCGGACTGATGCCGATTTATAGTGCTAGCTCACTGAGATACCATGCCGCAGTTTAACATGAATACCCCCCTCAGACGCAGTATACTGACTCCGAGCCGACCAGTCCTTGTTTTAGCCACTTTATGACGAGCGCCAGATAGGGTAACAAACAAACCAAGAGAATCGTTAGTGAAATGCTAAACTTTGAGGAAACTTGATGTCGTTGCTCCACATACCTTGTTCGCCTTGCTAGAGATCACTTCTAAATGTTAGGCTACATTCTTTATTGCAACCTTGATTACGCTTTCACATGTTTATTCATCTCGAATGTTATTTCCACAAATTAAACAACAATAAACGTGTTTAAATATGTCAGTTGATGATTTGATCTATCTTACTCTATTTCTTTTAAAAGTCTATCAACATCGAAGATTGTATTGTATTTAATTATCGCTTTCTTTCCTTGTAACATGTTCGCTAAATGGTTTAATTAATTGAGGCCATGAACCTACATGATTGCTCAATAATGTTTTGGTCTGTGACAGATAAAACCAAGAACCAGTTAAAGGCTACAAAAGAAGAGACACAGCAGCTGAGAGAGTCAAGTGCATGTACATGTAAGATCTGTCTGGAGGACCCTGCCAACATCGTCTTCCTCCCATGTGGGCATATGGTGGCCTGTGGCGTGTGCTCGCCGGCTCTGGAACGTTGCCCAGTCTGCAGAAAACACATTCGGGGAACCGTTCGTGTCCATCTGGCAGATATGGCTTCTCGAGAGAAACATATCAGCAATATTTAAATATTAACCTCTGTGTTATCTAACGGTGGATTACAATGAAAAGCAAACGATTTCTGATCTTGATTGACGTCTTCATTCCGCGTGGGTAGCTGGCGGCCTGTGCCGTGTGTGCACTAGCTCCAAAACCAGTCTGCAGGGAACACGTCTTGAGAACTATCTGTGTCCATCTGGCATACATGGCTTCTTGGCAGGAATGTATTAAGATTTGGAGAAAAAAATATCCTCAATTTTATTCTGGCTGCCATACACATTGTGAGTTTCAAAGAAATAACAATGTTTGCACATTCCTTTGTGACATATCACATGCCTGCATACAACAAGAAAAAACTGCGTGTCCCGTGCTACAACCCATGTCATATTGTTTGTAAGATAGGTTTGCATATGTTTTGCTCATTTGTATTGATACAACGCTCCTTCCACCACAGTGACATATTACTACCCCCTTTGCGTGCCTCCTTAGTTTTGAAAATCCATTCATCCTAACTGTTATGTGGCAGGACACATTGCAACTCTATTTCTGATGATAGTAAATGGTAAATTGAGCGTGGCTCTCATCACCTACCTGTACCGGAAGTGTTAGTTGGGGCGACCCCATTAATCGGTTTTGTTGACACTTTGACAAACGCTATCAATCTGGACGCTTCCCATGGTTACTGTTTCTATAACTTCAAGGCTGACTATTCCTTTACCTGTACCGAAAGTGCGAGACGAGGGTGACTGAAGGCATTCCGAATACTACAACCTGAGTTAGGTCTATCTACATGCCCACTGTGGACGGGATTACCTTCGCCTGCCAGTGTCCAACACTGATTCCCAGATTCAAGATATTCAAATAGACAAATACTGGATTTGGAGTGAGTGAATTGGGACCTTAGATATAATGGTATTGCTGATGCACATTGTATCACATGTTTCACTCATTGTATTGCCTTTATGTTTGTAAACCTTAACCTGTGTATTGCGATATATAGAGGATTCATCACGAGTGTTTTTTAATATGGGAAATATCAACCGAGTCTTAGTTAATCGGTATTTGCCGAGCCTTTGGCGAGGCAAATACCGATTAACGGGACGAGGTTGATATTTCCCATATTAAAAAACACTCGTGATGAATTCTATTTATCATTTTCACATTTTTGCTTCCAAATTAAGGAATAATTGCATTAAACATTAACATCAGCAACTTGTCGAAATCTTACGTATAGATCGTGCGTAGTGATACATGTTTTCCATAGCCATGTAAACCAAAAAAAACAATTCGCTGAGAAAAAAAGTTCCTCGGATTATTTTAAACAAAATACTTGAACAGACTTTTGCAGAATAATTGAAACTTTAATAACGGTAACAACAACGATTCTGTGTAATCTGATTATATCTCTGGTGTAACTTCACTTATAATATATAGTTTCAAATCAAACCGCTCGCTCTTCCGGTTATCTAATTTGCATATCTAATTTGCATACTTATGTCATTGGGGTATGACATACATGTTTTTATGTCATAAGCTTATGTCATGGATAAATGCTTAAGTTAAATGATAAAATTAATTTATGGTGCATTGATCTTGTATGGTTATTTAGCGATTTCACAATCTATTCCTGTACATACTGGTTTCTTTGTTAACCATAACGTTTACATTTTAGAATTAATATTTACACTAACTGAGGACTGTTATTGGGACGTCTGTGTCAGGAACTTTGATGTTTGTTCCACTGTATATCCCATGTCAGATATATGGTATTGTGTCATCAATGATTGTAACTTTTAATAACATGAATATTGATTTAGAATACAATATGTAATAATTGCAATGGGTTCGGGTGTATCTTCTATTCCTGATGAAGGAAACGTCCTTGTTCTTGGACGCAGACAAAGACGTGGAGTTGTGTAATAACGAGTGAGGAAGTTGAGTTTAACACCTTTTTGAGAGGTGTTCTTATGCCGATAAAGAAGTAGGAGAAGGAGAGACGCCAAATCAATTGAACTTACTTGAAAGCAGATGAGAAACAGATAGTTATGTCTTCAGTTACCATATGGCTTTATCTGAATCTGCTGACATGGATATGGAACATGTTAGGCCCTAGCGATCCCTAATAAAGTAAATTTTGTATACGTTCCTATATCTGTGTTGTAGTATCGCCGAGCAGGCTTCATCATATGCATACATTTCAGTATGTACAGCCTTATAAGGCGATGCGGTACGCGAATTGTGAAGGTCTTATGCAACGTAAAGTTGCCCTTAGCCTCAATGTTGTGAATATTGACATCAACA
The DNA here is from genome assembly GCF_023055435.1 of Haliotis rufescens. Taxonomy (NCBI): domain Eukaryota; kingdom Metazoa; phylum Mollusca; class Gastropoda; order Lepetellida; family Haliotidae; genus Haliotis; species Haliotis rufescens. The sequence continues at coordinate 17,934,059 of NW_025964223.1, forward strand.
CATGTAAGTATTTGTCAGATATTAAATATAACAGAGAGCAATGAGAACTGTTCTCAAGAAATTGTAAGAGTAACAGTCACTGTTATCAACTAGATATCATGATACAATGTTCAAAACAAAAGTAATGGAAATCACTGAACTCTGTTTGATATAAGGGTTAATTGGCGCATGTTGTATAAAATTGAATTTTACAAAGTAGAAAAAAACAAGTTTCTGACACAGAGGACCCTATATATTAGTTATACAATTTTTATAAAATAAAACAATATATTCATACTAATTGCCAATCTCTATAATGTTGATTGTATTAACATTGCAGTGTCTACAACCAGTTTGCATTGACAATAATCATATGATTGTAACACAGATAAAGCTGATTCTTAACTTCATTGGGCCTTGCTTCTTATGTTTCCTTGTTATAAACCGATGTTTCAAATTCCAACATAAACACATTATCAATGTTATTTTTTGTCTATTCACACCAACAGATATCTGCATTGCACAATGACTCTTATAATTTTATTTAATATCTCAGCTTACTGGTGCACGTGTACTAGTATTTGATTACACATGCATGACTTTTCAGGAGTCATCTGTTTCTGAAATGAATATTATGCTAATAAAGATAAGTAACATAAAAAGGACTCTGGTATTCTTTCACGTTTGGAGAATCATTCAATTCATTGGGAAAACATTTTTAATTTCTTGCAGAAGTTACTTTCATCTTGATAAGATCAAAATAGATCCAAATTAAATTGAGGAGATTAAATTATGCAGTCTGGTTCATTTCAGCCAGGCTGTCTAAAATCAGGTCCTATTTTTCAGGCAATAATAATCGAATGAAAATTTAAGAAAACATATACCTTGCCTGAGTGAATCAGTCAATATGCACATTGACTAAAATGTTCAGTCAATATACATATTGGGCCTGTTTATAGACACGGACTGTAACATATGTAAGTATAATCTGTTATATGCAAAAACAAATGACATAAATAAATCCATATTTATCTACATGGAATGATTGTTGGGTTCAATTTGCATTTATTTAACCATCAGAAGATTTGATGATAAACTTTCTAGATTCATATTTGCTATATGATAATAATATCTACAAAATATACTTTATATTACAGGTGTCTTAAAATATTGTTGAATGAAAATCAGGATACTTAGATGCATCAGGATAGTGTGTTGGAAGGTATAGGAAATAATTTGTGAACATTAAAATAAATATAATGTTACTAAAACAAGAAGATAAAACTATCATTTACATCTATTTATGCATCATACACATTTTGTGGGGCAGGAAGTATGATTTGTTGTTTGTTAGGACAAATCTCTGTAATTTACTACTATTTTAAGAGCATGAGTATCAGAATTCTGTAAGAAATGATGGATCAATGAATTAACACCTGTGATGACTCAGAGCACTTATATAATGGTGGGACACATGTTATAAGGGGCAGAAAAATATGGGTAGATCTTTTTTTTCAAAGTTTGATGATTAGTATGTATATTGCAACTGAGTAATTGAGTGCTTAATAGATGCATGGAAGATGGAAATCGATGGTATGTACGGTATGTATGAGCGTCTCCTAGTGGTAAGCTGAACTTATGTGCATAAGGAAACTAAACATGAATATTTCAAAGGTTCAAAGGTTAGTAAAATAAAAAGATTAGGACCTCATGGATTTCCCATATCATACACAGCCTCGGTCTGAAATGGGTGTCTCGGGATATGGCATACGTCAGGCCGCCACGTCTGTTTTATAAATAGTAATTTCAATTCACGAAGTGAACAAGCCATGACGTGTATCTAATTGTATCATGTTTATGTTTGGTACCTCCGATCCGGTCTACTTAGACACATACTCTATTATTATTATGAACATGTAGCTGTTAGCAATATAGAATGTCTTGTTAACAATAATTTATCATTCATTATCCTGCGATATCACAAATCATGTTACTGAAACAATTTGTGCTGACACCCCCTGCACATATACTTATTGTGCTTTCAAGTAATCGAGGGTCCAATAAAAACAATTGTTCATACACACCATTACCTCCATACTTCCTGCTGGTCCGTGAAGATCCGGGGTAGAATAGATCTTCAGCAACCCACGCTTGCCGTAACAGGCGACTCTGCTTGTCGTAAGAGGCGACTAACGGGATCGGGTGGTCAGGCTCGCTGACTTGGTTGCTGCATGTCATCGTATCCTACCCGATGCTCATGACATCAATCACTGGGTTGTCTGGCCCAGACTCGATTATTTACAGACCGCCGTCATATAGCTGGTATATTGCTGAGTGCGGCGTTTAACATCAAACCAACCAACCTACTTTCTGCCAGACTGATATGTCATAATGGCTGTATGCTGTATTAGCATCATCTGCGTCTATTTCTTTGCAAATATATATGACCATACAGGTCTGTGTGTTCAAAATACATATAAAGCCACCGAAGATCGTTTGTTCATCTTAAGTTTTGTCTAGTAGCTTTTAAAGATGTGAATAATCCTAATCATATTTTTATACCACCAGGAAGAACAACTTGCTAAGGTTTCAAACATTGCAATTTTAAAGCTGCAAATATGTTATGAAAGTTATTTGAATATCTGTGATAATGTGTTTTAGGATAATGCTATCCACACTTTCAACATAACGTTTAGTAGTTTGCAGAAAAGGATTGTTCAATAGGATAGTTCTTACACGGAGCCTAAAGGGAAAATAATATGAGGTGATAAATGTAGATTTTCATATCAAATTCACGATGTCATACAATATAAAATAACGTTTGTGGAAGCATGTGTATGTAATCAATAGCACACAGCAAACGCTTGCCTGTGTACCTGTACGCCTAGAACTCGTCTCTCACCCTGGTGATTCCCTACAGGTTAAAATAAACACACGTCATTTCTAGTTTCGCTCTCGAGTGAGGCGACGACATTTTGTTTTATTTGAATGAGGCCTACCATTTGTGGTAAGATTAAGACTTGTTAGATGTTGTTTGAAAGAGACATTAACGCTAAGAATCTCGTACCCCCTATACTCAGGTAGTCGTGGCACGATACACACTGTGAAACTGGCCCGGTAGCGTGGCGTTAGTTAATTCGCAATACTGTACCTCGAAAATATCATATATTTACAGGCCAGTGATTTGATACATTAGACGTTCATGTTTGTTCTCTACGACCTCCATAACACCTTAAATCATTCAAACGCTATTGTCGTTATTACAGTCTTGGTATCCCTATTTGTCCGATAACGTTTCCATTTATTTACATATTGATGTTGGTTACCTCCCTTTAGCTGTGCTCTTACTTCGAGTACATACATGCTATAATACTACATGCATAGTTGCCATCTATTTCGCTTGAGGTTATCGTTGTTTGTAGCTCCCGCCTCAATCCCCGCTCTTTGCACACCCATCCAGGAAAATGGTTTGAATTCATACTGAATTATTAATTATGCAATGTTATATCCATTTGTGGGAGATTCGACAGGAACTCTAGCTGCCCGCCTGTTATATCATTACATTTGCTAATTGCATTATGTTTTGCATTTTTGAGCGTGGTTCTGTAGAATGCAGTTGAACGAAATATGGCGGTGTGCTTAAAAAGGTCAGATAACATGGTGCATAAAAGTGTCCTGATTGTCCAATTTCAATTGGCACTTTGAGGTTGTTTGAAAAAGGCCAGTGCTGAAGCGAAATGGGAACATGTACAAAAGAACATTTATGTACGATGGATTATATGACAACTAAACTAAAGGCTATATTATGAAATCTAATGTGAGTAAGCACCATGCATTATGGCTATCGCCCGTCCTCTGTAGGCATCACTTTTTTATCATCTCGCTTTTAACGGGAAGACCCAGTAAATGTTTGTGAAACCTTTTTATCGATAATTCCAGCGTTGGTGCCTCTTATCATTGTCTACATTATTACTATGAACATTACACACTCAGCTAGCCTCGACAGCCTCCGTGGTCTAGTGGTAGAGCGTCCGACCGGAGAGCGGAAGGTTCCGGAGAGCGGAAGGTCAGGGGTTCGATCCCCGGCCACGTCATACCAAAAGACTTTGGTCGCACGTCGCTATGTAAGTGCAATGATCTTGGACGCGACGTTAAACCCCATTTCACCTCACCTCAGCTAGCCTATTTGAAACGGTCATTTTGGACCACTTTATCTGATCTAATAGCTGCTTATGTCATTTCGCGTTATCCGTCCGTCTTAACAATGACAATATCTGCTCCGAAACCACAAGTGTTAAGGCGGCTTAGTGTACACAATGTTAACATTAGGGCCTCTAAAACTTACTCAACGAATTTGTATTTGACCTGATTATACATTTCATTAAGTGGCGTTTAGAAGTTGTAGTATCCGCGAAGACAGGGTAGACATATGGATTCTAACTTCTATGTTCTTGCAGTGCCACGTTTCGGTACAAATGCTGGTACTCTTACTTGATAAAGGTGCATTGTTCTAGCACCTGTACCGATATGAATAGATATTTTGAAATCCATAAGTTTGTTTCTTTGTTATTTAACGTCGCACCGAGAAGTATTCCAGTTGTATGAAGGTGGTCTGTATATAATAGAGTCTGGACCAGACAATCCAGTGATTGGCATGATAAACATCAATCTACGCGTAATTGGGATAAGATGACCTGCATCAACCAAGTCAGCGAGTCTGACACCCGATCCCGTTAGTCGCCTCTTGCGACAAGGAAAGGTCCATGAAGACAACCGAATTCTAAACTTGATCTTCATTGGCTAAACCCACAAGTCAGTTCGGTCTTTTTATTTGACACATATGTGTAGGTAATGGTAGCTGTACTAAATTGTTTATTCTCTTCCATTTCTGTAATACTTGCATGTCATACTTGGTATGACATTGATGCGCGGTGAGCATGTGGTTTGTGGAATATCATTTGTATGACAAACATCTTGTTTGGGTACCGTACAGGATGACTTCCTACTTGTCAAGCAGATGGCCAAGGGTTAATCTCCATCGTGTATGTTTAAGCGTGTATGTTGAATATATATCCGTACATCCAGCATTCGTTCACTTAAACAAATATGTAATTATCAATTAATAATGAGAATGAGCACTGTATTAAATATTGTCTTATTTGTCCAATTTCACATTAAACATTTCAGGGGGCACGGGTAACCCAGTCGTCTAAGGCGCCGCGATTCGTTGTGCAGAGTTGCGTCTCTTGGTCACGCCAGAAACCTATGATTGTGGGTTGCAAAAAAAATCCATATATACAAGCTTGTATATCCTTTGGAAAGATGATATTTCCAAAGGATATACAAGATTGGAAAGATGATATATACAAAATATACAAGTTTGTATATATGACATATACAAAATATACAAATTTGTATTTATGGTGCATCCAAATTTGTTTTGTTTGTATATATTGGTAAAGGGAGATAATTATTATGTATTTGTGTATAATTATGATATATGATATATGTGCAAATTGAAGTGTTTTAAGTTGAGCACTGTGTTTCTTTGTATATGTTGGTAAAGGAGGATAATTGCTATGTATTGCTCTATAAATGTTTTGTATGTGCAAAATAGTATCAGCAAGTTACAAAAAACTGATTTAGTGGCGGGTAACATTACTGGAAGGTTTAATTAGTACTCCACACTGTTAGCGGGAGTACATACTGTCCTTGCAATGATATTGACGGGTGGGCGGTTGAGGCGTCTGGTACTTTTCCTGGCGCGGTGCTTGGTATGTGAGTAGACAATGGTCAAATGCACAGAGGGGATTAGCTGTCGGGGGCGATTGCTTTGGCGGTAACTTCTGTATTGAAAGTGTTTGAGCTTGGATTTGTTTTACGGGGAGGCCGCGATGTGTTTTGTAACATGCTCTCGTGCACATATGCCAACAGAGTGGATTGCACAGAGGATGAAAACTATTTTATCACTACTTAAAAGTGTTGAATTTGGTTTGTTCTGAGCTGTCGGTTTCATTGTAGATATACATTGTTATAATGTGAAATCTCGGCGGAAACCCGGAAAATCGCGTTTTGTAAAACGGTAGTCCTTGGGGAAAATTGTATTATGAGCAACCGGATGCGTAAATAACGTGTGTAATATATTCCCGTATTATATTTTATAATACTTGTTCTTTAAATATTGTTATCAATGCGAGAACGAATATTACCTTGAAAAAACACAACAGCATGCATATGTTCTAGCAAAAGGAAACTTGATATATATTCATTTGGCTTAATTTCTACTTTGGAAAACTTAGTTGGCGCTCTAAAAGCTTGACGATGTATAATTTGTCACGCGCATGGTTGGGTGCAAACCATATGTACATCAATAATAATAGTAAAAATAATAATAATAATACATCATGATGGCAGTTTCAATGTAAAGATTAAGTATTTTTAAAGATATGGAAAATAAATCTTGATAACTGCTTTAATCTTTGATCTTTGGGAAAATAATAATGGAATTGGTTGAGTGACTAACGTATTCTACTTTAAAAGTGACAGGAACGTGATTTACATAATTAAAATATAGAATAATATACAAATTATAAGAGAGGGTTTGTGATTTATTTTGGGATGAAGTCAGTATTTAACTTGCGCTTTCCGACATTATGCGTATTTCGCACACGGTTAAGAAAAAAAATGCAATTCATTTATTTATAAAAAGTACGAATGCATCAATCCTACATCACAGGACCATGTACATAATTTGTTGAATGTTATTTCGTGAATACACGAATTGCATAACACATTCCCTGAGGACAAACCCAAATTGCCCGTCCCTTTGTGACAGGTGTTAATTAGAGAATGTATTGCCACCATATTATGTCCCGGCACTTTTATGACATGTAATGAACCTAGTCAATCCCTGGGTCTGTAACAACAACATGGGTCTAATAAAATCAAAGTAACATAAATGTTACGTAATTGGAATTAAAAAAGAGACTGAAAAAATGTAACATGAATATAATTGCCCTTTTGAGGGTAATATAATTTTGGGAAAATATACGTTTTCTTGTATTTATGGACGACTTCACACAAGCTGAAAAATTAAACATATGTTTCTATAGCTATATTTACATACATGGCATTAACATGTAATAATAATATTGATCATGTTTGTTAATTTGTACATTTCGTTGTTATTGGTATCCTGAGTATGTTGTAATAATGCATGTGTTCTGATCTTATTTGACGTAGATTACATGAACTAGTAGAGTGACTTTCTTTCATCAGCGTGGAAGGATTACCCACACATATACCCTTAATCCTTTGTCAAACAGAAAGAAGTCATATAGATATCATATCTAACTGGTACTAAAAGTTCACTATCAATCTCCTCTGATAACAAACTTACATTTAATATCCCCAAGCTACAATACCATGCATGCTCATGGAGTAATTATGAGAAACCCGAATGATATCCTGTCTACGTGGTCACACCCGGTGATTGTTAAGACATTCAGACAATATGGCAGTCTGTATTCATTTCTTATATCCCAAAAGTCCCCACCAAGCTTCCTTTTATTAACATTGGGATGAGGGGAGATATACATATTGTATTAAATAATACATCAATACATCAAAACAGAACAAAAAAGATAGGTCAACAGTGCGGTTGATGGAAAGGGGTTTCCTAAGAAAAGTTATTTAACTCTTTAATACTTAATACGTGTCTCAAAGTATGTATTAAGTCTTACTACTAGTTATTATATATGTGCAAATCCACCCGAACGTCGGATGTACATGGCCGATTTCAAAATAGCTAAATTAGGCACTGTTCAAATTGTTTCCAATAAACCACTGATTAGAAACTCACTTAACCTTTAGAATAGAATCGTTTCTAAATATATTGTAGTTGGGGCATGTGTAAAAATTAATGCAGTGTACCATTGTGACAGCCACAAGAGCATGCATGATGTGTTATCTGAGATGTGTTTTTTAAGCCGATGGAAGTTTAAAGTGACAAAATCTGGTATCATGGCTTAACTGAATATAACATTGTCTAAGTTTAATAATCCTCTTTTTCCGGTGACTATTCCAATTATTAATGGTATCAGGTAGGAATGACTTGCATTCAGTTCTACAACGTATAGCCTGTGAATTGGTTAGATTTCTTTATATGTAATCACTAACAGCAAAGATGTTTTCCATCTTGTAAAAAGGTGTAATGGCTACGTTGGTCTCACTCTACATTTTCACGTGGCTTGTACCTCTTATTGGCCCACAAATAGTCCGTAATCAGTGAGTGGGCGAGGTAAAAATTAACGTCTCATCGGCATTATTTCAGCGTCCGTAATGAATTAATGTGTAGACATTCTAGGATTAATTCTTTTTCTTTGGTACAATTATCCAAAACATGGGAGCAAAATATTGGCAATATATATATGCTTGTTCATGACTTATGTAAAAGGGGTTATTTATCTGAGTGATTGAGTATGGTTCACGGCGGTGGACACCAGAAAGGTATTTAAGACAATTAATCATAGGGATTACCTCGTTAACTCGCCAATATCATAATCTGACTGAAATATTAATACCAAAGTCCTTTCATTTTAAGATTAGGTTTTGCACTTGGGCACACTTTGACGTGATATTGAACAGTTTTCTTTTTCCCTGGATTAAGTTTTACTTGCATTCATTCATTTGGTAATTTTCTCCAAATTGGCATTAATATTATATGCAGTAGTATTTGGAACTGTCCATTTTGGGAATAGGGTTGACCCCACCGCAAGCACAGTAAACAGAAATTCCAAGGTGAATAATATGTACTATAGTTTGTTGGCTCGACATGCAAGACTCCATAATTTTAGCTATAAATTCATAGTAATATTAAATTAATTTTTTTTATAAAGAATTCATTGATGTATTTGACATGAGACGTAGCGACACTCATGTATTTTATAATAATGTACAATTTCAATGCCTTAAATCTGTTGCATTAAACAAATTCTTTGATTTGATGTTGTCATATTGTGACTCAATTTGTGTCTAGTCTTCCAAATGTTCTATTGCGAATACATATAGTGTCAGCGCTCATGATCGCCATATCTATGAATGGATGAAAATATCATCATTAATAAACTTACCTGAGCTCAATATGTGTTCTGAAGACAAATCGCTGTAAAGCATCTTGCACGGCTTCGTTCACGTTCACCCTCAAATGTACGAAAGGAAAATCTGCAACTGTGCGTGTTCAATGTTCGTTTGCATTTTTGTGACAGGCGGTCGTTATTTTCATTAAGATTCCACAAATTCATAAATCACAACTGCCTTGGTTAACTGGAGTCAGGATATAACTAATTACAAACTCTGTTCTAATTATGCTAATCGAGGAAGTGCATTATACTGGATGACAAACTTAGTAATCCTTTCACACTAATCCTTGTTTACAATGAACGCATGTCAAATGACTAAATAAACATCCTTTTTTATTTTCTTAAGTAGAAGTATCACAATGGGCGGTGAACACAACTGTTTGTAGAATGATAGTTTCAGAAAGGAATACAAATACAAATATACAGAAAGGGGTTTAAAATGGTTTCTTTCTTTGCATCCACGCATTGTTGTTGTGGATGCGGTTATTTGCTGTCGGAATTGTTTTTGCAATTCAATTAGTTAATTACATGTCACATGACAACTGCATGTCACGGGGGCCTGGACATAAATCACGTGGTGCACTATTAGGCCTATAATAACCCCCAACCTTGATTCTGCATCAATTTAAAAACTCCTGAATCCTCATCGACTCCTGAACACTTAGATTTTGACGTTGTCATCTTGATCATCAGAACCATCAAAGGCGGCAAAATACAGTAAGCAACTTTTCTCCTACTTTTCAATTCAGATGTAGACAAGTACAACACGTTTAGTAATGATTTAAAAAATTGTACAAGTTTCTTAGTGTCAATAATTAGTAGAACAGACGTAAAACAGACATACGAATGGACACGTTATAGACAACAATCCTATATATTTTAGTAACAATGATTAGTTGGAGTGACCAGTATATATTTGCAAAAAATAGATTTATAAAAGTTCAGCTTATTAAGTACAATACACCCATCAAATAGAGCTGCATGTGTCAGGGACCCAATCTAGATAGCGCCAACATCTAGAACCGCTGCGCCGGAAGAAGGTAACGTTTCTAGCTCTTACGTCGAGTAAAATCAGAAATGATTCGCGTGATACATATATGATGTACATATATGTGAACAGCCTCTCGTTATTAATGCCCTTTAATTGTAGTCATCTTACTATTTGATCGTTTGTGCCACACAAAGCTATAAGTTCCGTAATAAAAATACGGAAAAATTAACAGATTAATCTCATGGACATATATCCAAAAATGGTAGCATAACGAATGAAGTAATGTCTTAATTTCCGTTCCCATAATACTGTTTAGATGAAACACCGTTAGCAACTTGAATGGGAATAAACAGTGGTAGCTGTCACTAGCCAAAGGATACTAGACTATACAAGAACAGTTTTAGCATCTCACACCGTCCCGACAGGCGCCAACCTCTCAAATATTGCACAACATATATTGATGGCGTAGTATGATATTAATATTACATTGTTTCTTGAATACTGTGCGAAGAATATTTTGTACGATGGCAAGATTCAAAACAAGTATCATTATCTTCTTTGCGAGGAATTTAGAAGTTGGAGTATTGAGAGAGGATAAGATCTGTGGATGAACAACATCACTTGCTTGATAATGGTGTTACAACATGCACCTAAGCGTCGCTCCCAACTGTAATAAAGACGTTGTTCATCAATATATCTTATCTCTACTCAGTTTTCATTATCGCTAAAATTAGACAAAACTGTAAAAATGGTTTAACATGTGTGGTAGCACAGCTAGTCCCTGTAAAATGTTCATTTAAAAAAAATAAATAAAAAATCACAGCGCACAGGGAAATTGAGCGAGGCTCAATTCGAACGGTATTCCCATGTTATGTTATGTTTTTCTGAAAATGTACATGAAGCGGATTGGTCAAGAAGTTTATATGAAGACCACACCGGAATACAATGATTCAAAAATGCATACATGATATTGTAAATATATCTAGATTTTTAGACAGGATAATGCATAGATAATATTCCAACAGTCAGATTAACCAGATTAAACAGATTCCTCTACGCTGGGCAAACACTGGTCTATGTAGGATCATATCGTTATCTGGGACTACGGGTTGACGAGCATCTAGATATGTGAAACTGTGAAAGAGTTGTACAACTCTGCCAGCCATGCTTTGTCTTATTCTGTTGGGTGTATGTCTTATGATGTTTTTTATGAAACTGTATGAAAGTCTTGTTGAGCCGGTAATGATCTATGGCTCTGGTATATGAGGATAAAACATTAATCTAATCCACAATAGAGCCCGTAATTATTTCTTGGTGTTAGTAACGGTACCTCCAGTATGGCCACTAATGGAGACATGGGTCTCTCCTCCCCGTTTGTTACATTACATGCTAATGTTTTTAGACTACACCAAGATTTAAGAGTACTTGTAACGCTTTGATGAAGAAAATGGTTACTATGTAAAAGTTCATGGAGTTGTTAAAATTGCCTGTAATCTTAATATTTATGATGTTATGAATATTATGACTGCTCCAATGTCCCGAAAGAAGAAAATTGCCCATATTAAAAACGTTCTCGTAAACAAAGATGAACTGAGCTGGAGAACAGAGCTTTGGAACGATAAACATAACGTTAAGGGCAATACATTAAGAACTTTCATGATCGTAACGTTGTTGCTCCTTATGTTTTAAATACAGGGACCACCGTCGCATTTTAGCTAGTTTTAGATCTGGATCGAAACAGGACGATTTACAACCCCCCAAACCTTTTAGAAAATAGAATTTGCCCGCACTGTTTTAAAATTGTTCATTAAAGTTTGTCGAAAATGAATTTCACTTTATTAAATGTTATGTCCTTTATGATCTTAGAAGTATTTTACTTAGATAATGGTCATCTCTTTTGAAACACGTGACGCATTCATAAAATAACTTCCTCTGTAAGGTTCACACCCAATTGTCAGACATCCCATTTGGCAGGTGACCGAATCATCAGACAGACCAGTCAAGTGTGACCAGTGTATTCGCCTGGTCTAAACTACTAATTACTGTGCTGCTCTCGACTGTGGGCAGAGTAAGCTATTCACCACTCGTTAAGTGATACAGATTAACCAGATTCCTCTTCGCTGGGCAAACACTGGTCTATGTAGAATCATATCGTTATCTGGGACTACGGGTTGACGAGCATCTAGATATGTGAAACTGTGAAAGAGTTGTACAATTCTGCCAGCCATGCTTTGTCTTATTCTGTTGGGTGTATGTCTTATGATGTTTTTTATGAAACTGTTTGAAAGTCTTGTTGAGCCGGTAATGATCTATGGCTCTGGTATATGAGGATAAAACGTTAATCTAATCCACAATAGAGCCGGTAAATTATTTCTTGGTGTTAGTAACAGTACCTCCATGTATAGCCACTAATGGAGACATTGGTCTCTCCTCCCCGTTTGTTACATTACATGCTAATGTTTTTAGACTACCCCAAGATTTAATAACATCTTGTAACGCTTTGATGAAGAAAATGGTTACTATGTAAAAGTTCATGGAGTACTAAAGTTGTTAAAATTGCCTGTTATCTTAATATTTATGATGTTATGAATATTATGACTGCTCCAATGTCCCGAAAGAAGAAAATTGCCCATATTAAAAACGTTCTCGTAAACATAGATGAACTGGGCTGGAGAACAGAGTTTTGGAACGATAAACATAACGTTAAGGGCAATACATTAAGAACTTTCATGATCGTAACGTTGTTGCTCCTTATGTTTTAAATACAGGGACCACCGTCGCATTTTAGCTAGTTTTAGATCTGGATCGAAACAGGACGATTTACAACCCCCAAACCTTTTAGAAAATAGAATCTGCCCGCACTGTTTTAAAATTGTTCATAAAAGTTTGTCGAAAATGAATTTCACTTTATTAAATGTTATGTCCTTTATGATCTTAGAAGTATTTTACTTAGATAATGGTCATCTCTTTTGAAACACGTGACGCATTCATAAAATAACTTCCTCTGTAAGGTTCACACCCAATTGTCAGACATCCCATTTGGCAGGTGACCGAATCATCAGACAGACCAGTCAAGTGTGACCAGTGTATTCGCCTGGTCTAAACTACTAATTACTGTGCTGCTCTCGACTGTGGGCAGAGTAAGCTATTCACCACTCGTTAAGTGATACAGATTAACCAGATTCCTCTACGCTGGGCAAACACTGGTCTATGTAGAATCATATCGTTATCTGGGACTATGGGTTGACGAGCATCTAGATATGTGAAACTGTGAAAGAGTTGTACAATTCTGCCAGCCATGCTTTGTCTTATTCTGTTGGGTGTATGTCTTATGATGTTTTTTATGAAACTGTATGAAAGTCTTGTTGAGCCGGTAATGTTCTATGGCTCTGGTATATGAGGATAAAACGTTAATCTAATCCAAAATAGAGCCGGTAAATTATTTCTTGGTGTTAGTAACGGTACCTCCATGTATAGCCACTAATGGAGACATGGGTCTCTCCTCCCCGTTTGTTACATTACATGCTAATGTTTTTAGACTACCCCAAGATTTAATAACAGTACTTGTAACGCTTTGATGAAGAAAATGGTTACTATGTAAAAGTTCATGGAGTACTAAAGTTGTTAAAATTGCCTGTAATCTTAATATTTATGATGTTATGAATATTATGACTGCTCCAATGTCCCGAAAGAAGTATATTGCCCATATTAAAAACGTTCTCGTAAACAAAGATGAACTGAGCTGGAGAACAGAGCTTTGGAACGATAAACATCAATGTTTAAAACTACTTTCAACTACTTGTTGCTGGCGTACGCATTTTATATTGATCAAACTGTTGTTAAGATCTGTAAAACATAACGAAATACAAATTATTTCATAACATCATATAGTTGTCATAATGAAAATAGTATTAAAGCATTATTGTCACATGCAATAATTATACTGTTCGGTATCATTAGTAAACTTTGCAACCACATATTATGTGAAACATTCTATAAGAGGTGAGGAAATTGAATGAAGCAGTGGTAAAATCTAACCATATATACAAAATTGTATATTTTGGAAATACCAACTATACAAAATTGTATATTTTGGAAATATCAAATATACAAAATTGTATATTTTGTATATATGGGTATTTTTTCTTGTGGGGGGATCACCAGAAATGAGAGAATACCGGATCTTGGTTAGTGAAATAGCTTTAACCACTATTCAGACTCTCACTCCTCTTCCACTTCTCGGGCACCCCCAAGATTACTGCACTCCCAAAAACACGTATGTGGCTGCAATTACCTATATATAATATTATATCTTTTGCAGTAAATACAGGAGCTGCCTGCATCCTGGATATCTGAAAGAGACATCATGGCACCAAAAAATGAGGTCGGTGCACCCCAACTATCCAGAAAGGCACATACTGCTGACTCTGGAAACATCTGTGTAGGAAGTGTAGACAGAGTAACAGAAAATCCAGGTGTAATACGGCAATCATTGACCACAACTGATCACAATGTACACAGCTATGAAACACCTCTTCAAAGCATGGAACAGTATTCTGATATTGATCACATGACCACCATAGAATGTGGAAAGAGATTTGTCGTTAGTTTCGTGAATACTTTGTCACACCATGGTTCTGCTTTGAGTAGTTTGGAACAGGATTTAACAAGTACAACAGTTGAACAAAGATCACATGGCGAGGCACAACCTTATCTTGAAACTCTTAAAGAAAAGGTTCACAAGCAAAGGAAAGGAGAACAGAAGTTTAAAAATACTTTTTCTCCTGCTGTAAGTTCGCAAACATTGCGTAAATTACGATCATGTGAAAGAAAAGATCAACATGATTTAAGTAATATTTCGATGGGAAAACAGTCTAAAGTTTCCAGTAACTATTGTATTGCTCATAATCGTGATCTGAAATCAAGCATGAAACCATCTGTTCATGCAACCAAACAAAACAAAATTCTCGAAACTACCGACATAACATACTCGAAAGAGACATTTAATATAGACTCAGACAAACACAGAGGTGATGAAGAGGAACAGGTAGAACAACCTCAGCGTACTAAAGAGAAAAAGAAAAAACTCTTTGATGCAGTTCACAGCGCTGTGCATGATGTTCCTTATGATACTGATGAGGTGGACAGATCCTCGGCTGATAAAAAATATAAAGAAATTATTGATGATTTGAAGTATGCAGTATTTCATGGTATGTTAGAAAGATCCCATGTTACGTCCCCTTTTGTTTCTCTTCATGATTATTTCGCTAAAAAAGCTAAAAATGAAGCATTAACAAATGAGGAGCAAATGAGGTATGAAGGTTTGCGTTTGAAGTCTTTTGCCCAAGTGGTCATGAGTGTCTCATGTCTTCGACTGGCAGCAGCAGGGTTCTATGCTACAGGTAATGGCGATGAGACTCGATGTTTCAGTTGTGGTGTAACCAACAGGAATTGGCAAACAAAGGACAACCCGCACATCCTGCATGCAATGATTTCTCCAAACTGCATCCATGTAACTGGCACTGATGAAAGGAATGTGCCTATTCAGGTGCCAGCAGTAAGTGATACAGGTCATGAACCACAATTCAGAAACGGGAGCAATCCCGAGACAAGAGAGTCAGAGAGTGCCTCTAATGGAAGTGTCCCTTCGGAACTATTAGGAGCAGTAGGAACATCAAGGAACCATACACCAGTAACGACTACTAATAGTTCTAGTCCACAATCTTACACAACTCAACAAACGACAAGCACTTGCAATGTCAATGTACCAACAGCAATACTTACATCAAGGTTTGACAGTGCTGTTCATCCTCACTATAGCAACAAAACTGTCCGTCGCAAATCCTTCCAACAGTGGCCTGATGGGCACAGTCAACGACCCGAAGACCTCGTAGACGCAGGGTTTTTCTATGCTGGTAAGTGTTATTTAACAAAACTTATAGTTCAGATATACAGATTCAAATATTATAAATGATTTGTCTGATTTTTGTAATGACCATAATAATGTATGATACTTCTGAACAGGCTACTCTGACTGTGTGCGCTGTTTTGTCTGCGGTGTTGGTCTGAGGACCTGGGAGGAGGGGGATGACCCCTGGGTGGAGCACGTACGCTGGAGATCATCTTGTGCCTATGTTGAAGCAGCAAGAGGGATGACTTTCATCATTAAGACACTGGCAGCAATTGGAAGGTCCATGCAGGCCGACCCACAGGTAAACAGCTATCCTGGTATGGCATCCATACCAGTTTCCCCGACTTGGTTGATGCATGTCATCGTATCCCAATTGTGTAGATCGCTGCGCATGATGTCAATCGTCGGATTGTCTGGTCCAGATTCGATTAATTACAGAATATAGCTGGAATATTGCTGACTTAAAATCTATCTATTATAAATTATAAATTATCTATCTTATATTATAACAGGTGTTATGTGTAATGTTGCTGCCACATTAGCAAGAATAACTTAGCATTTTTGAAAAAACGTTGCTGTCTTCTGTCTCTCAAGGTATTCGTATATGTGAATTAAATGAATTAAGCATGTTGAAGGAGTTTTAAGTTAGCATGTGAGTATCTTATCCTTACTTACTACTCCAACTTCTAAATGCCTCTCAAAGAAGTCACATGTTAGTGTTTTTATCGTGATTGGTTTTCCTCTAAACTCTGATAAACTTTCTGATGTCTTGTAGATGTGGGGGTGTTGTGTGATTACACATAATTTCAATATACATTTTATTATAGTCTCGTCAACATCAACAACAGTCTTTGAATGACTTGAAAGCACAGAACAGTTCTGAAGATGGTAGGTTCTAAAGCCCCAAATTCGTACCACATCTATCATACCTGATGTTCAGTGTAGTTGAGTACATCTGATTTGATGGCGAATGTCCACTGGTTTGCAACAAGTATGTGTTCATTCCCTCGATACACACACCAACAAACATTGACAGTAATTTTCAATTATTATAAGGAGTCAGCTTTTGATAAGAATTATTAATATAATATAGGGCAAAATAACCCCTGTCGTCATTTGGCAAAACCATTATTTTGTTACAGATATTATGAGGACCGACCCATGCCAACGAGCTTTAGAGATGGGTTTCAGCCCAGAACAGATTAGATCTGTAGCTCAAACAACTATGAGAAGTAGAGGTGAGTTTGTTATTCTACTTATGGAGGGATCAGGTCTTGTACCTATATTCAATCAAGTCAGTGTAATTTGTGACATGTGATATAACCAGTAATCACTAAAGTTTTAATTGGTTGTTTGAATAATCAAACCCAAATAGAACAGAGGGCTGCAATTTTCTATCTCTAGCGCATCAAACGTTATGCGATGGTATGGAATAATTACATTTTCCTTGCCTTTACAGGAACATTGGCTTTGGAATTAGATGTTCTTCTGGACAATATTCTAGTAATTGATGGAGACGGTTCAGAACTGACACCATCTGCTCAAGGGAAAGGGGAGGTGACCATCCCTCAGGTGCAGACACGGAATGAAAGAGTGGAGGGTGCAGAGGGCAACATGCATTGTCAAGTACCGCTTAAAGACATATCAAGAATACCACCTCTACCATTGGGGACAAGACATGCTGATGGAAATCAAGACAGTGGATATATGTCATCTGAAGTGAACCCAGATGCCGTGGCACCACATAGTATTGTAACTATCTCAGAGACAGCAGACAGGGTGAATATGGGTGACAATAATCATCAATGTGAAGTACTATCAGGAAACATTGCTGCCAAGGAGTCGACATTGTTAGACAATGAAAGAAGAAAGAATGGAAGGGATCATGACTCAAATTTTTCTGTGAATGGTTTCCTAAGTTTGCCAGTCCCCAGTCAAAGAATAAAGGCAGAGAGGAAAAGACACGGTAAACGTATTGCAGATGCTGTATATTGTAGAGGGCACCTTAGGGCTTCTTTTGTAGAATAGGATTGGTTATTTTGATTATGTAATACATTATGCAATATAGATAACAAACCAAACGGTGAGGTGAGGTGAAATTTGGTTTATCGTCGCGTCCAAGATTATTGCAGTTATATAACGACGTGCATGCACGTGTGTGTGTGTGTGTGTGTGTGTGTGTGTGTGTGTGTGTGTGTGTGGCTGCTTGTACTAGTCCGGACTGATGCCGATTTATAGTGCTAGCTCACTGAGATACCATGCCGCAGTTTAACATGAATACCCCCCTCAGACGCAGTATACTGACTCCGAGCCGACCAGTCCTTGTTTTAGCCACTTTATGACGAGCGCCAGATAGGGTAACAAACAAACCAAGAGAATCGTTAGTGAAATGCTAAACTTTGAGGAAACTTGATGTCGTTGCTCCACATACCTTGTTCGCCTTGCTAGAGATCACTTCTAAATGTTAGGCTACATTCTTTATTGCAACCTTGATTACGCTTTCACATGTTTATTCATCTCGAATGTTATTTCCACAAATTAAACAACAATAAACGTGTTTAAATATGTCAGTTGATGATTTGATCTATCTTACTCTATTTCTTTAAAAAGTCTATCAACATCGAAGATTGTATTGTATTTAATTATCGCTTTCTTTCCTTGTAACAAGTTCGCTAAATGGTTTAATTAATTGAGGCCATGAACCTACATGATTGCTCAATAATGTTTTGGTCTGTGACAGATAAAACCAAGAACCAGTTAAAGGCTACAAAAGAAGAGACACAGCAGCTGAGAGAGTCAAGTGCATGTAAGATCTGTCTGGAGGACCCTGCCAACATCGTCTTCCTCCCATGTGGGCATATGGTGGCCTGTGGCGTGTGCTCGCCGGCTCTGGAGAGAAACATATCAGCAATATTTAAATATTAACCTCTGTGTTATCTAACGGTTGATTACAATGAAAAGCATACGATTTCTGATCTTGATTGACGTCTTCATTCCCCGTGGGTAGCTGGCGGCCTGTGCCGTGTGTGCACCAGCTCCAAAAACCAGTCTGCAGGGAACACGTCTTGAGAACTATCTGTGTCCATCTGGCATACATGGCTTCTTGGCAGAAATGTATTAAGAATTGGAAAAAAAAAATATCCTCAATTTTATTCTGGCTGCCATACACATTGTGTGTTTCAAAGAAATAACAATGTTTGCACATTCCTTTGTGACATATCACATGCCTGCATACAACAAGAAAAAACTGCGTGCCACAACCACGTGTGATATTGTTTGTAAGATAGGTTTGCATATCTTTTGCTCATTTGTATTGATACAACGCTCCTTCCACCGCAGTGACATATTACTACCCATTTGCGTGCCTCCTCAGTTTTGAAAATCCATTCATCCTAACTGTTATGTGGCAGCACACATTGCAACTCTATTTCTGATGATAGTAAATGGTAAATTGAGCGTGGCTCTCATCACCTACCTGTACCGGAAGTGTTAGTTGGGGCGACCCCCTTAATCGGTTTTGTTGACACTTTGACAAACGCTATCAATCTGGACGCTTCCCATGGTTACTGTTTCTAGAACTTCAAGGCTGACTATTCCTTTACCTGTACCGAAAGTGCGAGACGAGGGTGACTGAAGGCATTCCGAATACTACAACCTAAGTTAGGTTTATCTACTTGCCCACTGTGGACGGGATTACCTTCGCCTGCCAGTGTCCAACACTGATTCCCAGATTCAAGATCGGAGTTCGAGCCTCATTCAAGATAATAAAATAGACAAATACTGGATTTGGAGTGAGTGAATTTGGACCTTAAATATAATGGTATTGCTGATGCACATTGTGTCACATGTTTCACCCATTGTATTGCCTTTATGATTGTAATCCTTAACCTGTGTCATTTATGGTCTATTGATCTTGTATGGTTATTTAGCGATTTCACAATGTATTCCTGTACATAACCGCTTGTTGAGATCACGTGATGCTAATTCTAACAGCTAGGAGAGCTGGTGTCGATGGAAATCGATGGTATGTACGGTATGTATGAGCGTCTACTAGTGGTAAGCTGAACTAATGTGCATAAGGAAACTAAACATGAATATTTCAAAGGTTCGAAAGGTATTTACTTCGTGAATTGAATGAACCATGACGTGTATCTAATTGTATCTATCATGTTTATGTTAGGTAGCTCCGATCCGGTCTACTTAGACACATACTCTCTTATTATGAACATGTAGCTGTGTGCAATATAGAATGTCTTGTTAACAATAATTTATCATTCATTATCCTGCGATATCACAAATCATGTTACTGAAACAATTTGTGCTGACACCTCCTGCACATATACTTATTGTGCTTTTAAGTAATCGAGTGTCCAATAAAAACAATTGTTCATACACACCATTAACTCCATACTTCCTGCTGGCCCGTGAAGATCCGGGGTAGAATAGATCTTCAGCAACCCATGCTTGCCGTAACTGGCGACTATGCTTGTCGTAACAGGCGACTTACGAGATCGGGTGGTCAGGCTCGCTGGCATGGTTGCTGCATGTCATCGTACCCTAATTGCGTGGATCGATGCTCATGACATCAATCACTGGGTTCTCTGGACCAGACTCGATTATTTACAGACCGCCGTCATATAGCTGGTATATTGCTTAGAGCGGCGTTAAACAACAAACAAACTAACATACTTCCTGCCAGACTGATATGTCATAATAGCTGTATGCTGGATTAGCATCATCTGCGTCTATTTCTTTGCAAATATATATGACCATACAGGTCTGTGTGTTCAAAATACATATAAAAACACCGAAGATCGTTTGTTCATCTTAAGTTTTGTCTCGTAGCTTTTAAAGATGTGAATAATCCTAATCATATTTTGATACCGCCTGGTAGAACAACTTGCTTAGGTTTCAAACAAGCTCGGAGTGCATTTTAAAGCTACAAATATGTTATGAAAGTAATTTTAATATCTGTGATAATGTGTTTTACGATAATGCTATCCACACTTTCAACATAACGTTTAGTAGTTTGCAGAAAAGGATAGTTTAATAGGATAGTTCTTACACGGAGCCTAAAAGGAAAATAATATGAGGTGATAAATGTAGATTTTCATATCAAATTCATGATGTCATACAGTATAAAATAACGTTTGTGGAAGCATGTGTATGTAATCAATGGCACACAGCCAACGCTTGCCTATGTACATGTACGCCTAGAACTTGTTTCTCACCCTGGTGATTCCCTACAGGTTAAAATAAACACACGTCATTTCTAGTTTCGCTCTCGAGTGAGGCGACGACATTTTGTTGTATTTGGATGAGGCCTACCATTTGTGGTAAGATTAAGACTTGTTAGATGTTGTTTGAAAGAGACATTAACGCTAAGAATATCGTACCCCCTATACTCAGGTAGTCGTGGCACGATACACACTGTGAAACTGGCCCGGTAGCGTGGCGTTAGTTAATTCGCAATACTGTACCTCGAAAATATCATATATTTACAGGCCAGTGATTTGATACATTAGACGTTCATGTTTGTTCTCTACGACCTCCATAACACCTTAAATCATTCAAACGCTATTGTCGTTATTACAGTCTTGGTATCCCTATTTGTCCGATAACGATTCCATTTATTTACATATTGATGTTGGTTACCTCCCTTTAGCTGTGCTCTTACTTTGTGTACATACATGCTATAATACTACATGCATAGTTGCCATCTATTTCGCTTGAGGTTATCGTTGTTTGTAGCTCCCGCCTCAATCCCCGCTCTTTGCACACCCATCCAGGAAAATGGTTTGAATTCATACTGAATTATTAATTATGCAATGTTATATCCATTTGTGGGAGATTCGACAGGAACTCTAGCTGCTCGCCTGTTGTATCATTACATTTGCTAATTGCATTATGTTTTGCATTTTTGAGCGTGGTTCTGTAGAATGCAGTTGAACGAAATATGGCGGTGTGCTTAAAAAGGTCAGATAACATGGTGCATAAAAGTGTCCTGATTGTCCAATTTCAATTGGCACTTTGAGGTTGTTTGAAAAAGGCCAGTGCTGAAGCGAAATGGGAGCATGTACAAAAGAACATTAATGTATGATGGATTGTATGACAACTAAAGGCTATATTATGAAATCTTATGTGAGTTAGCACCATGCATTATGGCTATCGCCCGTCCTCTGTAGGCATCACTTTTTTATCATCTCGCTTTTAACGGGAAGACCCAGTAGATGTTTGTGAAACCTTTTTATCGATAATTCCAGCGTTGGTGCCTCTAATCATTGTCTACATTATTACTAGGAACATTACACACTCAGCTAGCCTCGACAGCCTCCGTGGTCTAGTGGTAGAGCGTCCGACCGGAGAGCGGAAGGTTCCGGAGAGCGGAAGGTCCGGGGTTCGATCCCCGGCCACATCATACCAAAAGACTTTGGTCGCACGTCGCTATGTAAGTGCAATGATCTTGGACGCGACGTTAAACCCCATTTCACCTCACCTCAGCTAGCCTATTTGAAACGGTCATTTTGGACCACTTTATCTGATCTAATGGCTGCTTATGTCATTTCGCGTTATCCGTCCGTCTTAACAATGGCAATATCTGCTCCGAAACCACAAGTGTTAAGGCGGCTTAGTGTACACAATGTTAACATTAGGGCCTCTAAAACTTACTCAACGAATTTGTATTTGACCTGATTATACATTTCATTAAGTGGCGTTTAGAAGTTGTAGTATCCGCGAAGACAGGGTAGACATATGGATTCTAACTTCTATGTTCTTGCAGTGCCACGTTTCGGTACAAATGCTGGTACTCTTACTTGATAAAGGTGCAATGTTCTAGCACCTGTACCGATATGAATAGATATTTTGAAATCCATAAGTTTGTTTCTTTGTTATTTAACGTCGCACCGGGAAGTATTCCAGTTGTATGAAGGTGGTCTGTATATAATCGAGTCTGGACCAGACAATCCAGTGATTGGCATGATAAACATCAATCTGCGCGTAATTGGGATAAGATGACCTGCATCAACAAAGTCAGCGAGTCTGACACCCGATCCCGTTAGTCGCCTCTTGCGACAAGTAAAGGTCCATGAAGACAACCGAATTCTAAACTTGATCTTCATATGCTAAATCCACAAGTCTGTTCGGTCTTTTTATTTGACACATATGTAGCTATACTATTTAGCTATACTAAATTTTTTATTCTCTTCCATTTCTGTAATACTTGCATGTCATACTTGGTATGACATTTGATGCGCAGTCAGCATGTGATGTGCGCAATAGCAAAAAATGCTATTATTTGTATGACAAACATCTTGTTTGGGTACCGTAAAGGATGACTTCCTACTTGTCCAGCAGATGGCCAAGGGATAATCTCCATCGTGTATGTTTAAGCAATATATATTCATACATCCAGCATTTATTCACTTAAAAAAATATGTAAGTATCAATTAATAATGAGAATGAGCACTGTATTAAATATTGTCTTAATTCCGGGATAGAATAGGTCTCCAGCAACCCATGCTTGCCGTAAAAGGTGACTATGCTTGTCGTAAAAGGCAACTAACGGGATCGTGTGGTCATGCTCGCTGACTTGGTTGATACATGTCATCGATCCCGATTGCGTTGATCGATGCTCATGATGTCAATCACTGGGTTGTCTGGTCCAGACTCGATTATTTTACAGACCGCCGCCATATAGCTTGAATATTGCTGAATGTGGCGTTAAACAACAAACAAAAAAACCAAATCATTTGTCGAATTTTACATTAAACATTATCATTTACATATTCCACAGTCCAGATGTGAAACAGCATTGTGATAATCGTACACTGTTTTCAGATTGGCAAGAAGTTGTCTCAAAGGCTTAGTCTAGGTATCGACACTTCTTCTTAGCTGACATCAACCTAACTGGATGTGATCCCAGTATTATCCTACTCTACCTGCAGTAGCTCAGTGAATTTGTACATATTTGGATGCCATCCCTCGAGATGAATTGTGGCGTCGTCCCACTGCTCAGAGACAAAGTCATCTTTGGTATTAGTGATTGATGACTGGGCATCCTCTTAGAGAATATTTCCAGTGAATGAAAGTTTGAAGTTTTCTCTTAATCGTGAACTTGTATCCGGCAAGAGGCGGTGGGGTAGCCTAGTGGTTTAAGCGTTCGATCGTCACGCCGAAGACCTGGGTTCGATTCCCCATATGGGTACACTGTGTGAAGCCCGTTTCTGGTGTCCCTTCGCCGTGACATTGCTGGAATATTACTAAAAGCGGTGTAAACCATGCCACCTATTCGCTGCATCCGGCGAAAACCAAGCCTATGATCGCACTTAGATTTGGAAATAAAATGCATATCAACCTAACAGAAGGTGCTGGACAGGTAGGAAGATCTCTAATAAACCACCAGGCAGACCGGGCGCCGATCCGTTCGTTAAAATTGCGCAGCGTGTTAAGCAACGGAAACTCATTTAACCTCCAGGATGGGGAATCTCTTGACTGGAGGATATTCATCGTTTTGGGGACAATTTCGCGTGTCGTTCTTTATTGTTTTTTTAAAGCTAATTACGATTTTCAAATTTAATTTTGGCGATTAAGTATTCCCTAAAGTATTAAAATCTGCAAAGTTGCCCTTTAATTTCATACAGCATGAGCTTGGTTTGTTTGTTCTTTTACGCCGCACTCCAGCAATATTCAAGCTATATGACGGCGATCTTGAAAACCGTACAGTATTTCTTGCCTTGCACACAACCGGACATGTCATGTTGGCGCGGGGATATGAGTATTTCATGCTTGTTGCATTAATTTCATATGTGAGATAACTGATATTTTTCCAGACTGACCTTAATCAGCAGACATCATCAAATAACAAAATAAACCAGGGCAAGGTTGGAAAAGGTATGATTTGGTTGGTTGATTGGTTGGTTTGTTGTTTAACGCCGCACTCAGCAATATTACAGCTATATGACGGCGATCTGTAAATAATCAAGTCTGGACCAGACAATCCAGTGATTTATATTATGTATACATCGATCCACGCAATTGGGATCGATGACATGCTTCAACCAAGTCAGCGAGTCTGACCACCCGATCCCGTTAGTCGACTCTTACGACAAGCACAGTCGCCTTTTACGGCAAGCATGGGTTGCTTAAGACCTATTCTATCCCGGATCTTCACGGGTCGCATGAGCTGAAGGAATTTGAGATGTGTGTGTTGTTTGATGATATAACATAACGTGTACGTTCTTTTTTCAGCAACTGGTGAACATATAACACGTGAACACGTCACAACTATACATTCTGCCTATTCAGAAGACAGGACAACAAAGCCTGGCGTTAGGGGCAAAATGGTATCCCCAGCACTGACCAAATTGCATGCATTTGCCAACAATAGGGAAACAACCCATGTTACAAAATCAAATGATGACTATCCATTTGGTCAAACTGAAAATAGAAAAGAACATGATGCTGGTTTTATCAAACAAAAGAATCTGCAACATATTGATGTCTCCAGTATTTATGTTTGCTTTTACATAAACATAGACAATTTCATAATTTGTATCAGCGAGATAGAAAGGATAAACAAAGAGATGCCCCACACTGTGGAGGGAACGACCGAAGACAGTGAACATACTGCAACATCACCAAGCGGGGATCAAGAGAACAGTGGGAATTACAGTCCGAAGAATAACGCCTTGGAGGGTGGGTTCAAGAGTCAAGAACCATTATTAACGGAGCTTCTCGATATGAAGTGTAGGGTTTTTGAAGAGGATTGCCGAAGAGCTCTTGAATCGAAATACCTGCTGCATTACAAACTAATTATAAGATGTATGTTGGCAAATGAAATACAGTCGCATACATATCACATGTGTCAG
The DNA here is from genome assembly GCF_023055435.1 of Haliotis rufescens. Taxonomy (NCBI): domain Eukaryota; kingdom Metazoa; phylum Mollusca; class Gastropoda; order Lepetellida; family Haliotidae; genus Haliotis; species Haliotis rufescens. The sequence continues at coordinate 17,959,949 of NW_025964223.1, forward strand.
CTTTTCACTGAAACAAATTTAGTACATTTTAAGAAGAACAAAAGTGATTTTGAACTACCTGGTAAACATAGTGTGAAAGAATACCTCCTACATGTCTGCGGGAACCGTGCTATTCGGATACATGAACTTCGCCATATTTTGCAAAAGTGTTTAGACTTTGATGTATTTGATTCCTTGTCTACTCACCCTCTTCCATTTGAAATGGATGAGTCTTTTGAGAGTAAAATGAATGGACTTTGGATGTACCTTGATGCAATTTTCCCCTTCACTCCACCCGACTACACCCAAGAGAAATTGCCAGAAAAGGAAGAGATGAGGTATGAGGGGTTACGATTGAGGTCATTTCACGAAGTAAACATGAATGTTTCATACCTACGCCTGGCAGCATCAGGCTTTTATGCCACGAAAAATGGGGATGAAACAAGATGTTTTAGCTGTGGTATAACACATAGACACTGGGGACCAAGGGATAACCCTTTTGTAGTTCACAGCCAACGTTCACCAACCTGTAAACATGTAACTGGCACAGATGACAAGAATGTCCCTATTCAACCGTCTACGGGGTTTGCAGCAGTTAATCGACATCCAGAAGACAGAAGGCACGACAGCACCCAACAAACAAATCTGTCTGAGAACGTGAGTCAGGATAGAAACCCCACTGAAGTTCTAGGTGCAACTGGCTCCTCTAGAAACAGCCCAACCTCCTCTGAATTGGAGGCACGGCATTCTCTTCCTACTCAACAATCTGCAACTCCCACTAGAGAAGCTAATGAAATAGCACCAGTGTTGAGCTTTGATGGGTCAGTTCACCCTCACTACAGCTCTTCTGAGACCCGTCTCGCCTCCTTCAACGTGTGGCCTGAAGGGCACAGTCAACTACCTGAAGAACTTGTCAGAGCAGGATTTTTTTATGCCGGTAATCTTACTTAATTTAAGTCGATGTCATATCATTTTGATTTCACAATGGCACTGAAATTAACAGCACAAAGTTGTTGCCTTTTTTAATTATGTTCTCCAAACATAGACACCTTCTTAAGCAGATATAATTCATATTTATTTTATGCCACTGTGCAATATTCCAGTTATAATACAGCGGTCTGTAAACAATCGATTCTTAGACAAGAAACTAAGTGGTGTTAACGTGGAATTTATGCAGTTGAAAAGTACATTGCCATGTAACATTGTACATGGCAATTTGTATTTGGTCGAGCGATTATAATATGTAATTTATTGAAAATAAGATGTTCTGTACTGTAGGTTACGCCGACTGTGTGAGGTGTTTTGTGTGCGGTGTTGGTCTGAGGACATGGGAGGATGGAGATGACCCCTGGACCGAGCATGTCCGCCGGAGACCGTCTTGTGCCTATGTAGAAGCAGTAAGGGGAAAACTCTTCATTATACAGACATTAGCAGCCATTGGACGTTCCATGCAGGTGACACCACAAGTAAATGATATTTATTTTTAACTTGACGCCAACCTTCCATTCATAGATTTTTATTTGATTTGGTTTTGCATAAAATGATAATATTCATCCTGAATTTTCACTGTGCCACATTTGATTAACTTCACTATTTCTTGGTTAAAAATGTAATTATCTCCCGCCACGAAGTAGAAATACTTGCTGTCCGTCCATCGTACCGTCCGTCCGTCCGTTACGTTTGTCACGTTTCGTCTCTTGGGCAGAAGTAAAAAGCATGAGAGATATCTTAACCAAACTTGGAACATAGATAGGTCCAGTGGTAAACTAGTGCCTTGTGATAGTATGGGATTTAAGAAAAAGACTTTTTTTTTAGTTTCAATAGCAACGTCTTTGGCGGTAGTGCTCGTTACCGGTGCATATCTTGAAAACCGTATAGTATTTCTTGCCTTGCACACAAGGACATGTCATATTGGCGCGGGGATATGAGTATTTCATGCTTGTTGCATTAATTTCATTTCAATTTTCAGACTGACCCTAATCAACAGACATCATCAAATAACAAAATAAACCCGGGCAAGGTTGGAGAAGGTATGATTTCGTTGGTTGGTTGGTTTGTTGTTTAATGCCGCACTCAGCAATATTCCAGCTATATGACGGTGGTCTGTAAATAATTGAGTCTGGACCAGACAATCCAGTGATTGATATCATGAGCATCGATCCACGCAATTGGGATCGATGACATGTATCAACCAAGTCAGCCAGCCTGACAATCCGATCCCTATAGTCGCCTTTTACGACAAGCATAGTCATCTTTTAAGGGAAGCGTGAGTTGCTGAAGACCTATTCTACCCCGGAATCTTCACGGGACCTGATTTAATCATATACAAGTGTATGATGACTTTTGTTTTACTGCAACATCTGCGACAAGAGATTACCTTAATTACCTTGGCATTTAATGAAGTTCACTGAAAACATACAACTGCAACCTTAACTCATGTGCATTAAAATGTACAGTGGTTACAAGTGGCTCATGTTCTTTTTTGATTATCTCCCAAGTGACCTTGATATGATGGTTTCCCAAGAGCTTCTACTTCAATCTACCATTTTATGGTTGCAGTGGCCTAAACTAATGAACTGTTCTTAAGTGTATAGCCACAAGAATGACCTCATCCCATGACATGAAATTCGATATGCCCAAAGAATCCTGAGAGTTAAAATTAAAATGTATTTGATATATATGAATAGCTCGTAAGTCGACTCTTACGAATAGCTTGTAAAATGCCATATGTCAAAGGGAAAGGATCTGACAGGTGTGGCATTATCCCAAACAATTCTCAATACTTGAATGAATGGTAAAGGACTTGATATGCCCAGAATGAATATTATCCACTTTTCCGTCACTGAAAGACTTTAGTCTCGACTATGATAAGCAGATTGAGTTAAGACAGTTGTCTGTTCACCACTTATTCATGGCCGTTGTTGGAGATACGGCAACTAATAATTATATATGAATAATGATTATTAGTCTCATTATTCTTCTACAACCGATGTCTTTTCTGAACAGAAATCTTGACGGATGTTGCGTGTAAACAGGCTCTGGAGATGGGTTTCAAAAGGGAGAAGGTTAAAGCTGCTGCTGAGGAAACCGTTTACGCTGCAGGTGAGTGCCCCTTTATTTTGAATACAAATGTAAGTTTAAAGTTGAAATGGTGTTCTAGTGTTCACACGAAATGAAATGTTTTTCAGGGAAGTCATCACTGACACTAGAAGTGCTGCTTGAGACGATCCTTGTGACAGATGGAGAAGAATCAGAACAAACAGAAGCTGCTCAACCCATGGCGAGTGAAGCGCCAACAGGAGCTGAGGCAAACATTGGCAGTAGATCAGATGACATAATCCAAGGGGCACCAAGAGGCACAGACACACCACTTACGTTGAACAGTGCAGTGGGCAAACGAAGGTCATCGGATCCCCAAGCTGAAACAAGACAGATATTGCACAGGGCTACAGAGGACAAAGACAGTTCGTCAGATCATACAAGTATAGAAACAGCAGGCTTAACAACTTCCTCACTGGCGACTCACAAGGCGGAGGAGGGTGAAGACTCACGAACATTAAACCGACCAAGACAATATATTCTTACCGGACAAAGGACAAGCGACAGGACAAATATTTTTTATAACACTGACAATGACTCTCCAACACCACTACCAGGAGCTGCCTCTTCTGTTGATACAATGTCCTCATTAGCTGGCAGCGAAGGTGGGAGAAATGGTGGAGGCAGTGCCACTGTGAATAGCTTTTTAAGTATGCCTACTGAAAGGCAACGACCCGAGAATATTGATAAGATAAAGAACAAATTTCATCATAAAGGTAATAATATGGTATAATAAAACATTCCGTGCAAACATTTGTTCCATGCATTCAACTTTAAATTGAATGAATAATGTAATAATGCAGTAATTAGATATGTACGTGTTAATGCAGATGTAGAATCGATACATGGTACAAGGTTGATACAAAATAAAATCGTGACATGAAAAGACATCGCCAAAGTAAGGGAACACAAAAGTTTTAAAGGTAAAATGTTCTCTAAAAAGTTCTCCTTTTTACCCAAAATGTATATTTTGGTACATACATTTGCACCCGGGAAAAGGGGTCATGGGCTCACCATCACTTGCCTTCCACCACACGATCAGTTGCAAGTATTCAAGTAACGCCCGTAATAATGCGAGAATAAGTCATAAGGTGTTTTAATATGTCATCTGTTGAGTTTGATATAATATATTTATATATGTTTGAACAGGCAAGAGCAAGGAAGAGTTAAAGGCTACAGAGGAAGAGACACGGCAGCTGAGAGAGTCAAGTACATGTAAGATATGTCTGGAGGACCCTTCCAACATCGTCTTCCTCCCCTGTGGACATCTCGTGGCCTGTGCCGTGTGCACACCTGCTCTTGAACGTTGCCCAGTCTGCAGGAAGCACATCCGGGGAACTGTCCGTGTCCATCTGGCAGAGATGACTCGAGAGAAACATATTAACTACTAATAAATAACGTCTATAGTCTCTGAAGGTGAAATGTACCAAAACGCAAAATATTTTAATCATGCTTGACAGATCATTAGACTTTGTGACTTTGTAGCATTAAACTTTGGTATATATGGGATTCATCCCCCCAATTCGTGGGTTCCAGCTGCTCCTTACGCTGACACGTCATGATATATTTAAAATAATTATCAAAGTTTGTATTTTGTCATAGACTGCACTGCAATATTCCAGTTATATGACGGCGGCCTGTAAGTAATCGTGTTTCGAGCAGAGAAACCAGATCAATCAAGCTTGGCAACCCGACTGCCCGATATTTGGTTACCTTGTGTGTCAAGCATAGGTTTGCTGGATATGTACTAGTACTCTAACCCAAAATTTTAAGCCAGCTCCCACACTAACTTAGGTAGCTTATTGGATTACATATGTTGACTTCTTGACTGATTTCTAAATCATTTGGGACTGCTTCGATCACCTAAATCAGATCAAAGAGTATATGCTTGACATAAAAATGGACTATCATTAGTTAATACATGACAATTAATTGTAATTCTCATTATTGCTGAGATTTTGTATTATTATGTAAATAGTTATGTTGCATTTGTCTTTAGGATTATGAAAATTGGTTTGTCACTTTTATCTAATTGGTAGAAGTTATATTTTTATTGCAGAACAAAGACTATTCTGTGGTATCACTTTTTTCTGCTTACAGGCATATATATCGTAGAACCGATTATCCATATTTTGCTTGAAATGTGAATGTACGAGTAAAGGCAATTTTAATGTACTGTATACCTGTCTAAAACATGTAATCACTTACAACATAGAGGGAATAAACGCGTTTTGAATCCTTCATGCCAGACAACTATCGATTGGTATAGAGGGATGTGACGGAGTAGTGCTATTGGGTACCGCCACAAAATACATTAGTTTATATAAGTGAGTGAGTGAGTATGGTTTTACGCCGCTTTTAGCAATATTCCAGCAAAATCACGGCGGGGGTCACCAGAAAAGGGCTTCACACAATGTACCCATGTCGGGAATCGAACCCGGGTCTTCGGCGTGACGAGCGAACGCTTTAACCACTTGGCTACCCGACCGCCCTTAGTTTTTTATTAAAGGACAGGACCTTCCCCAATGCAGTGCATACATTACAACACTCACCATCAGGAACATTTTATTCGAGTGTGCAGACATTTTGACATCGGCAACGTTAATATACTCCTTAAAGTATGTCGCATCTATTTAATACTGTATCTAATAACTTAATATCAGCTCGTTTGAAGAAAATAACCAATACAATACAGTGTATAGCTTTCATTTTAATATTGGTATGAGTGGGCGAGTGAGTGAGTTTTTTCAGAGATTACTCAACTTTCCTGATACAGTGCCTAAGTTCCGGTTTTAGAAGTTAAAAGGACTGGACTATAAATATGGTGTATTTCAGAGCAGTTACAGCACCTAGCTACCTGCCTCCCTGCCACATTTCTAAACTAAATGTTTGAATGTTATTGTGTTGTTTGTCTATCCTCAATTTGGCAATATGACATTCTTTGTTTTGTGAACGATATAGTATATATAGAATATCTACAGCTGGACTTTCGGCTGCTTCGGATTATGATTACCTTTTGTTTTGCAGTATCATGAGTATAAACACTACGGTCATAACGAACTGGCGGATATAAGGAACTGGTTTTTAGGTCCCTGCCATTTGCGGTATATATGCTGTATATATGCTTATAACGAATTACGGTTATAACGAACTATAATTTTTTGTCCCTTTGAGTTTACTAGTAGTTTACTCTACGTGTATGTAGGCACAGTATTTCTGAAACACTTTATCTTAATTAGCAATTACAGCAAAGTATAATCATTGTTACAAACTGAAAGATATTCAACTTGTTTAAATGATAAAAATTTAATCAGAGCTAATTGTAAACTTAAAATTTCATTGCACAATTTTAATGTAAATATATGTCGCAGGTCCAAACACGGTGATATTGTGAACTGTTCATCCGGAGAAGTAGAGGATGAATACCATGTCTTATTTACATGTGAAACGTATTACCATTTAATGTACAAATTTCTGCCCATTTTGCAAGGTATTTTGAAAGACCGTCAGTTAATGATAAATCTGCTAAAGTCTGAAAATCCTGATATGATCCATGGTGTTTCTGTATTCTTAAAACATTTCTTTATAAAGAAGAATGTGTAACTTGATTTAAAATCTAATCATGTACATCACATGACAAATGTTAATATCCAATCTGCATTTTACTATGGGCCTTGATGCCTTTGTTACTGAATAAACTGTCTGTCTGTCTGTCTGTATGTAGGCACATATTACAAGTTGTGTTAACATGTAAAAGGTGTATGTTATCTTGTCTACCTTGTGTACATATATTTAAACGTACTTGTTTGATATATTTTAATTGCTCCATCGTTATCAACAGTTTCAATCGAATAAACACATCAGGAAAGTGTAAAGTATTATCGAGTGATGATTGACACACAGTGTGTTAGATCTATATATATCTCAATATTCACTACTACTTGTCACTCACGCTATTCATGTTACTGCAGATACGTACATGCGTTGTGTTAATATGTATAACGTGTATGTCATCTTGTCTACCTTGTGTACATATATTTAAACGTACTTGTTTGATATATTTTTACTGCTCCAGCGTTATCAACATTGTGGCAATACAATGTAATACATAGTATTCAGACGCTTCTTTCAGTGCCCTTTAGATGCGTGATGAACAAAGACAAATTGTTTTCTTTATTACAATAGCGGCGACGTTTCGGTGCAGATTCTGGTGATGCACAGCAGGATGATTTTGGTAGTGTGGGTTCGAATCCCGGACGGGACTCAACCCACAAAAGTACGAGAACCTGTACTTTACTAGGAAAGTGTTATCCCAAATATAACATTTGTTACCGTTGACCACTTTCTATTGTGTATTAAATGACATTGTGTATTCAGGATGACTTGGGTTGTATTGTCATGTGTAAGTAGTTTCAGTGTAAATTTGTTTGTAGTAGCAGCAAAAGATAATACTAATAACAAAGTCAGTCGACACATCGAGTTCAGCTTTCCAGAAGGGTTTTAGAGTTATCCGCTTCGGTTGTGTACATGCGCATGGCAGGCTTAATCGTCAGAGACGTTTCAGGATGGGGCATTTCTAAGAGGCTGGATGTACCGATATCTCAGCTACAAGAAGACGATTCAAGGCCTTTGGGCCTCGTTTGTTTCTAATCCACTTTCAAATTTCGGTTTCGATACCTGATTGTAAACATCAAATTCCGGCCAGCTGCCAACATTGTTTTGGATTCAAAGCACGGAGACTTTCATGACGAATCAACAGTGACAATATTCTGAACATTCGAACGAGCACTAACGTTAAATCCAGAGCTTGTAACTTATTCCTGCTGCCACCTACTTGAACCATTGTATTTGTAAACTTAATAATGTGTGATTAAATATAATTTTATGAATATTCATTGATTTTGTGTGGTCATTTACTGATTTCACAATTTAATTCTGTGCGATTTTGGGTAACCCGATACGTAAACGCATCAAATGGGCGTACCAGTGACCTACGATCGTGGGTTCTAGTCTCGGTTCGCCCTGATTATGTTTCTTGGCGGTTCCGCTCTGAATGGGTGTGATGGGTTTAACGCCGCTTTAACAGTATTCCAGCTTAATTTGTTATGCAGTTCTAAGACATTTAACACGTTGGTCGTGGCATGACTCACAGTTGAACAAAAGCTAGCGAGCGAGCGAGCGCCAGCCCGCCCGCCCGCCCTCACTCACTCACTCACTCACCCACACTTGTCTATCTCGCGTCGATTGGCTGATCCTTTTCTACACAGTCATTCGTCACTACTCTCCTATGTCCGACAAAATGGGCTCGTGTGCAATGTTCTGGTCGAGAGTCCGCGGCATTGTGGGTGTGTTATTTATGTGTAAAACGGCATGTATTTGAGTTATTCGTATTCAGGTAAGATTCACATCAGGAAAGTGTAAAGTATTATCGAGTGAAGATTGACACAAAGTGTGTTGGATCTATATATATCTCAATATTCACTACTGCTTGTCACTCACGCTATTCATGTTACTGCAGATACGTACACACGTTGCACCGCTGAGCTAAGTAATTTGTCATGTACCTAATTCGAATGTTCAACGCCCTTGGTTGGAGCATGTCATCGAGCCCAATTGTGTGGATCGATGCTCATGATGTCAATCACTTGATGGTCCTCCGTCATATAGCTGGAATATTGCTGAGTGCGGCGTTAACCAAACCAACCAACCAACTGATTATCATGACTGACCGATTGACTTGGATTGCACGGCAACTCTTGTGTCATTACACAATTTCAATGTAAAAGGGAAGCTGAAATGGGTATCTGCAAAACCTGCCAGTGAGGAGAGATTGAGGATGAAATTCATGTTTCATTGGTATGTGATAAGTATGAACATCTTCGAGAAAAGTATAAGCATAGACAAGGTAGACACAATTTTATTGATAACAACTTCTTTAATACTGTAAAAAGCGACGTTTCGGTATAGATCCTTTCACCATTGTCAAGCAAGACATTAGGATCTATACCGAAGTTGTTATCCATAAAATTTTGTCTACCTTGTCATCCGTCAACTTCGAAGTAATGCCTATGAAACAATAGGATTTGCATAGAAACATACATTCTCTGTCAGATAGATATTGTATATCATGTATATCACGTGGCTAACAAATGAAACTGAAACGTCAACTGTACAGTTGGCCTCAAAGGTCCAGGCAATCTAGGCCATTTTCTCTCTAAACTTGGAACAAATTGCAACAGAATTTATTTTACCATAATGCATTTCTACAAGGTCCCGAAAACAACATACTAAAGGTCCCAAGCAATTCCAGTTTGGGAAATATGTCTAATTTGCATAATCCAATATGGCCACCAATTATCAATATATCTTGCATATGTCAGATGAGGGTCAATGTTTTGATGAAAAAAAGTATGTGTTGTCTTGCGAAATATCCATGTTATGCTTCTAAAAAGATATTCACAACTCCTGAACGTTTTCGATCATTGACAAATCTGCAAAAATTCAAGATGGCCGCCAATTTCAAGATGGCCGCCAAGTTTCCTAAATGTGTGTTTACACTTTTGAATCGTTTATCTCTAAAACAGTGTGCTAGGACTTATATGCATATAACTTTGCACACTAACTCACTGAAGTATAGTTAACACTTTTAGATAAGAAATCCCGTCACCAGAGCCCCCTGGTGGCCCAACATTACCGAATGAAATGACTGTCTGTCTATAAGAATATGACCGAAACATTCTGAGGGTACATTATATGGAACATATTTTTATTTTTGTTAAATTAATAAAAAAATACCTGGTTCAGTGTTATGTGTAACTTTTGGGTAAAGACAGTACCAATGATTGTATTGATTTACTGGCATTAAGCTATTTGATGTTGATAGCCAGCTGTTGAGCAGACCCGGTAAGGTAAAGCGAGTACCCCATGGTCACACGGTGGCGAATTCCATTATCCATTTGAAAGTTATACTTGTCCAAGGTGTCGCAATACGATACAAATTTATGAATGTCAAATACTAACATAATAACCCCTGACGCACATACGTTTACACTCAGCAGATTTACCATCATTAAGATGGACAATGAGAAGACAGAAAATTCAGTGTTAAACACTTAATACTTAATATCATATCAGTTCATATTTAACAATAAATTGATTAATTGCAGGTCTACATTTGGGCAAATTCTATCGAAACACATACAAAATAACTAGTTTCATTGGTTATCGATATATCGTGATACCTTTGAGTCAAAATTTTGATACTTAAATGCACATTAATGGTGATTGCTAAAAGCAGCTTAAAACCAACTCACTCACTTAAACAATACATACAAATGAAGGCGTTATTAAAGGCAAATATAAATCCCGTTGTTTAAAACATATTTTATTGTCGGAAGACGAAGATTCATTGATGAAGCGCCATGTAAATGAAGAGGAGTGCTACCATTACAAAACATCCGAGCACGGATCCACGCCTGCTGCGGCCCACGTGGTTTCAGCCGAAATAACTTGAGTGCATTGATCCGCACTGTTCTATTAATAGTTGGGGGATTTCCATTTTCTTCTATTAACGGCTAGGGGATTTCCCAGGATAAGCGCCAAGATTACGAATGTCGTTTTGAAAAACGGACGTATCTTCTCTTCTCGTTATATTTGTTGCCACACCAGGTGGAATTACAGTCATTGAAACAGGTGAGTTTCACGTAGTAAAACACATCCATATCATTACCATCTCTGTATGTACGCACACACCGTGGAAAGTTACTTTCCATGTCATTACATATCAGTTCGTTGCACGGAAGTGTCCGCCATTCTTGTTGAAGGAAATACAGCAAAGGTTGTCTTTTACAGCATTAGACATCGCTGTTCAGAGTTGGCGTAATACATGTAAACTTCAGTTACTATATGAACTTATTCTACATGAGAATTTATGGGTATCAATATCAACACACCCATCGTAGACTTTGAAACAAATAATAGTTGTTTAACATCATTACATATGCGTATATATTTGTACATATGAACATACTAAATATATTTTGATTTTCATTGGTTTCTGGCGTAGAATAGCGTCACAAGGGCACGCCAGAAACCTATGATTGTGGGTTCGAATCCCGCTTCGACCCGATTATGTTTCTAGGTTTGTCAGCACCATACCCGTGCTCGTGGGTTTCACCGAAGTGGTAAACGTCTGTGACCTGCATCACTTCGGGCTTTCCTCCCACATTAAGCTGACACGCCGTGATATAACTGTTATACTGTTAAAAGCGACGTTAAACCCAACTCACTCACTCGCACACTCTGAACAGACGCATCTACCCAACACAATTTCTGTAGACCATGAATTCATTGAAAAGTCATATTGAAACCTTTTTGCTTTTTTCTAGTTGCGGCATGTATTCAAATAATATTTGAGAGAAAAATCTGAATATCTGTTAAAAAAGTATGTTCCTGGATATTCGGCGGTGTCAATAATACTGTCTGTTTCACAAAATATCATATTTATATCTGATATGTCCTTAACGTTTGATGGAGAGTTATTCTAATCACAGGTTCTGTTGAAATATTTATAGTTATCGGTGCTATAGTCTTCTGATGTAACATATATTTTCCTTTCCAGGTCAATACAATGCCGCCTGGAGTCACAGACTTTGATACTGAAGAGAACGATACACCATATGCAGATAGCACAATAACAAACGGAATTACATCCATATTCCGATTTGGTGGTTTCAGAGGTAAGTCAATTCGTGGCGGAAAAAAGACAAATATGCACAAGAAACTTTTTAATAAAATTGTTATTACTGAAGAGTTCTTTGAGGATTGGAGTATATTTGTGCAAACGCTAGCGCTGTTGCTTGAAGAAATATCGGAAGCTATATCAGAATCTGAAGGAAAACATGAAGATGGCAAAGAGGATGAATGCAAAGATGACAATGAAACAGAAGAATTGAAAGAAGAAACGGAAGTTCTACTTTCTCAACTCTCTTTACAAAACTATTTACACGAATGTAAAATGTGGAAAGGGATAAGGAAAAATAATATTTTAAAATTTCGAATGAATTTATATGTGACAGAGTCATCAACTTACAGCCAACAGGCTGAACATGTCTGTATCAGTACTGACAAACAAGGACGTAAATTCTCATTGAGTAATTATTTTGTTGGCGAAATTCAGACATTATTGCATGACAGAGTTTTTGATGCGACACACAAACAGAATGAAGAAAATGTCAGTTTGCCGGAGGGGGCGAAAACACAACAATCGGATGTACCTTTTGGCGAGCTGTCACATAGTTTGACGCCACAAGTGCTGACCACGATGATGGAAAACCTCAGCGCTCTCCATGACCCTGAAGCAGATACAACTGAACGGAAGCCCTTAGAAAGTGAAAAGCCAGGTCTGGATGTTTTGAAATGTTTTGATTTGGGAAGATTTAGAGTCGCAAATCAACAACAAGTTTTATACCCGCTCTTCAACAATATTAATAGATTCCGGGAAGTTATAACCAGGAATCACAATGTTGAGGATCAGATGGTGTATGAAGTGTTGAGACTGATATCATTCCAGGGCATACATATTGAGACTTCTCAACTGCAACTGGCTGCATCAGGGTTTTATGCTACAGGAGATGGTGATGAGACAAGGTGTTTCAGCTGCAGAGTAACACACAGACACTGGAGACGCACGGATAACCCCTTTATAGTTCATATCCGAATTTCTCCGACATGCACGCATGCAACAGCCACTGATGAAAGAAATGTCTCAATTCAGAACACCAACATGACAGAAGAATACACAGAAGATGACGTGTCAATCAGAGAGGCTGGCCATACCTTAGAAGTTGTTGGAAATGAGGTTTGTCAAGACTTAGTAGCAAGTGATACTGAAGATGTTCAAAGGGCGCTGGATTCCTCAGCAGCAAGTCAACAAATGTTATTTTCAAAAGGAAAACCGGAAGCACATTTTGGTAAGTGATATGGAAATATCTCATTGAAAAAGAAAACTATACAAACCCTCACAATGAATGTGGATTATGAAATATTTCTCATGTATAAGAAAAAGGATCATGGTTAATCTGTGAGCTAAATAAATCGAAATTTCCTAACTCTTCGACAACAAGAAGTTTGCATATATGTTTGTGTTGTTTCCCTATTCTGATATGACCGCGTAAGAAAAATCGTCAAAGAGTCAATAATTGCTTCCTCACAAACCTACTCGTTTGCGCAATATCTCAGCTTATAACACAGGCTATAAAACATTTTTTTCTCTCGAGTAACTGTTTAAATTACTTTCCAGATATGATAACACTTCCACTTAAAAGTACTTCACCGGGAGAAGCAGAAGACCACTACAACAAGGACGATTTTATTAAATCATTATTATTTACCTCATATAATAGTCTGTTAATTCTGAACAGTCAACAGAAAAAGACAAGACAGATGAAGCAAAAAATGAATTTTAATCTACAAAAGTTCAAACAAATGGAAAAGTTTGACATGCCAGAATTAAGTGAACAAGATGAGTTCCGTAAGTAGTTATGCTAAAGATTTGAATTACCCCTCACTTTTATCAATACACCTTAATATCTTATGTTCATTCAATAAATAATCTTATTTCTCTCTTATTAATATATTATTAAGCGCCATTGTTTTATAATGGCCCATAAAAATAGCAGTGGGCATTGCAGTACACTCACAGATGTATACATGTGCTTCTCTCAGAGTAAACAGGGGGCACGGGTGGACCTGTCGTCTAAGGCGCCGCGATTCGCTGTGCAGAGTTGCGTCCCTTGGCCACACCTGAAACCTATGATTGTGGGTTCGAATCCCGGTCCGCCCCGATTATGTTTCTAGGTTTGTCAGCACCATATCCGTGCTCGTGGGTTTCACCGAAGTGGTAAAAGTCTGAGACGAGCATCACTCCCACATACAGCTGACACGCCGCGATATAACTGGAATATTGTTAAAAGCGATGTTAAACCCAACTCACTCACACTCACTCAGAATAAACATTTAACGCTGGACTGTCATGCCTATATTTTGTAAACCATTACAGAGCAAAAGCAAAGCAGAGAAAAACTGGAAGCCTCAACTGACGTGGGTGTGGGAGACATATGTCAACATATGGAGTCTCCACAGAATCCTGTCAACCATCAATCAAGTGGTTGCCCAGATCTAGAGGAATACAATGTGTGCAAATCGATCAATGAACTTTCCGTATGTGGACAAGGATTCCAGAAGTTGTTTTTGTTGATCTTGAGGATGTGGCTTTTACATGGAAATTATCAATTTGGGGACTATGTGTGTAAACAACTACTCCAACTTTGTGCTCTCTGCGAACACAAATTACAGGAGTTGTTTCTGTTCGTCTTGAGGATGTGGCTTTTACATGGAAATTGTCATCTTGAGGACTATGTGTGTAAACAACTAGTCCAACTTTGTGCTCTCTTCGAACACAAATTACAGGAGTTGTTTCTGTTCGTCTTGAGGATGTGGCTTTTACATGGAAATTGTCATCTTGAGGACTATGTGTGTAAACAACTACTCCAACTTTGTGCTCTCTTCGAACACAAATTACAGGAGTTGTTTCTGTTCGTCTTGAGGATGTGGCTTTTACATGGAAATTGTCATCTTGAGGACTATGTGTGTAAACAACTACTCCAACTTTGTGCTCTCTTCGAACACAAATTACAGGAGTTGTTTCATCTTGAGGATGTGGCAATTGCATAGAAATTGTTATCTTGAGGAATATGCGTGTTAAACACATTTCCTACTTTGTTCTCTCTGCAGACACAAATTACATGAGTTGTTTATGTTCACCTTACATGTGGACAAGGATTAGAGAAGTTGGTTCTGTTTGTACAGAAATTGTCATCTCGAGGAAGCTGTGTGTTGAAGACTTTGTTCTCTCTGTGGACACTCACTTTATAATATAACTCTGTCAGTATAGGTCTCATCATTAGAAATGATAACTAAAAAGATATAGCAGATTACACTCACGACTAGTAGCTCCAATTTCTAACACTATTTCAAAACTACTTCTTGGCTTAGTGAAATCTATTGATGTAGGCAAACAGTAACTGGTATCTAGTATGTGACACATATGCATTATAATAGAATAACTTTTCAAATAATTGTTTTGAATAAATTGATAAAACCCTTACAGTCCTTTTTCCTGTTTTCAATGTGAAAGTAACCTTGCTGATCAATATGTGATATCGTCATGATCACATTACTTGTGTTAAGACCTAATAGTTTTCAATAAAGTACGATTTATTATCAACATTTGTATTCGACAATGTCATAGTTATTGGAGAACAATACCCTTCGAACCATTATATGTCTCGGTCATCCAATAAAGCGTATGTTTTCTTTGTGAGTCAGTGGATAGAGCATTTACCCGGAGAGCGCAGGGTCGATGGTTCGATCCCCTGACGGGGTCATACCAAAGAACGTATTTAACATATATGTACTGGTATGTGTCTCATTGGGTTATCCATTGGGCTATCACTATAACAATGGCATAATTCCGGACTTGTACATGTACACACATACACACAAACACACACACACACACACACACACACACACACACGACGATCGATATGTTCGAAAGCAGTTCTGTCAGCAAATCATAACTGGTGTTACTCCACAGGTTGGGCAGCGAACAGCTTTCAGTGATCCATTCATGTAATTGTCACCGCTATTATGACTTTTACTCCCAATGGAACTTGTTTCGTCGGATAATCGAGACTGGTTATTGTCTTGCGATGATTTGGACATCTTCACCCCTGTTTGCCGGTTAGCCAACAGATATAACGATTAGCAACAGCCATACACGCCGAGCATGGCAGAACGTTTACTGCCTGTTTGCGTCACCAACGACAGCCAATCTGAATAGAGTATGCCGCATACCTTCACACGCTACTACTCTGTAAGCGTGAGTGATATGTATTAAACACTGGCATGATTCTTAATGTTAACTTACACGCGGAAATGATTTGACAAAAGTGATCACTTACACAATTAGAAGACTTTTAAACAGACGTCATTCTGAAAACGCGTGGCGAACACCTTGATAACACCAAGCAAAATGAGATCGGCTTCAAATCTATTATGTATTTGTCGACAGCATATCAATAGTACGTCTGTGTACATTAGCAAGGGAGCCGACTACTTGTAAAACGACTCGACTGGAAATCTAGAATTAGAGGGGGGCACGGGTGGCCCAGTCGTCTAAGGCGCCGCGATTCGCTGTGCAGAGTTGCGTCCCTTGGGCACGCCAGAAACCTATGATTGTGGGTTCGAATCCCGGTTTGCTCCAATTATGTTTCTAGGTTTGTCAGCACCATACCCGTGCTCGTGGGTTTCACCGAAGTGGTAAACGTCTGAGACCTGCATCACTTCGGGCTTTCCTCCCACATTAAGCTGACACGCCGTGATATAACTGGAATAATGTTAAAAGCGGCGTTAAACCCAACTCACTCACTCACTCTAGGATTAGAACCCAGGAAACGATCCCTAGATATTCCAACTTCTGGTTGCTTAGATAAATGAGAGGACAAGGGAATTGTGACTATCTCTTGTCAGATACGTGTGTTACTGTATGTCAGGAAAAGGAAAAAAACGACTATAATGTGACATTATGCGATGTATTTGTAGGTTCTCAACGCGTGCTTTGAATATTCTACGTTGTTTAGTAGATTTTCGTTCTTACTTAATGTATTCGACCTCTCATACGACGTACGTCAGTGAGAAAAAATATCATCGTTATGTCAACAACGAAAGGTTATTTGTCGTCTGTTCCTTACCTCACATTATTCTAATACAGTTGATGTTAATAGTAGTTATATATGGCGTCCGTAACTGATAATACGAGAGTAAAATACCTTTAGAAAGTTGGAACGTCTGGTAAAACATAACACTGAGAATGTGTAAATCCTAAAATCATATGATGTGATCGTCTGTCATCAGACATTTAGACATCGTTTCAACTGCTCGCTCGTACGCTAATTATAATGTTGACATTTGTAATAGGTGAGGTGAAATGGGGTTTAACGTCGCGTCCAAGATTATTGCACTTATATAGCGATATGCATGCACGTGTGTGTGTTTGTCTGGCTGCTTGTAGTAGTCCGGACTGATGCCGATTTATAGTGCTAGCTCACTGAGATACCATGCCGCAGTTTAACAATGAATACCCCACTCAGACACAGTATACTGACTCCGAGCCGACCAGTCCTTGTGTTAGCCCCTTAATGCCGAGCGCCAGACAGGGTAACAACAAGTACCATCTTTTAACGTCTTTTGGTATGACGCGGCCGGGAATCAAACCCCGGACCTTCCGCTCTCCGGGTGGACGCTCTACCACTAGACCAATGAGGCAGTCGACATTGTAATATAACTGCAGGGTAAAAAGATGATACTGTGAATGGTACACCCCTGCATATTTATTTGATTGGTCATTTTGTCTAATTACAAATGTTTGGATGAAGCTTATGTTCACAGTATATCCTACCTGTTAACATATGTGGCTAAGTTTGTTTGTTTGTTGTTGAACGCCGCTATATTCCAGCTTTGTAAATAATCGAGTCTGGACCAGGCAATCCAGTGATTGACATCATGAGCATCGATCCACGCAATTGGGATACGATGTCATGCATCAACCTAGTCAGCGAGCCTGACCACCCGATCCCGTCTCGTAATACAAGCATAGTCGCCTTTTACGGCAGGCATGGGTTGCTGAAGACCTTTTCTACCCTGGATCTTCACGGGTCATGTGGCTAAGTATGTGTGTGTGTATTAGATTGCAGTTTGCATATTTCCATGGGATATCCATCCTATTCACATTGTAGTTTGGTACTTTTGTACTTCCACTAGTCTTAATTAGATACTACTGTACCGTATTCAGTTACGTATATTTAGGCATAATTCCATCGGTAATTTGCCATCTACCGTAAACAATGTGTCACCATTTTGGGAACTCCTTGTTCAGTGAAATTAATGTCATTTTAGAGAATCATGTTGACACAATTTGTTTATAAGTTTCGTCATGGAACAACAATGCTTAGAACAAAGGGCAATTCACATACTAAATCGCATTTAGAATTTACATGAACAATATATCATAGTAAGCGCAACACGACAGGAGATTTAGACCCTTCGCAAACGTTTACAGAGAACACCATGCGAGAATTCAGCGTGACGAGCGAACGCTTTTAACCACTACATGCAGGCTACTCGATTGCCCCTCTTTCTCAGGAGATAAAAAACATGTGTTAACCTTGCAGCTGAATGTTCCTTTTATTGAAACGTCACATTTCCATATGCTTGTATTGTCAGCCTGCACGGCATTGATGTCGGCTTAATCTTATGTTTGCTGGAGCATAACGACCTGCCAACAGGTTGTACAAGTTGTTTTGAACATATCATTGTGAAAAAAACAGTTTTGTTTTTAGTTGTGTGTAGGGAAAACCAGTCTGATCGAGATGTGGTCCACAAATCTAGTTGTCGATATGACACTATATGACTTGGAACTATTTTTAGAACACTGTCTATTCAGGAGATAAACCTTCTGTGTTTTGAAATGTGATGTAGTCCCACTGTAGAGTAGATACCTCTGTATTTTAATTTCGGTTTTCCAAATTACAGTGGGACTACATCAAATTTCAAAACACAGTAGGTTTATCTCCATGCAAAATGTAACAACTCAGGGTACAACGATCCGCAATCTTAGAACATTCCGAAAGTGGTCACAGGTTGTTATTTATGTAACAATTATTACTAAAGTTCAAGATTAATAACACCATAGTCGTGAGTAGTTCAAAATAAGTGTTCATCAAACAGTTTTTCAATAGAAGATGACAAGTAACCATCCAAACTAAGTCCAAAGACAGATGTTTAAATTTCTACCAACTTGTTGTACACTGTTTGGGCTGATTGCTTGGCATTTTGCGAGCGAGGGGATTTCTTGGAAATCGAACATGCCATCATTTCTTTTGTGGGGGTGACAGGTTGTAGAAAAAGGTTTAAAAATGCTAAACGAATATATTTCTACAACATACTTTTTGAATTAACAGTCTGTTATACATGTTTAACATGTGTAAGTGTTATTAGTTAGTTAGCAATTACCCCCAGTAAACAATGATAACATCAATATAATGCCTCTCAAACCCAAACTTGGATGTGGCAGAACGTGATCTAAATCACGGTTACTCACACCTCGCAGCCTTGTCATTGGCCGACAATCTGGTGTTTACATTCTCCGCTGGTAGTCAAATGAAGGAAGATGTCAACACCGATCTATGATGTGGTTTAACCTTAACCTGTAGATTTACTGGGAATGATCGAGCACGCTGGTACAATATGATTACCGATGGAACTGAGTATGACTCAACAGCCGCCTTTTAGCCTGCAGACGAGCCGCACATTTTGACACGCGGTAGATCTCAGTATCTTCATTGATTCCAAGTCAGAGTGTGAATGGAATGAGACATTCGTGGCCCAGAAATAGTGGGTCGTGTATGATTTTCTTAATGTGTGCGTGTTCTGAAATGAATTTCATCAAGTTTGACTTCAATGATGTCGGGACATTGTTTTCATGGCTTTTCGATTGGACTTTCACAAAAATGGATCACAAAAAGGTTTGTAAACAACATTTTGTCATGAATAAAGTTTTTTCAAACAATACTTTCACTTCGATCGTTTCAATGAGGAAATAGCTTAAATTGTTCTGATTCTGGCCATGGTCACCATAGAACATTTTCCTCACAGTTTCATAAACATTTCATTTGTATGCAAAAGATATGCCTTTGTTAAATCTTTTAATGTCATCATCGAACCAGTCAGGGTTGCGGCCTAGAACGCCCAAAACATACGATATCAAATTACCGTATTTCCTCTAATTAACGCTGTGCCGTCTTTCAATTTCGCGAGAGCCCTTGACTCGGAATGTATTAGAGAAATGGCTGGTATTAGACACCCAGCGTGTATTAGAGGAAATATACATACGTTTTACAGTTCAAATCGATCAGCAAAAAGGAAACCTCTTTTTAACCAATCAGAATCAAGCAGTCATCAATGTCATGGTAGAATTAAATAGCATTCAAATACGTGTATCTTATCAGCATTCTTAATACTGGATATACAAGCAGGCAAGCATAGTTCCTCATACCCATTTTCAACGTTGTGAATAAAGTCTGTGTAAGATTTGCTCGCCTCTATATGTGCCTCATATTTGCTTGCTGCCTTTCATAGATAGGCTACTACTGGTGTTGACGTGGATGGGTTGTCATGGGGTCTCTGTCTACTGGGTATCGACCCTGGCGGGTGTGGGGACACCCCTCTGATAGCGTTGCAGGTGCGGGTTAACGACTCGCATGATGGCTTACTGCGTTTTGGGCAAGTGATTGCCAATGTTTCTGTTTACTGGCTCTTTTTCTGTGGTGAATCGACGGGTGAAAGAATATTCCAAAATTGTACAGCAAAACATTAAGATTGGAGGTACAGTAACGATTTTAATTTGTAGCTACTAAATAATTTAACGTCATGCGTGTATTCCTAAATGTAATTGGTTATGCAATTTCAGGTTTAATTTTTTGCAGTTTACAGATATGGATATACAAATGTGGTTATTATCATTAGAAGATTAAATTCCTTTCACTATTTCGATCCATGATAACTTAACAATACGAAATGGAAACCGTTGGCATATTGCATCATTTATCATGTTATTCAACATTTTATAATTGAATACATGTCTTTTGACCCATCGTACATATTTTTATATCTAGATCGAGATTCATCCATAATCGCAAGGCAATCAGTTCTTGTCTATGCTGACGAAAGACAGTAGAGAGAGGACATATACAGGAACAGTCCAAACATTCAAAAATGGAGAAGATGAAGCAGTTTCACAAATGTAGGAAATGGTGTGGTATGATACTAGTGATGGAGATTGACAGACGCATGTCTACAGGAGCAGTGTTCCTATTGGTGCTGGTAATTTAAAAGGAAGCAAAAATCACCCGATTCCATCTGTGAAGGATAACTTCTGGCACTGTGAGTTTCCCTTCACCCGTCTGACTTAATTTCCATCAATTCCTCTGCGTGGAGACTTCTGTGCATTAGTGCGGAGAAATGGCATACCTCTCCAAGAATTCATGAGGTTTGAGTCAATGCGTGTACAATCCTTTAATGGCGTCAGTGTTGCAGTATCAGCCCTTGTCTTAGCTACAAAAGATGACGACGAGACAAGATGCTTTAGCTGCGGAATCAGGCACAGGAACTGGAGAAGAGGGGACAAGCCTGCTGATTTCCACGCCGAGGATTGTTCCAGACATAATGCTCGGAATATACGTTTTGAAGAAAACGCTTTGCCGACGGAATCTGACATACAGTCTCAAAGTCAGATTGCCTTTCCGCATGACCATGATATTCATCCGCCACCACAATCTGTATCTTGCCAGGAAAACATTGCAGAGAGTCAGCATACTAACACAAATGTCCATCGTTACCACAATTCGAGGGAAAGGCTGCAAACATATCAACACTTAAACTGTCATCATGACATTCAAAACCCTTTGCTTGAAGAACTAGCCAATGCAGGATGCTATTGTTTAGGTAAATTATGACATATACAATTTGAAATCCATTTATACATGCAAATGTGTCTTCAAATTCTCTGGTTATAGGAATTATTATACCAGAAGGCACAAGCATTGTTGTTTGAGGTTTAATGTATTTTATACAGTAACAGTATACACATCTTCGTTTGTCTGTAAAAGGAGAAGTATTGTTGGTTTACCTTTATGTATAATGGAGTGTCCATGAATTAAGCATTCGGAAGTAAGAGTATATGTGTATTATTAGAGTCAAGTTTCTCACCCATAGTATTGTTTTCAGGAACATCTGACAGAGTCCGGTGTTTTGCATGTGGGGTTATCTTGAGTGACTGGGAGCCAGGGGAAAACCCTTGGGAAGAACACGTCCAATGGAGCCCAAGGTGTGAATTTGTAACATCTGTGAGACGACGACAACGATACTACATACACATCACTGCGACAATCGCCTCTCAGGTAAGTCATTGCATGGAAAGTTCGATGCCGTAGAAAACCTCTACGCTTAACGATTTCCAATCTCATTAAAATCAGATCTTAGTTCTCGGTACCGCTCTACAAAGATCTGAGGACATAGAGGTTATCACGCGAGTGTGTTTGGGGATGGTAAATATCCTGCATTAGGAATAAACATTGTATTTAGCGAGCCTTGGCGAGCTAAATACATAGTGTTTATTCCTAATACAGGATATTTACCATCCCCAAACACACAAGCGTGAGAACCTCTTTATCATATAATGTCAGTCTTTAATTCTGTGCTTCAAAATCGCTTTCCCTCTCTCACAAACATTACCGAAACATTGCGAGTTTTCCTGGATTGCGCGCATTAATATTTATGACGTCACAGTTTAAGTGATGTGTCAGTCGGACATTGACAGTAGCCAGTATAATAGTTCCAACTGAAATCTGTTTCTTATACAGTGGCGAAGCAACATATACGCAAAACAACAATTGTTTTCAATTGCCTTTCGCGGCCATCCATCGGTCTGTCCGCTAGCGTAACTGCCCTTTGTCAAAGGGAAGCTACTCTAACCCTAGTCTGTGAGACGTCACGGCCACGGTCAGACGTTGTTGACAGTCGGTCTGTCCTGTCATAACGTTAAGAAGTGTAATCAGATGTGCACACAGCGACAAAACGAAACAAGGTAACAATTCAAACATATTTCGACCAAATCCAACTTTTTTAATTTGTGGAGAAGTTTTCAAGCCGCAGAGGTCTACAAGCACAGATATGGCTACTGATCCCGTTTGGCTAGGCCTCGTGCCCTCGCAAAATTGTTTCGAAATTTATATCTCCAAAGTTGCCAAAAATTATAAAATGCCTTAGCTACGTCACAGTTAGACACTGATTTTCAGTATATTAGTCTGTTCTTTTGATAATGATAGCAATTATCCCTGTAGTTTATCCAGATTCCTGATGGTTAATTCTGACTCGATCGCCGAATGACGAGGGCGACGCCATGTTGTTTATAAACACTGAAAGTAGTCCCTACTTGACCTTTGAAATTTGCATCTCTATCCGCATATGACCCCAACGGATATCGTTTTTATCCGTTGGCTTTATCCTGCCGAGAAACCTACCCATTATATGATAAATCCCATTACGGGTCACGTCAGAACGACCTTTCGCAAATTTTGACTGACCAATGAAATGACTGACAAGAAATCGACATTAGCCAATCAGAAGGCAGCTTTCTCGAGCTTTACGCCACTAGTTTCAAACTGGCGGCTACGCTTCGAAACATATTTTATCTACATTGTAAGGATTCAGTCGTTAAACCCGTAACTGTCGTTCGGAATACCCCGTGTTAAATATTTCGTGGCTGCATGATTAGAAAACACATTCCGACTGTCACTTTCATGATTTGGTAAGCGACGCTCTGATTGGTCGGATGAAAGGTCGTTCTGACGTGACCCTTAATGGGATGTCCTCAGATCTTTGTTTAGCGATAGCGAGAACTAAGATCTGATTTTAATGAGATTGAACGATTTCACATGAAATGCATCAGGGGTATATGACTTATGGAACATCATATATCATCAAAAATAACACCAGGTGTTCACGAAACAGGGGAGGATCTGAGTGAGGCCTATATCCAGGAAATGTTTGTTTGTTTGTTGTTTAACGCCGCACTCAGCAATATTCCAGTTGAATTACGGCTGTCTGTAATCAAGACAATCCATTGATTGACATCATGAGAGTCGATCCACGCAATTGGGATCCGATGACATGCATCAACCAAGTCAGCGATCCTGACCACCCGATCCCGTTTATTAGTCGCCTCTTACGACAAGCATAGTCGCCTTTTACGACAAGCATGGGTTGCTGAAGACCTATTCTACCCCGGATCTTATGTAAAGTAGTTTTGGGAAGACCACACTTCCAGAATGTGACAATTTCTAAATGGAGCGTGGGGCGTAATAGAAAGTTTCATGATTTCATGGCCAAAGTTGACTGACGTTTAACAACGTTGCCAGAAACATGTGTATTATATACAATACAATACTTACAGGATTGTTTGAAACGCGACGACAATGTAGCATAACAATAATGCATTGATAAGAACACTTCTTTACATTCTCACAGACAATCCATGAGCGTCAAAATGGTATTCTCACAGACAGACGGGGCGTTGGTGAGTATTGCTTGCAATCTTTTGGAATACATTTAACTTTTAATGATTAACAACTGTCTATTCAGTCCAGCATTTCTGGTTAGAAACAAAATGACACGATGTCTTGTGTTATTAATACCGATGCAGGAACATAACATTTACTAATTCTCATGCTACCTGGCATGTCTGGTTTACAAATGTATGCTTGTTTTGGAGTCCTATTATGACAGCTGTTCAAAATGAGAGAGGGTTCGAGGAGTGGATTTTGTTTTTACCCTAAAGCTCACAAGTAACAACTTAAGGGGAACAGAACTATCTTGACAAGCCGTTATATTCTGTTAGAACATTTGATTTTCAACTTTGTACACCGCTTTGCCACTTGTACACAAAATTCTTCATTCTTTGATCCACATCACAGTCATATATCTATCATCAATGATGCAGGGCAATTTGTAAAAAAAATGAAAGCAAATGCCAACTGAAGTTTGCTGAGAATCAGTATGTGAAATTCTGGACTTCCTTATTGATAACATCTATGTAAAATATTTGGGTAAGACATTGGGCAAGAGGTTGGCATCCCCATTGGCATGATCTGTTCTGCTCGTCTTGCTGATCAGTCTGGTTATGCATATGAATCGGAATTTCTGCTCGGACTGGCAAAGTCAATACAAGGTAATTTGGTCAAGAAATTTAAGTTGAGCTTTAGGTATATTGATGATCTGATATCGTTCAATAACCATCAAATAGCCCATTCCTTTCAACGGATTTACTCACCTGAACTAAAAATAAAAGATACCAGGAGATCTGTATCATACTTAGATCTATGCAAACAAATTAAGAGTGTCAAAACACTCTCCAAAAGATTGTGTGAAGAGGGATGAATTCAACTTTCCAATTGTCTTTTCCCTTCATGTCGAGCAATATTCCAGCAGCTCCAGCCTATATATATCTACATGTCAGTTTTTTTAGGTACAATCGAACATGCTCTTTCTACGAAGAGCGCCAAACGACTCATTCATGCTCTTCCACCAGTAAAGCTTTCAAAACAATTTATGGTAGACATGAGACGGACATTTCTAAAGTTTCTCATAAGTGCCAAAAATGATATCCGATGCAATTCCCTTTTTTTAATTGAATAATTGATTTACTTTTGCATGTGCCGGTTGCGCGTGTCACCGGTGGGGCAGAATACGATCAACCATTCGCGAATCCTTGTTATCATCACTCATGATACAGCTGGAATCGTACAATATACTATTTAGCAGAGATGGCTTGTGGCTGTGGAAAGGGTTATGAAGCTTTTACCTGCTATTTGGTTGGAAGACCACATATATCTCAAAGTTGTTATCAGTGTTTAGTTATGTAAAAAGAACAGTGTGTGCCATATCGTTAATATGCAAGTAAAGAAAAACTTTGACGTCAAGGTGTTTTCGAAAGGTGACAACAGACTCAAGTAGCTGATGACTACTCGTTTTTATATTCTTCAGAGCTTCTCGATGTGTTCTACAGATGTCTTGAAATGGGCTTTAGTCAACAAGAAATATCAAGCGCGGCTTTAAACGTTCTTGAACAAGGAGGTAATGTGATCATATAAAGTCTATCAATCTTTTCATGAAAATAACTTCTTCTAAATCACGACTGCCAAGAGGTGCACGAAAGTCACATAATTAGTTGTGCAGAGCTGGGTCCCTTAAGCGTGCCAAAACCTTATGATTGGTTTGAATCCAAGATTCGACTCATTTCTCAGCATCCTGTATCGGTATATGCAGGTTTCACAAATGTGGTAAACGTTTGAGACCCGCATCACTTCCTTACCACATTCAGTTTACCTGCCGTGATATAAATGAAATACTGTTCAAAGCGGTGTGAAGCCCATGTCACTAACGCACCCAATACTTCCAAATATGTAGGGGGCACGGGTGGCCCAGTCGTCTAAGGCGCCGCGATTCGCTGTGCAGAGATGCGTCCCTTGGGCACGCCAGAAACCTATGATTGTGGGTGCGAATCCCGGTTCGCCCCGATTATCTTTCTAGGTCTGTCAGCACCATACCCGTGCTCGTGGGTTTCACCGAAGTGGTAAACGTCTGAGACCTGCATCACTTCGGGCTTTCCCCCCACATTAAGTTGACACGCCGTGATATAACTGGAATAATGTTAAAGGCGGCATTAAATCCAACTCACTCACTCACACCAAATATGTAAATTTTCACCAAGAGAAAGGCCTTTAGCAGCGCGATGTTTTTAAACTGGTAAATATCCACACAATGTCATCATGTAGATCACTGATATTTGACAGGATACTGTGGAAGAGGCCCGTGCACGATGTCTCCTCTGCTTCTACTTCCTGCTCTGTTGGAAGAGAGAGGCCCAGCTTCATTTTTCGCAGACAAAGGATTATGTCAAGTTTGCTCCAATGAAACTGTCAGTACCATCTTTCTTCCCTGTTGTCACGCCGTATCATGCGACCCGTGTGCCCGCAACATAAGAGCGTGTCCCCTCACAGCATGTGGCTCGAGAGTTCAACACTATATATGCCCTTAAAACCGTTTAAAACATGAATTATGATACGAACAGTGATTGATAACTTTTGAGCCTCAGGTAGAAAAAGCTCAAAGCGCTGACACCATTATTAACCCGGTCAATGGATCAATGTGCACCCGATATTCGTTCTCAGCTTACTGTGGAGCAAACCGCTCAGGCTGCCTTGGAGGAACTGGATTGTTAACAGTCAAGTTGCCGATCACGGTCACCCAACAAACTACACTCAGCGACTAATGTTGGATAACTTTACCTGATTTATGACACGCACAGGACCAATGTCACCACACCGGTGTTTCCTGTCCTTTTCTAGTATTTTACTCATATCTTCATGGATGTCTTTCGGTGTTCAGCCCTCTTTCTGCAGAATTTGATATTCGTTCTCAGCTTACTGTGGAGCAAGCAGCACAGGCTGCCTGGGAGGAACTGGATTGTTAACAGTCAAGTTGCCGATCACGGTCACCCAACAAACTACACTCAGCGACTAATGTTGGATAACTTTACCTGATTTATGACACGCACAGGAACATATGTCACCACACCGGTGTTTCCTGTCCTTTTCTAGTATTTTACATATATCTTCATGGATGTCTTTCGGTGTTCAGCCCTCTTTCTGCAGAATTTGATCACTGCACGTACTTCTTGTTTATCCATTTCCCAAGTTCATAGACCCCCTGCTTATTTACTGCCTCGTCACAGCGAAACAATTATTGCTCATATTGTTAATATACTTTTATGACATCTTGTAATATCCACTGCAAAATATGTCACCGTTACGCAATTCTTCCGTTACTGATAATCAACGCTCGTATGTTTTGTTTGCCTCTGACCAAGGATGATTGCGTATCTCAGATAAGATACCGGTCATAACGTAGAGTTAATTTCAAATGGATGTCTACGAATTGGGGGTCACGTCAAAGTCGAAACACTTCAAATGTCAATGTCATTTTTTTAATTAATAAACGTATCTGATCATAATGTTCCTGTAAATTATGGAAAAGAGCAGGCTGCAGATATAAAAAATTCAGGCCGTAGATATGGTAACGACAGGCAATGTAATAATTTCACTTGCTTTATATTTTGACAGTGTACCACACACACACACACACACACACACACACACACACACACGACGATCGACGATCGATATGTTCGAAAGCAGTTCTGTCAGCAAATCATAACTGGTGTTACTCCACAGGTTGGGCAGCGAACAGCTTTCAGTGATCCATTCATGTAATTGTCACCGCTATTATGACTTTTACTCCTAGTGGAACTTGTTTCGTCGGATAATCGAGACTGGTTATTGTCTTGCGATGATGTCTAATATTAGCAGCATGATAACATTAGAGGGATGAGAAATGAAACAGCGAGTAGAGGGATAGGAATATAGAAGCGATAAAACACACACACTATTAGATAGCCTAAGCTAACCGTCTCTCATTCAGGAAGTTATATGTTAATTAACGTATATCAGCCGTGCGTTTGTGGTTGTTGTAATGTTATCATAATCCCAAAACTACTTGTAACATGATCTGTTTTTCTTTGTCCAAGTGCCTAATTCCTTTTTTATGTATAGAAACACTTTGAAAATGTATAATCGATATTTGGTAATGTTTGACAAAATGGTCACAAAAATCAAATTGAGTTGAGTGTATTTAGACATGCGATAATCATACACAACAATGTCATTTTGTCATAGTCATCATTCTTTGTCATGCCAGCAAATATTGTATTATTGTCCTTCGAGTTAACTTTGATAATACGTTTTCATTGTGTATCAGTACACAAATGTACAAGTAGTTGTTGTTTATAATTGAAGTTTGATATAGGCCACTATATATCACATGCAGTTAGTGTATATAGTGTATTATAGTGTTATTTTATTGAAATAAGCCCGTGCTGACAAACTGGGCAATATTTTGTTGTAAACGCCTTGTATTATCCATATCGGAATTGACCAATTCGTGATTTCGGCATTACCCCCTTTTAGTAGTATAATGGCCATACATATACAGTCAAGTCTCGTTAATCCGACATCGTTAGTTGCACATGATTGTGTCGGATTAACGAGTATGTCGGATTAACGAAATTAAGTGATTTGTGATCGGAAATCGGACGTCTTCACGATAGATTATAACCGTGTGTACCTTGTAATAAAATCATTAAAAACGAAATATTTATATTGTTATGTTGTTTATTCATTCATTCCTTAATTTATAATTAATGACATTGCAAAAATAATAATAATTTTCCTATTTATACATAACAATAGAGACATTACTCACTGAATTTATCACATCAACGACACACGTTTCCTCGTGTAAATGCAAGTGCTACTGTCTTAACAACTTGCTTCATCTACTTAAAATAGTCTGTCGGTCTTTTCTGTTTCTCACATTTTATAGGCACATTAATTCTCAAAGTCCCCTGCTCGCTTGACGTCTAGGGCTTGTGGTTCTTCAGCATCAACATTGTCGAGGTTTAATTTCATTTGCTGTTTCTTATAATAAAGCTTGAAATTCTTTATGATCCCGGCATCTAGTGGCTGAATGTGCGATGTGGTGTTTGGTGGCAAAAAGTGACATTTCACATTAGTTGGGTCGACAGTAGCATGGGATGGGCGGGGTACACAACGATGAATAAAAACGTAAAACGATTTCGGTCAGTGTTCTTTGATGACCACTTACAGGTTACTCTAGAAAGTCCAATGTTTATTTATCATTTAAGACAGATTCGATTAGGCGTAAAAGGCAAAATAGCGGTGAAAATTATATGAATGAATTCCTGAAAATCGGTGATGACACCAGGTGTTGTGACAAAACAGTAGGCATGCCCTGCCCTACTTGTAGCACCCACCACTCACACAATTTGCATAAAAAGTTGTTGCCCGAGACGACACAGAGGCACTCCTGCTATGCGACTAGTCAACCAGTGATACCAGCAAGTCACCGTGACATGATATCTAACATTGTTCAACTCACTCAAATATGACAAAGCAGTCCGCCAACCAGGTCACTGTGACTTGTTAATCACTATGGAAACACTGAAAGAAAAATCTGACCTGGGAGAAGGAAAACGAAAGTACGAATGACGTAACGACATTTTGTGAAAATGCATCTGTTATGGACATCGCTCTCGATGTAAAGACAAGCATTTCGGCAAAATGTTTATTGTGTTTACTTTAAAGAGAGTTTTAAGAAATTATTGATGCTGGATAATACGCATAGGAAAGTATAACAACACGGATATAACTATACACGTTCTAAAATCCTTCATACGTATTAATACATCTGGGCCTGGAGCGGTAGCTCTGGGAAGATGTGCCCAGATAGGTACCTGTTTGGGTTTATGGGGTAAAGTGTTTTACATCCTATAGTTGAATTTTAAGTTAATACAAGAAATAAATTAAATTTGATTAGAAATGTATGCCATGTCAACCTTATGAAGAATCTATGGGATGTCATTCTGATGTATCATCGATGTGTGACGTCCCGAACATGAATGACGTCATGTTTGATTTTAAACACTCTTCATAATGCTTCAGATGACAAATCAGCGTTTTAAATCTTTCAAATATCGCAAACTTATTACACTCATGTTTTTCAACTTTTTTAGTGATACTACATACCACTAGCATTCTGCTTTGTGTTGACGATTTTCCAAGTAGTTGTAATGTAAGCTTTATATCATATTATTTTCATTACGTATTAAATGTGTGGGCGTATTTGTGTTTATTAGAAGTGAGACCTGGTTCGCGCAGAGCTTAATATAGTTGAACTTTTAAAAGCTCTGGTTTGCTGCCGTCTTGTATGTGTTTACCTGAGTGACAAATAGTATACATTAGGAATTTTAAATTATTGCTTTTATTGGTACTCACAGTTTGTTAACGTTAGTTACTGTATATTTTGAGAAGGTATTAATTTACTTTTGATAACACAAAACATAACAACAAGAAGAGGTACATTAAATCAAAGTTGTTAAGGGACAGGATCTCCTTCATGATCAGAACCGTTCAATGTCGGCATTTTCGAGCGACAGGAGTGGATTTTTCAATGATTTACATACGTTTCGGCCCACACTAACGATAGGCTGGATTTAAGGTTGTACACAGAGGCATAATACCATATATGGGACAATAATGGGATCTACGACCTTTGAATGGGTGCATGTGGTGTTGGACCTACTTGTTAGTGTTAAGTATGGTCGGCCAAATGAATTATAGACAAGTTTTGATCGACCAATAGCTGTTGGAAAACCTAATTTAAAGCGAGGGCGTTCTATTTATAATGCCACAGTGATCGACCTGTACTTGTTGAGGACAACGTGTGGCAAACACTTTATCCGATTTAGCCAGTTAAAAGGTACGCTGAAAGTTCACAGTTCACATACACGCCCATCACACGATTCATATCCCACCGTTGATTGGTTAGTGTGTGGACATTGACTTGTATGTGAAATCTATACCTGACGCCAACTCACGATGTCGACTGACGTGGATCTCTTACCCCGAACTGCGTTATCTGTTTGCGACACATTTCAGCTGTGCTCGCCTAAGAGGATAAATCCCGTAGTCATGAAATGTAGTCATCGTACAGTGTTTTCCATTGGGTGTTTCTGACTAATATACAGAATATGTTTACATTTTAACATATCAACAGTGTGCCCTTGAACATAACATGTTGACCTTCCTCAATGTCGTTTCTAAGAGATTGCCAGATGCTATCATTACAAACTCTTGAAAGTGGTTTGTCTAGAGACGAATTCCGAGAACATACCAATGTGTCACACCCGGATGTGGCGTAACGAAACATACCCGGAGACCAGGAAGGATACCGCAGCCGCGTTGCACACGGGGATCGATACGGCTCAGTGGATTCTTCCTCCAAGGTAGGCAGGGTCGTCGTCAATAATTCAGGGGTTTGTACGTATTGCGTGTTGTGGCGTAACGACCTTTGTCTGGTTAGCAGCCAATGAAATGAAGCCGAGTATGACTCAAGGAATTCGAACAGGCCCTGCACCGCAATGTGTGACACGTATGTGGGGGAAGGGGGGGTGCTAAGGTGTGTGAACTGGTGACTTGGTTGAACTTGCGTGAGAGTATATGTCCGTGTCTCTGTGGAGTGGAGCGATGGGGGGTAGGGGGGGGGGGGGGGGGGGGGGGGTGCTGTAATTATATGAAGATATTATTAGTTATAATGTTTTATTTATGTATTTTATTGATTGTATAATTTAAGGTGTCTTTTAGGCCAGTAATGACCAGGTGTATTATGTACACATGACATATTAATAAACTATATTATTATTATTATTTTAATTATTATTATTATTATTATTATTATTATTATTATTATTATTAATGTGCAAAACAGACTGCGGTAGGTCTATGGCAAATGTTGTACGTGAAATGATGACTCTCGCTGGATCCAGACCATGTGTTGATTAAAATATATATTGTCGACTAGTTGATTTGGGTAACTCTTTATTATGTATATAACATCATATACATTTTTATGTTCATATATGCATTTATGTATCTTTATGTTCTTCTTCCAAACATATGTTTCATAAATGTTTATGTTTTTCGTGTAAATACATATCTCCTTGTTACTTTGCAATGTGATGTTTTTTGTGGAAATCAACGTAGTCGAGAGACGATAACTTTCGCCCAACCCCATTGATAATTTCTGTCAATAAAATATGTTTTTGAAAATAACATCGCTTGGTCAAAATGTATTCACGGGTGATGTAGGCACATACATGTAGCATGTGCAATGTCGTGGAGTATTGACGATGAACCGGAGTGAAAATAACATGTAATCTCTCTTTGCAGAACAGCCAGCAAATCAATGTCGTGTAATAATATAAGTTCTACAACCGTTTTTATGTGCAGCGAATTTCACGCTTCACATTCTTCTAGAGTACAAAATTACAAAAATTCCTCACAACAAACCTAATTACCCTTCAAAAACACATAAATGGTAAACGTGTTGTGAATGATAAATTTATTGTCATAACCAACATTGCAAAATTATAAAAAATGGTGCAAAAACTACTCACTATTCACACTGTGATGAAAATTCAACTGGCAAATTGCCGTTTAGAAGAATTATGATAAACTATTATTCTTGAATATGAAAGCAAACAGGTAAATAAAACATCATTGCAACATAGTGTAATTTAATTGAAAACAAAGTTGGACGTGCCATTATTTCCTTTAATATAAATAATAAGTCGGATGTGTTTTCGATAATGATTAAATCAAGTGATTGCAGTTAGACGCAGAGTTATTTACAAAAAGGGACAAAACCATTTCCATAATCATATTAAATACTTAATTTTAAATACCCGATAAGTCACTGGAAATATTTCAGTAAAATTAACTTTGCGATGCAAAATGTTGTATAACTGTATTCTATTCAATATGTAACACTCGTGTAGAGATTTATGCACGTTCTGTCAAAAGAGGAAAGGAAACTACAGCACGTTTATTTCATGGCTATTCCAAAACACTTGTTATCAGGGCCAAGATCACCAAGTAGACTAACGAAACAACTAGGATAAGTTACATATTTTAAACGAAGACACTTGGAGTCACAATGATGTTCTAACTCTAATTATATATGGTAATTGTCAAATATGACAATTGTCAAGTATGATCATTCGAACAAATCTAGTAGTGTAATCACATCAACTGAGAAATACATCCTGTAACATAATAAATTTCTGTACAACATCAAGTACAATTATTTTTTCTTGAAAGTTTTCATATTGTGCATGTGATAATACAATGTAATGATTTTTATTCAAATGTAACTATTACTATTCTGCAAAATCAAGAATAAACTATATTGGAGGAAAGGTAAGAAAAGAAGAACGACTGCATACACACCATAAGATTCCCACGTGTCATTTACTTTTATGTCTCTAATGCAGTTCGGATAATAACGCAGGTCACTGAGCAAGTTCCAAAAAAGAAGTCAAGGGTGCAAATTAAATTAAGTTCTTAAACGTTACCATTCACGTGAAGACGTGAAGTTATTTTATGCACACTCAGTAATCTACATGTTATTGTTATAAAATTAATAACAAAAAAATAGTTTATATACAATTGAGACGAAAAATTGAAGTTGGGGGCAAGGGCGGGAAGCGCTCTAATAATCAAGACAATTTCTAGCAATGCTTTTAAAATGGGTTATTTTTCAGTAACACCGCGGCGTTTCAGTTTTATGGGGGTCGTTGATGTTTGCCATATTGGTGAAACCAGTACGCGTTTGATACTGACAAACCAAAATCAAAATCAGGGCGAATATGGCCCGGTTTCGAACCCACAACCAGTTAAGCCTTGCGCACATATGAGATTAAATTCAGTAAAAGGAAATCGGCGACGAGTACACTCTTGTCCTATTTGGGCTTTAAAGAGATGGGAGTAACTGATTTCAATTGTGGGTGAAAAACGGTTGATAAATAAGTTTAACGCCTTTTAACAGTATTTATTATATCCCGGCGTTGTATGATCACCAGAATTCGGGAGGAGTGTAAAACATTGGACAGGTTGGAAATTCAAGAACCGAGCTTTGGTGTCGACAGACCAAGCTTCCAATTTGGGTTGAATCAAGGATTCGAAAAGTGACAACTCGAGGTTAAGTAACGAGGCGCCTTGGTTTACTGGCAGCCCCATGTTCTCGATGCGATAAAAAGGATTCGACAGTCACAGGGAACAATGCAAATAGAGCTTTAGCCTCCCTTGATGTTTCTGGAATGTTTTCTGTATTCTATATTTATTGACGATTTTAATACATGGACAAAGAAGAATAAACAAAAACAAAATAAACAGATTAACAAAAAAAACAGATTTCATTAACATAGACCACAGCAATGCAAAAAATCAATATTCCCATATCTATCCTATGTTATTCTGCATACCATACACTAAGAAAATGGGAAAATTTAGTAAATTTCATTTTCAATATGATTGCTATAGTTGCCAAATCGGGATCCCGTTGTTGATGTCATGCAAAGTTCAGTTCAATTGCTTTATGATTTCATATCGAAAATGTATGCGTTTTTGAGTGAGCTTACGAATCTGGTGAGTGTGGCATGTGACCTAGGTTTGTTACAACATGTGAAAACAATAGTTGTATTACACTTCCTTAAACAGTAGATTATGCATGTGCACGAAACAAGCATGTATGTGGGGATCATTGAGAGCTGACAGGCATCTTTATCCCTAGTCTCGGTTTAAGTGTCAATAAAACTAAATCTTTACTTTTAATTATACATATTTTTATTTAATGGACATGTTCACTGGCATGAGTGAGTGAGTATGGTTTTACGCCTCTTTTAGCTATATTCGGACAATATCACGGGCGACACCAGAAATGAGCCTTACACATTGTACCAGTTTAAGAAATCGAACGCGGGTATTCGGCGTCTACCCCGCGACCTATTAGAATGAAGAAATTCAATTATTCTGTGCAAAGTATTTGTTTTGTACGTTTTGTTTGTTTGTTGTTTAACGCCGCACTCAGCAGTGTTCCATCAGTCTGTAAATTATCGAGTCTTGAACATAAAATCCAATGATAGACATCATTAGTATCGTTCAACGCAATTGGGATACGATAACATGTATCCTAGGTAGACGTTGGTGCTCTACCGGATATTTCTCTTATGACAACACACAAGTCCGTCTGTGGGTCCACAACGTTTATTCGTGATCTTAATATGTCTATATAACTACATAGTAGTATGGCCAAGCAGGATGTCTGAGGCGTAAGAGGGCCAACCTGCCTAGCCGCTGTCCGAGGGTCAAGTCCCGACTAACAGAAAGCGTACTATCTTTAACCCTCACTGTCAGACTGCAATGTATCGTGTTACGTTACATACATGGTCAGCCTGCAGTATCCCGCACCTCATCCACAAAGTTAAGCTTCAGTGGCCAACCGGCCATTCTCTGGCATTAACTACAACCCGCTGACCCGCACATGACTCTGTGCTGCTGGCCATGGTAATGATACCCCAGCTGCTGTTATAATTTGTATTGGCAGCACTCTGTTTATTTAAATAGATATAATCAACTTACTTAATTAAGGGAATATATAAAACGTATATACACCCCTTGTTAAAACATATAGACTCCCTGTTAAAACCTATATACCCTGCCAAACTGCCTATGATATATGCCATTTCTGTAAAGAAGGACGTGTCCCACGTCCTTATAAGGAATTGGGAATGAGGTACGGTGGACAATCAATCAATTTAACCACATATTTAAAACAATATGAAATGTATAAACAAGCAAAAAGTACATAAAGCAATTTTCTTTCTTTTTTTAACTGGACAAAATTTAAACTGAGAATTTGATGTAATGTACAGCATTTTGTGTGTGGACCACGATTATTTTTTTTATCTACAAACACTGCTGTCGAACTGGATACAATTTCACACAGAAATATTTCCAGTAACGACAATATGACTACATACGTACAATGAATACAGTGGTTACATCGATGCATTGCTATCCATACAGACAAGGAAGTTACACGTTACAAATATACCAATACATGAATATGTACAATGAAAAAAAAAATGAACAAGGAGATTGATACATATAACAGCGGTTGTTCTGTCTTGTTCTTATTCCATCTTCTCGTTATTTCCACTCCTCACAAATAACGCTTTCACTTATGCTCTGCTTCACTCACTTTCTTTCATTCTATTTTTCTTGTCAGTTCATAATTCCCATGTGGACAAACACTTCATTCACCCAATTCTACATCTGTTCTTCCCTCGCGCCTACACTTCACCTCTCTCTGTCTCTGTTTCGCACCCACGCTATACCCTCTCACTGTTTCTCTCTCTCTCCTTTCCTTTCTCTCTCTCCCTCCCTCTCTCTCTCTCTCTCCCTCCCTCTCTCTCTCTCTCGCACCCACACTACACCCCCCTCCCTCTCTCTCTCTCTCTCTCTCTCTCTCTCTCTCTCTCTCGGACCCACCCTATCTACCATACATGTCAGTTTTTCTTTTGTATTCTGTCATCTCTTTGTTCATTTATCCTATCAGCAGCTATCTTACTCTTTCAATCTCTCTCTCTCTCTCTCCACTTTACAGTACATAAGACAAGCCTATTCTAAACCTACTTTCAACACACATTTATACTTCAAACAGGATTGACATTTTTCATAAATAGACAACAGCTCACAAAGGGAATATATATGCATTCATTTTCAATGATGTATTAAGAATCACATAGGGACAGATAATCGTAACTACTCATTTCCAACCCCCGCTAGCAAAGGGCCTATAATGGGTAAGAGCAGTTACTATTTAATGATGTAATTAACTTCAACAAATAGACATCATTGTCACACACTCGCACCAAGGGTACACTTTAATAGAAGAACATTAAATCCTATGAGCGTTAATAGACTGTTGATAGGTATGGGTTGAGTTTCGTTAGCACCAGGTTTACAAAAGGGTACATGGTCAAAATGAGGGTGGTGAAAATATGAGCAATACTAAGACATCGTAGCAAGAGGTTTTGATGATACCACATGAACTGGTCAAGAGAACGAGCGTTATCTTCACATTGGAATCCCATGGAGTCGTTAAAGGGCACAGATGGGGTCCTTGATTATACATGCAAGGTCGGTATTGTGATGACCAGGGTTGATGAGTTGGGGACTGAGACCCGTGGTTCACATGTTGTGCTTGGGGATATGGTGATGGAATAGATCCTGACTGACATGAATGCTCTTTCTTTGGCCCAGTATCTGATCCTATTGCATTGACATGATGGGTGTTGAGAGTATTGACTTTAACTGTGAGTTCATTTATAGCGGTCATGGTTTCATCAGATCTGGAGTCAGTCCACCCTGACATGGCCTCGGCTATCTCCGCACTATCTGTGACCTGTTTTAAGGAGGTGAGGGGGCGTGTCAGGATGAACATGCGGATATTGGGAAGAGCATTACGGAGAATAAGATCTTTGATGTACATGTCTTCATTTCTTTGTAGAAGCTCTGCCTCATGTCTTATGGACTGGAGGAAAGATCGGAAAGGTTCACCTTCCCTCTGTTTTCTGTCCAATAAATCATTTTGTCGAGTTACAAGACCTACTGCGGAAGGTGCATATCTCCGTAAAAAGGCTTGTCTCAACTCAGACCAAGACATAAGTGAAATATTGTTGATACCATCGTACCATTCAGCTGCGAGATCAGTTAAATAAAGGGGGAATATTTTTGTTTGGTCTTCTTCAGAATACTTTTGTACTGAAGCAAAGTTTTCAAAGCGTTTCAGCCATGAAACAGCAGCAATGGAATCCTTGCCATCATACATTGAGAGCGGGAGGCGGGAGCAGTTAATGAGTCTTAATAAAGAGGTGCGATCATCAGTGGACGAAGGATTATCAGCGTGGGGTCTCGGGCGATTGGTCAGCTGACATGTTTGAGGTATTTCAGATTGGGAGGGGGGTGGTGAGGAGAGGGAGGTACACTGTGATGGAGGAGGCAAGTAAGATAGGGGAGTTTGTTGGGGGTCCTGGGGGTGTTGAGGCTGTGGTGAACGAGGTCGTGGTGACCCGGTTGCATACAAGGTTTCCCATCGGGGAGTGAAAATAGTTTCTTGTTGGGTTGAACCATTTCTAGACTGTAAGGACTGGTATACTATGGGAGGACTCAAGACTTCGGGGGAGGATAGGGGAAGACGTTCATGGGCATTGAGGGGTTTCAGAGCGTAAAAAGTCATTCTTGTTGATTGTAATACAATATATGAAATAATGCTTACCAAAACTGTTCCTACGAATGTCACAAATATGAAGGGCTGTAGCACATTAATTACAACAAATATTCACTGCAAATCACAATGCCTTTGAGGACTGTTTCTTTTGAGATAGTGGCTGGCACAAACACACAGGAATTACCGGAATGAAACAAATGTCTTGGTTAAGTGGAACTTGATGTTGTTAACACAGTGGTCGTCGATGAAAATGTCAGTCTTCGAAATCACCTCTTGATGGTTGAGGGAGGGGTGTGACGAAACAAGGAATCCTGGGTTCTTTTTCTGTTGTATCCTGGAAAAGTTGCTGGTCCCCGGGACGGCTTAAGGGGTTGGCCTTTTAGGATGGTAACAATATCTCCGAGTAAGAACAATGATGACAATAATGATGAGCACAGAATAGCTTGAGGATAGACGAACCAGAATGCTGGTTGTTGGTTGTTGTCGTGATTGTTGTGGACCCAAGACGAAATAACGATTCACTTTGTGTTGACAAACTTCTTTATCTTGTTGCATTGGGTTTGAGGTACCGAGGATCGAAGCTCCACCAATATATCCTAGGTAGACGTTGGACCATACCATTTTAAAAATGATTGTTTGAGTTCAGGCCATGTCATGTTGTCTTTACATGGAAGTCCTTCATACCAAATTAAAGCAGTTTTGGATAACTATAGGGGGAAAACGTTAATAATTTCTTCACTGGTGTAATTTTGAATTGAGGTAAATTTCTGAAATCTACCTAGGCATGAAGGTGCAGAGCGGGGATCATGTCCGTCAAACAAAGGCATCATGTCCGTCAAACAAAGGCATGGGGAGGGTCGTGAAGCTGACGCGAGATGGGGGCTGGACAGTGCGGTGGTCAGCGAGTGGAGAGGGGCACGGAGGGAGAGAACAACAACGGCCCTCAGAATGGGGGTTAATAATTCGGCAATGGGGATCAGGGGGTTTAGAAGTGGCTGGCTGATGAGTAGAAGATGGAGAAAGGGAACGAAGAGGGGTTGTCTTAGCATCTGCCTGTTTAGGTTTACGGCGGATCCTCGAAAGAAAACTCGGCTTACTGGAAGGCGTTTCATCATCAGAGCATGTAGTTTTGAATGAAAACAGAGGCATCGTAACTTTAAAGACTTAACAAGAATGACCAAATTGTATAAACACTTACCCAGTGGAAAGATTAACTAAAAATTACAGAACAATCACTATAGTCACTGAAAAATCACAAAGTCACTGACACAAGGTGAAACAGAGTTAGTTGAAATTCTTTGCCTTGATGGAGTCCTTGGTTTTTATTTGTTTCCGAAAGGATTCACGTATAGGGGCCGTTGTACGTGCATTCGTTGCTTGCAGTCGTGGATGGTGAGGAACTCACAGAATTCTTGCTGTTGTTCCCACTTGCCGTAAAAAGACGTCACTATTGTAAGATGTGACGGAAACCTTTTCACAAAGCTGCAAAGCGTCCCAATTGTGGATTCCGTGGCACAGTTGAAAGGCAGTGTGGTCAACTGTTCTCCGAATTCACGATGATAGTTGCTGTTTTGACGTGAGTTGTGATGTGGACCCAGGATGGATGGATATCACCGGACTTGTGGGGAGATTTCGCTTACGAACGTTGTTGCAGAGAGGTTCCGAGATCTTGGATTCCACCATGTATCCCGGGCTGTTAGGTTTGGGATATCTGTCCTTCAAACACAGGAGTCCATCATTGGGCCCACAACACTTTATTTGTGATATAACAGTTACGGCATGTGCATAATCACGATTGTGGTAATGGGACAGACATGGCCAGGCAGCATATCAGAGGCGTCAGAGAGCCAACCTGCCTAGCCGCTGTCCAAGGGTCAAGTCCCGACTAACAGAAAGCGTACTATCTTTAACCCTCACTTTCAGACTGCAATGTATCGTGTTACGTTACATACATGGTCAGCCTGCAGTATCCCGCACCTCATCCACAAAGTTAAGCTTCAGTGGCCAACCGGCCATTCTCTGGCATTAACTACAACCCGCTGACACGCACATGACTCTGTGCTGCTGGCCATGGTAATGATACCCCAGCTGCTGTTATAATTTGTATTGGCAGCACTCTGTTTATTTAAATAGATATAATCAACTTACTTAATTAAGGGAATATATAAAACGTATATACACTCCTTGTTAAAACATATAGACTCCCTGTTAAAACCTATATACCCTGCCAAACTGCCTATGATACATGCATCAATCAAGTCACCGAGGCTGACCACACGATCTCGTCAGTCGCCTCTTACGAATCTTTTTAATTCTAACCCTAATCTGTGCAGAGTGAAAAGGTTTCATTCATTATCATGCCTACATATAACCTCCTTGTTATATTAAATGCGAAAGTTTCGAAACAAACAAGGAAATCAATGCATCTAGTGTGATGTCGACTTAAACATCTCCAGTGCAAACGAGAGTGAAACCCAAGTTGCAGTCAGTGGTAATCTTACATGCACAGTTGATGTTTAAGGGCATGTGGTATTTGAGGCACAAAACCATAATAAACAAATTCATTACGAATAAAGTCATTACCAATGATGAACTTATTTTCAATGGGAGTTTTAGCCGGGTATTTAAAATATCAAATATCCTTATCGGGAACATACATTTTTCTATGTATGTATCACATATGCTCCTCAAAAACAGGTTAAAAACACCAGATTATTTCATATTACTATAGTTACTGTGTCCTGCCATGATATATTAATAACTATAGTAATACGAAATGGCATGACATATTAACTATAGTAATAATCTAAACTGATCTAAATTTTTAGTATTAGATTATCCATAATGTGATAATTTTCTATTTAGCATATATGTTTCTTATCAAAAACCAAGATGGTTTCATCAGCACATATATTATCATGAGGTTTACATATAAAAATACCTCTCACGTAATCGAGAACGTACTCATGAATTTGTAAATTTGAGAAACGTAAAATTAGTTGCTTATAGAAAGCTATTAGTTATTCACAATATATATATATATGTATATATATATAATTTAAATTCTAAATTACATCATTTTCTCCGGACTGTTCCCCGGACGTGTGTCCTACAGACTGGGCAATGTTCTAGAGCTGGGGCGCACATGGAACAGGCCACCAGATGTCCACAGGGTAGGAAGACGATGTTGGCGGGGTCCTCCAGACATTTCTTACACAAGTCCGACTCATTCAGCTGCTGTATCTCTTCCACAGTGCTTTCTGCAAAAAGAACGCATATATCACCTCACTGTTAGGCCATGTCTCATCAGATGAATTTGGTATTTACCAGAAACAGAAACATTAAGTGCGAAGGCGGTAATAAGTGGTGCACTTGTCTTTTTGGACAATAAAATATGTTTAATACATAAACATTCGAAAAGCCTATGTTCTCGTTGACTCTGACTCGTTTCTGAAAACAACAAATGTTGCAAGATGAGTACGAGCCAGATTAGCTCACAGACGGAGGAGCCTGCATCAGGATAGATGCACGCATGATTATTAGCCTTTCTATGCATGCAACCGCCAATGCTTAAGGATACATACATCATACACGTGTTACAATCGACTCTCCTGTTTGTGCCCCTCACACAGACAATGTCGCCATCGATAATTCGCATATATATATATATTACTTATATCCAAGTACATATCATGAAGTAACTTGTTGGCTTTAAGAGTTGAATTACAGAATTACAGTTTTATTCAGAGATGCATAACAGCAAGGTAATCATTATG
This sequence comes from Haliotis rufescens, assembly GCF_023055435.1. Classification (NCBI taxonomy): domain Eukaryota; kingdom Metazoa; phylum Mollusca; class Gastropoda; order Lepetellida; family Haliotidae; genus Haliotis; species Haliotis rufescens. Next base: position 18,002,308 of record NW_025964223.1, read on the forward strand.
TACATATGTACCTTCTGCTTTCGGGGTCTGTTGCGGAGCCTGACGTCTCTCCGTCGAAGCCAGTTCAAACGAAGCCAGTCTATCAGGTTCCGTAGTGTGATCAGTTACTCTATGGTTAGTATAGGCCGTTGGACCGGGATCAGAAAGTCGTGGCTGACTCACGGGAGAATGAAGATCGATATCTGTAGTTATAGGTGGGTATCTAGAACGGATACTTATAATACTCCACTCCGAAGGCAAAGGGCTCTCACGAAAAGTAACATTTCCACAAGGTAAACCATTCCTGTGTCGACACCCAGTTTTATGACGTTGAGTGGCGTGCATCCCGTGCCTAATGCCGCAGCTGAAGCATCTGACCTCTCTACCACCATCTGTAGCATAGAACCCTGCAGCCGCCAGCTGTATGGGGGATACATTTGCTGTGTCTACGGCATGGAAAGATTTCAATCTCAGCGCTTCATAGACCATGATTTCCTCCAGAGGTACTCCACGTCTAGCCATTAGTTCCTCGAAATTCCCTTTAAGGGATATTGATGGGTATACCCAGATATAGGGAAACGCGTTTAGCATTGGTGTATAGTACCAATTCGACGGCGCCATATTTTTATGCGATTTATTACAATACCATGACGGATCATTTAATGCCATGATATATAAAATAGTGTCAGTCAAGCGTCCACCACTGACTTTCTTTACGATAATATTTCCATATTTCAACTTGAAGAAATATTTTCTTATTGGCGCTATTATGTATCGGATATAAATATTCAATATCCATTTATACATTATGTTCCTCATCGTGGGTTCCTGCAAGAGTAAAATTAACTCTTTTAGCAAGAATTTTTGAAGGTAAATGCCGACAATTTAATTTAGCTTCATGGTCATGTTGTAAATATAGATTGTCAACACCAGAATTTACTACCCTTGAGAATAACTAAACCGTCACATAAGATATAGGCATGTGTAGGGAGAAAACATTTTCTCGTGGGATGGCGGACAAATTAGTTCTCCCACAACTGTTTCAATATTTATTACCTACCGAGAGTAATATATTGTTAAACCCTGTTAATCCGGTAACTTTCCCCTTTGAAATGATCCTGATAAACGACGCATGCGTTCGGAGTAATACCTTTTTGTTCATATATTATATTTCCAGGAGTAATTGTCCGGATGGCGGGTTTCAGATTAACGGGGCCCAAACTATGTCATTGTATTTTCGTTAAATCAAACACATACTAATGGGAATGTGTAAATGTAGCAAAGTATTGATTTTATCAGTAATGTTATCTGAAGATGGTAAATAAAGCTATCATTAATCTCAAAAATAAATCTTAGGTCGTCAGAGTTAAAAGAACAAAAACCTTCATCCAGTGTACAAGCAAAACGGCCCAGTTACGTTTTAGCAACAATGCAACACAAAACATCTTAAACGGTTCGTTTCATCTTCTAAGTTCGAAAAAGGGACAGACAACAGTAAACAATCCACAGTCGCGAAGCCCTATATAATAGTCAAGCTTCCCTCGGCGTCTGTGTTGATATATGAGTCAACAAATGTTTACGAATATTTGTGTGACAAAACGGAGGAACTATTCCCTACAAAATCGAACTCAAAATCTTTAATCGGGGCGTTTATATCCTGTTTCAGATGAACAGTAAACGGATCGCCAGAAAAAAGTATTTACTGAAGTACTATAAATGTCTGTTTAGATGCAGTTCAATCCAGCGCACCCATACATAATGGCATACCTGACCAGCCGGCATATGGAGAAACCTTTCCTTCCAAAGTCAGCTCCAGAATGACGCAGTCGTGCAACAAGTACTCCCTGTCGTGTCGTGTCGCGCATGCGCATGCGTACCTGTACGTGTTTCTAGGGGTTTTCCGATAGTGTCTATATTAAGAAGGGGAAAACCCTTGGCTGGGGATTTTAAAGATCAATTGATATTTGTTCACTTGTTGTGGTTATCAACTGCAGTGACCAGCTCTGCACAATACACCGATCCAGTCCCGACCGATAAGCCCCGCCCACAAGCTGCCGTCCTCGTTGAATTTGGCTTAGAATGCTTTGTTACCAGTCGTGTGTCAAAAATATCTAAAGAGAGTTATATATGATCTGTTTTGGGTTCTATTTTAGTTGTCAAATTGCATATGGGAACAGAGAATGAGTCATATGTCCGATGTAATGGTGTATCGGTTAATGAGGAAGTCACCATGGCTGAAAGTTAGAAGCGTGCATTACTTCGAAGCACTCATGTCAGGCAGAGCATATAATGTTGTCAATTTACAGCATGTCAATACATTATTCATCCAAGGGCGGGGTAACTAAATTTTGTTTTTTTACTTTCCATCGTAATTTAAGTACAAGTATATGGAAAGTACTGGAAACCGTAAACACAAGAACAAGTTACAAATCATGTGGATTTTTTGTCTGCTCTAAGTAAAACCAATATAACCTGAAAGGCATAGAGTTAGTTGGTCTTTTTAATGAATCAACATAAAAGAAGAATTGATAAAATCAAAGCAGTACATTATTTCCCCCCACTGCTGCATTAGTCTTTATTATATAATAAATGAATCATAACATATATTATATTTGGGCATCTGGAACATGGGGTTGGGCATATCACAAGGGATAAATCTAGGCCTGCTCAGAGGCTGCTATTCATCCCCAAATCTGTAGCAGATGTCAGTAAACTGTCCCTCTTCAAAAGTTTTTACATATCTATGCCATCCTAAAATAATGCAGAATGTAAGGAAATGGTATTAGTTTTTTTCCCTAATCTGTTTGTCAAGGGCACTTAGTTTGGAATTCTAAATTTAGATAAAAATCCCTGGTTACACTTCCAGAATATTGGACTTAATAAATTACCAGTATTTATGTACTTGGATGTGAGAACAGTTGAAAACATTGACAGGATCCAAGATAAAATGAGCACCTGTAACTGCCATAGTTATGGCAAATCAATCGGATCTATGTTCCAGAAAAAGGAAACCTACGATGGTAAAAGTATCTGATGACAGGGTCTGCAGTACTTCCCATCAATTTCGTCACGGTATGGCTGAAATACTGCCGATGTGACGTTAAATCTTGACACGCTCACTCACTCACTCACTTCCCATCAAATAAATTGCATTGATAAAATATAAAACACAAATTAAAATTCATATATGATCTTTTATTCAAAAGACTTGTCATGAAGAATTATAACTGTTAACAACTAAACATGTAAATGAAGTACAACAAATATCTCATAGGAAGAGAATATATGGATGTCAACTTCTTCATTATGAGGAACACCACCATCCTTAAATTCTCTTCCTTATGTGTATCACTTCTAAGTGCCATCCAAAGAATTAAATATGTCATAAGTTCAAAGCTTTAATCAACAAAATGACATCATGACTGTACGTAAGAAGAAATAATTCTTTTATTGTTCCAGAAACCTCATGCCTATAGGACATAACACTAAACAATATATGTTTCATTTTACAAATCACATGTTAAGTGACAAGTATTACTTATGCATGAAACAACATACATTTAATTGCAAATATCAGGTAACTGGACACCTGGAGTGAACATGGCGTTTCCTTAAATAATAAAAATACACACAAACGGGGATTCAGACCAGTTCTTTTTCTAGTTTACTGATTGACTGTCATCAATAATGTCCTAAAGTTGTTCTAGAAAACACGTGAAAATGTCCTGAAGCCAGCAAAATCACTGTGAAGTAAATATAAAGCTCATTCTCAACACAATCCCAACCAAAACGTGAACAATATGTAAATAACCAACATCCTTAATAAACACTACATGCAGCTCTTGCTCAATTATCAAATATTGACAATCTCCCCAGATCAAGGTAAAGAATTACATTTTGGGTTACATACATTTCAAAATTCACAGTTATATATGAAATGTATTAAGAATTATATAATGTATTCTGTATCAGAATTGATCAGGCACTCTGGTTAAATCCTGATCAGGGTGCGACAAAGAGATAGTGTCTTAGTTTTTACAAATTCTGTGTATCTTGAAATAAGTATCATGCGTTATGATACTGGTAATCACTTTCAAATCTATCTTTTTTTAAATTATATTCTTTCCTATAGAAAGAGCCAACAAGTTAAGTTTTATACCAGGTGGATGTTGTGCCATCAAACATTTAGTGTTTGTTAGCGCAATTAAATCATATTAATCTTACTTTTATACGGCATCAGTGAAATAACTGGTTGGAATAATTATTATTAACTTGATCAGATTATATTTATATCATTACTTGACCATGTTACTCTGAGCTCATAAAAAACTTGATGTTATTTCCAGTAAATTAATTAAAATGCCTCGACAATCATAATCGTTTTTAACAGTTATATTGTTTCACTAAAATGTTTATCAGGAACCTTCCACTAGATTCTACCAGTGAATAACTTATGTTGCAAACAATTCTAAACCAATAATTTTCTGATATCAACTAATTTTTTTTATTTCAATCTGTCAAAATATTTCAGTAATTCACTTCCTTCTCACGAAATTTTCCTCTTCTTTCTAGCCTTGAAGGGATGATTCCATTTCACCATAATAGGATCAGGTAATTCATTACTGCATGGGTCCTGTCTCTTCATAGAAATGATGTAATAGTCTATGAATGATTTAATAGGGACCTTATATGAATCAAATTGAAAGATTTTGTGGAACGAAAACCATTGACAAAGAATATATTTCTATGCCTAAAGATTTATTACTGCTAGAGTAATTTGCAATATTATGCTCCAGTAATTTGCTATATTAATAGATAGGCTTATTGTGATTTTGAAACTAAATCATATCTAAAAATCTGTAACAAAATGAATCATATCTGAGAGAGAGGAATACCATTTCTACTAGATTGTACTTCAATGTAAATAATAGTAGATTTCGTTCTGCACTAACCGAAATCGGATCACTGTCATATTTGTTTACAGTATGTCACGGACGTCTCGCCTGTTATTGTTTATATGAGAACTCGTTGTTGTATACGTGTGCTATGTATATATAGGGCACAAGTTTACTTTCCTAACAACAGAAATATTAGGTTAAGTGTGTTGGACCCTGTGAAAATACCCGGGTAACTTGGAGTTGAAGTGCAAAACGACCAAATAAATTGTTGACTTCATTCAACTGATTTAAAAATGCTCACATGGAGAAGTAATTTTCGATAAACAGAGGCATATTGCAAGACGACTCGAATCTTTACATTACAAGTTAAACAAAATATATACGTCGATAACCCAAGGGACTATAACAGTTAATTTAACTGAATGTATTTTGCCTTCAGTGGCTATCTATAGCTTGTTGGTGGTCCGTATTTAAAATGTTTTATTTCTTTCTCTTGATAGTTTCCATCTCGAGTGACGATATTTTATTATTTAAAAATACAAGGTAACTTGGGTCAGTGTGGTAGCTGGGGTTAAAGCGTAAGTTTGTCACGTGAAAGTCTCCCTCACTCACTGTATTGGAGATCTGCGACCTTTGGTAATAAGAAGTATTTTTCCAAGTAAGTGTTTAAATAAAATACATTATACGACTTATGCGCCTTGAGGTGTAAGGCCCATTATCGTTTGATAGCTATTTGCAAGCAGGATTGTAAACGGCTCTATCACCTTGCTATTTCTAATGACAGCACAGTTATTGTATCGACGTATCTCGGCGAGGACGGTTAACACAGGCGAGCAATCGGGAAGCTAAACTAGCTGTAAATTGAAAGCTGGTTTGACGACCCTGTAATATTTACAGAGACGTTGGCGGACACACCCGCGCTATGTATTATTACCTACCAGTGATTGGTAGATATATTTAGCAGTGATGTGTCAGTGGCGTGTGTATTTATATAGACATAACGCCAACTATTCGCGAATGAATATTTAGAAATTGATTTATTATCTGTAGGGGACAGGTTAGTCACATTGCATATAAACGCATCAGTTACCCTGTAAGGATGTGGAATTTCGAACAACGCCTGAAGACCCTGAAGGATATAGCAACCACACTGCTCCAAGGGGTCTCGTAGACCCAGGTAAAGGACATGGCAAAGGCCGGATTCTTTTACTCAGGTAAACAAAACCCTTTTCATTATCGTGAGAAAACCCTGCTTAAGCAATGTACTATTCTGATGCCCGTTTCAGACCACACTATCATCATGTGGTTATAACTCACTGTCAAATAATGATGAAAAGGTGAACGTTTCCTGCTCCACCGGTGGCACCCGTCACAAACACGTGCAAAGGCAAGGCAAGTGCCCAACCTAAAAAACACAAGAAACAATTACACAAGTCAAAATTTGGAATTGTATCGGACAATATCTTTGTCACTAATGCATTAAATTTAGAAATGTTCAATCTCAACATGAATACCATACAACACTTTGAAAGCTTTACTAATATCAGGCCTTGACTATTGTAACCTCGATAAAACCACTTTTGGGCAAGAGTCGTAGGATGCTGTTGGAAATCTTCGTAGAAAGAACATGCTCGATTAATGTAGAAATGTTCAAATATGAAAGTTGATATGCCACTCCTGTCATGAAATGGATTAATGTTTATTATATTGTCTGTGCAGGCCTGGGGAACACACTACTATGCGCCCACTGTGGTAACATTCTGCATTCCTGGGTTGTGGGTGACTGTCCCTGGAAGAGGCACGCTGAACTAAACTCCAAGTGCCCTTTCCTGGCGAGAGGTTGCAGCTTGGGCAAAGCCGGGGTTAGTCCCTGATCTTTTATCTTGTTGCTCCTTTAATTATCCTGCAATAACTAGTACCCCATATCAATAATACTTGTGAAATTCGGTTGTCGACAATATATTTACATTTATCAATCTAAGGCGATAGAGTATCGGAAGTACCTTTTGCAAATCGTGATTGATAGGCCTTCCATAACATCGATCTCTCTGGCATGAAACACAAAAGATAAACTGAAAGAATAAAAATTTTTATAACCGAGGTTTAAGTACAAAAACTATTAGAATTGGAATACAGCTGTACAAACGTGAGAAAATATTATAAAAAAAATACTACTGAACAAAATAAAAGTATCATACTCAGAATAACAACACATATTATACATGTAGTCTGTAGCAGCATGATCGATATTGGCCTTTGCTGTGACTGATGAGTAGCCTCATTTAGATAAAGTCAACCGCCACGAAAGGATTTGTTAGAATTGTGTCTTCTGTCAATTGAGTCAATAAAGCAAGATATGAGCAGTGGTGCTTGAAAACTTAACTGTAGGAAGATGAATGTTTCTCTGACGAGATATAACTCACGTCTTTTCGTTTTCCAGTTGACTATTGTCAGATTTCATCTAGACACTATTCACTTGAAGATGCGCGTGGATTTTGTTATGATTCCGTTGTATGAGCACCACTCATTTCAGAGACGTAAGAAGTAATTTTAGTTGTAAAGAATACAACATATTTTTATTCGGCATTTAAAATACTTTAGATTGTGCACAGTGCAGGTAAAGCACCATGTCTATGTTTCAGGAAGTGACATCCTTGCGTAAACGCCACAGTTCTGAAAGTGCCTGCTAACCAAGCTTCGTCAGTCCCTCCAACTACATTCCTAGTTCAGCATCTTTTACGTTTCGTAGATAGAACGTAATCTTATTATTTCAATCTAAAATACAACAATTTGTTCAATGGCTAAGTTGCCTCCTAATATACAGACTGTTTACTCTGTTGATATGCAAGACAGAGACAATGTACTCTGTTGATATGTCAGATACAAACAGTGTGCACTGTTGATATGCCAGATAGAGACAGTGTACTTTGTTGATAAGTCAGATACAAACAGTATGCTTTATTGGAATGCCAGATAGGCAGTGTACTCTGTTGATAGGCCAGATAGAGACAATGTACTCTGTTGATAATTCAGATTCATGCCTTATGCTCTGTTGATAGACAAGATAGAGACAGTGTGATCTGTTCATAAGTCAGATACAGACTGTTTGCTCTGTTGATATGCCAGATAGAGACAGTGTACTCTGTTGATATGTCAGATACAGGCCTTATGCTCTGCTGATATGCCAGATAGAGACAGTATACTCTGTTGATATGTCAGATACAGACAGTCTGCTCTGTTGATATGTCAGATGCAGGCCTTATGCTCTGTTGATACGTCAGACACAGACCGTGTGCTCTGTTGATATGCCAGATACAGACAGTGTACTCTGTTGATATGTCAGATAGAGACAGTGTACTCTGTTGATATGTCAGATGCAGGCCTTATGCTCTGCTGATATGCCAGATAGAGACCGTGTACTCTGTTGATATGTCAGATGCAGGCCTTATGCTCTGTTGATATGTCAGACACAGACCGTGTGCTCTGTTGATATGCCAGATACAGACAGTGTACTCTGTTGATATGTCAGATGCAGACAGTGTACTCTGTTGATATGTCAGATGCAGACAGTGTACTCTGTTGATATGCCAGATAGAGACAGTGTACTCTGTTGATGTGACAGATAGAGACAGTGTACTCTGTTGATATGTCAGATAGAGACAGTCTGCTCTGTTGATATGTCAGATGCAGGCCTTATGCTCTGTTGATATGTCAGACACAGACCGTGTGCTCTGTTGATATGCCAGACACAGACAGTGTACTCTGTTGATATGTCAGACACAGACCGTGTGCTCTGTTGATATGCCAGATACAGACAGTGTACTCTGTTGATATGTCAGATAGAGACAGTGTACTCTGTTGATATGTCAGATGCAGGCCTTATGCTCTGTTGATATGCCAGATAGAGACCGTGTGCTCTGTTGATATGTCAGATAGACAGTGTGCTCTGTTGACATGCCAGATACAGACAGTACTCTCTGTTGATAGGTCAGATAGAAACAGTGTACTTTGTTGATATGTCAGATACAGGCCATATGCTCTGTTGAAATGCCAAATAGAGACAGTATACTCTATTGAAATGCCAGATAGACAGTGTGCTCTGTTGATATGCCAGATAGAGACAGTGTACTCTGTTGATATGTCAAATACAGGCCTTATGCTCTGCTGATATGCCAGATAGAGACAGTATACTCTGTTGATATGTCAGTTACAGACAGTATCCCCTGTTGATAAGTCAGACACATACAGTGTGCTCTGTTGACATATCAGATATGGACCCTCTGCACTGTTCATAAGTCAGATACAGACTAGTTGCTCTGTTGATATGCAAGATAGAGACAGTGTAATGTGTTGATATGTCAGATAGAGACCATGTGATCTGTTCATAAGTCAGATACAGACTGTTTGCTCTGTTGATATGCAAGATAGAGACAGTGTAATGTGTTGATATGTCAGATAGAGACCATGTGATCTGTTCATAAGTCAGATACAGACAGTGTGCTCTGTTGATAGGTCAGATAAAGACCGTGTGCTCTGTTGATAGGTCAGACACAGACTGTGTGCTCTGTTAATAGATCAGATACAGACAGTGTGCTATGTTGATGTGCCATATACAGACAGTATGCTCTGTTGATATGCTAGATAGAAACAGTGTACTTTGTTGATAAGTAAGATACAAACAGTATGCTCTGCTGATATGCAAGATAGAAACAGTGTGCTCTGTTGATATGCAAGATAGAAACAGTTTGATATACCATATGCTGACAGTATGCCCTATTGATTTGTCAAATACAAACAGTATGATCTGTTGATATGTCGGATACTGGCAGTATGCTCTGTTAATATGTCGCATACAGGCAGTGTGTTCTTGTGAGATGCCAGGTTTAAACAGTATGCTCTTTTGCGATGGCAAGTATAGACATTATGGTCTGTTGAGAAGCCAGGTACATACAATGTGTTCCGTAGATATGTCAGATACACACAAGGTATCCTGTAGGTATACATGGCATTCAGCCATTGGACTGACCCGCTAAGTCCCCTGACATGTCCCCAATAAAGCAGCTGTGGGATGTCCTCGTCGGAGATTGTACGCCAGAGACCCAGCATCCGCCCACGTGGCCCGACTTGGGGCGGGCAATTTACCAAGGGCAACCATATGCAAATTAATCAACAGTTTGTCATCAAGGTGTCGTGCATGTATCGCCCAACGTGGTGGACACCTCAAATACTGATCTGCACCACCAACATAAATTTTACAGACATTTTTCGTCATCACACCTTCACTATCTTTTCATCAGTTCCCTTATTTTTAGTTGGTTGTATATATTTCAACTTTCAAAGAAGCCATACAAAGTACGAGTGTAAGATTTACGCTCTGCAGCAGTGTTGATGTAATGTAGGCATCATTGTTTATGTACTGTAGACATAATTGTTGATGACATATGGAATGGCAAAGGTTACACATGTTTATGTGTTGAAACTGTTGCATTAACTTCATGTTGTCTTTAAAATATAGATGTATACAGATAATTTCGTTGTATTTGATTATCAAATGTGAATGTCAATGACTGCATTCTTGGGCTGAATTTACGAAATTCGTGTCAGAAAATATGTGTATCTTTCGAAATCAAGTCCCTCTAAAATCAGGGTGACACGAAATTTTAAATCCCTCTAACTATAAGTACTTCGATGAGACATGAAATTATAGCCCTAATATAACAATGCAAACGCGTGCCTCCTCAGCACATGGGATATGGGATATGGGAATGAGGAAATTAATTAGGGTGGCAACAGAAACAGGTTTAAGCACCACTTAACCATACTGGTGAGGACGTATGTTTTGTTTACTCAAAAGTAAGTAATTGATTCATCTCAATCTCAATATATCCCATTCAACGTTGAGTGAGGATACAAGTTTAAGGAGCTGTGTGCTATCTGTTCGGTAACGACACTTGAAGTTGACAGCCTATTCGTCAGTGATTGCCATTTGAGGTTCACGGTACTCTTGCACACGTATTATGTAGATTCATGCAAATAAAACGCAATGAGTGTTCTCTTGTCTTCTGTCGTGCCTCTTTTTTTACGCTTCACGAAGCAATATTGCAGCTATATGACGGCGGTCGGTAAATAATCGGGTCTGGACCAGAAAATCCAGTGATTGACATCATGAGCATCAATCTACGCAATTGGGACACGATGGCGTGTATCAACCAAGTCAGCGAGTCTGACTATTCGATCCCGTAAAACAACAAACAGACAAACACAATGTAACAATAACATATCATTTTATTATTAGTTGATTCAGAGTATATCTAGACAAAAACAAGGAGAACTGTACTTGAATAACAATACATAAGCATCCTAAAGTTCAGAGACAGTCATATGTTAGTCAAAGCTATATAATAGCACCAGTATATGGAGAATTATAGCTCATGGTCCTGTTCCACAAAGTGATCTTAGCGCTAAGACGATAGGTTTTTTGTTAAAAGAAACGAAGAGACGACTGGGTCACATCAAGGTTACTAGTAGGTGCACATGTGTGATCTTGTTAATGCTATGAAACTGATAGTATTGTTTTCGTGTATTTCTGTTAGTGAAATCAGTAGAATCTATTTCTGCGCCAGGACACTGAGACAGCATGTCATCACTATTCAACTTGTTAATTTGTACACAAATATTTACACCTTAAATATTCACAAGATAGAATTATATGACAATTATAATGACAACAAATATTGAAAATTGTTGCCTTTAATCTTTGTACTCAGTCATTCAGTCGGGAGGTAAATAAGTCATGCCTTAAATCACTACAGAGACTTCAGTGTGGCGATAAGGAGATTTTTATGAATATTACGGATTATCTATTCACCGTCGCCGAACATACACCGTTAACACTTACAAAGTGTTCAATCCGTAATTCCGTGTTTTTAGTTGGTTTAAGAAAGATGCGTAATGAAAAACTGACATTGTGTTTTCATGACATTTCCAAAAGATAATGGGGGCACGGGTGGCCCAGTCGTCTAAGGCGCCGCGATTCGCTGTGCAGAGTTGCGTCCCTTGGGCACGCCAAAAACCTATGATTGTGGGTTCGAATCCCGGTTCGCCCCGATTATGTTTCTAGGTTTGTCAGCACCATACCCGTGCTCGTGGGTTTCACCGAAGTGGTAAACGTCTAAGACCTGTATCACTTCGGGCTTTCCTCCCACATTAAGCTGACACGCCGCGATATAACTGGAATATTGTTAAAAGCGGCGTTAAACTAAACTCATTCATTCATTCCAAAAGATAACAGCATCACGCACTTAGCAATAAACTGCATTGGTCACAACTGCACCCTTGATATCACCAACGCATTGCATTACATACAAGGATATCCAAACAGTATGTTAATTTCAAAGCAATGTATATTTGGTGTTCATTTTACAAACAGATAATAAGATAATAAAACGAAAAATCTTAGTTGTAGCGTTCGTTTTTACTCAAAAAAAATATGTTCAAATGATTCCAGTTAAACCTTTGTAGTTTTGCTTTTGCTTCTGAAAGACATGTGTAATGAATAGAAATATCTATATGTCCTGGTACCAACGTGCAGCCATGAGACTGGAATGTTATGTAATATACGAATTAAAAGTTCACCGGACGCGAATAATTCCCCGGATGTGCCCCCTGCAGACTGGGCAACGTTCTAGAGCTGGTGAGCACACGCCACATATTATTATGCTAGTGATGCCATGTCCGACAAATGGACGCGAACAGATCCCCTAATGTGTGTCCTGCAGACTGGGCAACGTTCTAGAGCTGGTGAGCACACGCCACAGGCCACCAGATGCCCACAAGGGAGGAAGATGATGTTGGCAGGGTTCTCTAGACAGACCTTACATGTACTTGACTCTCTCAGCTGCCGTGTCTCTTCTTTTGTAGCCATTAACTGGTCCTTGGTTTTATCTGTCACAGACCAAAACATAAATGAGGAATCATATAGGTTCATAGTCCACCTTTAGCGTGACCAGTTAGTGAACTTGTTCTTAGTAAATAAAACATTAATAACATACAATACAAACTGTTTGTCGTTCTGGATAGACTTTTAAAAGAGATAGAGACATTTTGATGAATTGACCTTTGTTACTTCATGTACTTTTTAAACATATTTATTGTTTTTGTAGTGGTGTACATAGCAATCGATATGTATATACATGTAGAAATGTCATCAATGTTGCAATAAAGCTTTTTGCCTATTCGGGCTACCTTTGGAAGAACCTCTTGGACGTAAGTTCAGATAGAAATGCCTGTAGCCCAACATTAACAATTGATCTCTAGCAAATTAGGGATATAGAGCAACGAAATCCAATTTCATCAAAATGTCAGCACTTTAATGATGATTTTCTTGGTAGTTCACCTTTTTTGCGTTTTGTTATACATTATCCAAATAACGAATCATATTCTGCACCAGAATCCCTGGGATGCTCTGTACAATATACGTGATAATCAATATGTTTACCATGTTTTTGATTCCTCTCTGCTTTTCGACTTTGACTGGTAACTGGCAAACTTAGGGAAGCATTGACAGCAGCATTCGAGTTATTGATTCCATTATTCCCTCTTTCACTGTCTGACAAAGTCGATTGCTTCGGAGAAATGTTTCCTGATATTTGTTCAGACTGATGATTATTGTAACCCATATTCGCCCTCTCTGCTGTCTGTGAGCTAGTTACAACATTATGTGATGTGTTTTGCGTTGTTGCTTCTCGGGACGCCATATGTGCCAGATGGACACGGACAGTTCCCCGGATGTGTTTCCTGCAGACTGGGCAACGTTCTAGAGCTGGTGAGCACACGCCACAGGCTACCAGATGCCCACAGGGAAGGAAGACGATGTTGGCAGGGTTCTCCAGACAGACCTTACATGTACTTGACTCTCTCAGCTGCCGTGTCTCTTCTTTTGTAGCCATTAACTGGTCCTTGGTTTTATCTGTCACAGACCAAAACATAAATGAGGAATCATATAGGTTCATAGTCCACCTTTAGCGTGACCAGTTAGTGAACTTGTTCTTAGTAAATAAAACATTAATAACATACAATACAAACTGTTTGTCGTTCTGGATAGACTTTTAAAAGAGATAGAGACATTTTGATGAATTGACCTTTGTTACTCCATGTACTATTTAAACAAATTTATTGTTTTTGTAGTGGTGTACATAGCAATCGATATGTATATACATGTAGAAGTTTCATCAATGTTGCAATAAAGCTTTTTGCCTATTCGGGCTACCTTTGGAAGAACCTCTTGGACGTAAGTTCAGATAGAAATGCCTGTAGCCCAACATTAACAATTGATCTCTAGCAAATTAGGGATGTAGAGCAACGAAATCCAATTTCATCAAAATGTCAGCACTTTAATGATGATTTTCTTGGTAGTTCACCTTTTTTTGCGTTTTGTTATACATTATCCAAATAACGAATCATATTCTGCACCAGAATCCCTGGGATGCTCTGTACAATATACGTGATAATCAATATGTTTACCATGTTTTTGATTCCTCTCTGCTTTTCGACTTTGACTGGTAACTGGCAAACTTAGGGAAGCATTGACAGCAGCATTCGAGTTATTGATTCCATTATTCCCTCTTTCACTGTCTGACAAAGTCGATTGCTTCGGAGAAATGTTTCCTGATATTTGTTCAGACTGATGATTATTGTAACCCATATTCGCCCTCTCTGCTGTCTGTGAGCTAGTTACAACATTATGTGATGTGTTTTGCGTTGTTGCTTCTCGGGACGCCATATGTGCCAGATGGACACGGACAGTTCCCCGGATGTGTTTCCTGCAGACTGGGCAACGTTCTAGAGCTGGTGAGCACACGCCACAGGCTACCAGATGCCCACAGGGAAGGAAGACGATGTTGGCAGGGTTCTCCAGACAGACCTTACATGTACTTGACTCTCTCAGCTGCCGTGTCTCTTCTTTTGTAGCCATTAACTGGTCCTTGGTTTTATCTGTCACAGACCAAAACATAAATGAGGAATCATATAGGTTCATAGTCCACCTTTAGCGTGACCAGTAAGTGAACTTGTTCTTAGTAAATAAAACATTAATAACATACAATACAAACTGTTTGTCGTTCTGGATAGACTTTTAAAAGAGATACAGACATTTTGATGAATTGACCTTTGTTACTTCATGTACTTTTTAAACATATTTATTGTTTTTGTAGTGGTGTACATAGCAATCGATATGTATATACATGTAGAAATGTCATCAATGTTGCAATAAAGCTTTTTGCCTATTCGGGCTACCTTTGGAAGAACCTCTTGGACGTAAGTTCAGATAGAAATGCCTGTAGCCCAACATTAACAATTGATCTCTAGCAAATTAGGGATGTAGAGCAACGAAATCCAATTTCATCAAAATGTCAGCACTTTAATGATGATTTTCTTGGTAGTTCACCTTTTTTGCGTTTTGTTATACATTATCCAAATAACGAATCATATTCTGCACCAGAATCCCTGGGATGCTCTGTACAATATACGTGATAATCAATATGTTTACCATGTTTTTGATTCCTCTCTGCTTTTCGACTTTGACTGGTAACTGGCAAACTTAGGGAAGCATTGACAGCAGCATTCGAGTTATTGATTCCATTATTCCCTCTTTCACTGTCTGACAAAGTCGATTGCTTCGGAGAAATGTTTCCTGATATTTGTTCAGACTGATGATTATTGTAACCCATATTCGCCCTCTCTGCTGTCTGTGAGCTAGTTACAACATTATGTGATGTGTTTTGCGTTGTTGCTTCTCGGGACGCCATATGTGCCAGATGGACACGGACAGTTCCCCGGATGTGTTTCCTGCAGACTGGGCAACGTTCTAGAGCTGGTGAGCACACGCCACAGGCTACCAGATGCCCACAGGGAAGGAAGACGATGTTGGCAGGGTTCTCCAGACAGACCTTACATGTACTTGACTCTCTCAGCTGCCGTGTCTCTTCTTTTGTAGCCATTAACTGGTCCTTGGTTTTATCTGTCACAGACCAAAACATAAATGAGGAATCATATAGGTTCATAGTCCACCTTTAGCGTGACCAGTAAGTGAACTTGTTCTTAGTAAATAAAACATTAATAACATACAATACAAACTGTTTGTCGTTCTGGATAGACTTTTAAAAGAGATACAGACATTTTGATGAATTGACCTTTGTTACTCCATGTACTATTTAAACAAATTTATTGTTTTTGTAGTGGTGTACATAGCAATCGATATGTATATACATGTAGAAGTTTCATCAATGTTGCAATAAAGCTTTTTGCCTATTCGGGCTACCTTTGGAAGAACCTCTTGGACGTAAGTTCAGATAGAAATGCCTGTAGCCCAACATTAACAATTGATCTCTAGCAAATTAGGGATGTAGAGCAACGAAATCCAATTTCATCAAAATGTCAGCACTTTAATGATGATTTTCTTGGTAGTTCACCTTTTTTTGCGTTTTGTTATACATTATCCAAATAACGAATCATATTCTGCACCAGAATCCCTGGGATGCTCTGTACAATATACGTGATAATCAATATGTTTACCATGTTTTTGATTCCTCTCTGCTTTTCGACTTTGACTGGTAACTGGCAAACTTAGGGAAGCATTGACAGCAGCATTCGAGTTATTGATTCCATTATTCCCTCTTTCACTGTCTGACAAAGTCGATTGCTTCGGAGAAATGTTTCCTGATATTTGTTCAGACTGATGATTATTGTAACCCATATTCGCCCTCTCTGCTGTCTGTGAGCTAGTTACAACATTATGTGATGTGTTTTGCGTTGTTGCTTCTCGGGACGCCATATGTGCCAGATGGACACGGACAGTTCCCCGGATGTGTTTCCTGCAGACTGGGCAACGTTCTAGAGCTGGTGAGCACACGCCACAGGCTACCAGATGCCCACAGGGAAGGAAGACGATGTTGGCAGGGTTCTCCAGACAGACCTTACATGTACTTGACTCTCTCAGCTGTTCTGTGTTTTCTTTTGTGGCCTTCAACAGATTCGACTCTGTCAAATCTTTGGTTTCTTCTTTATGTTTCGGATCTGTTTTCTGAGGTTGCATCTCATGGGAGCGTGATTCTGCAACCTTAAGATGAATTTAAGGTGTTTGTAAAATTGTAAATTTTATATAAATTGTATATTTCTTTCCTTATCATATCTCACAATATGTAATTCTCATTCTTCTTTCAATCCTAAGTGGAAACGTGCTTACAAAAAGGTTCATTGTGGTCACCTCCAAACAATCTGGCCATGCTCGCTTCTCATCCCGAGGTACTTACACGCGCTGAACACTCTGTCATATCAAGGGATATATTTTCGCGTTTCGTAGCTGCTCTTTGAGGTTGCATCCCGTTGGAACGTGATTCAGTAATCTAAAGATAATTTGTTAGATGTTTGTAATATATATTTTTAAAAACACATTTGCTATTTTTACCACATATCCAGCCTTGGTAAAAGAGGTTTTTTGGTCAGTAATTCCTGAACTAGAATCTCGGTATTACCTGTGGCGTTGTATCTGTGGGACATCTTGTTGCCAGGAAAGGGCAGTTTGGTCTCAAACGAGCATGAACCCGCCACGGGTCGTCTTCGTCATCCCCTGCTGTGAGCGCAAGTCCACACCGGAAGCACCGAACATTATCCGAGTTGCCTGTAAGAAGGGATGACAATGTGCCAAGATACTCAACACAATTATACATCGGCATCATTAATTACATTGTGGTAGCTTGTGATGGTTAATTCCAAACAGCATCATGCTTTTGAGTGACAATGCAAGTCAGTTCGCAGGGTTGTCAATTCATCCGAGAAATAGTAGGGAATCTATCATCTTTTCCTCCGTTGACTATAATGACTAAAACTTATCTTACCTTTAACCTTAACATTTGTGACTGCTTATTTACTAATGAAAATGAGAGGTGAACAAATCTCTAATTCATCCGACATAAAAACGTTATATAATAAAATCAGAGATTTAGAAGATGGTATTAGAAATGAATTCCAAAATATTAGCGGGGTTAAACTTGCAGAACAGTCAAAATATCAAACTGAAATGGATTAGATTAAACATGAAGCAATAAGAGAAATGCAAATAGGAAACATGGTGTAAGGAGGGTGAAAGCCATCCAGTTCTTTTTGTCACACATTCAAACAATTAATAGTATACATGACATAATTTACATTAGAAATGAATTGCTTTAGATGCAGTTAATTCATAATGATTTTTGTACATTCTGTGCAGAGGAACAAGATGATGTATTGCACATATTTGGAACACAAAATGTAGTAAAAGTAGTGTGGGAAAGTTTCTGAATAACCACGCCATTGACAACCCATGAATCACTGTATGCTTAATAGCATTTGGATACAACGCAAGCAATACACTACTTAACCATATAATACCAGCTTGCTTGAGATGTATCCATATATGATAAATTAATAACAAGAGGCCCAACGTTGAAGAAATTCCCTAAATATTAAAAGATATATGTAAAAAAAGTCAAACAGTTTAAACATGGAACAATGAAAGAAAATGATACGATCTGGCATAAGTAAACGTGTTCATCATTGAATGTATATTTCAGTACAAATACACACATACTTTGATGGTTATATCCACTTTTGATAAATTGTTATTCTTTAACAACCTCTTTGTTACTGTCAAAAGAGACAATGATATCAGTCGGAAACAGAATTTAGCCACTATTCTTTTGGAATAATTACTGTGACAAACTGGCATCCATGAATTACTCTTCAGGTGCAGAAATACGGTGACATGCAGTAAAAATAAGAATATGTTGAATATTATGTTGAAACTATGCTGTATTTAGACCACTGTTGCGGATACATTGTTATACACGATATATCCCCCTGTTACAATAGAAATATGCATTTTGAATATGTCACATTGCAAATTATTTTTCTATGGTTTGTCATTTTGAGCAATCTGAGACATACACTAATTGAAAATTACCTGTATAGTAGAAACCAGCTGCAGAAAGTTCCCGCAAAGAACTTTCACTCGGCCACCCTCGGAACGATGCAAGTCTATTGGTTTCAGAGCTGTAACAAGGCGCTTGGTGATTAGTACCCGTCGTTGGGTGTGGAGAAATTGCAGATGTAGGACGACGGTTTGGATGAGTTATGGAGAGTCGCTGGGTCTCGGGAGATGGATCATGAACATCGAAATCCGAAGTTGGGTACCATAGTCGTGTCAATGCACAGTCAATACTTGAAGACAGTGGGTTTTCGGTAAAAGACACATTTCCGCGATGTAAATCATGGTTATGTCGACAGTTATGTTTATGAGGCACACTGGCAGGTCTTTCCCCATGTTGCCAGTTCCTGTATCGCACGCCGCAGCTGAAGCACCTTGTCTCGTCACCATTTCCTGTCGCATAGAACCCTGCCTTTGCAAGCTGTATGCGGGATACAGCTATGTCCACACCAAAGAATGATTTCAGTCGCAAGGCTTCATAGACCATAACATACTCCAGGGGCACTCCATTCCGAGTCATGAGGTCTTCAAAATTCCCTCTCAAGGATATGGATGGGTATACACGAATATGGGTATGCAGCTGTGGCACGAAACAGTTTGGTGGGATTTTATTTTCATGCGAAGGATCGTTATCATATGACACAACGTAGATGTAAAGCTTGTCATTGTACACCAACATTATTACAATTTGACGTTTCTTCATTCTTACGGATAAGAAATATAGCATGAATGTATGTACACACATGGTAATGTTCCTTCGTATCTCCTGCACTGCAAATTCAAACATATGAATTTAGCAACACACGCCGGGCGATCTCACCTAACACCACAAATACAAGTTAAGCTAGGATGACAACTCTATCTGCTCGCCTATATCCGAGTGTCGGAACATCAAACAGACGTACTTGAAACAGTCACACATATCTGCACAATAGTGAGTGAGTGAGTGAGTGAGTGAGATTTACCGCCGCCTTTAGTAATATTCCAGCAATGTCACGGCGGGGACACCAGAAATGGGCTTCACACATTGTACCCATGTCGGGAATCGAACCCTGGTCTTCGACGTGACGAGCGAACGCTTTAACCACTAGGCTACCCGACCGCCCCATCTGCACAAAAGGCAAACAGGACGCCACAATGTATTAGCAATTGAAGGAACGACACGGTGGACATATAAATAGAATGTGCAACATAGAAAGCGTGTGACCTCCACTCGCTGACAACCAGGACAATACACTGTTACCTGTCCACCGTCAGTAGAAGCTTATGTAAAAGTACATGAAAATAAATGTGCGTTCAATTGATACATTACGAAAATCGATCTGTGTTCACAAACACCATCTCTCAACCAAATTTAGTAAATCTCCACCAATACATTACGGCAACAACGCTAGATTTTTCCAGCACATGTAACTCATATCCTTACCTCGAAATGGCTTTCAATTGATGACAAGCCAATCAACTGGATTAGATAACGCCTGATTTTATTTCCTCTTTCTGATTGGCCGATGAGTTCAAGTGCCACCTGTCTTTGTGTGATATTTATAGCTGGGTATTTCCCTGAATAATTGAGCGTTGTTGATAGCAACATAAAGTCTGGACTTGTACAGCGGAGGGTGCGTAGAGAACTTCGTGAGTACACAAACTAGCGATTAACCTGTAGTAACATTATTAATCAAGTTATTTCTAAACCATAATACGGGGACACGGGTGGCCCAGTCGTCTAAGGCGCCGCGATTCTAGTTCTAGACATGGTGTAAACTAATGATATACATGTATATTAAAGAGACAAGTCAACTATCCGTGCTGATGATATCTAGTTCGAAGAGCTGATGAGTTAAGGGTGCTGCAAACGTATGATAGGTTGCTTGAAGTGAGTGAGTGAGTGAGTGAGTGAGTGAGTGAGTGAGTGAGTGAGTGAGTGAGTGAGTGAAGGAATGTATAACTGTCGTTTCAGGCCATTCAGCACTATTCAAGGTCAGTCACGATGGCATGTAAATAATAGAACGAATGAAAAAATAAGCAACGTTCCACGCCATCGGCACGACGACACCACACAGCAAAAAAAATGCAGTTTCCGGTATCCGGATACCTGCCGGATACCACCGGACACTTACCCAAAACACGTCCGGGTATCCGGTGGCAGATACCTTGCCGGATACCAGATCTGTGGTATCCGGCATGGACACCTCACCGGAAAGTATATCACCTGGAATCCGGGTATCCGGCACCGGATACCTCACCGGATACCTCAATCTGGGTGTCCAGGGATCCGGCACCGGATACCTCATTCTGAGTTTCCAAAAACATGTCACAATTTGGGGGGTGCATTTTGTTCAATTAAGTGTGAAACACCTAAAAATATATTGGAAACTAACCATGAAAATTGAACATTGCTGAAGGTATCCGGCAGGTATCCGGCAGGTATCCGGAAGCAATTTTTCGAGATGTCTTTCTCCTAGTAAATAATGTTAGCCTGGGCATAGCAGATAGCTGTAGTAATATTCTGTGCTATTTTAGTTGTAAATATCCCCTTGAAGTTGAGATCTATGGGCATGTACTTTTGGTGAAAACATTTTTCAAGTTCATATATATTTCAATTTAGATGTTCAGCGTATTAAATGAAAAGCATTCAGTCCTGGTATGATGGTATCCTTACATATCATCTTCATATTCCCAGTTTGTTTTAGCCTAGTGGTTGAAGCATTCGATTCACCACATGGGTACATTGCTTGGTGTCACCCATCATAATATTGTTTGAATTTTGCTCATAAAGTGGCATAACACCATACTCACTCTGACAAAAAAATGAAAGTCATTGGCTATGTGCTCACTTGGGCCTTTGTTCCTGGTGAGATTAAAAGTTTATTTTGGAACTGTATCAATACTTGTTACATCTTGACAGACGAGTTTCATTGAAGTTCGAAACAGAATATCATTAACCCAAATGGGTGCATAAGACTAATGGCATCCACAGAAAACACCCAATAAAGTACTGGTACATAAAAATATCAATGTAACTTTTCTACTGACATGGAACTAAAAACTTCGTTCAGTGAACTGTATTAATTGTAGGAAAACATTCAGGGCATTAGTATATTTGATATATGTTAGCACCTATGTTATGAATGATCAATATCATATTTCTTTAAAGAAGCAAAACAAAAAAATTGTTAAGATAAAAAATCATATTTATTGATTTTATGACATTTCATTGGTTCAGTAACCAGAGGTGTTTGCAAGAACATTCAAAAACAGAAACAGATGCTTCAATGCCATTTTCTAAATAAACAAATTAGTCAAATCTCAGAAGAATTTCAAGGTAGAAGAATATCTAAAGTCAATTATGTTTGTGCAGTAAACCACAAAAGTCATTCAGATTTGTATAGTCAGCGTCAGTGTACACCACATAAACAGTCTCACTGCTGTGGTATTGATTCCTTTAGACTTGATTAATGTCGTAATAAAACAACCTACAGAATCACACTGATGTGGCATTATTCATTCAGAATCATCACTTTCTGAGGTGAACCTGTTAGTTGTTCTGGGGAGGATTATTCATCATCCGGAGAGTCCTTTGTATGACTTGTCTGATCTGGTGTCATTGTGAAATCCAGGTGCCTGAAACAATATATAACATCTTTAAAAGCTTGTTATTAAAAATATAAGAAACACACATATATTGACAAAGGGTAAAAATTTGATTTCTCAATGAGTAAGGTAATGACAATTTATCAAGCAACTGTTAACCAAACCATGTTAACCAATGTAAAAAAGCCATAGCAAACAGTAAATTGTACAGAAAATACAAAATTGTAATTGATCTTCTGAAAACAATTCCTGTAGTGCCATAAGGCAGGCTCACCTGAATTTTTCTCAAATGTTTGCATTACATCAAAACATAAGGAAAGGTAAACAAGGCAATGCAAATTGCATAAAATAGGTTCTTATACATAAAAACAGAACTAAAGTATTTGACGTAATAAGCGCCTCGCTCTAATAAGCGCCCATGGGAATATTTGCTAATATATTGGCTAGTGAACAATCCCAATTAGGACCCTTTCCAATTAATCAATGTATACAAGACTTATTTATTTGCGTATAATACACACTTGTGTGTGATATGCATTATCATATTTTTATCATTTATCCTATCTTTAATTCAGATTAACAATAACGGCAAAAACTGCCAAATATATTGGTCAAGTGTAATCATAATTTAAGTAGTTCTATTTGGTTTTGGAACTTTTCAAGGGTAATTGTAAATCATTTGATTGTTATAAAGTTACACAGTATTGCATCTATCGTCTGTTTCTAAATACAGTGGAACCTATCTTTGACTTGTGT
Source organism: Haliotis rufescens (assembly GCF_023055435.1). Classification (NCBI taxonomy): domain Eukaryota; kingdom Metazoa; phylum Mollusca; class Gastropoda; order Lepetellida; family Haliotidae; genus Haliotis; species Haliotis rufescens. Next base: position 18,025,552 of record NW_025964223.1, read on the forward strand.
GACATAATTGAATCATACCCCAAGTTCATTATGCATTGTTATGCATCTGCACAGAGTGGTCAAAGTCCTTGTCACACACATAGTTTGCTACAAGGCAGAATCCAATAAGTACAGTTGAGACATCAGGCTGTATCCAGACAAACTGTCTGATAACCTCAAGTATGGTCTTGGTCGCATCAAGGGATGTAGCTAATCCTAAATAAACATTAAACAAGTGACATAATCTCTTCTACAGAACACTTGATCAAAGCCTGCCCCACCTTTGATGTTTATCATCTCGTTACGCTCACAACAGCTCATTAGCAAGATGAGCTCAATGTCAACTCATGGTGGATTAGGGATTAACAGGGCAATAAGTGTCAGGTGGGTATTATCACTTGCAATTGTCTGTTAATTACTTAATTGAGTAGTGACGGCTTAATTAGTTTCCAACCACACTGACTGTTATGTTACTTATCAAGTCAGTTTACTGGTAACATGTGTCTGTGGACCAAGGAAATGTATCATGCCAGATACTTAAAAAGTTCTACTCATAAGTAATAAAATAATGACAGTTTTGATATGCAATTCTCCCTACAAAGACATTTAACATTTGATATACATAAACTGTCTGTTGAAGCTATGATGATGCTAATATACAAGTCGCACTAAACAACCTATTCATATACTGGTACCTAGCCAAACAAACATAATTTTTTTTATGTGTATGCACATGCTTGTACACATATACCTCTACTGGCATATCACACATACAAACAATCATTAGATGGATGTAATCGTTCAAAAATATTTTACATACAAAAACAAGTGAACAGATTCTGTAATTGCATGGTTAATATTGGGAGATGTTTTAGCATTTCCATTTTCACAGAATCGAAGGCATATCCTTTCATGACTCAGATCAGCTTGTAGTGATTTAAATTCACATAAAACTGATTCATGTCAAATGACCTATCCCGCATGTGTGGGACCTGTTATAAAAATACCATTCATTACTTATTTGTGTGTCCAAATTATGCTATTATTAGAAATAATAGGTATTATTATACAGCATGGATATGATATAAGAAAGCTTTATATGGAATTGTTGAAAATTATGTACAGGAAAACATTGAAATAAATCAATCAATACGTGCATTTATCTCAGAATCTGGTAGATTTAATCAATATGGACTTCTCCTTCATTATCTACTTATAATCAGATGATTACATTATTGCTCAACTGATAGTTTGCAATAGTATAGAATTAGTATTTTATTAATACTTATTTTGTATTTCAGCATCATTTAGATAAGCCATCGGCTTGTTTGCAAATCCAGTTCACTATAAAAAAAATATATGTTTAAAACACATGTAGTAGAACATATTGCAATAGTTAAGACCCGAAAAGAAGTTATGTGTAGGATCTTCAAAATGGTATCCACAAGAGCAGGTTGTAGAATCATGTTGGTGTTTGTTGTTTAACTCTGCACTCAGCCATATTCCAGCTATATGACGGCGGTCTGTAAATAATCAAGTCTGGACCAGTCTATCCAGTGATTGACATCATGAGCATCGATCCACACAATTGGGATACAATGACATGGATCAACCAAGTCAGGGAGCCTGATCACCCGATCCATTAAGTTATCTCTCACAACTAGCATAGGTTGATCATGTTGATGGGGACTAACTTCAACCTGGAATCCCCACGTGAGTAAGTATGCGGCTGTTAGCTTTGTTTGATGTTTAACGCCACACTCAGCAATATCGCAGCTATGTGGCAGGAATCAAACCTGGGTCTTCAGCACGAAGAGTGAACGCTTCAACCGCTAGGCTACCCCACCACCAAAAATTCCCCCATGATAAAGTTGTCATCATGGTTATTGTTCAACTTGTTCAAGTGAAAATGTTCATACCCTTAAAATGTCTTTTCTTCCACTTCACGATGATCTCTGATGCAAAACTTCCCTGTTATTAAAGCTGTTCTTGATTCTTCACATCTGGAAAAATATGTTGAGGCTATTAATCATTCTCACAGAGTACAGGGAGTATATGAAATAAGACAGTGAGTCACATTAGCAAACAAATTATCCAGTTAAAGTAAACATATTTCTACATTATATACATAAGCAAATACTAACATATGATAGACAGGCTACTTGTCATATAAAAATATAATTATACATTTACTTACATGTTGGCTATAAAAGTTAATGTGTCACATGTGACAGGCTTACATGTGGTAAATTACTTTAATACGTGATCATTGTAATATTCACATATTCCTTACCTTAATGTGTCACTTCAGCTGCCAGCATGACCTCAGCTGCAATCTCAATATTTGGCCAGTTTTGACGAAATGACCGATCGTGTTCAGTGTATAAGCTGGGCCTCGTCTCTAATATAACTTGGCGCAAGTTGACGACGCGCATAGAGAGCCGGGAACCAGCTTATGTCGGGTTAACCTGGTTCCCGGCTCCCTATGCGCGTCGTCAACTTGCGCCAAACAATAATGTGATATTAGAGACGGGGCCCAGCTTAGTGTTAACCCGGAACAAGCCATTTTACCCATATTCCCCTACGGTCCAGGGCGCCATTTTAGAACATGGATGTAAACAAACCTCGTGTATCGATATACACTGTGATTCTTGATTACGATAAGCTTACCTCGTGTATCGATACATTGTTCTCATTCACCTCCACCACGGAAATGCCGGCCGAAGTTCCTCTCAGCCATCCACAACGCGAAAGTCAACAGTATTTGGAAAGGCGATTGGCATTGCCAGGTACGTAGCAGGGCTTCGAGGCCTTATGATTTCTGTGCAGAGATCTTATGGAACGGATTGATGTAGATATTTTCCTGCTCTACATACTTTACCGTAAACGCCAAGGGTCCTTTTTTTAGTATTATGGTCAACTTTTTTTGGTAGCATAAGAGGCGTAATGGATTTGTGGTCAAAACAAGATGATTCAAATTAGATCCGCTTTTTTATAGATAATGAAGAAAAGTACCAAGATCTAGGAACGATTATTAACTCTTAACTTTCGTGGGATGCTAATACAGATTATAATTTACAATAATGGCCACCAAAGACTTTATTTTTTTTACGCTTAGGATATTGTTATAATTACACTGTTATGTCCTTGTTTTGTATAAGCTTCATAACTTAATCATTCAATATTTCATGGAATGACTCTGACCTTGGCGAGGATCTTTTTTGCAACAAGTGATTCCTTATGTAAAGTGTATGTTGAATGACCCTGGCTTTGTTGTCAAATAATTGTTTGACAGTTGTTAAATATGGGGTTATGTTTTATCTCTGAATGTTTGGGATGAAATATTTTAATAAGGACAGTTCTAAGTTGGAAACTCAACTGTGGCCTTTTCAATTGAATTCAATGTACAGCATGTACAGTTTGGACATTTCTCTAATGTGAATGCTACTTATGTTTGCAGAATGTCTGGATGAATGAATGAGTCAGTCATCTGCACAGCATCAATGGAAAAAGGGAAGCAATGAGGAACAAGAGAAGAGTAGCAGTGAGTGGTAAATATTTGAAATTATTCTGTTTGGTTCATCATGTTCATGTAGCTATTCTGCAAATATTTCTTCAGTTTGCTTGTTCTTTATCACCTGTTTGCATGGATGGCCTAATTATCAAAGGCACTACAACTTGCTGTGCATAGTTGCATCTCTTGGGCTTGACAGAAACCGATGGTTGTGGGTTTGAATCGAGGGTAGCATCATACACTTGCTTGTGGGTTTCATCAAAGTGGTAAACATGTAAGACCTGCATCACTTCGGGCTTTCTTCCCACATCAAGCTTACATGCCGTGATATAACTGGAATACTGTTCAAAGAGGCGTTAAACCCAATTCACTCATTTAACACCACATCCAGCGATAGTTCGGCTAAATGACAAGGATTATAAATTAATCAAATCTCAAATCTCAACTAGACAAACCAGAGATTAATGTTATGAGCTCGATCCAGACGCACCGATGATGACTGTTATGGACAACATCCCATGTTCTTGGGTACGATTACGAGCTTTCAATGAGCCCACTTGCTACCTCATCTATTACTTTGGCTTGTATGGCAAGCATAGGTTGCTAGGAACATTTTTAAGAGATGTCAGTTAATGATTGTTTCAACTCATCAGCATGGAACAATATATATCTCAAATGTTTGGTATATAACAAAACTCAAAGATGATAAATTAAGTGAATTTGCTGCCTTTTATCTGTAAGTACATGTTGCAACAATTCTTTTCTTTTGCTACAATCTTTATACATAATTTTGCAGAAACTGAAGTCCAGCTTGAGATACCCGGATGACAGGTTGACAGTCTGGAAGGACCCTTCCAGATATCCGAAGTGATTGGCAGACAGCGATGAGGAGAGTCCTGTTATTTCAATGGGAGCCTACCGAGAAGTTATATGCCAATTGACACTGGGACACACTCACAAAGGGTGGTCAGGCAAATGTGAGAAGACCAACCAATGCCAAGTCGGAGTGGGATCCTTCAAGGACGTTGAAGAAATTATTGTCTTTGGCCATGTGGTAATCACTTGAAAGGAATGATGTTTGCGACTACTTGTCTATAAATGTGGACCCAAACACCAAATAGAATGTTCACAATTCTACTAACACAATGCAACAGGGATAGAGCCCATCTGGCCTCCCCTCATCCTGGTTCCTGTTTTTCCATGGCAATATAGAAGGAAAAGGATGTTTGAGGGCAAGTAACTCTGAACTGGTGAGCATGGTCTGCTGATGCTTTCAAGCGAACAGTTATCCCGCTCTGTTATGAGTATTGAAGAATAGGAGGAAAGTGCATACTGCATCAGGAACCATTATATGAACACTGTTCAATGTGTGATATATGCATATAAATAAAAGAAATTGATAATTTGTTTGTTGTTTGTTTCTTTAGCCAGCTGTGTAAATGGGGATTTTCCAATATTTTGCCTCAGTTTGATAGCCACAGTTATCGTATAAAACCATGCATTGCTTGGACATCTTTGGAATAACACATTGATCTGCTATGTCAAAGGTCAATGTCACAGCCAGACAAAAAAATTGTTAATGGCCAAACTCTTCCTTAGGGCAGGGATAGAAGTTGGCAACAGGTCATACACTTACTTTTTATCCCCCGGCATATAATACGGGGGATATAGTGATCAGCCTGTCTGTCCGTCTGTCCGTCCGTAATCATTTCCTTTTCCGGGGCAGGATTCCCAAACCATTCAGTGTATTTGATCGAAACTTGGCAACTCTTATCAGGCACATACTGAAGTGGTGCCTTTTGATATTTTGGGATTTTTCTAATTTTTATTTTTTTAAATTTTTATGGAATGAAGTTGGACATAGACTCAATTGGGGATGGGGTTCGTTTCCGGGGCAGAATTCGAAAACCATTCAGTGTATTTGATCGAAACTTGGCAACTCTTATCAGGCACATACTGAAGTGGTGCCTTTTGATATTTTGGGATTTTTCTAATTTTTATTTTTTAAAATTTTTATGGAATGAAGTTGGACATAGACTCAATTGGGGATGGGGTTCGTTTCCGGGGCAGAATTCGAAAACCATTCAGTGTATTTGATCGAAACTTGGCAAAGCTATCATGCACATACTGAAGTGGTGCCTTTCAAATTTTTGGGATTTTTCTAATTTTTATTTTTTATTTTTTTTTAATGGAATCAAGTTGGACATAGACTCAATTGGGGATGAGGTTCATTTCTGGGGCAGAATTCGAAAAACATTCAATGTATTTGATCGAAACTTGGCATTCATATGGATGCGACCATGGTGGATCTTTTGTGGGTAAACAATGTATGCTTCTTAAAGAACATTCAACTGTTGACTCATTACATACAGAAATGGACTAGTGGTTACTTTACAGACAGCTGCCGGGGGGATATGTCATCTTTCTGATGACTCTTGTTCTCTAATGTGCCTTTTCCCGCAGAAGTCTAAATAACTCTTATACACATAGTTGTATATCATTGTCATATGTTTGTCAATATTACACTGAATGAAGCACTTTACAATTGTTTTTGAAATAGTCGCAACTGATATTGAAGGTCAAATTAGCTTTCAATGTCTTTCAGTAAAAATGTTCACAGTAACTGAGGAACAGCTCTCTGTAGTGTGATGAAATCTGGTACATGTCACCCTCAGAGTGAGGCATATTGTGTTTCAAACTTAAATGAAGCTGGTATGCTCATAACAAGTACTTGTACCTTTACAAATAATCATATTATCATCTCACTAGGACCAAAGGCCCAAGTGAGCACACAGTCGATGAGTTTATACTTTCACTCAGAATAATCTGGAAGTCTGAACATGAAATTTAAGGATATCATCATACATGTATTAGAACTGATGTTTGTTCATGAAACAGCTTAACATCTAAAAAGAATTATAGATGAAATTGAAAAAAATTGTCTTCTCCAAAAGTACATGCCCATAGATCTCAACTTTAAGGGGATATTTACAACTAAAATGACACAGAATATTACTACAGCTATCTAATATGCCCAGGCTAACATTATTTACCAGAAATAAGACATCTCGAAAAATTGCATCCGGATACCTTCAGCAATGTTCAATTTTCATGGTTAGTTTCCAATATATATTTAGGTGTTTCACACTTAATTGAACAAAATGCACCCCCAAATTGTGACATGTTTTTGGAAACTCAGAATGAGGTATCCGGTGCCGGATTCTTGGTATCCGGTGCGGATCCTTGGACACCCAGATGGAGGTATCCGGTGAGGTATCCGGTGCCGGATACCCGGATTCCAGGTGGCATACTTTCAGGTGAGGTGTCCATGCCGGATACCACGGATCTGGTATCCGGCAAGGTATCTGCCACCGGATACCCGGACGCGTTTTGGGTAAGTGTCCGGTGGTATCCGGCAGGTATCCGGATACCGGAAACTGCATTTTTTTTGCTGTGCCAGTTAGTAATGTCACAGACTTATCGTCGAGTGCAAGTTATATACATGAAAAAAGATATTACACCTACGGTGGACCCAGTTAAATATCAAAGGCCGTTGAAAACCTTTTTATATATTTGTTTTTATTATTCTATGACTTAACGACCAAATATGATAAAATCTTCAATTGTCTAACTGCAAAGATGCTTTAATCGTTTGTATTCAGCTCAACAAACAAGGAAGAATGGTGTTCTCTGTTCCGCCAAGAGATCATTGTCCAGCGTTCGTGCCATCTGGAGCGTATCCCAGTCGAGCAATGACCCGGAAATTGAAGAAAGAAACTTTATCCTTAAAACACAAGTACAACACGGATAACGCGAAAGATATTTCTTACAACTGTAGCTTTGTCCCAAACATACCAGCAAAAATAGACATATCTTATCTTGTCCACTGTATGGAGAAAAAGGGGGATAAATTGGATGCATGTCACGTTGAAAATACTTGCAGTACAGTTGTACATTCAACCGCAAAGCCTAGTTTTTCTATTACAAAAAATGCATATCTTTATAGAGGCAATGATGTTTTAGTGAAATATATGAGATCCTTATCACAGGACAGAGAGGAAGTAAAACCAACAGAGTCCACTGAAATTGAACGTATCTTGAAAGGAATAGTAAAGAATTCTTCCGATCATAGTTCAAGAAACAACTTTATGAACAACATTATTGTTTCACCTTTTTTATCACTTCAAACATACTTTGAGGGCATTGTTAGAGGGGAAGCTCTGCAAGACGATGATATGAGATATGAAGCCTTGCGCCTGAAATCATTTCAAGGAATCAGCGTTTCTGTCTCCTGCCTCCGCCTTGCATCATCAGGGTTCTTCGCTACTGGGTTAGGTGATGAGGCAAGATGCTTTAGCTGCGATATGAGGTATAAACATTGGCTAGCAACTGACGACCCGAGACACATACACAGACGGATCTCCCCTGCCTGTAGACACATCAATGGGAGTGACAGCAGAAGCGTACCCATATCTATTACTGCTGGCTCAGACAGGGTATCGATATCCGCATCAGTGGCCACAGCAACTCCTGGCGGGGACCAGACCTTGAACAATCATCAAGACCTGAACACAGAGAACATAGGTACTTCGTCAACAGAACATGCATCTCAAGAAGAGAATGGAGTCTACGACCAGGTCAGGGCTGCAGGCATCCAGCAAGTAAACTGCAGTTCCAGGGAAGCAGATATAATTCCATCAAGTCAACACATCTTTTGTCCGGAACAGTGTGCCCCTTCACAGCTGACAGAGGTGGAAGTAGCTTCAGGAAATGCAGGACCTGCATCTTCAACTCTTACATTTGCCACCGCTGTCTACCCCCACTATGATGATAGGGTAAAACGACTAAGCACCTTCAAGACCTGGCCGTCCAATCACTGCAAGAAACCGGAAGTGCTTGTTCAAGTAGGCTTCTTCTTCGCAGGTATGTATACATGTGTGTAGTTTGCAAATGATTGTTTGCGTGTCTGTTCACATCATGGTCGACAGTGGGGTAGACTGATGGTAAAAGCGATGGCTCTCACGTAATCGATTCCTAACGTGGCTGTAATGTATGAATCCAAGTTCTGGTTTTCCACCGCCATATTATGACTGGTATAGAACAAAATGTCACGTAAAACCCCACAAACTCACTCCTTCACGTTATGCTATAAGGAGGGGGCATGGGTTGCTCAGTCGTCTAAGGCGCCGCGATTCGCTGTGCAGAGTTGCGTCCCTTGGGTACGGCAGAAACCTACGGTTGTGGGTTCGAATCCCGGTTCGACCCGATTATGTTTCTAGGTTTGTCAGCACCATACCCCTGCTCGTGGGTTTCACCAAAGTGGTAAACGTCTGAGACCTGCATCACTTCGGACTTTCCTCCCTCATTATGCTGACACGTGGTGATATAACTGCAATAATGTAAAAAGCGGTGTTAAACCCAACTCACTCATTCACACTCAGCCATGGGGAGATAATTTGGCAGAGAAGTTGCTATACAACTGAACAGTAATTATAGATTTAGTTTTGTCTTTATATTGAAGCAAACCATCTATTTTGCAGGTTACTCTGACTGTGTGCGCTGTTTTGTCTGCGGTGTTGGTCTGAAGACCTGGGAGGAGGGGGATGACCCCTGGGTGGAGCACGTGCGCTGGAGGTCATCTTGTGCTTACATACTAGCATTCAGGGGAGAACAGTTTGTCCTCCAGACTCTGGGATCACTGGGACAGAAGACAAATGTAAAATCCCTTATGTATCTATCATTCAGTGTCATGATCACGTTCTAATTTGTAAGCAGTAATTATTTCATAAATAGTGGTAGTATTCATCACAGAGCTTACGTTATACTAACGTTGTAGTGTACAGGTCTGTTCCTAATTCCAGACAACAGATATCATTTCAATGGATGTCTGTCAGCGTGCACTGGGCATGGGATACAGCGAGGACACAGTTACCAGGGCATTTCACCAGGTCAAAGCTACTCATGAAGGTAGAATGCATTTTATGTCACCCACTGTCTAAATATGTGTCTAACAACACAAGGTGAAAGCTGGTTGTCATACATTTGTGTCACACTTTTATGGGTGTCACGTCACTTGCAATTTGTAGCTGATTAATATGTACAAATCTAACACATAATGTAATGGTTTCAGGGGGCAGATTTCCTGATCTTGCCGCACTGCTGGAGGTTTTGTTGAAGCAGCAAAGTGAGTCAGAAGGACTCACGGTCGACGCCGATGCCAGTGCAAGAGGAACAAGGTATGCCGAAGCCAATTCTGGAGGATCAAGAACTGCCAACTCAAGTTCAGAAGAATCAAAATCTTCTGCGAGTTGGAACAGACAGACTGATAGAATCAGGTGTTATGGCGAAACTGGAGTAGCAGGTGATAACAGAATTCTTTTAATTTCAAAGTATGGTCGATGCAATGTAATATATATTACTGCGTGAGTTCTAAACCCCCTGATTTGATACTTTGCACTCGTGGTATAATTAATGATAAAATGATAATTTATATTTGCATGTGAATCAAAACGGGAAAGACATTAGTTAGTATTACTGATACTGGTATTGCTGTCAAAAGTGCATTGAAGGGACGCTATAATAGAGGCCTACGCTGAGACGTAACACAATGTGCCTGTATGTCCTTGGGCTGTCTGGTTATAAATACGCGTACTCATCTTACAACAATTGTTATTTTTAGAGAAACGAGCCAGAGTCAAAGAGGAGACACAGCAACTGAAAGAGTCGAGCATGTGTAAGATCTGTCTGGAGGACCCTGCTAATATCGTCTTCCTCCCCTGTGGACATCTGGTGGCATGTGCCGTGTGTACACCAGCTCTAGAACGTTGCCCAGTCTGCAGGATCCACATTCGGGGATCTGTTCGCGTCCATTTGTCGGACATGGCATCACTAGCATAATAATATTGCCGTCTTAAGGCTGCACATTGATGTTCTTTAGTTATCAGGAGGATAGATATTCCAACTGATCTTTAACTGGATAATTGATAAATTATTGGATTACTCTAAATGGAATGAAAAAGAGCTTAGTTTAGGTTTTAATTTTTCATTATCTTGTGGTCCTTTTGTAAGATGGACCAGATGTGTGTTAACATAGCATTCGGATATCCCTGTATATAATGTAGTATGTTGGTGATACCCAGAGTACACTCAGGTAGAACCGTTTATACCAATGAAGTTCTTTGTTAAAGCGAGTGGCGCTGTTATGTTGTGTTTTAGGTATCCCAAACAAAGCTTAATATGAACCCCTCTTTGTCATAGACCCGTAAGTTGGTTTTCGGATTGCTGTGGGTTTGAAATAGGGTAATGGGCTTCTCCAATTGTAAGGTAATGTGGATACGTCTTTTGACAGTTATGAATATGTTTACGCACAATATTTAAATTATGGACAAAAGACAATTTTATCTTCTTTACTACTTCAGCTATTTCCCGCTGTGTGTTGCGAGTGAGGAACTGAGTATGGTTTCACACCTCTTTTAGCAATTTCCAGCAACATCACGACCGGGGAGACCAGAAATGGGCTTCACATATTGTATTATGTGGGCAATCGACCCCTGGCCTGCAGCACGACGAGCGAACACTTTAAACATAAGGCTACCTTATCGCCCCTGTGTGCTGATGACCGCCTCCGTGGTCTAGTGGTAGAGCGCCCGGAGAGCGGAAGGTTCGGGGTTCGATCCCCGGCCGCGTCTTAACAAAAGACGTTAAAAGATGATACTTGTTGTTACCCTGCCTGGCGCTCGGCATTAAGAGGCTAAAACAAGGACTGGTCGGCTTGGAGTCAGTATACTGTGTCTGAGTGGGGATTTCATGTTAAACTGTGGCATGGTATCTCAGTGGGCTAGCGCTATAAATCGGCATCAGTCCGGACGAGTACAAACAGCTACACACACACACTATGCAAATCGCTATAAGTGCAGTAATGTTGGACGCGACGTTATACCCCATTTCACCTCACCTCACCTGTGTGCTGAGATACTAAGATGCACTATGATCAGCACTGTTCAATAGTTACTGGTTTGTTCAGGCGGTTCCTAACTGACTCATATTGGCATTATCCTATTACTAGACATATTAGACATTGGACTAATAAAAACTTAAACGGAACTTTGAAAGTTTGTGATTTGTATGTTTTTGTATCTCTATATATTGTGTAAGCAAGTATCAACACAACCTATATCAATCTCACTTGTTGGTAAAGTATGTGATTTGTAATTCGTCGTAGTTCATGATGTTGTCTCTGACATCAAGTTAGTGAGTGTGGGTGTGTTAATTTTGCCTTTTGCCTTCAGCACAGTGGAATCTGTGTCGTCGGATAATCGAGACCGGTTATTCTCTGGCGTTGATATATATAACACCGGTTAGCAATATTCCATTGTATGATGATGACTTGTAAATAGTCATGTCTGGACAAGTCAATCAGTCGGGGCTCGAAGACATGCAATCAGTCAAGTCTCACATCCCCATTATACATTTTCCGTTAGTGGGCTCTTACGATAGGTGAGGGATACCTGGCACCTATTCCTCCCAAGACTCCCCTAAGCGGCAGCAATGTTCCGTCAGGTCCCGTTAATCCGACCTGGATGGTTGCATATGATTATGTCGGATTAACGAGTATGTCGGATAAACGAAATTAAAGTGTCGAACCCGGATTGCGAGACTATCGCATAAACGGGTCTAAATAGCACTGATTAAACCGGTTCCCTTCATGGGTGTCGGATAAAGCCGATTTCCAGATTAACGAGAGTCGGATTAACGAGACTTGACTGTATGTGTTTTAAGATTGATCATTGACAGAATAGAACTTATTAGTATTTTAATATATTAATAAGTTGTCTCTTTTGAAGGATGTGCCGTTTAGTTGATGCATATCATATTGAAAGACATATGAAGCACATCCTGCTTCTCAGATGAGAACATACAACATCAAAATGGAAGCAGCTGAAGGGAGGCTTCATCAAACATCATCGTTAGACACGATGCCATTTAGAGTAACAATAGTGGATTTGCATATCTACTCATATCATCTTACACTGAACTGACCCACCTCAAAATAGCTAGATCCTTCAGTCGAGGTGCATCAAAACGGATGTATATTCACCAGCCAGGTGTCGTTACATGCACTCATCAGCCGTTTCTTTTCCACTGTTAAAGATTGGATGAATTGTTTTAAGTTTTTAAGGATGTCACGGTTCTGACATTTCCCAAAGGTTTTGTGTTACTGTCAATATATATCTAAGTCGGCTATACTGAAATATTGTTTATGACGTACCTGATCATAACATCCGATCACGGTACAGCATACGACAATCCTAATGACTGTCAACAGTTTCAGTGTAGAATACGGCAATCCCACTGACTGCCCATTGTCTCAATGTAGCATACGGCAATCGTACTGACTGTTCATAGCTTCAGTGTAGAATACGGTAATCCTATTGACTGTCCACAGCGTCAGTGTAGAATACGGCAAACCCATTGACTGTCCATAGCTTCAGTGTAGAATGCGGCAATCGTACTGGCTGTCTATAGCTTCAGTGTAGAATACGACAATCGTTCTGACTGTCTATAGCTTCAGTGTAGAATACGACAATCGTACTGACTGTCCACAGCTTCCGGGTAGAATACGGCAATCCCCATTGACTGTCAACAGCTTCATAGTAGAATACGGCAATCGTACTGACTGTCCACAGTCTCAGGATAGAATACGACAATCGTACTGACAGTCTGTAGCTTCAGTGTAAATTACAGCAATCGTGCTTACTGTCTATAGCATCAGTGTAAAATACGACAACCGTAGTGACTGTCTATAGCTTCAGTGTAAAATACGACATTCGTACTGACTGTCTATAGCTTCAGTGTAAAATACGACATTCGTACTGACTGTCTATAGCTTCAGTGTAAAATACGACAATCCCACTGACTACATACCTTCAGTGTAGAATACAGCAATCGTGCTGACTGTCTATAGTTTCAGTGTAAAATACGACAATCGTACTGACTGTCTATAGCTTCAGGGTAAAATACGGCAATCCCACTGACTAAATACCTTTAGGTAGAATACCGCAATCATACTAACTGGCCTCAGCTTCAGTGTAGAAAGGGTCATTCGTACTCACTGTCTATAGCATCAGTGTAAAATACGACAATCGTACTGACTACATACCTTTAGTGTAGAATACAGCAATCGTACTAACTGTCCACAGCTTCAGTGTAAAAAACAACAATCGCACGGACTGTCTATAGCTTCAGAGTAGAAAACGGCAATCGTACTGACCCTCTATAGCTTCAGGCTGAATACGACAATAGTACTGACTGTCCACAGCTTCAGGGTAGAATACAGCAATCCCACTGACTGCATACCTTCAGCGTAGAATACAGCAATCGCACTGACTGTCCACAGCTTCAGGGTAGAATACGGCAATCGTACTGACTGTCTATAGCTCTAGGGTAGAATACGGCAATCCCACTGACTGCATACATTCAACGTAGAATACAGCAATCACACTGACTGTCCACAGCTTCAGGGTAGAATACGGCAATCGTACTGACTGTTCGTAGCTTCAGTGTAGAATACGGCAATCGTACTGACTGTCTATAGCTCTAGGGTAGAATACGGCAATCCCACTGACTGCATACATTCAACGTAGAATACAGCAATCACACTGACTGTCCACAGCTTCAGGGTAGAATACAGCAATCGTACTGACTGTCCAAAGCTTCAGTGTAGAATACGGCAATCGTACTGACTGTCCATAGCTTCAGTGTAGAATACGGCAATCCCACTGACTGTCCACAGCTTCAGTGTAGAATACAGCAATCGTACTGACTGTACAAAGCTTCAGTGTAGAATACGGCAATCCCACTGACTGTCTATAGCTCTAGGGTAGAATACGGCAATCCCACTGACTGCATACATTCAACGTAGAATACAGCAATCACACTGACTGTCCACAGCTTCAGGGTAGAATACAGCAATCGTACTGACTGTCCAAAGCTTCAGGGTAGAATACGGAAATCCCACTGACTACATACCTTCAGTGTAGAATGCGGCAATCGTACTGACTGTCTATAGTTTCAGTGTAGAATACGACAATCGTACTGACTGTCTACAGCTACAGTGTAAGATACGACAATCGTACTGACTGTCTATAGCTTCAGTGTAGAATACGACATTCATACTGACAGCCCTTAGCTTCGGCGTAGTATACGGCATTCCTACTGACTGTCCCTAGCTTTAGTGTAGAATACTCAAATCCTTAAAATATCAGTTTCTTCAGATGTTAGTCAGACGTTTGAAAAATCAAAATTATATTATTCCATTATTCCAAGTTTCAGACAGCAATTGTCACTTCAATCGAAAAACCCCGCGGGTAGCAATCACGTCAAGTGTTAGCGAAATATTAAAGGAAACGAGAGGCAGAGGGAAAAATTAGTGGTGAACACTATGTACCGCTAACGTCACATTGGGTTCAATATCGCTATGATAAAGCTGGCAACAACACAAACACAATGTCACAGGAATAAAAACATGACAAAGATGGTTGTTCTTATCGCACAGGTAGAGAATTATGAGTCCACTTTAAGATAACGCATGGTGAAATCAGAAACGCCAGATCCATGTATAGACACCCCCGCAAACGACACATGTCGTCCTTTTAGTGAGCAAAGGCTTCGATACACCAGCTAGCTTGTCTGAAAAGTTCCCGATGATCACGTGCTAGCTTCAGTCTCGTATATCGCCATACCTGGCTATATAATGGAATTCCGCGCATAGGCATTTAACTGCATCGCCATTCATATCGACGAGGCTGAAGAGTGAAGGCGTGCACTCTATTGACAGGACATGCCCTGTTACATGTGAGTTCATGCTTCTGTATATTTTATTCATGTTTATTGATAATTATATTATCGTAGGGCAAGGAACGTCGCGGACCTATTTCAAAGGCAAGGCTAGATTGGGGTTGTGTGTGTGTGTGTGGAGGGGGGGTGGGGGGTGGGGGGGTGGGGGGGGGGTTCTAACCCTAGCATGCCCTAGTTGCCTTGGAACTGCTGTTTAATAGTCATCAGTAACTGCTGTGTAGTGTCAGGCAACAAGCAGATTGCCTTCATGCAGATTGTGCAGAAGGGGGTGCTACCTGTGGGGCAGGATACGCTTGCCTTTTTCGTAAACACCTGGTGTCATCACTGATTTTCAGTAATCTATTCATATTACTTTCAACGCTATGTTGCCTTTGGGAACCTGTTTCGTCGGACAGTCGAGGCTGGTTATTTTCTGACGTTGACGTTTATATATTTTAATATTTCAGATATTGGAATCTGAGATTGGAATTTTGGAGAGGATTGATTCAAACAGGTAGATTGGAGAGTATTGATCCTAACACCTAGATACGGACACGCCTCACTGTGCTCTGTGCATATAGGTTGTAATGAACTTATAAAGTTAACATAAGCAAGAACTATGTCCTCGATTGGTTTGCGTGGTGACTTTGAAGCTTTGGTGAGAAGACAAGGAGTACCAATCCAGCGCGCAATGCGTTTAGAGGCAATGCGTTTGAGGTCCTTCAGCAGATCAAAAGTTCAAATGTCAGCCATAGTTCTTGCTGGAGAAGGCTTCTATGCTACAGGAGATGGGGACGAGACAAGATGCTTCAGCTGCGGCATCAGGCACAGCAACTGGAGACGAGGGGATAGACCTGTTCATATTCATCTTCGAGGTTGTAGACAGAAACACAGAATAGATTTCAGCAATGTCCGATTTTCACGCAACCCATTGCCTTCTTTGACAGACATACTGCAACAATGTCAGTGTACCCTCGATGTCGCGAGTGATTACCACATACACCCTCCGCCCTAGATAAGCCCCGTGGTCACAATATAACGCTGAAGAAACACGTCGTATATTCCAAGTATCCAGGCAATGAAAATCTGTACACATCTTATGTCTTTATTAAACTAGATTTGAAGAAGTTTTGTAATCTGGATTATGGATGGATCATAATCAGATATATCAAAGACATGGGAAGATACATGAGATGTCTCAAAAGTATTTAACTCGCGTAGGTTGAACACTGCCAGGTGGATGTCAATCTCCAACATGACAGCTGTGCTTTGTAACAACATACGTCATCAGGTCTCTTGTGGATCCTATATCAACAATTAGATGAAAGACTAAATGAAACAGACAAGGACTGAGTGAGTTGTGTTTAATGCCGCTTTGAACAGAATGTCAGTTATATCGCGGTGTATGAGCTTGACGTTGGAGGAAAGGCCGAAGTGATGCAGGTCTCTGATATTTCGACGCTGATGAAATACGGGCATTGTATTGGTAAATCAGAATCAGTATAATAGCTTGGTTATGAACCAACCACCATAGGATTTTGGCAGGTCAAATGGATGCAACTCTTCTGCAATATAAGCACAGCAAGGAGATCTTGATCATGAACTTGTCACTATGCTTTTATAGTTACAATGTATAGTTATTATGTTTTTATGGTACAAAGTTTTACACTGTAATTTTATATATCAAGTGTTCATAAAAGTTGAAAACCAAGCACACAGCTCTATTCATGTATTTGTTAAAACTATATCATTCATTGTGATAAATAATTTTTTAAAAATTGCAATTTCTAGTTACATGTTGCTCTGTCCATATACCAATTTGTAACTGTTGCTTTTACCACAATCACTATGCGAGGTCGAGCTAGGAAGTATAGAAGATGCTTTCGATGTTTTCGCAACCCACAATAGTGTCTGCATTTTCGTTTTGGAGACGTGAAGATCCGGCTAGAGAATAGGTCTTCAGCAACCCATGCTTGCCGTTAGAGGCGACTCTCGGGATCGGACAGCAGAAACGTACCTATATCTATTACTGCTGGCTCAGACAGGGTATCGATATCCGCATCAGTGGCCACAGCAACTCCTGGCGGGGACCAGACCTTGAACAATCATCAAGACCTGAACACAGAGAACATAGGCACTTCGTCAACAGAACATGCATCTCAAGAAGAGAATGGAGTCTTCGACCAGGTCAGGGTTGCAGGCATCAAGCAAGTAAACTGCAGTTCCAGGGAAGCAGATATAATTCCATCAAGTCAACACATCTTTTGTCCGGAACAGTGTGCCCCTTCACAGCTGACAGAGGTGGAAGTCACTTCAGGAAATGCAGCACCTGCATCTTCAACTCTTACATTTGCCACCGCTGTCTACCCCCACTATGATGATAGGGTAAAACAACTAAGCACCTAAGAACCATTTATACCAATGAAGTTCTTTGTTAAAGCGAGTGACCTGTTATGTTGTGTTTTAGGTATCCCACACAAAGCTTAATATGAACCCATCTTTGTGGGTTTGAAATAGGGTAATGGGCTTCTCCAATTGTAAGGTAATGTGGATACGTCTTTTGACAGTTATGAATCTGTTTCTGCACAATATTTAAATTATGGACAAAAGACAATTTTATCTTCTTTACTACTTCAGCTATTTCCCGCTGTGTGTTGCGAGTGAGGAACTGAGTATGGTTTCACACCACTGTGTCTGAGTGTCTGAGTTGGGTTTTCATGTTAAACTGCGGCATGGTATATCAGTGGGCTAGCGCTGTAAATCGGCATCAGACTAGTACAAGCAGCCGCACACACACTATGCACGTCGCTATATAAGTGCAGTAATCTTGACCGCGACGTTATACCCCATTTCACCTCACCTCACCTGTGTGCTGATATACTAAGCTGCACTATGATCAGCACTGTTCAATAGTTACTGGTTTGTTCAGGCGGTTCCTAACTGACTCATATTGGCATTATCCTAATACTAGACATATTAGACATTGGACTAATAAAAGCTTAAACGGAACTTTGAAAGTTTGTGATTTGTAAAGTATTTGTATATCTATATATTGTGTAAGCAAGTATCAACACAACCTATATAAATCTCACTTGTTGGTAAAGTATGTGTTTTGTAATTCATCGTAGTTCATGATGTTGTCACTGACATCAAGTTAGTGAGTGTGGGTGTGTTAATTTTGCCTTTTGCCTTCAGCACAGTGGAATCTGTGTCGTCGGATAATCGAGACCGGTTATTCTCTGGCGTTGATATATATAACACCGGTTAGGAATATTCCAGTTGTATGATGATGACTTGTAAATAGTCATGTCTGGACAAGTCAATCAGTTGGGGCTCGAAGACATGCAATCAGTCAAGTCACACATACCCATTATACATTTTCCGTTTGTGGGCTCTTACGACAAGTAAGGGATACCTGGCACCTATTCCTCCCATGACTCCCCTAAGCGGCAGCAATATTCCGTCAGGTCCCGTTAATCCGACCTGGATGCTTGCATATATATATCAGTGTAGAATACGGCAATTGTACTGACTGTCCACAGCTTCAGGGTAGAATACGGCAATTGTACTGACTGTCTATAGCTTCAGGGTAGAATACGGCAATCCTACTGACTCTCTGTAGCTTCAGTGTAGAATACGGCAATCGCACTGACTGTCTATAGCTTCAGTGTAGAATACGGCAATTGTACTGACTGTCCACAGCTTCAGTTTACAATACGGCAATCGTACTGACTGTCCACAGCTTCAGTGTAGAATACGGCAATTGTACTGACTGTCCACAGCTACAGTTTACAATACGGCAATCGTACTGACTGTCCACAGCTTCAGTGTAGAATACGGCAATTGTACTGACTGTCCACAGCTTCAGGGTAGAATACGGCAATTGTACTGACTGTCTGTAGCTTCAGGGTAGAATACGGCAATCCTACTGACTCTCTGTAGCTTCAGTGTAGAATACGGCAATCGCACTGACTGTCTATAGCTTCAGTGTAGAATACGGCAATTGTACTGACTGTCCAAAGCTTCAGTTTACAATACGGCAATCGTACTGACTGTCCACAGCTTCAGTGTAGAATACGGCAATCGTACTGACTGTCCACAGTTTCAGTGTAGAATACAGCAATCGTACTGACTGTCCACAGCTTCAGTGTAGAATACGGCAATCGTACTGACTGTCCACAGCTTCAGTGTAGAATACGGCAATCGCACTGACTGTCTATAGCTTCAGTGTAGAATACGGCAATCGTACTGACTGTCCACAGCTTCAGTGTAGAATACGGCAATTGTACTGACTGTCCACAGCTACAGTTTACAACACGGCAATCGTACTGACTGTCCACAGCTTCAGTTTACAATACGGCAATCGCACTGACTGTCCACAGCTTCAGTTTACAATACGGCAATTGTACTGACTGCCCACAGCTTCAGTTTACAATACGGCAATCGTACTGACTGTCCACAGCTTCAGTTTACAATACGGCAATTGTACTGACTGCCCACAGCTTCAGTTTACAATACGGCAATCGCACTGACTGTCCACAGCTTCAGGGTAGAATACGACAATCGTACTGACTGCCCATAGCTTCAATACTCAATACTCAAAACCTAAAATACCAGTTTCTTCAGATGTTAGTCAGACGTTTGAAAACATAAGACCTTAAATTATTCGGTCTGCGTTAAGGAAAATCGAAATTATTTTATTCGATTATTCCAAGTTTCAGACAGCAATTGTCACATGTCAATCGAAAAAACCCGCGGGCAGCAATCACGTCAAGTGTTAGCGAAATGTTAAAGGAAACGAGAGGCAGAGGGAAAAAGTAGTGGTGAACACTATGTACCGCTAACGTCAATAACGCTGTAATAGAACTGGCAACAACACAAACACAATGTGACAGGAATCAAAACGTGACAAAGAATGCACCAGCTAGCTTATCTGAAAAATTCCTGATGAAGCTTGTTTTTCGCGCCTTGCGAGAGGCAGACGCCGTTCAATTGGACCACGCGCTAGCTTCATGCGCGAGAGTCTCGTATATCGCCATACATGGTCTAAGGGAATTCCCCGCATACGCATTTAACTGCATAGCCATTCATATCGACGAGGCTGAAGGGGCTGAAATAATAGTGTGCAGCGCTGTGTGTTGTATTGACAGGACATGTCCGGTTACATGTGAGTTTATTCATGTTTATTGATATCGTAGGGCAAAGAACGCCGCGGGCCTATTTCAAAGGCAAAGCTAGATGGATCTCGTAATCTAGAAGAGACGCATTGAATTGATTTGGAAGATTGTGAGTAGGGGTGGGGGGCTGATTCTGTTATTTATTTATTTATGTTCTGGGGTGGGTCTAACCCTAGCATGTCCTAGTTGCCTTGGGACTGCTGTTTAATAGTAATCAGGAACTGCTGTACGTGTAGCGTCAGGCGACAAGCAGATTGCCTTCATGCAGATTGTGCAGAAGGGGGTGCTACCTGTGGGGCAGGATATGCTTGCCTTTTTCGTGAACACCTGGTGTCATCACTGATTTTCAGTGATCTATTCATATTACTTTTAACGCTATGTTGCCTTTTGGAATCTGTTTCGTCGGACAGTCGAGGCTGGTTATTTTCTGATGTTGACGTTATATATATTTCAATATTTCAGATATGGGAATCTGAGATTGGAATTTTGGAGAGGATTGATTCAAACAGGTAGATTGGAGAGTATTGATCCTAACACCTAGATACGGACACGCCTCTCTGTGCTCTGGGCATATAGTTTGTAATGAACTTATAAAGTTAACATAAGCAAGAACTATGTCTTCAATTAGTTTGCGTGGTGACTTTGAAGCTTTGGTGAGAAGACAAGGAGTACCAATCCAGCGCGCAATGCGTTTAGAGGCAATGCGTTTGAAGTCCTTTAGCAGATCAAATGTTCAAATGTCAGCCATAGTTCTTTCTGGAGAAGGCTTCTATGCTACAGGAGATGGGGACGAGACAAGATGCTTCAGCTGCGGCATCAGGCACAGTAACTGGAGACGAGGGGATAGACCTGTTCATATTCATCTTCGAGGTTGTAGACAGAAACACAGAATAGATCCCAGCAATGTCCGATTTTCACGCAACCCATTGCCTTCTTTGACAGACATACTGCAGCAATGTCAGTGTACCCTCGATGTCGCGAGTGATTACCACATACACCCTCCGCACAAGATAAGGTCAGAGTGAAGATACACAGTCATTGTATATTCCAAGTATCCAGGCAATGTGTACACATCTTATGTATTTGTCTTAAGTTGGAAGAAAGACTAAATTAATGAAACAAACAAGGATTGGGTGAGTTGGGGTTTAACGCTTCTTTGAACATAATATCAGTTATATCGCGTGTATGAGCTTGACGTTGGGGGAAAGGCTGAAGTGATGCACGTCTTTGATATTTCGATACTGATGAAATACGGGCATTGTATTGCTACAGAATCAGCATTATAACTTGGTTATGAACCAACCATCATTGGATTTTGGCAGGTCTAAAGGATGCAAATCTCCACAACGAGTTGTGGGGCCTCAAATTACTGGGTCACTCATGCACGATAACCACATCAAGGAGATCTTGAACTTCGAACTATGCTTTTATAGTTACAATCTATAGCTATTATGTTTTTACTTTACAATGTTTAACACTGTTGTTTCATAAAAAGTGTTCATAAAGTTTTAAAGGCAATTTAATTAATATTCAAACACACAACTCCGTGTATTTTAATGAGGGCTATCGTCTCGTTGTTAATTCTATATAATTAATTATGGTTGATAATATATTATGTATTTTCAAATTTCTGTATAAATATCAATTTGTAATTGTTACTTCGACCACAATCACTATGCGATCATCGGATGTCGGTCAGGTTTGGTATTTTGGTTGGTTGTTATAGTACCCAGACGACTTCGGACGATTTTACAATGTCAACTGCTGGTTTGCTAGCCCAAACTTCGTGTACAACATAAGGAGGGATTGATGTCTTTATGCTCTGTCTACTCTATTCATGCTTCGTGCA
This sequence comes from Haliotis rufescens, assembly GCF_023055435.1. Lineage (NCBI taxonomy): Eukaryota > Metazoa > Mollusca > Gastropoda > Lepetellida > Haliotidae > Haliotis > Haliotis rufescens. The sequence goes on from NW_025964223.1 coordinate 18,047,906, forward strand.
AGGCGGTTGTGTTCCATTAGTTATGAGGCATATTGTAAACCACAGGCTAATCAGTTACGGGGAAAACCAGCCTTAAAATAGCAATGACGTGTGACAGAATATGAAATGAATTTTCCTGTACATCTAAACCAGACTTTATGTTACTGCAGTTTGAGGAAATACTGTTGTGGATGTCTGTTTGATTCGTGTGAGGTGGGTTGTCTGATTCAAACTATGAACGTGTCGTAAGGATTGTTTGTGACATGGATCTATTTTTAGAGTAGTCGTTTTGAAAATGTTCACAGTTGTGCCTGTGGTTACAATGACATCAAATACAGCTTTGAATTGCTACCGTTTTAGAATGTGAATATGTATTGATATAATCCTCAAGCCTGACTTATTACCCACTCTTTTTATCACTAAAAGACGTTGTGTTTATCGATTATAAAAGTCATATATGAATGTTCAATAATCCATCTTATTAATCTACTCGATAATCAACTTTACTTGTAAAGGACAACCACAGAATTCATACATTATCATTAATACGGTATAAATGAGACTATAACACCCGTGATGGGACTGAACCTCCAGCGAGTAGACATTTTTATTGAATGAATATTTTCACTATTTGTGACATTCCACATTGTGATGGTATAACCTTAGGATATTTATAACCATATATCGGTCACAAAATACAAACCGCGTTCAGTATGTGGTAGACAGTTTTGGAATGAATCTAAATAATAGTATCGTGTCAGATCAATTAGCTCCCTCCAACTCAGGCGGGAGTTTCCCTCAGTTTTCACTGATATTGATTATGACGTATTGCAATACTTCCTGTGTAAAACTACACAGAATCAACACCAAAGGCCTCCTTCAACCCGATGTACAAGCCTACCCAAGAGAATGAGTAATATATTACACAATGAGGGATTGCGGTCACTATGCTCTTTCTTCTTTACTAATGCCTCGTGCAAGGTTATTATGTCACACTTATTCTAAATATCTAAACAGCAACATATTTGAACCAGTTGGGAAACCAGTCTTAAAATAGCCATGAGTTGTGACCGAAGGTGGTATTAAATGTAACCTGTACTGCGACAAGTAGACTCTGTGTTGAAGAGTCTGAATCTGAGGAAATACATCAGATCTGGATGTCTGTTTAATTCGTGTAAGGTTGGTGGTTTGTTTCATACAAAGAATGTGTGGTGAGGTTTGTGACATTTTAGAATAGTCATTTAGAAATATTCACTGTTGTGAGCCAGTTCAACCATATGTTACAATACATAATTACGACAGATGTCTGTGTTGTTAGCTGTAGTACCTCGTGTTACTTCCCTGTCTATATATTCTGAATCGATGGTTATGTTGATTTGCAACCCTCGGTATTACTCGCCTGAGACATATCTATAATAATTGCTCTGTTTATAATGTACGTGAGATTGGACATTTTATCAATACAGTATAGTTACGAAAAGTTGTAATTAACTGAGACCTGATTTGAGAGCGAAACCTGTCGACTCCGTTGGAAACATTACAGTAAATATATATATATATATATTTGTTCATACAAACTCAGACTAAGACATGTTACTGATTAAATCACACTATTATTGGGAACAGATGTTCGAATCTCTCAGGGTTACGCTGTACGTACACAAACTAGTTGCTCAAAGCGGCGTAAATCCTTATTCACACATTCGGAGTGTAATGATAGAGATTCCAAAAGATGCTAATGCTAACATATTATATACCTATGTTTGCTGGGTGTTTTCATATAAAAACAAACATACACACGACTATTAATATAAACTTAAACTTAACGTGTATAAAGGTGCAATATATGTTTGGATCGTATGATGTCTCTTATGTTGGGGTTCTGTATCAATAGTGTTGGTGAGTTGGGTTTAACGCCGCTTTGAACGTATTCAAGATATATCACGGCGTGTTACTTTAATGCGTGTGGAAAGCCCGAAGTGTTGCAGGTCTTCGACGTTTACCACTTTGGCGAAAGGCACACGGACGGGCATCGTGCTGAGAAAACTAGAAACATAACTGGGTTTTATATCAACAGGGATATACAGTAATGGATATATACGTGCTGCTCATGAATGAGAACGTGGTATTTTTCCTTCTCGACCTCTGGATGAGGAGTACGCATGGTGTTATCAATGTTTAGGGAATCTTCAATACATGTCAGCAGTGTTTGTTACCACCTTTATCCAAATTCCCCTGCAGTCTGGTACTACGAAACGTCCATTTCAAGTGCCACGATTTTAGAATGTGAACTAGGTACAGATACAAATAGTCAGAGACAATATGAAATTTCATTTAATAAAAATATTTATTAATTATGTAATATTTTCTAGTTGACAGTTTCACCATTGAAGTATCGTTCTGAGCAGAGTTGGGCACCTCCAAGCAAGCTTAATCAACTAAAATGACGATCATCAGCCACAGTGCAGGCAATAACTTGTCAATGTCATGTTTGAACCCACAATTGCAAGAATCATCACAGAACACAATAATAAATGAATATGACTCCATCATGATCAGTGCCAGATATTCATTCATAAATATAGATGTTAAGACCATTGAATATGGCGGATGGGATTCAAACCATCAAAAAACATCGATCCATCATGGAAGAAAGAAAAGTGACGCAACATGGCACAGAGGATGTACAGCTCCTCATCACTGTCAACACAAAAGAACTGATGAGTTGTTAAACAACCAGATCACAACCAAGAAGTACGTTGGCAGTACTGCCATATATTACAATGCTCCTATGTATAAGATGGATTCCGAACCAGAAGGGTGTAACATCAAGGAGGAAGAACAAACCAACTACACAACAATAGCTTATGTTGAGGACAAATGTGATACACAAACCCCTATCACTGGTAATGAAACTGATACACAATGGGAACTATCGAAGCAGTGTTCACAAGAAGGAAGACATTCCGATATAGAACGCAGTGAATTTCGTAATGGATGGCATGTTTCAAAATCTTTAGTCCGACTGCATTTTAATGATATTGTTATGTGTTCTTATACATCGCTGCTCTTTGAATCATTATGCAGTCGAGCAGAATCTGAACAGCATTTTGAAAGCGGTTTCGGGGATAATCAGTTTGTGAATGATTGGAAAAGAAAGACTCATGTGGCAAAAGAAAAGGAAAATTTCTATACATGTTGGAAGCAGTGTCCAGAAGGTATGATGAACGATAGACGAGTGAGCTCACACAAGCAAACATTATTCCCTGACATGGAATTTGAAGCGATCAAAGGATTGACTGGTTCTCATACCCCATATCCAAAGGAAAGAAAACATAGCCATCCCTCAGACAGTCGAAGGGCGTCTAGTGGATTGGTAGCTGATACTGGACGGGCACTTGTTGCAAAGGAACGTGGAGCAACGCCACTTGAATGTGATATAAAAGAGACTTCACGCATAATTAGTGAATTGTGCGCTCTATACAATGTCAGTGATTGTGACTTCCAACAAACACACGAAGAGTATGGCGGTACATGTACAACTCAAAATGAAATAAATAAGTACCTGGACCACCATGGCAGTACTTTTCCAGACAAAGACGAGGAATCAGTCGAGTCTAAACTCCCTTCCAAAGACATTTTTCGTCATATTGATATGAACAGCTATATTCAATCCCTCCAAACACTTACTGTTGCACCTTTTCTTTCTTTACAAGGTTACTTTGTAAAGATCGCTAATCATGAACATGTTTCAAATGATGAAAAGATGGCATATGAGGGCTTGAGGCTTAGTTCGTTTTCGGGTATCAATGTAAACGCATCTTGCATTCGTCTAGCAGCCGCAGGATTCTACGCTACGGGCGATAGGGATGAGACCAGATGTTTCAGTTGCGGAATCAGACACAGGGGCTGGCAACAGGGGGACAACATCTTCATCATCCACAAACAGATTTCCCCAACCTGTCTTCATGCCATGGGAACTGACCAAATAACTGTGCCGATTAACCCTCCTCCCATAGCCGACACTACATCACCACCAGTCGCGTTGGCTAATTCATCAGATGATGCTAGTTTGACACTTGTCATGCACAAAGATCCAAACATAATAACCACTGCGGATGATACTCTGTCAAGCTTGGAGGCCGATTCAACAAGTGGCGCTGGTATCGAATCAGCAACAAGAAGTGCTCGGGAAAATCCTAACTTACACGTAGTTACATACAACAAATACAAATCATCAGCTGAATCGGTTAAAGATGATGCCACAGTAGCATTTCCGTCTGTTTCTGATGAAGGTGTACACAGTTCACGAATCCATACAAACCATGAATCTGTCACAGATGACAACATTATAACTGTTCTGCCTGCCTCAAGGGAAGGAGCAGTTAGCGCACAATTACAAAGAAGGGAGTCTACTGTACAATCTGATTCAGCAACCGGGACACGATATAACTCAGGGCTTCATAAAAAGATATCTCTGAGGTTTGACAATGCCATCTACCCCAACTACTGTGACATCTCAACTAGACTTTCATCCTTCCTACTGTGGCCCAAAGAACATTGCAAGAAACCAGAAGAACTTGTTCAAGTTGGTTTCTTCTATGCAGGTAAAAACAATGCTTTGATCCACATGGAGGTTGTTACCTTATATGGTCAGAATTTAAACCTGGAATTCAGATTTATAAAATGCTGAATTTCAGTAAGAAAAAATTCATTTAATAATAATAAGACAAGGGTTATGCTAATGTGAATGAAATGATACCATTTTATGATTATAAATACCACAGGTTTAGTTAACTATTAAACAAATTAATTCTCCCCCACAGGCCTCCCTGACTGTGTGCGATGTTTCGTGTGCGGTATTGGTCTGAAGACGTGGGAGAAGGGAGACAACCCTTGGGTGGAACATGTGCGTTGGAGGGCGTCTTGTGCCTATGTGAGAGCCATCAAAGGAGAAGCATTTATTACACAGACACTTGCGGAGGAAGGGGAGAGAAGCAGGGTATGTCAGATTACCTATTAAGCTCAACAGGCACATATCTGTCGATATGCACAATAATATTGTTCGGGGTGGGGGTGAAGGATGGGGGACTGGTACATGGTGGTTGTGAGTGTCACAACAATGGTATGTGTCTCAGACCTACATGAAGCTGACACGACCTGATATAGCAGACATACTGTTCAAAGCGGTGTTAACTGATTCATTCATTCACTCCATATTCTATGTCTACTTTCAGGAACGTGACATACCAGAAATCAGAAATCAAGCTGGAAATACGAATGGTAAATTAAAGCGGTTACATATGTATTGTCCTAAACGTTCGAAATACGTGAGTCCATATGTAGCAACGGTATAATGTTGTATTCACACACTACGTGGTACTGTTGACCACTATTGCAGACACTATTATAAACACAGACATACATTGTTGCACTATAGCGTGATGACGTCGCCGAAGTTATGATTTCACGTAACGTTATTGTTATCATCTTCTCACGGTTTTCAAAATGGAAGAAACCATTTTTCATTTTGAATTAAAAATATGAAGATGGACGTATTACACTTAAGTCTACATCATATTGATTTTACTGTGAAGACATTCGTGTATTTAATCACACAGAACACAATTTTCGTAAAAGTGATTGATAATCTCTAACCGCTGTCATATCGCTGGAATATTGCATGGATAGTTCCATATCTCCCTTTAACTGACTCGTATGGTTATCATCTCAACGCACAATGCCTTAAATAATTAATGAAGATGTATATTTAACATCCACTGTATGCATTTTAATGCCCATTGAATCATTTCTTCATCAGACGCTGGTGATGTCCTTGAACGGGAGGCGTGTCACCGCGCCCTGGAGATGGGCTACAGCAGAGACTGTGTCAGCCAACATGCTCTGGCCATTCTCAGGAACCAGAGTAAATATAATGTTCTTGTTTCATTCACCATTCGGAGCATATAGACACTCATATAAAATTTCCTTCAAATATGTTATGGTAAAACATATTATAAAGTTTGTTTCGAATGCATGTTTATATCGAGGGAAAGCTTTAAGCAGGGAAGGTACCGAAAAATGTCTAAGATATTAGTTTTCCGAACATGTATCAATGAAGACATATCATTGAAACATAAGTTGGAAGGTTCTACAGCACTGTTTATACTGCTTCCTCACAGGCCATGTCTCATTGACACTGGATGTCCTGCTCGGGCAGATCATGGCAGAGGAGGACCTGGAGATGGCTGCTTCTGCGGAAGGCGACTACGATGAGCAACCTGCAGCTGCTGGATCGGGGGCAGAGACGACCTCCAGCTCAGGAACAGAACTGCAAGGGAATAATGAATTAGTGACAATTGATAATGGATATACACAGGACCCAACCCAAACCATCAAAGCTGCAGCTGCAGGATCGACTCCGACAATCTCAATCCTAGGTGCAGAACATCAACAAGAACAGAACCAACAAGTCAAACAGAAACATCTTCAAGCTGGTGCAGCGAAAGCAAGAATACCAATGGGACATGCTGATGAAACTGTCTCATGGCAGAGACCCAGCAGACAAGCATCTGAGCACACAGTGTCAGACGATGAGGATGAGGGGTATGAGGGGTCCTCCGCGTCGAAGGGAAATACGTTTCAAAGCTTGCCAGTGATGCCATCCGGAAATATAGCCATTACCAAGCAAAAAAAGTCATCCGCTAGGAGAAGTGAGTATGAACATTACCTGGATTAAGTTGTACACTAACTGTTTTCTGAAACGAAGCTTTCAAATGGAAATGGGAAAGCGAGTTGGATTTTAGACCACTTTTAGCATCATTATAAGCATTATCCCGGCCATCACACAATGTACATGTGTGGGGAATGTAAAACTGGTTCTTTGGCGTGATGAGCAAAAGGTTAACCACTGCGGTCCCCACTGCCCCTCCCATATCAAATAAAAAACAATACTGGTATATGTCAATGCATCTTAAAATTGCGGTCAGTACGTATGCTCTGGTTGTACTTGTTTTCACCTGAAATTAAGAGACTTTCAGTAATAAGATTTAATATAACTACATTTCGGTACTTGTCGGTACCTAATATTAAATAAGAGTATATCCTTTTCGAATGTTTATTTATGAAACATATTTTATTGTCCAAAAAGACAAAGGATTTGGGTACAAGTGTTAACTTATTACCGCCTTCTCCCTCAATGTTTATGTTTCTGGTAAATACCAAATTCATCTGATGAGACATGGCCTAACAGTGAGGTGATATATGTGTTTTTTTTGCAGAAAGCACAAAGGAACAATTGAAGGCCACAGAGGAAGAGACACAGCAGCTGAAAGAGTCGAACTTGTGTAAGATATGTCTGGAGGACCCTGCCAACATCGTTTTCCTCCCTTGTGGGCATCTGGTGGCATGTGCGATGTGCGCCCCAGCTCTAGAACGTTGCCCAGTCTGTAGAACACACATCCGGGGATCTGTCCGTGTCCATCTGGCGGCACATCTCAAGGACAAGACTTGACAGTCTCAGTATCATGCAGTCTCAACGCGGAGCATGGCTAGTTTGACAATGTTCAGACAATCTTCATATAGTGAGAAAGTGTATTCTATTTGATAAATCATGCTGGAGAATGGATTATTCAACTCACGGACACGATTGGCTGCATTTGACATGTTCTGTTGACAGCATGAATTACCCGTAAGTTACAAGTTATTCGGAAAAGCTTTAGGTTGGAATAGGTTGCAACTGGAAAATCAACTGTTAGTTTTGTAGGATATATCAGCATTCGATTCATGGTTAGTATGAATGCAAGATTCCACCAGTCTTATCAGACACACACGATGATAACACATAACTATCCCAAAGGGGTTATAATTTCCCCAAAGGAGAATGTTTTACAAAGTGGAAGTCAAGTATTTTCTCGTATGTTTAAATTGTGAAATTTACACATTAAAAACTAATGTCACTTATCATGAATGTTGCGACTCTTGTAGAATTCAGAAAAATGTATTCCTGATTCCTTATACTTCATAATTCGTCCATTGTGACAAAGACATGCAGTGTGTATATGACTACGGTACTGGAACTGTTCATCTCTGTAGTTACACAATGAGTCACAATCAAATATAGAAAGAAAGTATCTATCATTGATCATACGACTACAATTTGAGCTTTTTTGTACGTGCCTGAAAGAAATAGTCCACTTTAGCACATACATATAGCTTATCCTTACTCATTCGTCTCATACCACATCGCTCACTCGTTTGCTCCATTTTTTATGAACATGAACATGTACATGGGGAAAGGATTTTGTCACTTTTACGTTAAAAAAGGTGAATAGTGGGTAATATGTATTCCATCTTCCCGAGGAAAAGGCGTTAACTGACAATAAAAGTCCAGAAGCATGTATGTATTCAGATCATAAGGCTTATGGCGTTAAAATACTGATGTCAAGGAAAGCCACGAATTCCAATGCAACATGGTTATAAAATGTAACTGGAACTCATGATGAGTTATCAAACTTCAAACAAGAAAAAGATGTAGTGTTAGAAAATAGATTATAGATATGCCTCGAATTGTATGTATATATTTACTAAAGTAGACCATCTATTTCAGAAACCGGCACATAGCTAAAATAGTATTTGCACGACCAATTGTAGATAGTTCCTTCACATTCCTGACGGAGACTCAGTGTGCATATATAATAACGATAGTTCTTTCAAATAGACCGCCTTCGTGGTCTTGTGGTAGAGCGTCCGCCCGAAGAGCGGAAGGTACGGAGTTCGATCCACGGCCGCGTCATACAAAAAGACGTTAAAAGTTAGTACTTGTTGTTACCCTGTCTGGCGCTCGGCATAAAGGGGCTAAAACAAGGACTGGTCGGTTCGGAGTCAGTATACTGTGTCTGAGTGGGGTATTCATGTTAAACTGCGGCATGGTATCTCAGTGAGCTAACACTATAAATCGGCATTAATCCGGACTAGTACAAACAGTCACACACACACGTACATGCAGGTCGCTATATAAGTGCAATAATCTTGGACGCGACGTTGAACCCAATTTCACCTCACCTCTTTCAAATACCTGAAAGTACCTCAATTTACATCCATATAATCAATGATGGATTTTAGCCCGCATATACCGGAAAACCGTCGTTTTGTGTCTAATAAATGATGATTTGATCCTTGAGAGTGACAATGACTTGACAATGATAGCATATTCATTAAAATGCCTTAATGTGCCTCATATCATGTATATTAGATGAATGATAGATAGGTCCTTCGAATGTCCCTTAAACTATATAAATATAAAATCACTGATAGATTCATTTGTTTCAATGAATGTTCCTGAAATTGTATATATATAGAGAATATACAGTAATCAATGACAGATTCTAAGTTGTGTGTATATAAATATATGTTCAACAATGAATTATGATTTCAAATACTGATGTTGCCTCATAGATCTTTGTATATTGTTAGAAGTACAACATTGTTTATATTGTTAGTATATATGGCCAGTATATTTCAAATGACTAATTTATACTTACCAAAATATTGATTCACTGATTTTTCTTATTCGGGGTATCAATTGTCACGTGTATGTGTATCATGAATATTTGTCACAAATGTATCATTAGTTACATACGTCACTCACGAACTTCAGCTACAATGCTCTGGAGAACGAAATGTAGATAAGTATTTATATGACTGTATTTTCAGTATCATTTGTGAGAAAGAACTATCATTGTCTATTTTACATTGATTTGATGGACAAGTTTGAATGCAGTTTGTATTTTCTTGTTGTGACAGTTTGACAGTGACCAAGCATGGAAACAAGTCGAATTGTAAGACTCATTTCTCATTTTGGTCTGATATTATTTCTCATGTTTCTAATGAAACATGCAATGAGTTTAGTAACATCTTGTCAACAACATCTCCTTTAAATCGTCTTACACAAGTTGAAGACATCTGGGCCCTGTTTCACAAATCTATCTTAGCGCTAATGCTGTCATTACATCCAGCAATTGGTCATGTCTTTATTCATAATATATTCCTACATAAGCTAATGTCGACAAATGGACAACATTGTTTAGTAATATATTTTATGATGCCAATACTGTCTTTAAATGTATCATTATAACTATCTGATTATGTATATGTTTAAATATGTTCTATTTGAATTCAAAATATGCATACATGATGTTTTCTAAAGATGTGTGTACACATTATCATTTGTACCATTGGTACACAATATTAACTTGGTAACACAAACATACTGTGTAATAACTTTTCCTTTGTCTGGGATTAGAATTGGCTTGCCAATGTTTTAGGATTTTTGTCATATCTACTAGTATATCTATTACAACCAGTCACTGGGTATTTGTATTTCAAGCGCAAACTTATCAACACTGTTTTGTTCTAACCAGTCTTACAGTCTGTGTATGACATGAAACGATGTGATTGAAGATATTGTTTCAATAACCTATTAATGTTCCCTTTTCAGTTCATTTTTATAAGAAGTTAATGTGATTTTTCTGAATGCACCAACCTTTGGTCCACTGAGAGATAAAGTGTCATTGATGAACCATATGCTCATACACAGGTGTGGGACACACTATGAAACTTAGTATTTAAAGATCCAGACAATGATTAAAATGTATCAGATTCTTTTTCCTTGATAGGATATATACAAATCGGTTATTATGTAAACAAAATAATTCACTATCAACGTTTGCCTTTATAGTTCATATACTTCTGGTGGGTACTGATAATACTATATGATCCTTTTATACATATAGATGTTTTATATATACATGGAAATGATCGTGTTGTTTGTTGTGTCAAAATAGAGTGTTGTTGTGTCAATTTCTTGCATCTGTCAGGATATATTCCTTGCAGGATATATGGTGTGTATGAAATTGTACTCACTGAAGGAATATATAATTTCTTCGTTGATTTGTAACACATTGTGATAGCTTCATCTCACAATAAAATATTTGCAGATCAAATATGTGTAATTATGTTGTTTTTCTGGTCACGTGTCCTTCATTTAAAACATATTGACCGAATGCACATGTTTCTTTCAAATGTCACTACACACGAACAAAACAAATATGAAAACACATCATCAACAGGGATCAAATTGTTACTTTGAAAAGTAACCGATAAACAAATGTTTGTGGGTATATAAACGAAACCAAGATTCGTACTTGCTCTTTTATCCGTAATTTAATCAGAAAGGGTAACGAAATCTTTGAGACGAATATGGGCAGATCTAATGCCCGATTTTGAAATAGGAATATATATGGAGTGAATATTATTACATTATATTAATATTTGACCCAATTGGCAAATTACCACATTTACACCATATTCGATTCACCAGACGTTTGTAATTATGTCTACTGAATGAAGATAGATGATAGATGATCTATTGATATGAAATAAGTATACAATGAAATCTTAACGCGAATTGCTTGGAACATCCAAATATACGCTTAATTACAACGGTCCGGTATAATCAGCATTCGACAAGCAACTGAACTAGTATTATCATATATAATAGGTACATAAAAACTATTACCACATTTCATATAACTTCAAATGTCTACCAAAACATTTCAAATGCCATGTCCACGGCCCTAGAATACTTCGACTCAACGAGGTAATGCTGCTATTTGTGTTGCTGTTTCGACTCAGCGAGGTAGTGCTGCTATTTGTGTTGCTGTTTCGACTCAGCGAGGAAATGCTGCTATTTATGTTGCTGTTTCGACTCAGTGAGGTAAAGCTACTATTTATGTTGCTGTTTCGACTCAGTGAGGTAAGGCTACTATTTATGTTGCTGTATCGACTCAGCGAGGTAAAGCTACTATTCATGTTGCTGTTTCGACTCAGCGAGGTAAAGCTGCTATTTGTGTTGCTGTTTCGACTCAGCGAGGTAAAGCTGCTATTTGTGTTGCTGTATCGACTCAGTGAGGTAAAGCTACTATTTATGTTGCTGTTTCGACTCAGTGAGGTAAAGCTGCTATTTGTGTTGCTGTATCGACTCAGCGAGGTAAAGCTGCTATTTGTGTTGCTGTTTCGACTCAGTGAGGTAAAGCTACTATTTGTGTTGCTGTTTCGACTCAGTGAGGTAAAGCTACTATTCATGTTGCTGTTTCGACTCAGCGAGGTAAAGCTTCTATTCATGTTGCTGTTTTGACTCAGTGAGGTAAAGCTGCTATTTGTGTTGCTGTTTCGACTCAGCGAGGAAATGCTGCTATTTATGTTGCTGTTTCGACTCAGTGAGGTAAAGCTACTATTTATGTTGCTGTTTCGACTCAGTGAGGTAAGGCTACTATTTATGTTGCTGTATCGACTCAGCGAGGTAAAGCTACTATTCATGCTGCTGTTTCGACTCAGTGAGGTTAAGCTGCTATTTGTGTTGCTGTATCGACTCAGCGAGGTACAGCTGCTATTTGTGTTGCTGTATCGACTCAGCGAGGTAAAGCTGCTATTCATGTTGATGTTTTGATTCAGTGAGGTAATGCTATTATGTGTGTTGCTGTTTCGACTCAGCGAGGTAAAGCTGCTATTTATGTTGCTGTTTTGACTCAGAGTGGTAATGCTATTATTTGTGTTGCTCTTTCGACTCATCGAGGTAAAGCTGCTATACATGATAACGTTGTGACACAGTGAGATCACTGTGTAGAAGGAATGGATATATATGTGAGGAGATTTCTTTGAAAATAATCATGATTAGAAAAGCCACGACACATACATTGCTTTTAATACTTTTAATATCTTACCTTTTAGCAAGAACAAGCACCTTGTTATAAGGTTGCTTTTATGACAAGGCAGGAGAAACTCTTGAAAATATGTATCACGTCTGTGAAAAAATAACAGATTCAACCTAAACAAAATCCAGTTAAAAATGTAAATAGAAACATGCATATACAAAATGACGCATATTTTTTAGATATTGGCTATATTTTTTTATATTTTCTTTGTTATAGTGATAAACTAATGTTATAAGGGGCAATGAGTCATGATTACCGGACTCCACCTTCTCTACAATTCCTGTAGCGTGTTTGAGTCTTTCATATGTAACTTCAGTTATTTATAAACACACGTTGTTCGTGATTGGCCCGATGCGGACCTGAAATACATCTGACGTGGAATGATGGCTGTCGCATGCACAACGATATTGATCATTTGACTGCTCTCGCTGCACGCTTCATTTTACAAAGACCATATCCAAGTGAGTTGTTTGTCTCCTACCACTTTCTCCGTGGTTGTGATAATGCCACCGATCTAAATAACCAGATTAAATAACGTGAGATAAATATTCACCCTCGTAAACTTGTAAATTCGAGTGACTCGAGTAGCGGATACCATATCTAAAAATAGTTTGTCAACATGACTTAATACGGAGGTGTGTTGTTTATATCCAAGCACATACAGATATAGTCAGAGTCTGCTCAGTTTTCAAAACATGGGCTGTAGGTAGTTGTTTTCAATATCGCGTAGCTGTGACAATCATCTGCATAGAAATAGATCATTATAGAAAGAGTTGTCAGCGTGAACGTGTAGAATTAGGAAATAAACCTCCTGTATTTCAAATCAAATATTTTTGTCTTGGTTACAACATGTACAAGTGCGCAAATCAAAAAGACGCATTTCAGTCAAATTTATCAGTAATCTGAATTTTTAATCGCGTATTAAATGGAGTCACGGGAGAATGAATGTTTGCTTGCCCTTGGATTGAAGTGACTGGAAGTGCTCATATGTCGGCGGTGATAATAGCTTTGCCTCTATTCATATAGAGCTGTACACAATAGCCTGTCGCAACCGGTCCATACAGTCATAAGGAAGTAAATCTAACACAACGACGTTCGTGTTGTGGGCTGGTAACACCCATTAAATCATTTGATGTATGTTGAAATCGTAACATGTATGCCATATTGATTCATTATAATGACACATGGCCTTACGTTTTGGTAACTGGCATGTTTATCTCTTCAAATGTATATGTTCATGAATGATGCAGAAACGAGTGAAAATGTCAAAATTATCAGGTCATAACTTCACGTATTTCCTACTTATTGTCATACCCTGACACCTGGTGTCATCAATGATTTTCGGTGATCCATTCATATAATGAACATCACTTGTTTGCCTTTACGCCATGTTATAACTTTGTTCATTTTGCCTCATAGCTATAATATCAACAACAACAGTTTCCCTTGACATGCTAGATACTAGTATCCTTATCGTGGTCTGATATAAAAATAATAATGTTCGGCTCTGCCTGTCAGAGAAAAGGTTATACTGACCTAAGAAAAAGTCTATCTCTATATCTCTAACACATATAGAATATTAAACTTCGACGCCTTATATTGATACATCCGTCACTTTGTGAATTGGGGCAGTGGGGTAGCCCGACGTGAGTGTTGGAATATTGCTAAAAGCGACTTAAACCCTTACTCACGTACGTTTTGAATTATATAGTGTCTGTTGAAAAGTATTAAAATGCATCAGTTCGATGTCTCCTAAATTCTCGTTCTCGCATCTTCACCATGATTATTTGAACTTCAGAGGAAAGACTGGTTTTGACAACAATGAAGCCGAAGCAATTCCTGTACTCCTTCAAGTTATGGCATGACATGATTAGAGTGGATGTTATGGACAAGTGCTTGCATGTGAAGTCAGTGTTCCTCATGCCTTTCCCGAACTTCGTGAAGGATACCAAGACCTTGCATGATTCCAAAGATTCTTTTGAATAATCTAAATATGAGTTTCCATTCTCAAGAATCCATGTCTTTCCGTCTATTTGTCTCAGGGGAAACTTCGAGGCATTGGTTAGTAGAGGAGGGGAACCTCTCCAGGACATCATGCGGCTTGAGGCTTTAAGGCTGCGATCCTTTAATGGGGTGAATATTGAAGCGCCAGCCTTAGTCCTTGCTAGAGAAGGGTTGTATGCTACAGGAGATGGTGACGAGACTAGATGTTTCAGCTGCGGCATCAGGCACAGGAACTGGAGACGAAGGGACAGGCCTGCCGATGTCCATCTTGAAGATTGTTGTAGGCATAATTCAAGAAATATACGATTTGCCAACAACCCCTTGCCTTCGGGGAATCAGCCTGTCCGAACTCACCTTGCGCTGCAAGATCATGACGTACACCCAGTCAGGATCTCCAGAAATCCTGTTATCATCCCCGGTAGCAGTAGAGGAAACCGTGCACACATGCTCCAGCCAACAGGTGATTACAGTACATTCACAGAACGTCTCTCTACATATCGAAACTGGCCACATGGAAGAGATGTTGCTTTGCCAGCCGCCATTGCCAGAGCTGGTTTCTTCTACGAAGGTAAGACGTTATATAATATCTATATTTTGTGTCTCTCATGTCTTATCTCATGTCTTATGTCATGTCTTGTCTCATGTCTTGCCTAATGTCTTGTCTCTCGTTTTGTGTCATGTCTTGTGGACCCGTGAAGATCCGGGGTAGAATAGATCTTCAGCAACCCATGCTTGCCGTGAAAGGCGACTATGCTTGTCGTAAAAGGCGACTAACGGGATCGGGTGATCAGGCTCGCTTACTTGGTTGATGCATGCCATCGATCCCAATTGTGTGGATCGATGCTCATGATATTAATCACTGGATTGTCTGGTCCAGACTCGATTATTTACAGACCGCCGTCATATAGCTGGAATATTGCTGAGTGCGGCGTTAAACAACAAACCAACCAACCAAATCATGTCTTCTGTTATGTCTTGCCTCATGTCTTGTCTCTCGTTTTGTATCATGTCTTGTATCATGTCTCATCTCATGGGTTGTCTCATGTTTTGTCTCATTATTCGTCACATGGTTTTTCTCATAACAATATCTTGTACCAAATCGCTAAATGTTTAAAAACATTATCAATAACGATGGAATGCTTACATTGGAACTACAAAAATCATTCCTTTCAAATAATGTCAATGCATTTTTTTTTTTTTTATTTCTTGGAGGTTTCGCTGATACTGTCCGGTGTTTCGCATGTTTGACTGCCTTGCGAGACTGGGAACCAGGAGACGATCCCTGGATAGAGCACGTAAGATGGAGGCCAAGGTGTGATTACATAGAATTTGTGAGAGGTCAAAGACACAGACGGGCGGTTGTCACCAGCATGGCCCAGGTATTGTATTATTATTGATTTTTGAAAACATAAGATTCACAATTTGGTTATTCGGCACCTTTCTCCATAGCATTATGATTAAACAAGTCTTTATGTCACATGCAGAAAACAGTCCTATTACATTTACCGGTTGTATTTTAAACAGGCACGTCGTGGATGCGGCCGTGATCCTCCATATGGACAAAGGGAAAATTGTAAGTTTCCTTACCTGTACACTGGATGAACGGTACATATGCATGTAAATTCCCCATGCTTAATTATTGCAGCATTCTTCATGATAGTCCAAATTAGAATAAACAATAAATTAGTGACTGAGTGAGTTGGATTTTATGCCGCTTTTAACAATGTCCCAAGGTCACGGCAGATTTAACTAAGGATACGAACAAGAAGTCGTGTTCAAAGTTCCTTATGAATAATCACTGTCATGTTATATTGTATGTTTTGTTAATTATTATCAGTAATTACGTGTTGAGTTTGTATCTCTGATTTGGCGCTGCAGATCCTTTGGGACTTTGTCTCGAGATGGGCTACAGCCAGCACGATATCTTGGAGGCTGCACGTATTATCGAGAGAGGTAGCGAAGTGTTTATTTGTCATTAAAACATGTATGAAGGCGTTGAACTAAGGTTGTTCGGGTTTGGTTCCATGTAAAGAACTGTAATTATTTCACAGTTCATTATCATACAAGAAGTGATATATGTATCATGCCGTCAGTCAGACAGGTACGAATTATACACATTCAGTGTAACAGCATTACTGGCTGAGAACGTTGAAACTCACAATGACATGCACTGATGTCAGAGACCGAGAGATAACGTCATGTACCTTTTGGCAACCAATCCGAAACTTAACTTTGAATAACGAGACTTCGTTGTCATCTTTCAGATAGAGCTGTACTTTCGCTTGAACTGCTTCTCGACAAGTTGATGGTACTAGCAGATGGCACCTCGGTAGATTACAGCTCACAAGCGCGTGGGGGGAATTGTATTGGTTGTGGGATTCAGCCAATTGCAATAAGGTTTATTCCGTGTGACCACCGTGTATTCTGCAACAGATGCGCTGAAGACTTCAGTAGGTGCCCCCTCAGAGAGTGTGGACGAGCTATTCAGGGCGTCGAATGGATGTAGAACATAAGCCGGCACACTACCAGCTTGACGAAAATACGCACATTTCATAATAAATGCATGTTCACTCTTCCTTAGTTGTTGTTTTGGATATCGAATTCTAAGACTGTTTGACTCAGGTAGAAAAAATATTTTCTTAATGATACTATCTCAGAAAGAAAATATGAAATGTATACAAAACAGACAATATTAACGCGAATTTCAATCTATCCAAGACTTTTGTCCTGGAGATATGTTTAAATCAATCCCTTTACTGTTGCCCCCGTGAAGATCCGGGTTACAATTGGTCTTCAGCAACCCATGCGTGTCGTAAAACTAACGGGACCGGGTTAGACTCGCTGATTCGGTTGATGCACGTAATGGTATCCCAATTGCGTAGATCGATGCCCATGATGTCATTCACTGGATTTTATATGGATATGTCAGGCAATTAGAGCTGTAAATATGTTTCTTAAAAAAATTCGATATCTGTATATAAATATTTTCTTCAACGAATGGCATTCCACTTTGCCGGGTAGTTCACGTTACGATATTTACTTAACTTTCAAGCAAGATCTTTCTTCAATCAGAAATTTATTTATCAGTACTTGCAACGGAAAGCTTCAAAAAACATTTAATTAATTATCCACTTGGTGTATTCGACCTATTTGTAAATGAAAGAAGAAAATTGTTCATTGAAATATCGGAAAAAAATTGTCCATTATGTTATATAGAGATAGAAAATGAAATCCATTTTGTGTTTGTCTATTTATTATGCATGTATCTGATACTGATTCGTGAGCAAAATTATATATTCACATTAATACAAGCAATTAACAAAGATAAATGAAATTCCCAACACTATAATAATAAAGTAACCAAGGATTCCACTTCATTCATTCGCATGAATACCAACGCATGTCATTTCAAATGCATCACACTACATATTTGAATCTATGGTGGAAATGGATCAAAATAAATAAAAGGAAAACTAGCATTTGTCATTATAAAAAAACAAGATGCCCATGTATATGTATATGCAATATTATTAAAATTAATATTCATATTGGTGTCGGGGCGGTCGGGTAGCCTAGTGGTTAAAGCGTTCGCTTGTCACGCCGAAGACCTGAGTTCGATTCCCGACATCGGTACAATGTGTGAAGCCCCGCCGGGATATTGCTGGAATATTGCTAAAAGCGGAGTAAAACCAGATTCAGTCAGTCAGTCATACTGGTGTCAGGAAGACAATGTAGGTGCGGGACGTTTTTGGATAAGACAATTCACAGTCTGTATATACAACAATACCAAATAGCTTAACGTAATAGAAGTATACAGAACACCTTTATAACTATAACGTTTCATAAAACAAGAAACACGCACACGTTGCTCATTCGAATTCAGTACGTACATTTGAGAGAAACTGCATCCTTCCCGGAGAAAGGAATCATGTAAATACTTAGTGTTTATTATTCTCATTTTGTTATTCTATGTTCGATTGCGTATGAAATGAAAATGTACACTCAACATTGTCAAGAAAGAAAGTGTTTATCATATTGTTTAATTTGATGATAAGTAATCGAAAGATTACAGCAATGTTCGGTTCAGCAGCATACATCGTATCGTTAATGTTAAAAAAAGATGGCTGAAAATTTATATAATTACCATCGTTTTTGCTACAGCATCAAATACTGTCCACATTACAACTATTCTCTATGCCTCAGGGACAACCACACAACGTATATATGTGTCCAGTGTCTGCCTGTATGCCACGCTTCTCCCGTACAGGTTACACACAACCAAATGTTTTTTCCATAGACTTCTATAGTAACGTTATATTTTTTTTTAAAATAACTAAGCATTCAATAGCTATTACCTGTACGTGTGTGCACAGTTTGGCCTTAGAGCAGCAATAAAAATATAAAAAAAACTAGCTTAGTCAGCTCCTTTTCCGAGTACCGGAAGCTAAACACAACACCCCCAGTTTCGCACCAAATGTCACCTACTTGAAAATAGCTGTGGTCACATTCAGCATAAGTCATCATGTTGAAAAAGACAGTACTAATATAGAAAAACATGGTCAGTTTTACTAACTGGATGGATGTACATTTGAAAGACATAAAAATCTTACAGAATATCCTCCAATCACAGCCTGCAGATATCTCTCGACCTGCACTGAAGGCTCCCTACGAAAACCGCACTGTCCAAACTGGTACTGATTTGGTGTAGTAGAACCTGTAGCGCGGTTCACAGGTCACGTTGACCTGGGCGACGACCGATTACTGAGTCAGAAATAGCACTTGGGATATCCCAGTCAGGAGTAAAACTAGAATCGACGTGTCCCTGCCTTATAAATAGACTTGCATTCTTTGTGTGCGAGCTGCGGGTTAGATTATTTATGTTGCATACACGACTTGCAAAGGGACGCAACCGAACTAACCGGCAGAATTACTGGTCTGAATGACGCACGGCTGTAACATGACTTCCTTTTCTGATCGGAATGATTGAGTCACAGCCAGCCGACGCCATGTTACCACCATATCCGTAAGTTGTTTGAGTCCACACTTGATCCTAAAACATCTATATGGCGTTGTTGTTACATGCAGACCTTGCTGATCTGTGTCACTATTGATCTCTTACAGTATTAATGAATATCTGTTTACCGTAACTCACAGTGAATGTAAAAACCTGGCTATCTAGCGTCACAACATTATGGTCGTTAGTTGATAATATATTATGCGTATATTGCTAATGTATAACTCCATATTCTATACATGTAGGTGTCACCAAATGTAGAGCTACCATGTACAGTGAATGTATCATAGCGTCTTCCTCCAAGCGTCTCTCATCTTACATGACATCAGCACATTATAACCAGCCACAGTATCAATGATCATCTGTGTAACATACCGATATAACAAGTGTCATATTTAATAAGAAGTACTTGTGGTCTAACAGTGCTTGAATGCTTATTCTTTGTGACGCAATGTTAAACATGTTAACAACTTCCTGTATCCCCAGGCAGGCACATCAAGTTGTGTAAAGACCCGGCAGCTCTCTTCGATAACTACAGGGTTACAAAGTACACTGTGTCAAGTGCAATGGCTCCACAACCAGCCGAGGAAGATATCTGAAAGAAGCGATTCAACGTATATACATTTGGAATATTGCTAAAAGCGACTTAAACCCTTACTCACATACGTTTTGAATTATATAGTGTCTGTTGAAAAGTATTAAAATGCATCAGTTCGATGTCTCCTAAATTCTCATTCTCGCATCTTCACCATGATTATTTGAACTTCAGAGGAAAGACTGGTTTTGACAACAATGAAGCCGAAGCAATTCCTGTACTCCATCAAGTTATGGCATGGCATGATTAGAGTGGATGTTATGGACAAGTGCTTGCATGTGAAGTCAGTGTTCCTCATGCCTTTCCCGAACTCCGTGAAGGATACCAAGACCTTGCATGATTCCAAAGATTCTTTTGAATATTCTAAATATGAGTTTCCATTCTCAAGAATCCATGTCTTTCCGTCTATTTGTCTCAGGGGAAACTTCGAGGCATTGGTTAGTAGAGGAGGGGAACCTCTCCAGGACAGCATGCGGCTTGAGGCTTTAAGGCTGCGATCCTTTAATGGGGTGAATATTGAAGCGCCAGCCTTAGTCCTTGCTAGAGAAGGGTTGTATGCTACAGGAGATGGGGACGAGACTAGATGTTTCAGCTGCGGCATCAGGCACAGGAACTGGAGACGAAGGGACAGGCCTGCCGATGTCCATCTTGAAGATTGTTGTAGGCATAATTCAAGAAATATACGATTTGCCAACAACCCCTTGCCTTCGGGGAATCAGCCTGTCCGAACTCACCTTGCGCTGCAAGATCATGACGTACACCCAGTCAGGAACTCCAGAGATCCTGTTATCATCCCCGGTAGCAGTAGAGGAAACCGTGCACACATGCTCCAGCCAACAGGTGATTACAGTACATTCACAGAACGTCTCTCTACATATCGAAACTGGCCACATGGAAGAGATGTTGCTTTGCTAGCCGCCATTGCCAGAGCTGGTTTCTTCTACGAAGGTAAGACGTAAATATATAATATCTATATTTTGTGTCTCTCATGTCTTATCTCATGTCTTATGTCATGTCTTGTCTCATGTCTTGCCTAATGTCTTGTCTCTCGTTTTGTGTCATGTCTTGTGGACCCGTGAAGATCCGGGGTAGAATAGATCTTCAGCAACCCATGCTTGCTGTGAAAGGCGACTATGCTTGTCGTAAAAGGCGACTAACGGGATCGGGTGATCAGGCTCGCTTACTTGGTTGATGCATGCCATCGATCCCAATTGTGTGGATCGATGCTCATGATATTAATCACTGGATTGTCTGGTCCAGACTCGATTATTTACAGACCGCCGTCATATAGCTGGAATATTGCTGAGTGCGGCGTTAAACAACAAACCAACCAACCAAATCATGTCTTGTGTTATGTCTTGCCTCATGTCTTGTCTCTCGTTTTGTATCATGTCTTGTATCATGTCTCATCTCATGGGTTGTCTCATGTTTTGTCTCATTATTCGTCACATGGTTTTTCTCATAACAATATCTTGTACCAAATCGCTAAATGTTTAAAAACATTATCAATAACGATGGAATGCTTACATTGGAACTACAAAAATCATTCCTTTCAAATAATGTCAATGCATTTTATTTTTTTTTATTTCTTGGAGGTTACGCTGATACTGTCCGGTGTTTCGCATGTTTGACTGCCTTGCGAGACTGGGAACCAGGAGACGATCCCTGGATAGAGCACGTAAGATGGAGGCCAAGGTGTGATTACATAGAATTTGTGAGAGGTCAAAGACACAGACGGGCGGTTGTCACCAGCATGGCCCAGGTATTGTATTATTATTGATTTTTGAAAACATAAGATTTCACAATTTGGTTATTCGGCACCTCTCTCCATATCATCATGATTAAACAAGTCTTTATGTCACATGCAGAAAACAGTCCTATTACATTTACCGGTTGTATTTTGAACAGGCACATCGTGGATGCGGCCATGATCCTCCATATGGACAAAGGGAAAATGGTAAGTTTCCTTACCTGTACACTGGATGAACGGTACATATGCATGTAAATTCCCCATGCTTAATTATTGCAGCATTCTTCATGATAGTCCAAATTAGAATAAACAATGAATTAGTGACTGAGTGAGTTGGATTTTATGCCGCTTTTAACAATGTCCCAAGGTCACGGCAGATTTAACTAAGGATACGAACAAGAAGTCGTGTTCAAAGTTCCTTATGAATTATCACTGTCATGTTATATTGTATGTTTTGTTAATTATTATCAGTAATTACGTGTTGAGTTTTTATCTCTGATTTGGCGCTGCAGATCCTTTGGGGCTTTGTCTCGAGATGGGCTACAGCCAGCACGATATCTTGGAGGCTGCACGTATTATCGAGAGAGGTAGCGAAGTGTTTATTTGTCATTAAAACATGTATGAAGGCGTTGAACTAAGGTTGTTCGGGTTTGGTTCCATGTAAAGAACTGTAATTATTTCACAGTTCATTATCATACAAGAAGTGATATATGTATCATGCCGTCAGTCAGACAGGTACGAATTATACACATTCAGTGTAACAGCATTACTGGCTGAGAACGTTGAAACTCACAATGACATGCACTGATGTCAGAGACCGAGAGATAACGTCATGTACCTTTTGGCAACCAATCCGAAACTTAACTTTGAATAACGAGACTTCGTTGTCATCTTTCAGATAGAGCTGTACTTTCGCTTGAACTGCTTCTCGACAAGTTGATGGTACTAGCAGATGGCACCTCGGTAGATTACAGCTCACAAGCGCGTGGGGGGAATTGTATTGGTTGTGGGATTCAGCCAATTGCAATAAGGTTTATTCCGTGTGACCACCGTGTATTCTGCAACAGATGCGCTGAAGACTTCAGTAGGTGCCCCCTCAGAGAGTGTGGACGAGCTATTCAGGGCGTCGAATGGATGTAGAACATAAGCCGGCACACTACCAGCTTGACGAAAATACGCACATTTCATAATAAATGCATGTTCACTCTTCCTTAGTTGTTGTTTTGGATATCGAATTCTAAGACTGTTTGACTCAGGTAGAAAAAATATTTTCTTAATGATACTATCTCAGAAAGAAAATATGAAATGTATACAAAACAGACAATATTAACGCGAATTTCAATCTATCCAAGACTTTTGTCCTGGAGATATGTTTAAATCAATCCCTTTACTGTTGCCCCCGTGAAGATCCGGGTTACAATTGGTCTTCAGCAACCCATGCGTGTCGTAAAACTAACGGGACCGGGTTAGACTCGCTGATTCGGTTGATGCACGTAATGGTATCCCAATTGCGTAGATCGATGCCCATGATGTCATTCACTGGATTTTATATGGATATGTCAGGCAATTAGAGCTGTAAATATGTTTCTTAAAAAAATTCGATATCGGTATATAAATATTTTCTTCAACGAATGGCATTCCACTTTGCCGGGTAGTTCACGTTACGATATTTACTTAACTTTCAAGCAAGATCTTTCTTCAATCAGAAATTTATTTATCAGTACTTGCAACGGAAAGCTTCAAAAAACATTTAATTAATTATCCACTTGGTGTATTCGACCTATTTGTAAATGAAAGAAGAAAATTGTTCATTGAAATATCGGAAAAAAATTGTCCATTATGTTATATAGAGATAGAAAATGAAATCCATTTTGTGTTTGTCTATTTATTATGCATGTATCTGATACTGATTCGTGAGCAAAATTATATATTCACATTAATACAAGCAATTAACAAAGATAAATGAAATTCCCAACACTATAATAATAAAGTAACCAAGGATTCCACTTCATTCATTCGCATGAATACCAACGCATGTCATTTCAAATGCATCACACTACATATTTGAATCTATGGTGGAAATGGATCAAAATAAATAAAAGGAAAACTAGCATTTGTCATTATAAAAAAACAAGATGCCCATGTATATGTATATGCAATTATAGTATTAAAATTAATATTCATATTGGTGTCGGGGCGGTCGGGTAGCCTAGTGGTTAAAGCGTTCGCTTGTCACGCCGAAGACCTGAGTTCGATTCCCGACATCGGTACAATGTGTGAAGCCCCGCCGGGATATTGCTGGAATATTGCTAAAAGCGGAGTAAAACCAGATTCAGTCAGTCAGTCATACTGGTGTCAGGAAGACAATGTAGGTGCGGGACGTTTTTGGATAAGAAAATTCACAGTCTGTATATACAACAATACCAAATAGCTTAACGTAATAGAAGTATACAGAACACCTTTATAACTATAACGTTTCATAAAACAAGAAACACGCACACGTTGCTCATTCGAATTCAGTACGTACATTTGAGAGAAACTGCATCCTTCCCGGAGAAAGGAATCATGTAAATACTTAGTGTTTATTATTCTCATTTTGTTATTCTATATTCGATTGCGTATGAAATGAAAATGTACACTCAACATTGTCAAGAAAGAAAGTGTTTATCATATTGTTTAATTTGATGATAATTAATCGAAAAATTACAGCAATGTTCGGTTCAGCAGCATACATCGTATCGTTAATGTTAAAAAAAGAGAGCTGAAAATTTATATAATTACCATCGTTTTTGCTACAGCATCAAATACTGTCCACATTAAAACTATTCTCTATGCCTCAGGGACAAAGGCCCGATATAACAACCACACAACGTATATATGTGTCCAGTGTCTGCCTGTATGCCACGATTCTCCCGTACAGGTTACACACAACCAAATGTTTTTCCATAGACTTCTATAGTAACGTTATATTTTTTTTTAAAATAACTAAGCATTCAACAGCTATTACCTGTACGTGTGTGCACAGTTTGGCCTTAGAGCAGCAATAAAAATATAAAAAAAAGACTAGCTTAGTCAGCTCCTTTTCCGAGTACCGGAAGCTAAACACAACACCCCCAGTTTCGCACCAAATGTCACCTACTTGAAAATAGCTGTGGTCACATTCAGCATAAGTCATCATGTTGAAAAAGACAGTACTAAATATAGAAAAACATGGCCAGTTTTACTAACTGGATGGATGTACATTTGAAAGACATAAAAATCTTACAGAATATCCTCCAATCACAGCCTGCAGATATCTCTCGATCTGCACTGAAGGCTCCCTACGAAAACCGCACTCTCCAAACTGGTACTGATTTGGTGTAGTAGAACCTGTAGCGCGGTTCACAGGTCACGTTGACCTGGGCGACGACCGATTACTGAGTCAGAAATAGCACTTGGGAAATACCAGTCAGGAGTAAAACTAGAATTGACGTGTCCCTGCCTTATAAATAGACTTGCATTCTTTGTGTGCGAGCTGCGGGTTAGATTATTTATGTTGCATACACGACTTGCAAAGGGACGCAACCGAACTAACCGGCAGAATTACTAGTCTGAATGACGCACGGCTGTAACATGACTTCCTTTTCTGATCGGAATGATTGAGTCACAGCCAGCCGACGCCATGTTACCACCATATCCGTAAGTTGTTTAAGTCCACACTTGATCCTAAAACATCTATATGGCGTTGTTGTTACATGCAGACCTTGCTGATCTGTGTCACTATTGATCTCTTACAGTATTAATGAATATCTGTTTACCGTAACTCACAGTGAATGTAAAAACCTGGCTATCTAGCGTCACAACATTATGGTCGTTAGTTGATAATATATTATGCGTATATTGCTAATGTATAACTCCATATTCGATACATGTAGGTGTCACCAAATGTAGAGCTACCATGTACAGTGAATGTATTAGCGTCTTCCTCCAAGCGTCTCTCATCTTACATGACATCAGCACATTATAACCAACCACAGTATCAATGATCATCTGTGTAACATACCCATATAACAAGTGTCATATTTAATAAGAAGTACTTGTGGTCTAACAGTGCTTGAATGCTTTTTCTTTGTGACGCAATGTGAAACATGTTAACAACTTCCTGTATCCCCAGGCAGGCACATCAAGTTGTGTAAAGACCCGGCAGCTCTCTTCGATAACTACAGGGTTACAAAGTACACTGTGTCAAGTGTAAAGGCTCCACAACCAGCCTAGGAAGATATCTGAAAGAAGCGATTCAACGTATCTACATTTTATTGCTGTTGGAAACAGTATCTCGGTACGAGGCATATTTCATGATACGGTCTGATAACTACCGCATTGTATTGACGAGTCGAGATATCATACATGAAGCAGCGAGGATGGGTGGTGTGAAAATGATATTGATTCTATGGCTCCCTCCAATTGCATGTAGATATAGGACGGAAATATCAAGCGATGTTGTTCCCCGACCAACATTTAGTCATCAATTGATCGATACAGATGTCCTACATTCTCTGCTGATCAACCACAAATCCCCTGCTGATATACTGAGTCCGCCCTTGAATGACATGACCACAGATTCAACATTTGTAAATGTGTCTGAAGCAGGAGGATATATTTACCCCACTCTGAAAGATCTCTGGTCTGTTGTGACTCTTACACAATGTGACCTGGCTAGTAAATGCAACCTGTCTCAGTCAAAATCAGGATCTTTTCAGGACTGCAGTGTTGTCGATGCAAATAATCCATTGTTACAACGTAGCAATACAGTAGGTGAAATGGAATCATGTGTCAGCACGTCTCATGTTGCCATGATGTATGTACATAAAATGTGTATATTGCTGGTGTCAGAGGAAGTCTGGCAAAAAGCCAGTGCACTTGTAGGTAGCTTTATCGTTCTAGATGTATGCAGCAGAAATAGAAATGGCGGTGACCATATCAATGACAAAACAACTCATACATCATTTATTGAGAGCAATATTTTCAAGCTGGTCTGTTCATATACGCGCCCAGTGTTTAGTTGTGTGTTAAACATGGACTGGAACACAATACAACGTCATATATTCAGGACTTGGCACTTGCGAGAATTGAATCTAGGACTATCTGACTTTGTAAATCTTGGAGAAACTCATTATGGCACTCATGTTCTCCAATGGATATTGGAATGTAGTCAAAACACACAAACATTGAACACACAGGAATATGAATATGGTTTGAACGTCCATGTGTCTGAAATACCAGCTGATGCATGTGAAGTTCAACCTCGTGGAGATTTGCATCATCTGATACCTACACCTTCGCACATTACAAACGTATCACATATGATGCAAATTAGTGAAGATAATATTTTGCAAAAACAGATTACTGGCGAAAGCATATCATACAATGATGATATATGTAATGATGATGATACAGAGAAGCATAATAGGCGTCTGTCTACAGCAGATAGGAGGGAACACAAACTTGTTTTACATACGGTGGATCAACTGAGTTCCTTGCATATTTATAGTGAGAATAGTCATGATTTGTCTGTAACACTGGAAGAGGACTTACCTTCCATTTTTGACAAAAGAGAGGCGTTTAACCTTTTTCAAAAAATGACTGACAAAAGATCCCAGTATACTTGCCCATCATTTCAGCAGAAATCAGAGGAAGAGTTGAAACACATTGATAAAGATGCATTGTACGGAGATGGATTTACAAGATATATAAACACATGGCAAGAAGTAACAGTTGCACCCTTCTATTCCCTACGACAATACTTCAGAAAATTGGAAACCGGGGAGGATTTCCTTCAAGATGAAAAGATGATATATGAAGCATTGCGACTGGGATCATTCTGTGGTATTAACATAAATGCATTTTGCATCCATCTGGCTGCAGCGGGGTTCTACGCCACAGGAGACGGGGATGAAACCAGATGCTTTAGTTGCGGCATCAGGCACAGGGGCTGGCAACAGAAGGACAATCCGTTCTTCCTCCATAGACAGATCGCTCCCTCATGTGCCCATATCACTGGAGCTGACGGGAGGAATGTCCCTATCAACCCAAACTCTGAGTCACATCCATCTTCGTGTTCAGTCCAATCGGCTGAAGCTCCCCATGTTGCTGGAGGTGACGGAGGGTTTGCATTTGGTGCTAACACCGACGAGGTCATGAATGGCCCGTCACAAATATCAGAAAGATACGAAACCATGTCAACAGTCGGTCAGGTAAGCTGTGATGGTGGGAGTAAGGGAGCATCATCATCACCAGTCTCCCTCAGCCATCCCGACAGGGTGGATGCAGATGCAGATGCAGGACACACAAGACAGTATCGCGCAGCATGCATCCTGAGGTTCGATGATGCCGTTTATCCACACTACAGCGACAATAAGGTCCGGATGACATCTTTCCAGATGTGGCCTGAACATCATTGCATGAAGCCCGAAGAGCTTGTCCCGGTCGGTTTCTTTTATGCAGGCAAGTAAAACTTTTATTATGTGTCCTAGATGTTGTGCAAACGTACAGGTTCTACTACACCAAATCAGAACCAGTTAGGACAGTGCCTTCAGTGCAGATCGAGAGATGAGGCTGTGATTGGAGGATATTCTGTAATATTTTTATGTCTTTTAAATGTAAATCCATGTTTTTCTATATTTAGTGCCTTTCATGTAGGTGATATTTGGTGCGAAACTGGGGGTGGTGTGTTTATAATTAGCTTCTTGTACTCGGAAAAGGAGCTGGCTAAGCTAGTAATTTTTTATGTTTTTATTGCTGCTCTAAGGCCAAACTGTGCACACACGTACAGGTAATAGCCGTTGAATGCTTAGTTATTTTTGCAAAAAATATAACGTTTCTATAGAAGTCTATGGGAAAACATTTGGTTGTGTGTAACCTACAGACTTCAAATAATGGATCATATAGCTATACGAGTGGGACGTTAAAACAAATAACCAAATAAAGGTCGTATTCTGTCAAATGTGTACATACCTCTATTTCTTACATGATATTGGAAAAAGTGATAGATAGGGACGGTACAGGTTGTGTTGCAGGAAATAACAAAGGTGGAATAGGTGTTGATTGGTTGGTGTGACATAAACATTAATAACGAATGACACCTGAACAGGTTACGCCGACTGTGTTCGCTGTTTTGTCTGCGGTGTTGGTCTGAAGACGTGGGAAGAGGGGGATGACCCCTGGGTGGAGCACGTGCGCTGGAGGTCATCTTGTGCATACGTGAAGGCCATCAAGGGGGATGAGTTTATTGCACAGACACTGGCAGGTGTTGGGCAGAAATTACAGGTATGTTTGAGTATGTAATCGGCCCAAATTGCTGTAAAAATGAAACCGTGAAATAAACTGTCACAAATACAAAGGGCAATGAAGGTATGGGTTGGCAAATAATAACATATGACTTCACAATTGAAAAGAGAGGACACCAATAGTTCCAATAAAGCTAGCGACTGTGATCGTGCAAATGACTATTTTACATTACATCATTTCAGACTGAGCGGACGGGAGCCAATATTCCAGCTACAGGTGCCGAGGGTGTGGTTAGGAATGGTGAGCATCTTCATATAATTTTTATGTCATACAAAAAAGAAACCCGTTCTTGTTAGAACAATATGTTTCAGCAATTGTGTGATCTAAGGAGAATGGTAGTTAACTCCAAAGCGTCATTTGCCAGCATCAACCTCACAATACGTTTTCGCTGCGCCAGGTGTAAATGATATATAAAAACGACAAAATTCTTTCCACAGTCATGTCTTCTTTTTAAAATGTCGTTCCGTACAAATGTGTCAGTGCATTGTGCATGTAACTGATGCCTTGTGTGTCTGATACAGTCCTGACGAACTTATATCACATTCCAATATATATGCAAAAACATAGCATACAGTAGATAGTATCCTTTGCTGCAAATGTAAGATTACATTACTGATCGTTCAGGCGTAAGGTTGTAATAGATATACAATTCATTATCACGAATATATTAAAAATGAAACAGTGTCATGCCTCAGAAGCATTTGTACAGAGACGTGTAAGGTATACAAGTAAGAAAAACAATGGTATAGCTGTTTTAATTTATAATAAATCATTTCTTTATCAGACGCTGGTGATGTCCTTGAACGGGAGGCGTGTCAGCGCGCCCTGGAGATGGGCTACAGCAGAGACTGTGTCAGACAAAATGCTCTGGACATTCTCAGGAACCAGGGTACAGTCTCCCGAAATAGTATATTGGTATTTTGCATTACAGACATGGGTGATGTCATTTCATCTTTGACAAATGTAGTATACATCATAGAAATAAACCACAAACGAATGATACTGATCAGTCTCGATTATCTACAGGGCGTAAAAGGCAAACTAGTAGTGAAATATATATGAATGGATCACTGAAATGACACCATATGTTCACGAAAAGGTTAAGCATGGCCTGCCCAGCCAGCAGCAAGAACGGAAACATTACATATTCAGACGAGCATATAAATATTCGATCTTAAGATGATGAATGGCAGCGAAACACTTTGTGGACGTAACCGAACACTGAATAGCAGTAAAGTGTGGGTAAAATGTTTTTAATAGTTTATTACTCTCTCACTCACCGACTGACTGATCGCTTCGTCAGGCTCTGTGATTTGTTTGATTATACGCTGATGGCGTCGGACGTTGCTTATACTAGTACTTCACGAATAAGACATTGTATTCCTGACAGGCAATGATTCCTTGAAGTTACATGTCCTGGTAGAACGGATCTTACAAGAAGATCTGGAGATATCAGAAGCAGCGTCTGCAACAACAACGCAGACCTCATCAGCGGGACTGCCACATACAAAGTCACACAGCCTACTAGCACCTGGAGAGCAACATGGCAGATCAGCAGGACTACTACAAGGAGATACATACACGGGTATCCTATTTGGACAGCAGCCCGTATTGGGTCAGATAGTGTCGGATGGGGAAGACGAAGGATACGGGGATACGGATGAGCCAACATCGCTTTCAGACAGGAACAGCATTCACAGATCAAGGATGCCAAAGGTTAAAGCCAAAAGTGAGTTCTTGTAGGATTAAAGTTTCTGCTCTGTGCTTTGCCTTTATAATGTACCATTATGTATGAGTAGTGGTTTAATACTTCCTTTAGTAAAACTTCGCAACATGTTGCATTCTGTTATGCCTCCTCATCAAACTTATGTTCAGTCTACCAATATTCTGTAGCCAAGAGGGTACTCCGACAGTCGTCTCAGACATAGGCAAATGCTGATCCCCCTTCTTAATTTATCCCTGATAAAAAAATACATCAATGTAATAAAATCGTTTTCGTTTTTGATTCCTTTTGTATCTTTACAGATAAAGCCAAGGAAGAATTAGAAGCCACAGAGGAAGAGACACAACAGCTACGAGAGTCAAGTGCATGTAAGATCTGTCTGGAGGACCCTGCCAACATCGTCTTTCTACCCTGTGGGCATCTGGTGGCTTGTGCCGTGTGCGCCCCAGCCCTGGAACGTTGCCCAGTCTGCAGGACACACATCCGGGGATCTGTTCGTGTTCACCTTGCTGACATGGCTTCAGTATCCTCGCCGTAACATACCTCACATTGCAGTTTAACCGCTGTTCTTTGTTTGGTGTGACAGAGTGGTTCAGCATGTGTGAATCTGTTGAGAGTAAGTATGTTAAATGCGATATTTGACATGTTCATCCTGTAACTATCAATGAGTAAGTAAGTGAGTGATTAGGGTTTTCCGCTGCTTTTAGCACATTCATGTTCCAGATATATCACCAGGAACACTGCAAATGGGCTTCAGATGTTGTCTTACACCACACAACTGACCCACGATTCATCCATATATCTGTGGGAATTTGAGCGTAAATTTATTTGTTCATAACTTGTTTTCTTTTCAGAACTGCAAATTGGTAGCCACCTCATGTATGTTAACTCACAAACGGAAAATATCTTATATTAACTAATGAATTATTCAGGTTTACCTCATTGTCAAAGCCAAACTAAGATAATCTATGTTTGTTCTCAGCAAAACTAACTATTTCTCTCATCATGTCCAAAGATAATGTTTGTCATAAGATGTTTCTATATCCATATTAATCCCATAAAGGAAGATACTGGAGCATGTATTGGAAAGAGAGTTATGTTTTAACTTTCAGTTGTAAGGAGGTATATCTGTAATCGAGACAATATAATTTCATTTGTAATTCCTGCATTCCAGTTAGCTGAATTGGTCACGTACTATTGCATTCATTTCCCAAACATTTACAACTCTATAAATGTCACTATAATAATGAGTTTATTGTCTCCATGTTAGTCATCACGTCGTGATTTAAGTGCACCGCTAATATAAGACCCAAATCACTCACTCAAACCAAATTTAATGAACGAAAAAACAAACCAACCCAAAAACAACAAGAAATGAATCCACGAACGAACTGTTTGCGGGCGGGCGAACGAACAAACGATTAAAAGTGTTATAAACTCTTTTACCTAGCTCCTGGATTCAGGTAATCATATAATATATGTAGTTGCACATTTGAAATGTTAGAAAATATGAATTCACAAAATTTAGATAAATATTTGAATGGGTAATTGTGTGGTTAAAATGATCAACATGAGGTGAAGGACGCAAACTTATACAAGGCTCTAGTCATCTGATTAACCTCTTCTATGCCTAACCTATTGAGCATCAGTATATAAGCAATACTGATTCTAATAAGGGCACGGGTGTCAGTTTTGTAATTCAACAAATCAAATGTATCTCTTCATGACTGTACGATCCAAGGTAGTGGTGGTCAAGCTGTCTCCCACTCTGATAACCTACTTGTCAGACATGTCACATTGACATGCAAATAGATGAGTAAAAGATCAGAAGCTGCACCGATCACTTGTATATATTATTCGTTTTTTTATGAACTACTGCATGTGCGATGTGTATGAAATATACCCACATAATTGCGAATATAGAAAATGTTTGCAATGTTTTTTAAATCAATGATAATGAATCGAAAGCCTAACATTAAAACAAAGCTTGGTTCAGGAACATGCATGTCATCATTAATGCTTTTAAAACCAGCTGATAATATACAGATGAATTTGTTATCGTTATTGCTACAGTATCAAATACCGTCCACGCTACAAATATTCTCTTTGGCAAAGGAAAGAAGGTCCGATATGTCAATCACACAAGTTATATATCATAATTAAGTCTGCTGTCTGCCTGTACTCCACGCTTCTCCCTGTAAAGTGTGGTTTACAGGTTACCGTGACCTGATAGATACCGATTTAGTGACATATATTGAAATCTGGGAGAATTGCAATCATATCTAAAAATGGAAGCGAAAATAGACATGTGAACACATTTCCATTGTATGTGTACGTGCTAGGTTATATGGTCCATGTAGGATAGTAATCACAAAACGAAACTAGCTGTGGCAGAAAATACCCGGACAGGTAGATTATATATAGCAATGACGGAATAACGTGGATACAATCTGCGCAGTCAACCCGTAAAGCCAGCATCCTTTGTATGGGCTTATAAAATAAGTAATATTTGTGGATGGACACCAACCTGAACATAATCCGAAACCAACTAGGACATATGCCAATCAGTTGACAGTAAGTATCTTGACTGCGTTATTAGACAGGTTCATCTATGTATCTATAAGTGAGTGAGTGATTTGTGTTTCACACCTCTCTCACCAATATTCCAGCCTTTCACCACGGACACTGAAAATGGGCTTCAAACGTTGTACCCACGCCGGGAATCAAACCACGTATTTTTTACTGCCTATCTAATCTCTCGGCACTTCGGTACACTCATGTGTAAACTAATATGTTAACTATAATATGTCCCATGGGTAAACGAAAATACTACCAAATAGCATGGAAAGGTAACAAAAAAGACAGAAATGTTAAGAGGAAGGTGGTTTATTAAAATCAACATATTTGTAGTGGTAAAATGGGGATAATAAATTACTGACTGTTTCATATATATGATATATGTATTGGTTGCTATATTGGACAATATGTCACATGTCTCAGAAAGAAAGCCTCACTGTCTATGCGTACGTCAGTCAACTACTACATGAGCTATTATTATATATCCAACAATTAGTTTTTTGTTATATATACTGGTACAAATGTTTGCTTAAAGACGATAGGTGGTGATGTGGAAGAAGATATTCAGAACCACCCAAAAAAGCAACAGCAAAAAAATCAATTATGATAAATGCAATAATAAAAACGATAATTTAAAAAATATAATAACAGCATACAATAAGAAAAAAACAGAAACTTTTAAAAAGTTCCTGTATTATATTTTATCCTTAATTCTGTTAATAATTATATGAAAAACATTTTCTTGTCATGTTTTCTTCTGAAATGTATTTGTTGCATTCCGAATGTATGTTTAAGACGAGAAGTTGCAATGTAAAAATATTATCCACCAATCCACCCGAAAGGGAATAAATATAGATAATACACTAAACTAAACTAAATGATAATTAAAAGAATTGGCTGTTGTTCGCTAAAACGAAGAAAATATTAAAAAGTTCCTTCATAATACTTTATCTTCAGTTATTTTAGTAGTTATGGGTTATTTTTTTTCATTTTGTTTATGATATCTACAGTTGCCACTTAGAAATGATTCAGCGTCTAGGAAATGTTTAATTATATGAATTCACAAAATGTAAATATATGGACTATTTGAATGCATACTTGTATGATATTGAACCCTAATATAGTAGCAACATTAACCTGTGACCCGTGAAGATCCAGGGTAGAATAGGTCTTCAGCAACCCAAGCTTGCCGTAAAAGGCAACTATGCTTGTCGTAAAAGGCGACCAACGGGATCGATTGGTCTGTCTTTGTGACTTGGCTGATGTCATCTTACCTCGCTAATGTGAATCGATTGATCAGGTTTTGTGACTTGGCTGATGCCATCTTACCTCGCTAATGTGGATCGATGAATCAGGCTTTGTGACTTGGCTGATGTCATCTTACCTCGCTAATGTGGATCGATTGATCAGGCTTTGTGACTTGGCTGATGTCATCTTACCTCGCTAATGTGGATCGATTGATCAGGCTTTGTGACTTGGCTGATGCCATCTTACCTCGCTAATGTGAATCGATTGATCAGGCTTTGTGACTTGGCTGATGCCATCTTACCTCGCTAATGTGGATCGATGGATCAGGCTTTGTGACTTGGCTGATGCCATCTTTCCTCGCTGATGTGGATCGATGGATCAGGCTTTGTGACTTGGCTGATGCCATCTTACCTCGCTAATGTGGATCGATTGATCAGGCTTTGTGACCTGGTTGATGCCATCTTACCTCGCTAATGTGGATCGATGGATCAGGCTTTGTGACTTGGCTGATGCCCTCTTACCTCGCTAATGTGGATCGATGGATCAGGCTTTGTGACTTGGCTGATGCCCTCTTACCTCGCTAATGTGGATCGATGGATCAGGCTTTGTGACTTGGCTGATGCCATCTTACCTCGCTAATGTGGATCGATTGATCAGGCTTTGTGACTTGGTTGATGCCATCTTACCTCGCTAATGTGGATCGATGGATCAGGCTTTGTGACTTGGCTGATGCCATCTTACCTCGCTAATGTGGATCGATGGATCAGGCTTTGTGACTTGGCTGATGCCATCTTACCTCGCCAATGTGGATCGATGGATCAGGCTTTGTGACTTGGCTGATGCCATCTTACCTCGCTAATGTGGATCGATGGATCAGGCTTTGTGACTTGGCTGATGCCATCTTACCTCGCTAATGTGGATCGATGGATCAGGCTTTGTGACTTGGCTGATGCCCTCTTACCTCGCTTATGTGGATCGATTGGCGTGGATCGTTGGTCATGCTTTGAATCACTGGTTTGCTTGGTCGAAACTCGATTATTTGTATCCCGCCGGTATTTAGCTGGAATATTGCTGACAGAGGACAACATGCCAATACTCAGTCAGTCATGTCACTCACCCATGTGACTATTGCTGAGACGGCCGTATGCACCATCATTATAAGATTGCAATCGTCTATAATGTGATTGTTGTGCCGTGGTAAACATTAGCACCCTAACACACACAGTTTCCGTTGCCATACTTAATGATTGATATAAACACTATAAACATACCTTGGCTGTGGTATTTTTAATGTCAGATTTTGTTCATAGTTACAATTAATAGATGTTGAGGTATTCTCACATAAAAAGTTCAAACATATCATCTGATATTTATGTTAGCAGTGTTTTGATATTTAAGATAATTAAACTGTAGAATAATGATACTTTTTTTTGACAATAAATATTTACATCATTTATTGCATTGTGTGTCTTAAATCGTAGTGTTCTTTCAACAAACCGTTCAGAAATGAAAGCTTGTACTTTAAAATGGCGACAGATGTGTTTCACATGTCTCTCAGGACTACGTAAAATGTGTATTCATCAAGGAAGACGGGTCCACAAGCAGCGAAATACTTCATTTTGCGATTAAGACGGACTGGGATGAAAATCCCCGGATTAATTTATGATAGACAGTGCATGTCGTCGTGGCAATATTGGAGCTGGAAGAATTAACACAACACCAAAAAGACAATACACAGATGATCAAAGCAGAAGAATCTATTCACGGTATCGTATCGTGTTCCCCGCCGTGCAATTGCGGTAATATTGCCCAAAGCGGCGTAAAAATATATTCACTCACTCATGAGAGAGTGTGTAATGCGACGCGGACTAGCAATATACAGCTTTCAAAGTCACTATTTACGTGGATATGAAACGCATGATACGAAGATGATATATGATTGAGTTCTACTATCACCAGCAAGAATCCATGAACTCCTAAAACATTTGTTTCAAATGTCTTGTGTTCACGATTTGACTATATATTTCAATTGGATCTTATTCGCATAACCACTGAGGAAGAACGCGGCAGATTTGCAGATTATATCATGCGCTTTAGCCTGAAGCATATGTGTCATGTCATGTATGAGGTTGTGAGGTGACGTTGGGTATACCGTCGCGTTTTAGATTACTGCACTTTTGAAACGACGTGCCTGCACGTGTGTGTGGCTGCTTGTACTAGGTAGGATTAATGCCGACGCGAGCCCATTGAGATCCCATGCGGCAATACTACATGGATTCTACGCTCAGACACAGCATACTGACACCGAGCCGACCAGTCCTTTTTTATTCCCTGAATGCCGAGCATCAGGCAGGGTAACAACAAGTACCATCTTTTAACGTCTTTAGGTATCTTTCGGCCAGTGATCTAACAGCCGACCCCCGCTCTCTGGACGGACGCCCTATCCACCGGATCACTGAAGCGGTCTGTAATGTATGGTATTACATATATACATTAACCATGTCCATGCAGTCATGTTACAAATTAGGGGATATTCGTTTTCTGAATTGATATTCCTCTTGCACCACATGAAGTGATTGAAGTCATGGGGTTTGAACCCACGATCAGGAAACCATGAAAACTAGGAAAGGCATAGCGAAATAGATAAGGAGTAACAGTTACTACTGGAAAACTAGAGAAATAAAAGAAGAGTGTTGAAGAGAGAACACCATTAAATGTAAAAAAGGTTTATTTTTTTATGAAGACTCCGACACACCTCTTCTTCTAGCGCTTTTGTTAACGTTCCCCTGAAACAGACCACGGAGTGTCATAAACAAATGATACATGACACATGCAGATGTTTCAGGGTATAAATTATATATTCATTAACCATGTATGTTCAGTATAGCAGGTTTCATACTTTATAATGTGATCATTTTCTGGTTATTATTCAAGTGATTTAGTATGGCACCCTACATACAATTTCAAGTGCCTAACATACCTAAATATGGTCATCAACAATCTATATAAGGATATTAAGTCGTTTCAATCGTTATATCGTATGAGGTTTGAGGGATATTTTGATAATAGCATGTGAACGTACAAGAGGGCCTCTCCAAAGATCCACGCCTCTCTTGATGATCGGACACTTTGGTTGCAGTTCCTCATGCCGGAGATAAGGATCATCAGTAGAGTCCCAGTCCAAAGCCTGGCATCCGCAGTGATAGCAAGTCAGACCGGTCCCCTTACCTGGTGGGAAGGACACATGGGAAAACTACAGATAAAAGCAAACAGATGAGTCCGACCTCAGTACCTGGAGTGGAAGGAAGCATGAGAACACTGCGGACAGAAGCAAGCAGATGAGACCAGCCTCTGCACGTGGAGTGGGAGAAAGCATGAGAACACTGCGGACAGAAGCAAGGAGATGAGACCGGCCTTCGTACCTGGAGTGGAAGGAAGCATGAGAACACTGCGGACAGAAGTAAGCAGATGACACCCTCCTCCGTACCTGGAGTGGAAGGAAGCATGAGAACAATACAGACAGAAGCAAGTAGGTGAGACCAGCCTGTGCACGTGGAGTGGGAGGAAGCATGAGAACACTGCGGACAAGAGCAAGCAGATGAGACCGGCCTCCGTACCTGGAGTGGAAGGAAGCATGAGAACATTACAGACAGAAGCAAGCAGATGAGACCCGCCTCTGCACGTGGAGTGGAAGGAAGCATGAGAACACTGAGGACAAGAGCAAGCAGATGAGACCGGCCTTCGTACCTGGAGTGGAAGGAAGCATGAGAACACTGCGGACAGAAGTAAGCAGATGACACCCTCCTCCGTACCTGGAGTGGAAGGGAGCATGAGAACACTGCGGACAGAAGTAAGCAGATGAGACCCGCCTCTGCACGTGGAGCGGGAGGAAGCATGAGAACACTGCGGACAAGAGCAAGCAGATGAGACTGGCCTCCGTATCTCGAGTGGAAGGAAGCATGAGAACAATGCAGACAGAAGTAAGCAGATGACACCCTCCTCCGTACCTGGAGTGGAAGGAAGCATGAGAACAATACAGACAGAAGCAAGCAGATGAGACCGGCCTTCGTACCTGGAGTGGAAGGGAGCATGAGAACACTGCGGACAGAAGTAAGCAGATGAGACCGGCCTCCGTACCTGGAGTGGAAGGAAGCATGAGAACAATACAGACAGAAGCAAGCAGATGAGACCGGCCTCCGTACCTGGAGTGGAAGGAAGCATGAGAACAATGCAGACAGAAGCCAACAGATGAGACCGGCCTCCGTACCTGGAGTGGAAGGAAGCATGAGAACACTGCGGACAGAAGTAAGCAGATGGCACCCTCCTCCGTACCTGGAGTGGAAGGAAGCATGAGAACAATACAGACAGAAGCAGGCAGTTGAGACCGGCCTCCGTACCTGGAGTGGAAGGAAGCATGAGAACAATACAGACAGAAGCAAGTAGGTGAGACCAGCCTCTGCACGTGGAGTGGGAGGAAGCATGAGAACACTGCGGATAAGAGCAAGCAGATGAGACCGGCCTCCGTATCTCGAGTGGAAGGAAGCATGAGAACAATACAGACAGAAGCAAGTAGGTGAGACCAGCCTGTGCACGTGGAGTGGGAGGAAGCATGAGAACACTGCGGACAAGAGCAAGCAGATGAGACCGGCCTCCGTACCTGGAGTGGAAGGAAGCATGAGAACATTACAGACAGAAGCAAGCAGATGAGACCCGCCTCTGCACGTGGAGTGGAAGGAAGCATGAGAACACTGAGGACAAGAGCAAGCAGATGAGACCGGCCTTCGTACCTGGAGTGGAAGGAAGCATGAGAACACTGCGGACAGAAGTAAGCAGATGACACCCTCCTCCGTACCTGGAGTGGAAGGGAGCATGAGAACACTGCGGACAGAAGTAAGCAGATGAGACCCGCCTCTGCACGTGGAGCGGGAGGAAGCATGAGAACACTGCGGACAAGAGCAAGCAGATGAGACTGGCCTCCGTATCTCGAGTGGAAGGAAGCATGAGAACAATGCAGACAGAAGTAAGCAGATGACACCCTCCTCCGTACCTGGAGTGGAAGGAAGCATGAGAACAATACAGACAGAAGCAAGCAGATGAGACCGGCCTTCGTACCTGGAGTGGAAGGGAGCATGAGAACACTGCGGACAGAAGTAAGCAGATGAGACCGGCCTCCGTACCTGGAGTGGAAGGAAGCATGAGAACAATACAGACAGAAGCAAGCAGATGAGACCGGCCTCCGTACCTAGAGTGGAAGGAAGCATGAGAACAATGCAGACAGAAGCCAACAGATGAGACCGGCCTCCGTACCTGGAGTGGAAGGAAGCATGAGAACACTGCGGACAGAAGTAAGCAGATGACACCCTCCTCCGTACCTGGAGTGGAAGGAAGCATGAGAACAATACAGACAGAAGCAGGCAGTTGAGACCGGCCTCCGTACCTGGAGTGGAAGGAAGCATGAGAACAATACAGACAGAAGCAAGTAGGTGAGACCAGCCTCTGCACGTGGAGTGGGAGGAAGCATGAGAACACTGCGGACAAGAGCAAGCAGATGAGACCGGCCTCCGTATCTCGAGTGGAAGGAAGCATGAGAACAATGCAGACAGAAGCCAACAGATGAGACCGGCCTTCGTACCTGGAGTGGGAGGAAACATGAGAAGAATGCAGACAGCGCGCAGCGCAGACCTGGTATGGATGAACACTTAATGGATAGTTAATTTGGAAACATATATGCGATCACATGCACTGTCAATAGGCAACTCTCCTTTATACTTTATATATCAGAAAAAATAGTATCAGTGTGTGTGAATTAGGCTTTTCACCCAGGCTTATAGTCTAACACATCAGCTACTGATGTTACCTGTATGGTAGAACCCTGCCGCGGCTATAGTCTCTAGCCTACTAGATGTCATGTCCGAGATTTCTTCACCAGCCTCCAGCAAGGTTTCGATTCGCTCTCTCAGGGTCATCCAAACACGAGGGTACCTGGAGGGACGCTGGGATATCAGTGCCACCATCTCCTGTAGGTTCATCTGGTGACTCGGTCTCATCCCCGCCAAGACTTGGGAGATGATCTCACGCCAATCACGAGTGAAGGCGCGAGGAATTGAGCGTAAGTCACTGTCCAGAAGGTAGGGGTATTTTCCGCGGAAATTAGGACGCATTTGGCTGAAATCACACATAAGAAAAACACATTAATCAAAATATTAATCAGAAATAGCAATGGTCCAAGGCGCTTCCTCGTGTCAAGTCAAGTATCAAAGTATCTTCTCAAACTATGTGTCAGGAGAGAGAGAAAACATATCATTTTAGCATGTAACATATTATTTAGTATTTACTTATTCTGATTTGGGCAGAGATTTCTTGTTAGTATGGACAAGGGTTAGTCGCTTCTACATGTTTAAATGACATGAGGCATGACCCCATGCGTTTAATCCATTGTAAAGGCAAATATCTAGGATATATCGCACAGCCACGTAGCGCTATTTTCATTTACAGAAGCAATTACAAATTCCAGTTTGACCGCTGCGCATGTCATTTCAAGCATGTGTACAGATGAGGCGTTTTTTGAAAGTTCTCTTTTTTAATGCTATTTTAGTTATAGTATACAACTTGGTATATTGATTGATAAATATATTGTTTGATATTTTGTCTGCAAAACTATACCAGGCACTGTTTGAAAATGAGTAAGTTTTGATATCGCTTACCTCAATGCTTCTGCGGGTAAATACCGTTTGAAGAACGAGCATGGTATGGATTTCTTTATCCGGCCGGTGAGCTGTGTATAATAATAGAATTGACGTGTCGTTGTCACACTATCACATGCAGGTATTGTAAGCGTGATGCATGACACACTTATATCTTCTCACCCAACTATTGATGTGGTCGACCTATTTCTAGGTGTTATATTTCAAGAATTTCTAAGACGTTTAACCTTTGAATAGCATTGTTTAATCATAACAAGACATGTAATTTACCTTTTCCCTGAGCGTGTCTATATTTGTAACTAACATTTGTTAAATCTTCTGGGCAGTTGTGATATTTTTGTTTAAATGAGTCGAATTCAAAGGATATTCTATATATAGGTAATGTAAGAGTGCATGTATGAGTCGCACGACTCTCCCACGACATAACTGACGCTATTGCCATTAGTGACGGCAGTGTAAAGAAGGCGACTAAGGGTAGTGACAGGCGTAGGAAGAGTACGACTAGGAGTAATGACGACCGTGGGCCTGGGAGGAGTGACGGCCATAGCAAGAAGGCGACTAAGGGTAGTGACAGGCGTAGGAAGAGTACGACTAGGAGTAATGGCGACCGTGGGCCTGGGAGGAGTGACGGCAGTATAAAGAAGGCGACTGGGGGTAGTGACAGGCGTAGGAAGAGTACGACTAGAAGTAATGGCGACCGTGGGCCTGGGAGGAGTGACGGCAGTATAAAGAAGGCGACTGGGGGTAGTGACAGGCGTAGGAAGAGTACGACTAGAAGTAATGGCGACCGTGGGCCTGGGAGGAGTGACGGCTATATGAAGAAGGCGACTGAGAGTAGTGACGCGTAGGAAGAGTAAGACTAGGAGTAATGACGACCGTGTGCCTGGGAGGAGTGACGGCCATAAGGAGAAGGCGACTGAGAGTAGTGACAGGCGTAGGAAGAGTACGACTAGGAGTAATGACGACCGTGGGTCTGGTTGGAGTGACGGCCATAGGAAGAAGGCGACTGAGGCTAGTGACGGGCGTAGGAAGAGTACGACTAGGAGTAATGACGACCGTGGGCCTCGGAGGAGTGACGGCAGTGTAAAGAAGGCGACTGAGGGTAGTGACACCCGTAGGAAGAGTACGACTAGGAGTAACGACGACCGTGGGCCTGGGAGGAGTGACGGCTATATGAAGAAGACGACTTAGTGACTGATAAAAGTTTTGAATGTTACACATTGTACCCCTGTGGGTAATCGAACCCGCGTATTTGGCGTGACGAGCGAACACTTTAACCACTAGGCTACCCCATCCCCCCTTTAAATGTAGGATTAACTCTGGTTGTTACACTGGTTTGTTTTATGGGTATGGTATGCTCCCATAATGTTGAGGTTTTCATCATTAAAACGTCAATATCTTCGGGGTATTCATTTTTTTCTATTTTAAACTCATACACCCATGAAACGTCGTACACATATAATAATGAAAACATGTGTTAAGGAAACGTTGCAGAAAAACCTCTTCACGAAAATCAAGGTCATTATAGATACGTCACCTGAATTCATAAAGGAAATGAATTTACAACAGTTGAAAATAGAAGGTAGGGGTAATGAAAAGTGCAAATCATCTGAGTGAGAAAATATTGATTTCATGCCTTTTCTATTAAACTTTAATCAGCAACTATACAACGTGGCTACTCTTCCATTACTCTAAGAGATGATTTACATAATACTTAGATAAATGATGAGCTGCGGGACA
Organism: Haliotis rufescens; assembly: GCF_023055435.1. NCBI lineage: Eukaryota > Metazoa > Mollusca > Gastropoda > Lepetellida > Haliotidae > Haliotis > Haliotis rufescens. The sequence continues at coordinate 18,091,339 of NW_025964223.1, forward strand.
CACATTCCAGTATCACTTTGTAAATATATGTATACATCCGTTAAAATCTGTTATCTCATTGTGCCTGCTCGGCGGGTTGTATAAATATATCGCCACGACATGTACAGTTATAGTGTTGGGGTTAAATACACACGTCAGACACAAACAAACTGGGGAAGTTTTGTTGCCTGCTGTGTATAACAACATCCTGCATACTATAAGCTAAGCAAATACATGCTTAACCCCAGCCTACAGGTAAGGACTGTGCTCTTTTATTTGTATATGATACAGACCCTTGAAGATGTTGGGTAGAATAGGTCTTAAACAACCCATACTTGTCATAAAAGGCGACTGTGCTTGTCGTAAGAGGCGACTAACGGGATGGGGTGGTCAGGCTCGCTGACTTGGTCGATGCATGTCATCGTATCCCAATGCGTGGTTCTATGCTCATGATATCAGTCACTGGATTGTCTGGTCCTCGATTATTTACAGACCACCGATATATAGCTGGACTATTGTTGAGTGGTGTGTTAAACAACAAACAAACAAACAAATACATATAATACTGCATTGTACACATGTTATTTAAAGTTGAGACGCGGTTATGACGTCACTCTATTGTTGCAACTGAAGATTATCTGTAACGAAGTTACAGTGTACTAACCTACAACATGCAATAATTTTAAGCATGTGAATTACGAGTGTTCTTGCTACAACGACCAATTGACACAAAATACACATGCAGTACGAATATACGGGCGAGTTCAAATGAAGCACGGGTATCCAAACCTAATGTTTAAAGATTCTCGTTTAATTTTTCATTATTCATTGATATATATTAATTTTCATGCTGTATGTTGAATTTGATTACGCAGTATTTTGTTATTTGATGCCGTATTTTAAGTCAAATAACATACGCGTAACTGAACATTCTTTACAAATAACGATCGCTGGTTCGTACATGTTTTGAAACGGATGTCCAGTTATTTGTGGGTAATCCTTATCCATACCGAAACGACACACAAGGGTTGACAAATATAAATACCTTTCCGAGAAGCTCGAAATAGTCTGAAGACTTCGTCTGATCTATTATATCTGATCTGATGTGATATGCCTAATGGTCTCAGCAGTTGGAGAATTAAGAGTGAGCGAGTGAGTGAGTTGGGTTGGAAAGCCCGAAGTGATGCAGGTCTCAGACGTTTAACCACTTCGGTGAAACCCACGAACACGTGTATGGTGCTGACAAACCTAGAAACATCATCGGGGCACACCGGGATTCGAACCCACAATCATAGGTTTCTGGCGTACCAAAGGGATGCAACTCTGCACAGCGAATCCCGGCGCCTTAGACGACTGGGCCACCCGTGCCCCCGGGAGAACTAAGAGACGTACATGATTTGTTACTGTTGTGAGCGGGATTGCTCCACGGCATTTTGTTTGTTGTCAGGGCTAGGTCAAGACGCTGTAGTCATGCCCTGTCTGAAACTGAGACCCTTTATGTATTTAATTAAGGAAATCATTTACTGTGAGCATAAGTTACAATGTGCAATTTCAGCTGAGAAACGAAGGGTTGATTCAAAGTTGCAGTGTCTTTCCAATGTTCCTGCAGTAAAATGATACGGTCTGATGCTGTTCAGAAAGGGATGCACGAGTGAACATGACTGTGACCTGTTTCACTTGTGATACGAGATAGACGAAACAATGTAAATACTTGTGAAATGAAATACAAACACGTTACACATAATGAAAGCCACCGATTTATAATATTTATATATAACATTACACCTAGTCCCTCTTTAAACAGATTAGGATCATATATTCTTCTTTAGTCGTTCAGCAAATCTGAAACCAGTAATTCCAGCAAGAGTATTGTCTTGTGTCCACAGAAAATCGTAAGGTTTCGTGATTCAACAATGAACAGATCCACTGGCAGACATCAGAGTTATGAATGCGAAGATGTTGGAGGGATTCTCAGCGATTTTATGAACGCAAAACTGCAGGAACCGTACGCCCACTGCAACGTGGAATGCATCGGATTGACGCTGAGACAGAAGATGCTGCTGTTATACCAACCACCAACATCCAAACCGCAACATCGTCGTCTGTGGAATACAGAGGACAGACTCGACACACTGATGGCAGCTACAGACAATATTGCTGACATTCCTGCTGCTGGACTCGCTACCATTGCTCAAGCAGGCTTCTTCCACTCAGGTAGAGTTTAAAACCTGTGCATACAACATTGTTGAGATATATTAGTACATACTTTTGTTATGTAAATGTCATCCTCTATGAAGACAGCCGCCGTGATATTGCTGGAATATTGCTAAAAGCGGCATAAAACCATACTCACTTTTAAGATAACATTATATCCCAAATAATTCTATCATAATAGATACCATGGACTTATGCTTCACCACAGCTTCGGTTAGAGTCCGATTCAAATGTCACATGCTTAATAACCGTCCAATCCAATTACACTCATGTTATGTCGGATCTTAATGATCTGAGAAATGAAGATGTTACGTCAACTCATATACAACTGGCACATGTTCCGATTTAAGGATGCGCAAATAGAATATTGGGAGATATTCCTATTCAGGTTTTCTATCCGCAGGGACTGATAACACCTTGACGTGTTTCTCCTGTGGCTGCCACGCCCACGGTTGGAGTGTTGACGATGATCCCTGGAGGCGACATGCGGAGCTGCAGATGACGTGCCCGGTGTTGTGCAGGAACGTCTACACACAAATCAAGGAAGGGGTAAATGACTATGAGTGAGTGAGTGAGTATGCTTTTACGCCGCCTTTAGCAATATTCCAGCAATATCACGGCGAGGGACACCTGAAATGACTATGAAATATGCCGTCTCCATATCGTACCGAATCTACATTAGACCATTATGAACACGTTTCAAACCTCTAAGCTGAACACCGTCGTTGGTTTACCTCCTATGTATATATTATGCTTTAGCTGATGACCGTGTATCCCTTATTGAAAGATTCGTACTGAACAACTACAGCATGTTGGATAGAAAAAGCCGTCGAACAATTTCTAAAATGTGTTTTGTATAAATAAGTGACACAGACCCGATTTAGCGTTTCTCACCATCATACTGACAAATGCAGTATTAACATTAGACTAGCATTCAGTCTTAAAATCGTATATTACACAATATCCTTCTTGACTCTAAAAATATAAAAATAAAAATTTCCCTATGCTGATTTCATAGAGAGCTAGCTATATCTGGCTAGACTTGCTTTTGTATGCGTTTCTAGATTATTATTTTTTCATAAAATAAATATATTCAACAATCATGGTGCAGGGCTATATTTACATCAACACAAACCTTCTGTTCATTGTGTGTTTGGCGAAGTTAGTATCTGCGCTCAAAACCTTAAGTTAGAAAGGGTTTTTTTAATCAGTGTGGTTAAACATTAAATGGCATGTAAGAAGAGGGGATACTTCTGCAAACGTTTATCAGCCTGTGCCAATATTCCTCATCAGGTGACCTCATGTTGCAGAGCATCGCCTACAGGCCCAGGACACGCCATTTCTCGGATAGTGGCGCAAGTCCACCACCTGCCAGCTATACCAGAACTCTTCACTAGTCAACATCTGGAATATCATAACCAACAATTGCATATAACCTTCTTTATTCTGGTTATGTTTCTTCAAAACTTGATCAAGATCACATTTCTCACAAAATTATATACACAACAATCCTATTCAGTACAAAACACCTGTACTTTCTTATGTCATCAATGCTGATGAAAATGTTTGAATTATTGTGATCGTTTATATATTGATTTCTGTCAAAATACTAACTCCTATTTCTCAGGCGTTCATTTATGAGGATTGTTCATGTCAATGTACATGTTGTATGTGTAGGGGATATCAGTGATATGTGTGGAGACAGAGGTCTGCAAAGAGTCATCTGAATACTGAATGAAATCTAATACAAGTGAGCAAACTAATGTATATGTACATGACCTGTATTCAAACTCGAATGCATATTGCCACTGGTTCCACACATATTTGTGTGATGACTTAATTTATGAACACGATACACCCCCACATATTTCGTGTACAATGCTTTAGGGAATGACGACCAACATAGGTAGTCCAGAAGCTGGTATCTAACATGACCATTTTAAGGTGAATACACATTTCAGTAGTCTTGAGAGAGAGAAATTTTCATGCTGTCGCGTCAAACCACATTCATTCATTTATTGCAATTCTACAAAAATACTTTTGAGATACAGAATGGATGCAAGAACATATGAATATTTGGATTTTTAATGCACAAACAGTATATATAGTGAAATGCATCTATTCCTAAAAAATAGACTGAACGGTAGGGACATGTTTTTTACCAGGTTTTGATGAGATGTTACCCGGTTGGTCCGATCCTTGAGATGAACGAAGATCATTCTAGGTGACATTTTAATGCCTGAATGGAAAACACATTTCTATCATTATTTGTGATGCAAAACAACGAAACCCGACATTTTAAGAATAACTCACTGACTGTGACAGTTTATATAATTTCATATATATTTTTTATTCATTAATAAAACTGAACAAATTTTAAACTTTGAAGTGAAATTGGTTCCTTGTTAATAAAATATTGTACTTATAGCAAAATATGTTGACAAATACGAAACTCACTTTACAGAAATTGAAGAAATAAAACAAATTTGTAATTGAATAAGTGGATTTACGGGTTACAATTGACAAATGAATCACTATGAATCTAATTAAATTTCTAAAACAATTTCGGAATAAATGATATATTGCAGCTTGTGTCCTCGTTTCCTTCTATGACAATTGTTACCGAAACATCCGTGACGTCAGATTCTATATTTAGTACATACGTGTTCACGGAAAATAGATAGATTCCATGTTGGTGAGAGACGTGACGTGGATCCATGTACACCTGCGTATAACATAGTGGTAGTGTGTGGGAGCATCACATCCACCAAACACTCACGTCGTCAAGATGCTGTCCGCACTGTTGCTGGTTGTTCTCGGGCTGTACACAGGTGAGGATCTTGTATAACAGTTACATACATACTGTTGCATAACGTCTTGTCACATTCACTGTCTCCGTGGTCTTGTGGTAGTGCGTCCGCCCGTAGAGCGGAAGGTCCGGGGTTCGATCCCCGGCCGCGTATAGAGTGTGAGTGAGTTGGGTTTAACGCCGCTTTAAACAGTATTCCAGTTATATCACGGCGTGTCAGCTTAATGTGGGAGGAAAGCCCGAGGTGATGCAGGTCTCAGACGGTTACTTCTTCGGTGAAACCCACGAGCACGGGTATGGTGCTGACATATAGTTGGGGCGAACCGGAATTCGAACCCACAATCATAGGTTTCTGCCGTGCCCAAGGGACGCAACTCTGCACAGCAAATCGCGGCGCCCTAGACGACTGGGTCACCCGTGCCCCCGACTGAATATAGACACTGGCCGTAACACAGATACTCGAAGGAAAAGTATGTAAAATAATGTATCTGTATGGGTTAACCTAGTGATTAGATTAACAGTGATTTTGATTATATAGACTATATTCATTCCCACGGGAGTCAACCGTCTATATGTGTGATTACACATTATATACCGGGTGATTGTTTCTGCTTCAATGCCAATTTGGAGTTACAAAGGTATTCAACATTCTCTTTGAAACAACTATAAAGGGGAATGTAATAACCAGACACATTAGCTTATTTACATGTTACCTCCATGAAATATCCGAAACCCGAGTTGAGAGTCGAACCACCCTATCCAAAGGACCTGAGGTTGGTCCCGTCAGCAAGGTACATGTGTGTAACACCATCTTGAGGACAAATGTGGATGGTACTGCTACGTAAAATAATATTTTTTTCGAAATCTACTTGATCGATTGATTGGATATTCTGTGTATATTTATGCATTATACATACAGTCAAACGCACACGCACACGCACACGCACACGCACACGCACACGCACATGCACATGCACAACCACGCACACACACAAACTCTTGCACATTGCAAAAGGCTATAAGCTAGATGTAGTATTTCCTGACTGAAAACGGACAAACACATTCGATTATACAATGTAAGATATAACAAACTGAGGTTCTCATTGAATTCAAGCACTTCTAACGTCATGCATTGCAACATGAGGTGTAATTCTTAGATCACGCTAAGGTGAGTGAATATGGTTTTACACCGCTTTTAGCAATAGTCAAGTAATATCACAGGGGGGGACACCATAAAATCACTGAGGATCGGTGAGGTGGCCTAGTGGTTAATGAGCTCGCTCGTCGCGCCGAAACCTCGGTTTCGGCTCCCCACATAGGTACAATGTGTGAAGACCATTTCTGGTGTCCCCCGCCGTGATATTGTTGGAATATTGCTAAAAACCACATTCACTCACTCACTCACTCACTCACTCGATCGCATGAGAATGAGTGAATAACATCATTTCAGGCTTATTAAGACGGCGAACATTAGAAATGGGCATCACCTATTGTTCGGCTTGAGTCACCGATTTGACCACTAGGCTACCCCCTTCTACCTTGATTACGAAAGAAAATTGTAAGACAGGTGACGGTTGTTTTAAAATTTGACTTCGAAATTAAGGTTATATTTGGGTTGGGCAGTAGAAGGCTTATTCTTTCAAATTTTACATTGACAATGCACACATTTGTGCCAAAAGACATTCACCTGAGCAAATCGCGCATATTCACATTTAAACAAGGACATGTTTCTAAGTGCGTAACGTTTCGTGGACGTGGTTACCGTGTGGTTCAAGCTTTTGCCAAGACTCCACTCATGGGTACAATGTGTAAAGCCCACATCTGATATTTTCTGTTGGCGATATTACTGTATGTACAACACTGATCCATAGATATGGAGATTACCAAATCACTCCCCACCCCCTCCATCCACCCTTCCAACACCCCAACACCCACCATCCTACATCAAATGGGGGCGTGGGGCTGGTGAGGCAGTTGTCAAAGGCTAAAATATTTACCGTGGAGAAATGTTCGAATCCCGGTTCGCTCGGATTTCTTTTCCAGCTTTGTCATCACAACTAATTAAGCCCGACATCACTTAGGGCTTTCCTTCCATATTGGGAGCCTTAACCATTTACTTTTATGTGAAAATAGAAGTAAAGAAAGTAAATCATATGTAAGTAATGTGTTGGCAGGCGTATCATCGGTTTACTTGTAGTATTGCCTTACTGTCGCAGGTGTAGGAGAGGATGGGTCCACACAAAAAGCAGCCGGCCACAAACCCAAAGGGGGATCACAGAGATCACACTCCCGGAAGTGGGGAAAGTGTAGGCGGTGCAAGGTGCGCAATGTCAACACAGTGTTCCTGCCGTGCGGTCACGTGGTGTGTTGTGCTGAGTGCAGCGTCGTCTCCAGGACGTGTGACGTATGCCATGCACGAATCAGAGGCAGTCTCAGAACCAGCCCATTACATGGGGATTAATATGTCATTTAAAATATGATATGTATGGTGCTACAATTGAACAGTCTAGTATTTACTCTGGTTTCCTTTCGAAATAATATACATTCATACAAATCCAAAATGTATGCATTGAATGCAGATGTGAGATGTATTTAAACATTTTTAATGTTTAGTGTATTCATTATATTAAGTTGATATATTGATTGAGAAAATATATGTTATGGTTACTTAACTGTAGATAATAAAATACTGTACAGATTAACTAATTCCTGTGTTTTGTTTTGTGTTGAAAGTTAATATACCGCACCATGCATAGATTCAATGCAGGTAACATAGATGCATGTATTATGGAAATGTTCCGTTTTATTTGTATTGGTCTGCATTGAATAATTACAAGAGAGGATTTTAACAAGATAAATAACACAACAGTAGTGGAATGTCGCATTTATGTGTACAAACGAAAAACGCTATTTTTAATACCTAATTGCAAATGCCAAAAGAAACTTTACCATAGTTTTAAATCACTCTTTAAAAAACACAAAAGATAGATGCATGAAGTAAAATTGGTTGAAAGTTCAAAATCTCAACATAAACAATTAAGAGTGAGTGAGTGAGAATGGTTTTACGCCGCTTTTAGCAATATTCCAGCAACATGATGGCGGGGGACACCAGAAATGGGCTTCCAACATTGTACCCATGTCGGGAATCGAACCCGGGTCTTTGGCGTGACGAGCGAACGCACTAACCACTAGGCTACCCGACCGCCCCCAACAATTAAGATGACAGCTTTAACAGCATTTGATATTGGCATGACAGTTGCCCGAATTGAGGTGGGGTAACAAACAAAACATATTTTCAACGTAGTGGACAAAGGGCACGCACGTCTAAAAATCACTCACGTTCAATGACTCGTCACATTCATAATGTGTCTGACCACCTCCTGCTACAAGACACGCAAAACCTCTCCGGTCCAAAGAAAAAGTCAGTCGTCTGATGACGTCACTTGGGACAACTCGACATTCTTCTTGGAGGGTGATCTATGACATCCCAGGGGTGTTCTGTGGTGGACGTGTCTGGGGAACGTGCAGGCCAATGCAATATGTTGCGTTGTTCCACGTGGCAGCTGTTGTAGTAATGGTAGGGCAATCGGACAAAGCATCTCATCCACGAAAAGCTGAGTTAAATGTTCGTTAACGATGACAAGCGGTGTTCTCTCCTTCTCACAAATTCGTCCCCACATCATAACACATCATCCACCATACGGTACGACCTCTTGAACGCAACACGCCGCCGTTCCTTCTCCCGTTCGGCGGTAAACACACTTTCTGTCACGTCGCTGCCAACGGCGAACAGTCCGGGTCCATCTCAATGTCTGAAGACGATGTTGCGCTGTCAATAACTGTCCTCTGTTAGGTTTGTAAGCCCTAATGTCTTGAGCTCGGAGTCGCCTGGCCACTGTCAGTCGACTAACCATATGCCCTAAGGCATTCGTCGCTGATGACGTCACTTTCAGGGATCGATCCCGGAGATGCAATGTACGCAAGTACCGGTCTTCATTAGGCGTAGTTACCCTGGGTCTCCCTGTTCGCGGTCTGTCTGATGTATGCCCGGTCTGTCTGTAACGTTGCAACAGGTTAGTTACAGCTACATGGAAGCAACCAACAGTCAGACGTACATGTGTGTTCACTATCTTCACCCGTCCACTCAGTCAGAAGTACATGTGTGTTCACTATCTTCACTCGTCCACTCAGTCAGAAGTACATATGTGTTTATTATCTTCACCCGTCCACTCAGTCATAAGAACATATGTGTTCATTATCTTCACCCGTCCACTCAGTCATAAGAACATATGTGTTTATTATCTTCTCCCGTCCACTCAGTCATAAGAACACGATTTTCCTCCGGTCAATCAGTCGGAAATACTCGTGTGTTCATTATCTGAGAAAATATAATTCGGTTTTCATTATATACCCTATACCATTTATACAAAAAACAACCAGTGTTCCATAATGCCAATTACACATCTGCTACTACAAACGGACATTTTGTTAAACACACTTTTATAGAAATATTATGTAACACTTGCATGATTGAGGGTAAGCGTCTTCCACATGTTGTAATTCTTTATTTGCGTTCGTCACCACTCGACCCTTTCCGTAACCTGCAAGAAGACTCGTTCGTTCCCCTATTGATGAATGTTATGTGCGAAAATACGACAAACCAATCAGAATGCGCGTATGATTTCAAGTTCTTCGTCAAAGAATCCCTCAGAAATAATTTCTGATTTTACATATATCTTGCATCTAAAAATATACCAAAGACACAGTTAAATGTGTTCAATCATACTGTATAATTCCGCACGTCCCGATGTGCTTTAAATTGCATCTGAAATATACATAATATATGGGGAAAATGTGTGAACCATTACGTAACGAGTTGACAATTATATTAGGTATGCCCGTTTGCGCCAAGACGGAATTCGGTTGCAAAATAGCCATGAGAAGGGCACGAGTCGCTATTCGGCTTGTCCCGGAATAACACGAGTTGGTCACGAATGTCCTTATTTAGTATCCATTGCGGTCTTAGGTTAAGACAAGAATTCGGAGTGAGAACGTGTGCAATCAGGAATGGTTGAAAAACGTTGGGATTGGATCCTTTAAACCGTCTGTTATGAATAATTGTCTTGATGAGTACTTATGTATAATCACATTTGTTTTTTAAGTGTCATTTGTCTCTGGACAATGAACACAACATTACTATGTAATACATGAATCAATATGTATCAGAACAACTCTGACGAAGTTGTCTATGAAGAGAAAGAGTTAATGATCATCACTGATCATTTATGGGCGGAAACATCTGAACGCATAATGTATTATTTCATCACAACTTTCATAATATTTCTTTAGATAGATACAGAAAACAAGTTGCGGAATGTAAGGTTTTCAGAATGATCGAAGAACCGTTGAACTATTGATTATGGTCAATGATCTATAACTTTCTAATGACCTTTTTACAAACGAATGGACTCATTCTCACACACGATGCATGAGTATCGGATGTATGTGTAACTATTAGTATCAGAGGGATTAATCACTCATTAGCAAGGGAAAACCACAGTGCGTAAATATACTGATGACGTTGGGCTATAAATACCGACAAGTGACTGTTGACTAACCCACTGTGAGGTTAGTCCCTCATAACAGTCACACATCTCGGGCGGCGTGCAACGTGTGGAGGTACAGTTAACGACGAGTTAACTCCCTTAGGTAAGCACAAGCTGCAGTACAACCTCAGTGTTATGTGAATGTACTTCCAATAGTAGACTGATGCCTATGAAACCATGGCCATCACTCACTTTCATAGAACATTTCAAAATCTAACACTATTGTGCTGAATACGTGTAAAATGATGTTATATAATGTGTATGGTATGCATTGTGCACACAGAGATGCATGATCATGCACTTGTGTTGTCTGACGCCAGGTGCACATCGGAGGATGTCAGCTGACTCTGTCAAATCTGGTTACGGTAAAAGACCCCGTACTTCATCTCACCGGAAGCATGGGAAGTGTCGGTCATGTCGGCAGAAAGACGTGTGTCTTGTGTTTCTACCCTGTGGTCACGTGGTGTGTTGTGATGACTGCGGCGCGTCCCTCAACACGTGTGTGGTGTGTGACCGACCCATCAGGGGCAGTATCAGAACCTATTGATGTCACAGACCCCCATACACAGTGAAAGCTCTGTGATGCCACCAGGAACTGCAGCAGAACTTTGTATGAGTTAGTCTCTCTTTGTGTCATTAAATGAAGTCTTTGATAGACATTTAAAAGTTGCAAGAACATGCCCACATAACATTTTATAATGGATAATATTGTACACTTTATTCTTTGTTCCGAAATGTTATGTATTTATAACAAAATTATATAATTCAATAAATATGTAAATTTCGTCATTTCACTATTATTGTTTCAGAGACATATATTTAGGTTTATAGCGAGTTTCTTGCCGCGCGTTTGCTCTTCTTTAAATACGGAGGAGCACTATCCAGTGTATCACGATTGTATGCTTCAATAATTCATACATTCAAATCAACTGGGGTTCAAGTGTTATAAGCTTTGTCAGATTTGGTACTTAATTCTAATGAAATACCAAATTATAACTCCAGCATTAAATATATTGTTTTTTTATAAGTGAAGTCTTATTAAGCCTTTTTCAATAACACCCATGTTTTCTGTATTGTAACAGGAACCATGGCAGATAACATGTACTATCTGACATTCTTGGAATTTGATGTATGTATTTGACATATAACATTACTTTACAACAATCGCATCTGCAGTTCTCTCCTGCATTCATGCCACCTGTGAGGCAGTATACGCTCACCTGGTATCATCACTATTTCACGGTGATTTGCGTGGATCGAGGCTCATGATGTCAATCACTGGATTGTCTGGTCCAGACTCGATTATTTTACAGACCGCCGTCATACAGCTGGAATATTGCGGCGTGCGTTACACAACACACCAACCAAAAAATCATAAACCCATGCTCATAATATACTCGGAGTCGTTCACTCTATCCTGCTTTCGGCATCGATATCTTACAAAATTAAATATGGAAAGGATTTTGTCGATTTTATTTACTGTTCACCAGGTAATTACGACTTTGGACATACCACCAGATATCACATGTCACTGATAAAAAGGTGAGTTTGAGTCATGATCAAATACCCCAAGCAATCCATCTGTTTGTGACAAGCACATCCATACCAGCACTATGCATGTATGTACGTCTTCTTTATCATGGAACATATTTCAGCTGTTTCATCTTTTACAGTCTTCTTTTTACAAACAAATTTCGCATCTAACAACCTTCCCTAGAATTGTGTTTCTTTCCACCTTTTTAAATCATTGCTAAAGATGACCACACCTTGTTTGGATCAAAGATGCGAATCAAATATGCGAAGAGGATAAGGAAAAATGTGTTGATAAATGTCAGGGCAATCCAAATTGATCATACACTGATACATAACGTATGCCGTATATTTAGCCATACCCACTGTGAGATCCACGTCATGTACGTACTTATCACTGGTGCTGATCGATGTCAGAGTCGTATATAGAACACTCAGCCAAGATTACTAGGGAGAGTGTGTACTCTCCATATAAAGGACAGTTCACACAGGCCTCTACCGGAGTTACAGAATTATACCACGACAACAGACAGGTAAGCTGTTCAATAAATTTATCACTATGTACATATATGTATAAGCAACTACATCGATAACCAGTGACTGCATTGACAGATTATTAATATTATAATGAAGGTCACATTTGTCACAGCAAGAATAACCCAATCACAAAGGCATGGCGGTTAAAATACTAGCGGGGTATGTCGGTTACAAACATTGTGGTTCAAATGGTGTAACCTTTCATTGCACAAGGAAGTAAGGACGTGTATGAGTTGGAATTTGAATAGTGTGAATTTTATGCTGTGTTTGTGTACATATAGTGGAACTGTCATTCTTTCAGTCACTGGATGGCATCGACAAACTATATTATGAAACAAACAAACTTAGAATATAGACTAAGAGTAGTGGAAGTTTTCTTCAATTTAAGCTATTCAAGTAACTTGTACTTGATTAATTGTTTGACGATTCTACTAAATGGTCTCTTTCTCTGTCTCTCTCTCTCTCTTTCTCTCTCTTTCTCTCTCTCCCCTTTCTCTCTCTCCCCTTTCTCTCTCTCCCCTTTCTCTCTCCGTATCTCTGTCTGTCTGTCTGTCTCCCTCTCTCTCTCTCTCTCTCTCTCTATATTATTATATATATATATATATATATATGTGTGTGTGTGGAGGGGGGGGGGGGGGGGTTGGTGTATCAATGGTGCAATCTATTGATTCTAAAGTTAGTAATATTGTCACATTTGTAATATGTGAAAAATACTAAAAGAATTACTAACATGTAACTTACTTCATGTTAGCATCATATGTATTTAGTTTTATTCGCAAGTCTGCATGATAATACACTGTTGGCGCTATAAATATCATCGTTGGGTTTCCAGGTGTAATCGTTCATTTGTGGATCTAAAAATAGATTGGGGCAACCTGCATTGTTGGTCATCTCAGATGAGGTGGAGACACTTTCGCGACTGATGTCGCCGCTTGTATATGAGTGTATTTATACTTCCAGCTCACACCTGACGTTCAGAGCCGTGCCGATACATAATATAATAATAATAATATAGTTTATTACAGTGTCATGTGTTACAAAGCAATACAACATTTAGCACATACTTAAAATACAAACACCAGGCCTCAGTGGGCCGAAATGACACTTTAAGGTATTACAAATATTAAAATACAATTAGATATAAAAAGTAACCATGCACATTCTTAATATCTACATAAACACATATTCACTAACACAATCACATAATGCCTTCATGCATACACACATATATACATACGCACTCACGCACGCACGCACGCACGCACGCACGCACGCACGCACACAATCAATCATTCTAATATTCTCCCGCACATACTAAACAGACACGCAAACACATTCAGATATCTCCCACCCCGTCACTCGAGACATACACGCACGCACACATACACACACACACACACACTCAACCTCACTCACAAATACACCCATACCCAAATTCATGCATCTACACACACTCCATATCCTTTCTTCTGACCGTACCAACATTCATATCCCCTCCCCACACACACCCATAACCCATAACCTCACACACTCAATTACACTTTTCATATAAAATTCATATTCAATAGTTAAGTTATTGTACACCTTGCAGCCTTTTGTGATACATTTTCTGAACACATCTCGCCAATTCTAGCTGGATACGTTCAGTGTTCATCAACCACTTATATTTATCTAACGTGGACAGTTCACAGAAACTACTGAACTGATTATTGCATGTATCAAATAAACATTTCCTTAAAACATTGTAGAATTTGCACACCACAACAAAGTGAACTTCATCTTCGATTAACTGTTCCTGACATAGTTGACAAAGTCTATTTACCAAGGGAGTCACAGGCTTGGTATTCCTGCCACTTTCTATAGCCAGGGGAATGTTTCCACAATGTAATGAGGCTAATATACTTCTTTGTTGTCTGGGTAGAGACATTTTCACATAGTGAGAAGTTTGGATAGTTTCTTTATATTTCCTATATGTTCGTAATTTATTTCCATTGCAATTACCTTTGTCATTAAATATATCCGAGAACCACTTTTGTATGTCTCTTGTATCTAACACTTCAAGGCATGCTTTGAGAAATGAGGCACGTTTAGCCTTGACACAAAAATCTAAAACGTCCATATTTCCATGAATATCTATTTTTTTCACAAATTCACACACCCTATAATCCCAGGAGGATTTTCTTTTAAATGACCATTTATGGACTATGGCACACACAGATGTTTCACAGGAGGTGATGATTTTATGGAAACTTCGAAGAACTTCAATTTTAATTTTAGTATTTTGGCTTCTCCACCCCATCTCTCCTCTGACGGCAACATTAGAGGCATTCTTTCTCACTCCCAAGAAGAATCTGGAGGCTTTATTCTGAATATAACTTATTTCTTTGTACATATTTATGCCCCACACACTTGCACTATAGTTAAGAACTGGTTGCACATAACTATCAAATAATTTTGTGAACACTGCATGGCTTAAACCTCCCGAATGGTTGAGCTTACTGAAACTAACTCCAAGTGCCCTGTTTGCCGCATACAGCGTCGCTTTAGCTGGTACAAGGGATGAGGTTAGACTTACATTTAGTCTCTGAAATCTTATATTACACAATATCCTTCTTGCCTCTAAAAACAATTCCCTATGTGGAATAGAACTAGCTTGCGCTGGCTAGACTTGCTTTTGTATGCGTTTCTAGATTATTATTTTTTCATAAATGAAATATATTCCAGTCATGGTGCAGGACTAGGATGAAGTGTGCAATTACAGTAATAACTTCTTGAAACATGTTTAATGCGGATGTGTGTATTTTAAACTTATTTTAATTCTAACAGGGTATTATATGTGATGGATGAATACATACTGAGCCTCGGATTATGATTTGAATTCAAAACTGATTTGAACTGACGAACAGAATATTATCACGGCAATAGGCATATTTGACACACAGAAACATATACGATCAATGGAGTGAGTTCGTTGAGGTGGGGTGGGAGCTAATTATAAATGACGGCATGTCTGCTTAATGTGGGAGGAAAACCCAACGTGATGCAGGTCTTAGGTCTTTGCCATTTTAGTGAAAACCACATTGAAATAGCAATGCGAGTCCCACGCGAATACAATATTTGAAGCAACGATCATATAGTTCTGGCACGTCCGTGGTCCCTCTATTCAGTGTAAACATGTTGAAAATTGATCTAAGCTTAAATGTTCATACTTTTGTCCTTCTGGTCCAGCTAACATGACTCCGCTTGTTTCATTATTTCTTTTAGAGAAATGAGAAAGATGAGGAAGTTCCTTTTAGATCACGATATAGACAAAATCTCACAAGCATGTTCTTGGGACGTCCATGAGATGAAGGACCTCCTTTCAGCCAGTCCAGAGGCTGAAGGTGGCCTTGGCATCCAGGAGCTGGTGAACCTGTCTGACAGGTTTCCAGGAAAGTACCCAGAGAGGCCTGACCTCTTCTTCCAGGACAGATTGAAGACACTGATGAGTGTTGATGATGCCGTTGGAGCCATGTCCCCCGAGAAACTCACCCAGGTTGCCCGAGCCGGGTTATATCGATGGGGTATATACGATGGCATTACAACCACCATGATTCAGTTTGTACCGTATCAGATGGACGAAGTTCGAATGAGTGAGTGAGTGAGTGATTTTGGTTTAACGCCGCTTTTAACAGTATTCCAGTTATATCGCGGCGTGTCGGCTTAATGTGGGAGGAAAGCCCGAAGTGATGCAGGTCTCAGACGTTTACCACTTCGGTGAAACCAACGAGCAAGGGTATGATGCTGACAAACCTTGAAACATAATCAGGGCGAACCGGGATTCGAACCCACAATCATAGGTTTCTTGCCCAATGGACGCAACACTGCACAGCAAATCGCGGCGCCTTAGACGACTGGGCCAGCCGTACCCCCAGTTCGAAATAGTATGTATTGATACAATTATTTAACTCGTAGGTGGCCATTAGATATATTTCTTTAGCCATGCTGTAACTGCCGTATTAAATCTGTCGACGGAAGTATGTGAAAAGAGCTATCAGATCTATTTTCCCCAATTTGGTATTGGTGACCAAATGAACAATTTAATTGTGAGTCATATCTTATTTCATGTCATGTGAATATTAAAACAAATATATCTTGTTCAGAGGGGTCGTTTCAGGCAAGACGACAACTTTGGCTTGTTACCACTGTGGGTGTCAGGCAACAGACTGGCTCGCGGATGATGACCCATGGAACAGACATGCCGAACTACAGCCCAACTGCCCGGTTGTCAAAAGGGGTGTGGTCATCTGGCGAGAGGGAGGGGTAGGCTACACGGTTATAGATCGATACATTACAGATATTTTACTTACTGTTCTTGATGTTCGGCCAAATTAAGAAATACAAGTATAGTCATATTAAAGACGTTCCATAAAATGCAAAGAATCTGAAACGTTCGTACACCAGTGCTTTTGCGTTATGGATCTGACACGTTCACATTCTTATTATACCTTTCACATCTTGCAGAGGCCTGTAAACCACCTCCTGAGACGAAGCCTATCCCAGGACTAGACATCACTGTTAACGTCACCATCACAGTCCTACAAACAATCAAAAGGACACCGACTTCATAATCCAAATTGGTATCAGATCAGACGAACTTCTACAAAACTATTGTTTTGTAGTGGAATACTTAAAAGATTGCTATTTCAAGTGTAAACGATCATCGCTGTAAAAATGTATCTCCGCCAAACACTGTCTGAATTGCGATTCAGTGATTCACAACTATACTAGATTGATGCATGGAGATCATATATATTTTCTTCACTTACATAACCGACTTCCCTGCACAACTGTTCTTCATTTATATATCCGACTTCCCTGTGCCTGTTCTTCCGTTATATATCCGACTTCCCTGTGCCTGTTCTTCCGTTATATATCCGACTTCCCTGTGCCTGTTCTTCCGTTATATATCCGACTTCCCTGTGCCTGTTCTTTCGTTATATAACCGACTTCCCTGTGCCTGTTCTTCCGTTATATATCCGACTTCCCTGTGCCTGTTCTTCCGTTTTATATCCGACTTCCCTGTGCCTGTTCTTCCGTTATATATCCGACTTCCCTGTGCCTGTTCTTTCGTTATATAACCGACTTCCCTGTGCCTGTTCTTCCGTTATATATTCGACTTCCCTGTGCCTGTTCTCTGTTATATATCCAACTTCCCTGTGCCTGTTCTTCCGTTATATATCCGACTTCCCTGTGCCTGTTCTTCCGTAAATTCGTTTATATATCCGACTTCCCAGTGCCTGTTCTTTCGTTATATATCCGACTTCACTGTGTCTGTTCTTCCGTTATATATCCGACTTCCCTGTGCCTGTTCTTTCGTTATATATCGGACTTCCCTGTGCCTGTTCTTCCGTTTTATATCCGACTTCCCTGTGCCCCTTCTTCCGTTTATATCCGACTTCCTGTATCCTTCCTTCGATGTATCTGTTCTTCATTGATAATCCGACTACTTCCTGTATCTGTTACTCACATATATACCCGACACCCCTTAAATATGTTCTCCCTGTATTTTTTCCGCTATGTAGCCGACTTAATTTTTGTTTTCTCATTTGGATATGTTTGTTTTCAATCAAGTTTCCTATATAAGCATGGATAAGATTAACTGTATCAAGCCCTGCTCCTGCACATTAGGTTATACTGAAGGAAAGAAATAAGGGAACACATACGTGTTGCAACGTATCAGGAGGGTGTTAACTGATGAGTGCTTCACGTCCACAAATGAAAGCTGAGAGTGAAATATTGAATGGTTATGTGTGTTAACAACATTGGCAAGTTCTAGTACAGAATACGGCATGTCAGGTTACGTCTACACTCTCATTTTATACGGGTTCCTTTATTTATTTCAATGAGTATACAGTGCAGAAACAGCAGTCTGCATAGATACATGTATGGTGTACAAGGAGACTATCTGAAAACTCAAATAGTAATGGGTATACCACTTTAGCAGTCGGAGGTTTCATGCAAGGCACTTATCACAACATCCAAACTTAACTAGGAGCCGAGTCCGCCTTTAATACTTTAATGTAATCCACTGTTGTCAAAGGCAGCGCAGTATGTTGCTATGGTTAATATAAAGTTTATTTCACAGCCGAACCAAAATTACATAGGAGATTGACTGATATTTTTTCATTATTAGGATTCTGTGGTCTGTTCTGGATGAAGGGGTAAGCATATACTCCCAAACGTTTTTTCCTCATAATAAAGAAGTTGACATCCATAAATTCTCTTCCTTATGTGTATCACTTCTAAATGCCTTTCAAAGACTTAAATTCTCATCCTTCTTAATATTCTTCATCTAGTCACACTCCAAGAAATAAAATCAACAAAACCCTTTCCTGATTCATTAGAAATCCCTGCTAAAGCGGTGTCCATTATAGAATTCCGACCATATCATAAACATTGCGTTTTTTGAATCACTGTCAAATTGTGACGAATGCCAAAAAGGATCAATTGTTTTCTATCGTATCGAAAGACATTTACAGGTATGGAAACTACCGTCGAAACTTCTAATTTATAACTGACTACCATCAGCAGGCATGTAGGAAGTAGAGGATGGTTCTTTCGCATATACCGTATTCGACGTAATAAGCGCACCGCTCTAATAAGCGCCCACGGCGATATTTGCTAATATGTTGGCCAGTGAACAATCCCAATTAGCACCCTTCCGATTGGATTGCTGTATGCACCCTTAATTATGGGCAATTAAATTCTTGAAAAATATATTTTAATAGGGGCCCCTTTTTTCTAATTTTGAGAGCGCCCTGGGCGCTTATTTAGGAGATAAACCTACTGTGTTTTGAAATTTGATGTAGTCCCACTGTAGAATAGATACCTCTTTATTATAATTTTGAACCGAGCGCTTTAGCGCGAGGTTCCAAATTATAATAAAGAGGTTTCTATTCTACAGTGGGACTACATCAAATTTCAAAACACAGTAGGTTTATCTCCATTCTACCATGACGGCAACAACGCTTTGAAAACGGCGCTCTCTTGCAACGCGTAATAACACAGGTGCACAGGTCCGTGATCTTAGAACATTCCGAAAAGTGGTCACAGGTAGTTATATATGTAACAAATATTACTAAAGTTCAAGATTAAAAAACACCAAAGTCGTGAGTAGTTCATAATAAGTGTTCAAAACACATAGTTTTTCAAACGAAGTTGACAAATAACACTCCTAACTTAATCCAAAGAGAGATGTTTTAATTTCTTTCGAACTGTTGCACACTATTGAACACTGTGGACTGGCTGTCGTTTCTCGGAAATTTGTGAGAGCGGTCATTTCTTGGAAATCGAACATGCCATCATTTCTATTGTAGGGGTGACGGGTAATAGATAAAGGTTTTAAAATGCTAAACGAATATATTTCTACAGCAAACTTTATGAATTAACATTCTAATACACATTTAACATGTCTAAGAGTTATTAGTTAGATAGCAATTACCCCCAGTAAACAATAATAACATCAAAGTAAATGCCTCTCCACCCCGAACTTGGATGTGGCAGAACTTGACCTAAATCACGGTTACTCACACCTCACAGCTGTCAATGGCTGACAATCATGTGTTTACATTAACTTGATCTAGTTAAAAGAAGCAAGATGACAACCCCGATCTATGATGTGGTTCAACATTTACCTGTAGATTTACTGGGATTGATCGAGCCTGCTGGTACATCCATATGATTACCAATGGAACTGAGTATGACTGAACAGCCGCTGTTTAGGCTGCAGACGAGCCGGATA
This sequence comes from Haliotis rufescens, assembly GCF_023055435.1. Taxonomy (NCBI): domain Eukaryota; kingdom Metazoa; phylum Mollusca; class Gastropoda; order Lepetellida; family Haliotidae; genus Haliotis; species Haliotis rufescens. The sequence goes on from NW_025964223.1 coordinate 18,111,797, forward strand.
TTTTGAAACGAGGAATCTGCATGAGTAGTATAGGTAATGATGGTTCTGCCGCAACTCCACTGGAGCTGGATTTATATACCTATACTGCTACTACAGGTGGCATTTTTTATGCCAAAATGATGATGCGATTTAATGATAGTCATAAGATTAAGTTAAATTGGCTCTAGCTCACCAATACCTGGGGCCAATCATTGCTTTAGATGAGTCTAAATGGTAATAAAAATATTCTTCATTATTTTTATCGATAAAGCGATATTCAACATTTTTATTAAGTTCTTCGTTCATTTTACTAGGAGACCAGACTATATAACTACACTCTTTTTGTAAATTGATAAGAAACAATTGATAACCGTATTTGGTTGGTTTGACATCACTGATATAATAAAAACCTTGTGGTAATTCTTTCCATTGAATAGCTTTCTCCATTATTATATATTTATGTTAGCATTTGTCTAAATGTAATCACACGATAGTAAACAATCTATTTTTAATCTCCAACCAGTTCTTTGGTTTTGGCACGGAATAATTGACGCGCTTGTTGCCTCCCCTCTTCTATGAACTTTTTTTTCTCGTCTTCGCTAATACCACTGGTCTTACGAGATTTTGATCGAATCTCCTGCTTCATTTTATTGTATTTGTTGAGCTCCGACAGCACTAAACGAAACTCATCCTCGGATATCTTACAATCGGCCATTGCTGTCGAAATATGATCCTCAATGCTGTTCAACTTTGCTTCGGCGAGTATCCGAATACTATCGTGTTTTAATGCTTTCTTTTGTAACCTACGAGAAATGAATTTTATCGCTATTCCTGCCAGTCCCGAGACTCCAGCGGTTATTTCCATGCCGAGCACGATAGGCGCGGCGATTATAGTTGATAGTAAACCGATACCCGCTACACCGAGTCCCATGCCAGATACTACAAGAGCGGTGTTAACTCCGTCCAGAACATTCACGGCTCTGCGATACTTTTTATACAATCCAAGTCTCAACTCCCTCTCCTTCCCTATTCGATGTTTTATGTCGCTTATTTGATGTAATCGAAATCCATCAACGGTATCCATCTTTTCAAATGCTTCATTGAGCGCCGGATATAAACTCATAGTGTATATAACGATCATATAATAGTCTTTAATTGGTCTTGCTTAAATGTTTTGAGACTATACATCAACCTTATCAAATGTATATTATACGGCAAGAATATCTTAGTAAGAGAAATACTATCACTTTTAATAATTTGGACCCCCTCGAGGGTTGCAACGGGCGATGCTCCGATATGAATAATACTGCAACGTTGACGCTCGTGATTCTTGAACCATTTAATCGATAGACCTGGTAATATATCGAAGGCATCTTCCGGTGCATCTCCGAACAAGACTTCAATAATAAGCGTAGAAATATTAGGTATTGCACTCAGGTTAACTTTAATATCTTCGAATTCAGTAACCAAATTTAAACTAATGTTTTTTAAGGACGGACGACTATATAACATATGACCTGGGTCATCTGGCAGGGGAGTGACCAACACACTTTTTCGTTTTGATGGGATATAAGCCGCGAGTACGATGCCACTATTTATTATCTTAGTTAAATTATGTCCCTTACCCATCATCACATAAGGTGGGGTAATGACGATATTCAGTAGCCACTCGATGTTTGCTTCAACCATAGTCCATTTATTATCGTCGTTGCGAGTAATATTGTACGAAGTGTTTTTAAGGAGTCTACTAACATCAACATCGCTTAAATCTCCTAGATTACCCGTGAATGTGACTTCTTTCCGATTGTATACATTATCGTGTAAGTGTAAAGCATATAACTTACCATTGGTACCGGGTTTACCGAATCCTTCTGTGTCTCCGAGATCGGAAAGCGCAATTGTATTACATTGTCTTACTGTTCCAGGGCCTGATGCATCAACCATTATTTTTAATATGGAGTGTTACACTTAAGTATCCTATATGTACTGGTTGGTGTTTTACATCTAATACAGAAATTTTAAGGTCTGAAATAATACCCCGCTTTAATTTTTTATATTGTAATAACGAGAAAGATTCCGTTCTACCGCTATTATATTTTTCATTTTTCACTGGAACACTTCTGAGAAGAGTTGAAGGACTTTCAAGTTGAATATTATCCGTCGTGCTTATTTGATCAAGATGAATGAACAACTCTTTATAGGGAACTAAATCGGGCAATGTATTTCCATGTTGTGTTTCATTAGAACTTATAATTTTAAGCTCAAATCCAAGTGTAATTCCTAAGTATGGGATAAGAATTACACCATTTTCTCCAGTGTCGATTTTCAGCATCCCATTCGATTCATTTTGTGAGAGACTAATTCCATTAGGCTTAAAAATTTCATCATTGAGTGAGCATACGCTGTAATACCCATCAGGTATAGTAATGTATTTGTCAGGAGCATCTTCATCTAATATATGTATCCTATTATTAATTTTCGCAGCACTTATATTGGTCCACAGTGGGTAATACGTTACATCGCATAGAGCGACTTCAAGTTGTCCATCCGAGTTATCGATAGTACGAAGCAGTTGAATAGACTGACCATTTGTTATTCCCAGGAGTGTAACATACATATCAAATATACAATGATACTATATCATAACTTAAATATGGAATTAACCATTATTTTTAATATGGAGTGTTACACTTAAGTATCCTATATGTACAGGTTGATGTTTTACATCTAATACAGAAATTTTGAGGTCTGAAATAATACCACGCTTTAATTTTTTATATTGTAATGTTGAGAAAGATTCCGTTCTACCGCTATTATATTTTTCATCTTTAACTGGAACACATCTGAGTAGAGTTGAAGGACTTTCTTGTTGAATATTATCCGTTGTACTGATCTGATCAAGATGGATGCACAACTCTTTATAGGGAACTAAATCGGGTAATGCATGTATATTCACTGTTTTGTTGGGTGGTACTACTACTGACTGTCCAAATCCAAGTGTAATTGCTAAGTTCTCGTCAATAATTATACCTGTTTTTCCAGTGTATATTTTCACTGTCCCATTCGACTCATTTTGTGTGATACTCATTCCATTAGACTTAAAATTTTCATCATTGAGTGAGCATACGCTGTAATACCCATCAGGTATAATAATGAGTTTTTCACTACCCCTGTTTTCACCTGGTATAATCATCTTATTATTCCTTTTTGCAGCACTTATATTGGTCCACAGCAGATAGCGACTTCAAGCTGTCCATCCGAGTTATCGATAGTATGAAGCAGTTCAATAGACTGACCATTTGTTATTCCAGGTAGTGTAACATACATATTAAATATACAATGATACTATATCATAACTTAAATATGAAATCGAGATACATTACTAATCAATCGATTATAGTAACTGCCTCTGGTGCTGAATTTTTCGTTAAATTCCCAGATATCTTTGAAAAGTACAGGGTCACGGCAACTAGCGATAAAATGGTGCACGATTGGTTTCACAATCCGATGCAATTTTGGCAGAATCAGTTAAACTTTGCCATATGGTGTGCCACAACGGGATGTGGCGTATCTGTTAATGCCCCAGGATTTATGCTAAATAAGTCTGTTTTATTATTTCATGTGTATTATCAGATTAGACGTATACTTAAAGAAATTAGTGCTCCATTACCGCAGGATCGAGCGTGGAATTCCACAAATAATAATTATGATAGGTCCGCGTATGAGCGTATTTGTAATGAATTTAATATTTCTACGAGTAAAGATTGGCGCATTAAAGGAGCAAACCATGGTCTAGGTGTTCCGTACAGCGGACAAAGAACTGTTAAAGAAGTCAGCGATGATTTAGTTAAAAAAACTCATCAACCATTCGATCCATTTAAATTCTTACAGAAAGACAATCTTTTTGTAAGATTGCATAATCTTAATCATGGCTGGGAACTTTCGAGTAACGATTGGAGAGGTTCTCTTATGAGTTTTAAGGGTGGTTTGGCTTATATTGTTACAAAATTTATACAAATGAACGATACCGCAAACGCTTGGAATGAATTTCTTAATGATAAAACGGAAAATAATTTTACTAACCCAGGATTTGTAAGATTTAATGAATCGATAAGAACTTATGTATGGGCAATTCTCGGTGCACAATCGCAAACACGAACATCCATTATCGGTACTGGGACGGCGCTCGATGCGCAAAAACAGTTTGTCGCAAACGTGGAGGACGCCATTAATTCACCAGTTGACATACCATCGTCTATAAAGCGTTTTCAAGATGCATTACAGTACGCTCAATCCAAAGTGGACTTCGTTTATGCGCCGGGACTATACATGTCTCCGAGTAATATGGAACTTAAGATCGGTCAAGTGATAGGCTATAATAATAAAATTGTTATCGCTACCGATCAACAAAAACCAGGTATAAATTCAGATATTAACGTCGAATTAATAACGCAAACGATCACGGGCGAAAAGGGAATAGTCAAACCGCAAACACCAACTATCGCTCAACCATCTACTCACGCACAAGTACCACCGCATATTGAGGCTAAAAATCAACAACATATCGATGAAAAAACAGCGCTCGTAGTGGGTGGAGTCTCGGTTGGCTTACTCATGATTTGGATAAATAGTTCTTAGTGAACACGTACAACAGCCCTGCAATTGCTACGATCAGCCCCCACAAGTTTTGACTAAGCCAAGTGGTGGTCTTAGCTAATAAATTCAATAACCAGGAAACTATACTCCCTATTATACCGGGAAGTGCAGCCGCGGCTTTCTCAGCGAGCTTTCCCAGTGCTGAACCTAATGCTTTTAAATGCTTTTTTATCCACTCTTTTATACCATTTTTATCGCTAGGAGGTGTACCTCCACCTGTACTACCACCTGTTAACGAGAGAGTCAAAGTCGATATAATAAATCCCAACGCGGTTAAAATACTGACAATGGTTATTCCCTGTTCTCTGAACAATGTTTTAATTTTATCGGCCAGTGTAGTATCATCGTTGAGGACTTGATCGATAGTTTCTCGAATACGACTGATTTGCGAACGAAGTGCCTTTCTATTACTGGAAGCTGCTTCGAGGCGGGCCGATCTTTCGTCTTCTAAGTTACGCAATCTTTCCGCTATGCGGCGTCTACTGAACTCATCGCCCGCCTGTTCGAGTTTTGTTTTCTCTTGAGCTATATGCTTGTCGATTTCGGATATCTTGGCTGTATTATTGATGAGTTCTCCCCGCATTGTTCGCATTGACTTGTCAAGACCTCGTAATTCCCTAATACTGAACTCTGAATATGGTGATACACTGACCGTGGAATTATTGTAATAGGTATCTAAGATTTCTCCGAGTCCGTTCGTGGCCACGTTAGAGGCTGCTTCCAAATCATCTGTATTACCGAGTTCAGTACGCACGGTTCGAAGAACTTTAGTAGTCTTCGCGGGAAGTCGTCCGTATTCCACAAAACCTAATTTATCACGAACAAACTCGCGACTATGTTTACCAGCTATAGTAGACAAGGCTAGGGGCTTACGAGTACTATAATGCATAAGATCAATATGCGGAGAGTCACGCACTCGCAATATTCCTTTACCATCTAGCTTAAACTTTGAATAGTCACGACCTATTGGGATAACATAATTTTTATCATCTTTTAAGGCATCGTAATAATCATTGACGGTTGATTGTAAAATTTCATCGTTAAGATTCGTGCCACCAAAGTTGGTTTCATCAGTACCCTCTTCGTTTGGGTTATCAAAGTCATCAAATGCACTTAGATCTAATTCATTATGCTCAAAATTAGCCATTTTTATATTAAACATAGGGTACATAATTTCAATATAAACAATGTCTTCACAATACGGACGCAAGTTAAACCCACAACGTAGACTTCGAGATCCATTAGGGGTCAAAGCAATTCGTCAGTCTGTAACTATAACTAATAACCCGAGTACCATCGATCAGAATCAAACGCTTCTGGTTCGCTTTCCTAATCTCGGCGCACACGATGTGTTAGTTCCCAGAACTGTCCGACTAGCATTTACGATTAGTTTGACTTCTACAGACGTTAACAGGGAGCCCGTTCAGAACATAGGTCGTGCTATCGTTAAGAAAATCGCCATTAAAATTAGCGGTAATGAGGTTTTGAGTATCGACGATAGCGATGTATACTATTGTTACATGGATCTCTGGAGAACGGATAAAGAGCGGGAAAACTTACAGTACCAAGGTATTTGTAATAAGAACACATTGAGACTGCGCGTGGGTGCTGAAAATGGTGTTGATACCAACGAAAAAGATAAGGCCGTTGCCGACGCATTAGGTAACAGATTCTATGTTCCCCTAGACTTTGAATTACTAGATTCCCACATGCCCTTTTATCAAGCATCCCTAGGCGATAGGTTAGAATACGAACTCACTTTTAATGACTACGGTAGAGTAATCAGATCTGCTAATGATGATGCTAGCTATTCCATTGACAATATATCGCTGGAGTACGATATGATAACGGATCCCGAATTAGCCAGACAAATTCGTAACCAGTATACCGGAAGTTTAGCCATTTTGTACGATCGCGTGCTGCGACACCGAAAGATCACGAGGGACAAAAAAGATACGATGTGGAATATCAATCTAAACGTCCCCACGAGGTCGTTGAAGGGTATTTTAATGTTGTTCGAGGACCCCTCCGATGCGTTTAAAAGAAATACCGAGAAGTTCTACAATCCCAAGATTACAAAAGTAGAATTGACTATCGAGGGCGTTCCTAATCAACTATATAGCCAAGGAATGCTAGCGTATCACCAGTGGGATGAGATTAAAAAACTTCCTTCTATAAAACGCTCCCCGGAAGTTAATGCGGTCGTGAAAGATCTGTCTCTCGGGAGTGTATCGATGGGTGAATACCTCACCACGAAGTACGCGCTATGGCTCGACATGCGAACAACGGACGATGACCAATTACACGGTAGTGGGAGGAGAATAGAAAATGCTAGCGAGGGTGCCACCATACAGATAACGAAGCTCCAGGAAGCGGCTGGTAAATTAAACATATATTTGTACGTGATTATGGATGCGCAACTTAATATACAGAATGGGAGATTCGTGCAAGCAATCTATTGATAATCTTTTACCTAAAGATCCGCACTGCGCTATCATATGCGGGCAAACGGGCTGCGGAAAAACAGCCTTTATTCTAGATATTTTAGAAAGTCATTATCGGGACGTTTTCGATCATATTATTATTCTGTGCCCGACTATAAGCGTTAATAAAACATACCTATCGAGAGATTGGGTAATGAATGACGACGGGGTACACAGAGTCGATCCGGGCGATCGTTTACAAGACTGCCTCCGAGTATGTCACGAGAAATACAAAGGAGAATCGACCCTTTTCGTAATAGACGATTGCAGCGCTAGTAAAGAACTCACAAAAAAGAAAGATATGCTTTCGTATTTAGCATTCTCCGGTCGGCATACTCAACATAGCGTTTTGGTACTTACTCAAAAATACAACTCTGTCCTGAAAGATCTCAGAGAGCAGACCAAATGGGTAGCACTGTTTCATTGCAAAGATCGAGATTCATTTGAGGAATGTTTACGCGAAAATGATGTCATTTATACCAAGGGCGAACGAGACAAAGTCAGAAAAGTGTTAGCGGCAACGAAGCACTGTAAACTCGTATTAAAAACCGATCAACCAGCTGCTTATGCAATTGCTTAGCAAAATGTAGCAAATTGTAGCAAAATTGTGGCAAAAATGTAGCAAAAATGTAGCAAATTGTAGCAAAATGTGGCCAAATTATAGTAAAAAATTAGATAAATTGAACATTAGCGGTTAATATGACATAATGTGGTTCGAAATCCTCATTCTTTCACAACAGTTCATTATTACGGGTTGTATTGGATATGTCATATTATATTATGTTAGACTTAAATATCTCCTTAGGTATTACATTATGGAATGCGACGAACTCATCGAACAAATGCTCAAAGAATCTGATGCAGATCAACATGCTGATAAATCTTTAGATAAACATAGAGAAAGACTTGCCGCTTTGGTAGCCGGTGGAAAATGTTCCCAATATTTGGGGGAAAATTATACCATCGAAAAAATTGATAACATGACCGATGAAGAGATTAAAAAACTGTACGCTCGTTACGAGTCTAGACTGGGAGCTACCATGACTAAAACGATAGGGTCTTCTATATTACAACTATACACAGCCGTAGATAGTACGTTTCTCCCCATCCCAGCAGAACATCGCCTGTATTTATGCGAATCTCTCGAGAAAGACCCATTCATCGAACACGCTATAAGCGCAGTGAGCTGTGAGTTTTATCATAGATTCGGAATGTTCTTAGCTCCATTCACCACAGCTTTAATAATGGCTAGGTATTGTCAATTTAAACATACGTGCCCACTTAATAATAATGGAGACACAATCACAACAGGTGACACCACAGATTGTGAACGAGGAACCACAGATTGTGGAAACGCAACAACAGATTGCGGAACAACAAGTGAATGAGGATGTGAATGAGAAAACACAACATGTGAATGAGAAAATACTAAAACCCAGAGTTACTAAGAACCCCAAAAAAATAGCTGCAGGAAGAAAGGGAGGGCTGGCGCGCAAAGCGAAATTAATAAATAATTCAAATATTAATCCTATTAAAACATGGGCACTAGTAGGAGTTGCTGGTATAGCGGTTGTATGGTTCTTTTATAAGTCCGGAGAAGAGAAAACGTCACCCCCGCCGCAACAACAAGTTCAATTAGAGGTTAGTCCTCATATAATGCTATAAGAAGCATGACTACTCCAGCTACAGACGGTAAAATGTTGGTAAACGCGACGTATCATTCAGCGGTGGTCACCGGCTTGGCCATTGGCTATGCCCGTATGGTTAAAATGATTACTAAAGCCACACCTCCCAAGCTAGATTTTAATGGATATGACATACCAATGATGGTTCTGGATATTGGATTAGCTATGGCAACGAAGGATATGCTCATCAAACAAGGACTTATCCCGGAAGACATAATGAAGTAATTAAACATTTGAATATTTTATATTATTATACATATGGCATCAATTGCGATGATGGTCGGTGGAGCTATTGTTAATGCTCTAGCTTTTTCGGGGAGTAATTTTTTATTTTCTAGTATGAGAGGTTCGGAGCAGAAAAGACATAATAAAGCTTTAGAACAATACCAAGCAGCCCAGTTACAATATACACAGCAGAGAATGAAGAGATTAGACTTTATTCATGAACAACTGATTAAGGAAGGACATTCAATTCAAACGTTTAAGGATGTCGAATCTGCCATGCACGAATACTTCCTCGTTTATGGGAAAAAACTAGACCCAATACCGAGACCAACAATGAGTCAGTTTTATACACCGTCAGAGGAACAAAAGAACCGAGAGATCACATTTATTATTATTGGATTGACTTCTGTATTGATTTTCAGCTATACCATGCATAAGTCAGAGTGACAGCTGTGGATATGTATAAGCCATGACCTAGTTTAGAGCGATCTATAAATAGCATAATCAATATCTCACAGTGTAGCTGTGATTTGCATTTAGACAAATGATATGATAGATGTATATACCATGAATAACTGCAAGTTTACACTCATGGGAAAGACTACCCTTTGTAACCGGCGCTGTGTTGATTTTTTTTACTGCAGGATACACAACTATTACATCAGGCGCGGAAACATTAACTATAAGTGTTCTGTATGCGGGATAGGGGTCAAAGGTCGTTATTGTTTATGTAAGGAACACGGTGCTGATAGGGTCAGGAACCAGATTATTTATGCTAGGAAGAGAGATTACATCAATGAGAGGAATAGGTTGGGGAGAATATGTATTTAGATATATGAAAACAACCAATTAGACATTTGTCTCATTTTGCATATACCATTCAACCACAATGGTTTTTGTCAGAGAATTAAAAGCTATGGCAAAGCAAAGTGGACTGCGTGGATATTCTCGTATGAGAAAAGCTGAATTGATGGATTTACTCGGTTTGGAATACAACAGACCCGAGACTGTTAGAGAACTCAAAGTTCGAGCGAGAAACAGTGGGCTGAGAGGTTATTCTCGAATGAGAAGAGCTGAATTGATCGCTTTACTAGATAATAATCAACCTATTGATAATGATATTCAACATAATAATGATGATGATAATCAACAACAAGAATTAATATTTGTACCCACATCCGCCGGCGTTGGTAAATATCTAAGAGGTTGGAAGATGGATATTAATTCCAACATGGATGTTAACGATATTAAGCCCATCATATCGAGTAAAATTAACGAGGAATTAGATGATTTACATAGTATAAAATACCAGCTGACGATTAAAATGACATTGAGTAAAAGTAACACAGACGATAGCACCGAATATACCGAACCATATTTCCGTAGCAATCAAGAAGTTATAACCGAATCCGATACTATAAATTCATCATTAGATACATCAATTCAGAGGATACAGGAAACTTTAGAACGCTGGACTAATAGAGGTTCGGGTTGGGGTGTTGATAAAATCGATAGTTTATATTTAGATATAGCGAATTATATGCCCTTCAAAGGTGGATCTTATATAGATTTACCTCCGTATTATAAGAAGAAAAAAGCCATAATTAACGTAAAAAATAAATCCGATGACTGTTTAAGAATGATGATAAGATCTGCATTGTTCCCCGTAGATTCTAAAATTGCAAATAGACCTTCTAGCTATCCTCAAAACGATGGACTCAACTTCGATGGTATAGACGAACCTACACCAATATCACAAATTGATAAGGTAGAAAAGCAAAATAATTTAGCTATAAATGTTTTCGGACATTCTAAAGGAATTGTTGTACACAGGATAAGCTCCGCTCCGGAAAATATCCCCAGAATCAATTCATTTCTGATCGAAAAAGATGGTAAATATCATTATACGTGGATAAAGAGTTTAAACAGGCTATTATACGATCAAACAAAACATGCTAGAAAGAAATATTTCTGTGAAAGATGCCTGCATGGGTACAGCAGACAAGATCTATTAGAAGCGCATAAAGAAGACTGTAGAGGTGTTGGACAGAATGCTATCAGGATCGATATGCCTAAAGAGGGAAAAAATATATTAAAATTTGAACATTATTGTAATCAAATGCCAGTACCGTACGTAATTTACGCCGACTTCGAAGCGCTTATCAAACCCATAGAAAATACCAACCATAATAATCAAGATAATAGTTTTACGTACAAAACTCAAGAACATATTCCTTGTGGGTTTGGATATATAGTTGTAAGGTATGATGGGAAAACAAACCCTCCCGTGATTTACAGAAGTCCCGATGCAGCGGGAAAGTTCCTAGAATATCTACAAAATGAAGAGAGAATAATCAGGGAAAAACTATCGTGTAAGATACCCATGCGTATGACGAGGGATGATTGGAGGGTCCATAAGAAGTCAACGAGTTGTCACGTTTGTAATAAACCCCTAGATGGGGATTCCGTAAGAGATCATTGTCACGTCACGGGTAATTATCGGGGAGCCGCTCATAACGAGTGTAACTTGAAACTAAAAATGAATGCTCAAACAATACCCATCCCCGTTGTGTTTCATAACCTTAGGGGATACGATTCACATCTCATTATGCAAGCTATCTCGAAGACCGACGGCGGTTTAACGTGCATTCCTAATAATATGGAAAAATACATATCGTTCGCGTTGACTAAACCTATACATTATAGGGACAAGGATGGGAAATCTAGAACAAAGCAAAGTAATGGGCTTAGATTCATAGACTCCGTACAGTTTCTGTTATCTTCCCTGGACAATTTAGCTAATGCGAACAATCCCGTTGACTTCGCGATAACAAATCAATATACTGATAAGATAACTCGTCATTTGTTGCTGAGAAAAGGTGTATATCCTTACGAATATATGGATGATTGGTCTAGATTCGAAGAAACTGAATTACCAACCCTCGAATCATTCTATAGTAACTTAACAGAATCTAGAATAACAGATGCCGATTATGAACACGCTCTGACGGTGTGGGATAAATTAGGTTGTAAGAATTTAGGCGATTATCACGATCTGTACTTAAAAACAGATGTACTGTTACTCGCCGATATATTCGAGATATTTAGAAAGACGTGTTTCAAACAATATGGCTTGGATCCGGCATGGTACTATTCCAGTCCCGGACTATCGTGGGATGCATTGTTGAAGAAGACCGGCGTAGAACTAAAACTACTCACAGATTACGATATGCACTTGTTTATTGAGAAAGGATTAAGAGGTGGTATATCGATGGCAGCTAAAAGGTATTCTAAAGCTAATAATAAATTAGTGGAAGGATACGATCCCAGTAAACCCGACACCCACATATTATATCTCGACGCTAACAATTTGTACGGATGGGCTATGAGTCAACCTTTACCCACGGGTGGTTTTGAATGGGTCAATGATATCAATGTGAATAATATCCATAATATCGAAGTGAATAAAGGGTACATACTAGAAGTTGACTTGGAATATCCAAGTTCGTTACATAAAGATCATAACAGTTATCCCCTAGCTCCCGAAAGATTAATGGTTAATAAAGATTGGATGTCGGAATATCAACGCTCCTTGATGGGTAATAGTAGGTTAGCTAACGTAGAAAAACTCGTACCAAATTTGATGGATAAAACAAAATATATAGTTCACTACAGAAATCTCCAGTTGTATCTATCGTTAGGTATGAAACTTAAGAAAATACACAGAGTTCTAAAGTTTGATCAAAGCCCTTGGATGGAGCCCTATATAAGGTTGAACACAGATTTAAGAAAGATAGCTACCAGCGATTTCGAAAAGAATCTATATAAGCTCATGAATAACTCGGTATTTGGTAAAACTATGGAGAATCTAAGGAAGCGTGTTGATGTTAAATTAGTCAGATCTAATGAGGAAGAAAGACTCAGGAAACTTATAGCCAGTCCGGCTTTTAACAGAAGCAAGATATTCGATAACGACTTAGCCGCGTTGCATATGCAGAAGAGTAATATAAAATTCAACAGACCGGTGTACGTCGGTATGAGTATTCTCGACTTGTCAAAACACTTAATGTATGACTTTTATTACAACGAACTTAAGAAGCAATACGGCGATAGATGCGAGGTGTTATATACCGACACAGATTCTTTGTTGATGGAAATACAAACCGAGGATGTGTATAAAGATATGGCAGAAAAAATAGATATGTACGACACGAGCAATTACCCTAAAGATAATCCACTGCACAGCGTAGTAAATAAAAAGGTGTTGGGTAAGATGAAGGATGAATGTGCTGGGACCCCTATAGCGGAGTATGTGGGATTAAGACCTAAGATGTATTCTATAAAGAAGTCCGATAATGGGGAGATAAGAAAAGCTAAGGGTGTTAAGAAGTACGTTGTGAAAAAGCATATCAAACACGAACAGTATAAAGAATCATTATTCAACGGTAGAACGTTCAAACACGAGATGAACTCTTTAAGAAGTTACGATCATAGGATATATGGATTAAGAATGAACAAGACATCATTATCCCCCTTAGATACAAAGAGATGGATTGATAATGATGGTGTAAATACCTATGCTTATGGTTATGGTGGTAATACCGTACCATCGGGAACTATGAACAACTCTTCTCGTACAAATGCCCTACCCGGTCCATCTTGAAGATAATAAAGAATGGGCTCTCCTTCTTTCGTAACCAATCGACTAATGTTATACGTCTTAAGGGACCATATGGGATCGGTTGCGCGACGTAGGCCTCCTTCGAGTTCACCGGCCTGGTATAAATATCTTACCCTTACTCTATCCGGAAGTTTTCGTTCTTTGCCTCTCCTCGGTGCTGAAGATTCGGAAGTCACGGATTTCATTTTAATCGCATCGGATGGTTTCTTCCCTATTAATCTCGTCACTTCATTATTCAGCGCTGATACAACGGCTGATGATCGTGTCACCCATTCGGTTGATCTCAATCGCTCGGATTTCATTTCGATCCCATACTGATAGCCAAACAAACGTTCCGCTAATGTCCTGTTAAATCTTTCGACGATAGCTTGACTGCGGTGGGCCTCTCTTTCACCACGGACGATTTTGACATCGTTCTTTGTTAACAGTTTAGTTACCGATCCCATAAACTCGCGACCGGGATCTACTTGAAATAGCTTAGGCCATTTTAGCGGTCCACGTTTGTATATGCGACTCAGTGCATTAGCTACCTCTGTTGATTCTTTCGATGTTAATGGCTCAGCCTCTTTGTATCGACTAGCCACATCCACTACCGTTAAAGCGTATTTGTACGTTTTGCGTTTTACCTTATCGTGGGGAAGAAACAAGAGGTCAGCCTGATGAACTTCATTCGTTGTAAAAATATCAAACTTCTTCCTCGGTATATAACGCGGTGCCGGTAAATATATCTGCCACATCGCTTGTTTCTTTAACCAATCCTTGGCCACATCTTTAGATACCTTAGCCGTGGTGGCTAATTTTTTTATTGCTCCTACACCTTTCCAATATCCTCGTGGGCTATAGTAAATTTTATCCATTATTAATTAATATTGATATTTCTTTTAAAACGACTTTCGTTGAATCACATCACTAATAGAAGCAATGATTGGCCCCAGGTATTGGTGAGCTAGAGCCAATTTAACTTAATCTTATGACTATCATTAAATCGCATCATCATTTTGGCATAAAAAATGCCACCTGTAGTAGCAGTATAGGTATATAAATCCAGCTCCAGTGGAGTTGCGGCAGAACCATCATTACCTATACTACTGCATGGTGTGACCTGTCAATTTCAAGATTTCACGGATCCAAAGCCAAATAGTGACAGAACTTAAGACATTTCTGGTCCAGAAATAGTAGGTCGTGTATAATTTTCATAATTGTGCGTGTTCTGAAATGAATTTCATCAAGTTTGATAAGCTGTCACTTCAGTTGGAACATTGTTTTCGTGGACTTTCGAAAGGGAGTGTTTTCTGATGCACTTTCAAATGCCCTCCTGCCAAATTCTGACGGTGGTGGTTGACGGAGATGGTAATTGATATGGATCAGAAAAAGGTTTGTAAACACCATGTTGTCATGAATAAAATGTCTTCAAACACATTTTATAACGTTATATTTCACTTTCATTGTCGGTTGTTTCAATATGAAAATACCTGTTCGTGGGTTTCAGAAAAAGTTACCAAAAAAATAAACAATTATTATTTTCTCAACAAAATTTATTAGATATCACTCTTTCACTTATTTTGAATGTGTGAATCTTTGAATTATACCTCCCCACCCTGAAATGAGAACCGTCCTAACGTGTCCCGGTTGTCACTGTATCTGCACTGCACTCTCAGTTATGGCTGCCAAAGAAATTGTTAACAGTAACAGTGCTGTTAAAGAATTACAGGAAACCAGAAGACAACCCAGTACTGATGCACAGTGTGATGCTGTTCAACATTAACACGTTGACTAACTGTCCCTGCTGATGTGATGTTGTTTTTTCAAACAATTTTTATAATGTTACAGGCCTATTTTACTTCATTGTCGGTTGTTTCAATGAGGAAATAGCTTAAATTGTTCCGATTCTGGTCACCATAGAACATTTCTCTAACAGTTTCATAAACATTTCATTTGTATGCAAAAGATATGCCTTCGTTAAATCTTTTAATGTCATCATCGAAGCAGTCAGG
This sequence comes from Haliotis rufescens, assembly GCF_023055435.1. NCBI lineage: Eukaryota > Metazoa > Mollusca > Gastropoda > Lepetellida > Haliotidae > Haliotis > Haliotis rufescens. The sequence goes on from NW_025964223.1 coordinate 18,127,500, forward strand.
GTTGCGGCCTAGAACGCCCCAAACATCCGATATCAAACTACCGTATTTCCTCTATTTGACACTATACGCCGTCTATTAATTTCGCGAGAGCCCTTGACTCAGCGTGTATTAGAGACCTGTCTGGTATTAGAGACCCAGCGTGTATTAGAGGAAATATAGATATGTTTTACAGTTCATATGGGGGTGATCGATCGGCAGCCATTTTCTGTAAATCGATATGTAGGCTATCTATGTATTCATACGCACGGTTTTTTTTTAAAAGGATTAATATATTTGAAAGGGGTTTCCGTAGCAAAAAGGAAACCTCTTTTTAACCAATCAGAATCAAGCATTCATCAATGTCATGGTAGAATACGTATTAATCATTAGGCGAAGTAGATGCAACACACCTGTACGTAAGAGAGCATGAGGAAACAGATGGGAAACATAACTTTTGTACTGTTCGTTCAGAAAATAAAATGGAATTAGGCAATTTATGAACAGTATCTCAGAAAATTATTTCAGCTAAGTACATTTTAAAGCATATATTTAATTGTTAATATCGTAAAAGTAGTTCATTGATTATGTTCGAGCAATGACCTGTCTAACCTTCTAAATCATGTATATACTATTTCCGATACAAACAATCCCCTGATTATCGTTCTATCGTTATAAATTATGCACAGGTTAGGTTCGACCGGTATCTGATTAATTAGTACGCTTTGAACAAATGAATACATATTTCGCCATCAACCAGAAATGTTTAAAGTCTTTATGTTCCTAAACTCATCCAAAATTTGAATCCAAAAGGGATATATCTCACTGATCAATTTCGTCCGTTTGAAAGAAAAATTTGAAATTCGCCCACTATCTATGGCTCTAACATATTTGACACTGTCGGTTTAATGTCGAACACTCTTTTGTGTTTCGCGCCCGACCTTTTCTAGACAGATGCGCACGTAAAAGCAAATAGACTACTCAAGTAAGCACTTTAACTCTCCAACAACATGTTACTATAGTGATGTTAAAAACATAACAACATAACAACAAAACAACGGCATACTAATGTATAGTTATTCAATTCTGGAAAGGACAATTTTTCTACATTTTCTTTCTCAATAATGTAAATATAAAGAGTAAGAGAACCAGTCTCGATTATCCGCCGAAAGAGATTCCATTGGGCGTAGAAGGCAAAACAACGGTGAAGCATATGAAAGGATCACTGAAAGTCAATGATGACACCAAGTATTCACGCCTTATCGTTAGCACACAATTTGCATAAACTGATATTCACTTTTTTATCACATTATTAGAATGAACATTCATGGTTTGAAGATGTTCATTATCAAGAAGATGCATTAAATGTATATATACACAAATGGAATATGCACTTCGTTTTCACTATTTGTCATTAATTTTGAACCTAGTAGTGTTCGCAATCATATAGCAACTACATGTAACAATGAATCTTCGGGCTCAAATGGAGATATAAATTAAATATGGTTATTTACATTGTGTCAGTCATCGTCACCGGAATATAATTTCATACGTGTGTCGAATAGATTCTGGTGTAAAATCATACATCACACCAGAATACTGTTGACTGTCACTGTCAGTGTTTCAAACACTGGTTGTGATCAACCCTTCGCATACATCACCAGGATGGGTGATGGTATTAGTGGTACATTTGTGCTAGCTAAAAGAGCCTCCTTTGATGCTCCAAAAACAAGTATGCAAGATAACTCGTTAATAGGCAAATGTATGCACGACGTCATAGGTCAGTAAGGTTAATAATAGTTACGCTGTTCCTATATAATGAAGAAATAAGTCATTTAATCCTTGACGAAGCTCTAACAAGGGAGAGGAATGAGTTTCCGTATTAGAAAGTGCTAACTACGACACGAAAGGAAAATGTCATCAACAAAGTCGGGATAAATTCCTTTGTTCATAGATGAGGTGGTCTGAGAAGCGAGCGAAACTGGCTCGCTCAGCAAACACATAGGCAATACCCCTAACATTCCCAAGCACCATTTTATCAGCATCTGATAGTTATGAAACTATATACTAGTTCATTCTTAACAGTTTACATCTATCCTTGTTAGTACTAATAATATAAAGGACAAACGTCGGGCGGAATACAAATGTAGACTTAAGAAAACCTGGTGGTCAAAGCTGAAAGCTCGAAATTAAGTTCAAAGTCACAAATACTTATGCTGTACGCTTACTTTTGTATTCTTTTGGTGTTGTTGACTGGACAAAACAAGCAATTCACGGCATCGACACGAAAGGTCATGTCAGACAACAGATCCCACCACCCTCGCTCTTCCCTCAATCGCTTATATTCACCAAATATAATGGGAAGGTGTGGTTTGATTAACGTGGAGGACCGCCATGATATAATTGTATTGTGCACTTTTACACACATGTATTTGTCTGACGATCCTCTTGTGAAGCATGTCAAGAGTCATGATGAAAACGAGGCATTCCACAGTTTTCTTAAACGAGCCAAGGATGCCGGACATAATCGCAATGTCAGTGTTGATTTTGTTGATGGTTCTGTACTGCTGGACGGAACAGAAATGCGTGTCAACCAAGCGAAGTGTCATATAAAATCGGAAGGCTCACTGAACGACCACTGTATGTGCAGTGTGTTGAGAAGTCGGGCAACCCTGAATGCAGAGTCCTTTTCTTGAATGATGTCGACTGACCTGAAAAGTGAAACAGAAGTGCTCATTATGGAATGAATGTAATGAGACTGTCTTACACTGTCAGCAGTTGCTCGGTTTGTGCACGAACACAGTACCTTAAGCGATATGATGGCCTGGCTCGATCATTTTATCGCCGTCCTCGGCATGCTCGTGGTTTTGACTCAGACGTCCATCAATGGTACGACCCTGTACATGTAGAGGGCGTCATGGAAAATGATACTATCGGTCCGTATACAACCTCAGGCATATCAAGGCCAACGAACCTGATCCTCATCTCCTTTTTGATAAATCCAATGAAATCATTTATATCATTGAATTCTCTGTCCCGTTTGACACTACAGTAAACTACGTTTATAACGAACACGCTTATAACGAACTGACGGATATAACGAACTTACTTTATTGTCCCGACTATTTGTGGTAGTTATGTTGTATGTATGCTTATAACGAACTACGGTTATTACGAACTAATATTAGTGGTCCCTTTGAGTTCGTTATAACCGTAGTTTACTGTAATATGATTGACAAGATTCAGGAAAAACATGGCAAATATGCAGACCTGGTTTATGAAATGTGACGATTGCATCCCAAGTACCAAGTTGTCCGACTCCCCGTTGTTCTCTGTTGACTGACATTGGGAGAGTACCCGGGTTTGCACAGCCCCCCTGACACTCTGCAGAAAGCTGTAGTGTTGGGAAGTCTTCACATTCTCCGAAACGATCTTGGTGGTTTCGAATAAACAACGCTTCCCAGGAGAAGTCTCATTAACTGTCTGGGATGTGTGTAAATGGGGGCAAGGGCCCCGAGCTGATGATGAGCCTAACCAGCCTGACTGTGCCAAGATCACCCGAACCCTCTTTGCTGCATTTATTTATTTTAATCTATAAGATATGATAATAGTGGGTCGAACCTGAAAACATATTAACAGAAGAGTATGATTATATTCGGATAACTGTTATTTTTTTTAAATACTTCTTCCAGTGATATTAACATCAGGAAAGAATATAGTAACGTAAACAAATCTCACAACAATACTAGATGTCTGTGGTAGCGTTGCTTTACAGGCACGTATTGTTGTAGGGGAGGTAACTCTGTTGGGTATCTATTCACGTGAGAGGTGCGTCACATGCATGGATCTTCGCGTGCGACATATCACATGTGCTCGCCAGGGGTCAGCCATCTTGAATGCGATGAACGACTGTAACATTCCTGAATAAACATCTGAACCTGCTCAGAACATGTCGTACGTCGCATACAACAATATCCAACTCCATGCTGTATTGTATCTTATATTATGTACTGAACAATACAAAATGTCTGAAGTACAGGCATATATATTTTGAAGGTGTTAGGTATTTGTTTAAAACGATCTTCAAGAATATACTTGTCAGTAGTCTAGCCATACAGCTTTGTAAAAGTTACTCCCCCCCCCTATTATATTAAGTCCGTGGTTTAACATCTAGTTTATAGGAAAGATTCTTTCAAAATCAGCCACAATATTTGTACTCTTATAGCCGGTAGGAAACGAGAGTCTATGCCCCACTTATCGTAAGGGGTCAAGTAAAACATACTTTATTTCCTAAGCTGAGTGCCAATCTGTCTAACTAAGCCACGCATAGAGTGGTTTTTGGAGATAATACGACATACTAAAATGCTATCCCCGCCTAACGTATTTATAAACCCTCCAGATAAGTCCTTTGTGTTGAGGAAACTGTGACAAGATTACTTTGAATAAGTAGCTACAACCTGGGTGTGAGCATACCTCATGATCATGGCAACGCGAGCTGCTGACAACGAAGTTGTATCGATCGTATGGATACCGTCGCTTTACACTATCGGTTCGGTTCAATATGTCACGCAAATACAAACCATCTATATCTTAAAATAACATGTGATGTGGTACTTATAAAAAAAACTAAGAAAAGAAAGATATACATAAACAAGAAATGGGGTGAAGTGTTAACACATGATGGTTAAAATCATTTATGGACGTTTACAAACATACAATTGGTAAAGCACTAATTTAAATGTAATAGCACTTCATATCCAGTAATTCTTAGGAATTGTCCTTAGCCAAGGCAGACCGAGTTTGTAGACATTGCACTGTAGTTGATTATAATGTTTTGTCAGACTGGTCAGATCATACTGGTTCTGGTTCACGTACATAATGTACATATTTTTGTGGTGCTGATTTGGCACCAACCAATCACAACCGATGCAGACGTAACAGTGTCCAACCTTTAAAGATCTTCTCTTCTTATATTGTCAGTCTTGGTCACTCGTATCATCAGCAGCATTATCAGATTCAGATACACTTTATTCCTCTGTCTCATCTACATGAAATATACTGACTGTCATTATTCGTTTTAGACGCTTCATCGTGTGTCACTCAATCCATCCAGTCTAGAATGAAACTATGGTGCCACTGAGAATAGCTTGTAAATTAAAGGATACAATTCCAAGTCAATGAATTGACAAACTTGTCTTCCTTTCTTCTTTTCAGTTTCCTATCAATCCACCTTCCATGATCTCGATGCTTTTTCCGTTTAAGTTTCACATTCTCCCGATACATGTTATAGACACGAGACCACACACGTTACAGGCCGACTTCTTGCCATTCATTTCCAATCAAACGTATTTTCATTTTGGACTTTGTCTCCATTCTGCTGCGGCACGGCTTCCTTGCTGTCGCTGTCCTCATTGTCACTCGTACATTTTCTCAATTATTTCCGTTTGTTCTCGGGGCACCATGTCTTGGTGTGATGTTGGCCTTACATGTTCCCGATCAAGACTCCGCAATCGGTACAAGCATGACGTTGGAAGAGTAACTCGTTATGTCATCAAACTTATCAGTACTGTAGTTTTCGCCTGTAAAAGAGTTTGCCTCAAATGATGATGTTGTGGTGTGATGTGGGTGAGAATAGTCACGCATCTGTGTGCTACGCCTTTGGTTGACACAACAGAGCTTTTGTTACGGGTCATATCAGGTTGTATTGACAGGTCAGTCTGCTTTTTGTTCAGAGTCATTGTTAAAATAGTAGGCCATAGATTTTCAGTGATCCATTCATATAATTTTCGCCGCTGTTTTGTCTTTAACGACCAGTGGAATCCTATTCGGTGGATAATCGAGACTGGTTATTCACTGGTTTTGAATTTGTATATTTACGTTAGTATTACGTAACAGCGGCAGTGACCCTACTTTGGTAAATATTTTGTTCCTGTTGTTTCAATTTCAAATTAAAAGTTTAAACCTATTATTGTCAGAATGAACAATGGTTTTGAAGAACAGTGAATGAGCAAGTAAGTATGCTTTTACGCCGCATTTAGTAGTATTCCAGCCATATCGCGGCAAAGGACACCAGAAATGGCTTCACATTTTGTACCCATGTAGGGATTCGAACCCGGGTCTTCGGCGTGAAGTGTGAACATTTCAACCACCAGGCTACTACGCCGTCTTGTGAACATGGATAAGTGATTTTTATTTGATGATTGCAAGATCTCATGTCTTTGTCAAGATATTCAGTATATAACAAACGCTCAATGCTTGGAGATGTCTGCAGTCAACATTAGGTGTGTTTCCATTCATACAACATGCCACTAATATAACGCCTTGTCACCACCATAAAGATCAGTTATGCATTAGCAATAGCTTGATCAGTTTCTTTAAAGGGATGATTTGATTTCCTTCCATTGTCAATGAAGTCCGCTCAACAGCTATTGCACATTACGTAAATATACCTGACAGACCAACGCGACAATAGGAATATAAAACGTTACTTGAATGGGGGCCGTGTAATTGCCTTTTCTATAGCTGTGTGTAGAATACCATAGCGGCCGAATGGCTGGCGTCGTTGTAACGATCGGGGGACAATGCTATAATACAATGTAGTTCCAAGTCTGTAACGCTGTCGTGACAAAATCCTTAGACCCTTCCCTTGATTCATTTGAACCCACAAACAGTTAGCAATCCTCCATTTAATATACAATGAGTGGGATGGTGTGTGTTTTGCGGGGGTGGGGGTGGTCGCAGTGATTTTGTTAGAAACAGGATATGTTGCGATAACGGCTTCACAACACGCATTTTACCAGCGAATAATTAATATTCTCCAACCCAAGACATCAAATTCTCGGTTCTGTCAACTTTTTTAACTCCTTAAATTGTTTTACACAGAAACTCTATTTGTATCGAAATACGGATAAAAAGAAACATTTCGACACACGCCGGGCATTCGGGTATTCGACAGTCAATACTTGGTGTCATCGATTTACGCGTAGTTCGAAACAAGCGATGCACTGATAATGAACCACAGTGTCACATTGTCTCAATACATGATATATCGAGATAATGGCGTTCGAGGTAATAGGGCTTCGCCGTATCTTGTATATCAAAAGCGACATCAACTTCTATAACATTAAGAATAATTCATGGTACTATTATGACTACATCATGAGCATGTATTTTGAAAAGCACTTTCAAATGGAGTTAATACTACATGTTAGTGACAAAGTGAGCTCATCTTGTATAAGAAAACTGATATCACGTTTTTGAAAATTGCACGTCTCTAATAAACAGCTCATGACTTTTAACACTGAGTCGTGTTCCTGCATTTGAATACAAGTTATAACGTTGACACATATAAATGGTTATCTGTAAACACAACAAAACAATTTTTACTATATAACATTGTATAATATAGAAAAATAGAATGTCACATATATCAAACAATTGTTATAATCTAGGCACAGATTTCCAAGTATTTCTAACATAGAATGGAATGCCGTAATTCAAGACAATCGGGACATTAATCACCATACGAGTCTGTTAGTCCAATGCTTCATCGATGCCTGCATATAGTAGTATTCATCACACGTGCTACATCCAGTCCTTCGTTAATGGAAACTATATGACGGATGTACGTTTTTAAGGAATGTACAATAGAATTGCAGTTGCCACTGTTGAGATCAATTACTCTTCATTCCATGGGAAACCTAATGTGAATTGGATAGGGTTGAGATCCGTATAAAATATCAGTTGAGTGATCACATCTTCCCGAGGCAAGGGCGCTAACTGACTATAAAAGTCCAGTTCCATTCCATGCACCTCGCGACGTAAGACCCGGGTTTTTTTTACAATATAGATCTTGATTATCGATCAGATCGTTTTGAATGAGTGCCGCCAATTTGTTTAAGTAAATGCAAATGATATGAGAGGTGGAGTCTGTTTGGTCAATCGAAGGAACATAGAAAGGACATAACTCGTGACAGTTAGTGGTAATCACCACTACGAACGAGCCAAGAAATTCCAACCAGTTTCGACAAGGGTGGAAACTGGACTTTATAGTCAGTTAACTCCCTTGCTTCGAGAAGATGAGTAAACATAGTGTGTCAGCATATTATGGGGGGACAACCCAACGTGAGGCAGTATATGAGTTGATGACATTACACAGCTATATTGGAAACTGGCAAAGTATTATAATCGGAGCGAATCTAGGATTCGAACCCACGACCCTTGGATCAACGTGATCACACGCCAGGGCCTGCGTTTGACTCTACACCTATGTACACTTCTGAAGCCTTATCTTGTTGATTTGCTACAGGAAAAAATATCAAAGCAGGTAACAGCCTCACTCAATCGTCCCAGGTGAGGAGCAGACACAACACCGGGTGTCTTGTTTCCTTCACTAACAACGGGTACCGTATTCGACGTGATAAGCGCCCAGGGCGCTCTCAAAATTAGAAATAGGGGGCTCTTATTAGAATATTATTTTGGTGAAAAAAGACAGAGTTGAAAGATAAATTTCATGCTGACAGTCTGAAATGTTAATGTACGACAGATATATTTTTTCCAGAACTTTATTGCCCATAATTAAGGGTGCATATATAGCACACGAGTGTGTATTAAACGCGAATAAATAAGTCTTGTGAACATTGATCAATCGGAAGGGGTGCTAATTGGGATTCTTCACCAGCCAATATATCAGCAAATGTCACCGTGGGCGCTTATTAGAGCGGGACGCTTATTACGTCGAATACGGTATTCATTTATGTACACGTATATTGATATTATCTACATTCCCTCCATCATCCAGGGGTTATTGTTATTAACAGTAAACAGATAATCTACACATTTGATGGTCATATTTTGATTTAACATAGGATTGTTTTACATTTAAAATTATAGGAATCATGTATGCATAATTGTAATATCTTTACATAGGAAATACATACATAAGCACTTGTACTAGTATATATATCTTAAATATAGCATACGTACCATATCTCTATCATAATCAAATAGCAAACTGTCCTGCAGTTTAAGTACATTGAACATTCTGACAAGGCGAATTCCTTATCAGAATTACAAGGCTATAAAACACGATACAATACACACTTATACGCATCACAACAATGTATCACATTATACTAGACATCAAAGAGCTTTTTTTATCACATGAGACATTTTGATCTGAATGCCAGATAAATACATCCTGTTTTATAAGCATTTACAAGGCAGTTGCTGCCTCCTGTAATAGAAAAAACAGATGGTATAATGTATTAGGCAATGGTATTATAAAACGCAATGCATCAATTCTGAAATGTCAGCGTGTTGTGTTCAAATTATGTACATCACCAGACTCGGTGGGGTAATCTCGGTAGCGATGAAAGACATGCAAATTACCTGTATACAAATTCCATTTGTCTAGTTTCTAGAATCATATTTTATATTCATGAAGTATTCATTACAAGGGAGCGATTATCTAGAACAGGTTACTACACATACAAAATTCATGACATGCAACGACGGTTGGGACAAATTATTTTTCCATCAACATCATTTCTGCCGGATCAAGACGCCCGAACAAGCGTTATTGTTTGTCTCATCGATATGACCGTCGCCATGGCATTCTAGGTAACCTAATGACCCGTAGGCCTTTAAAAAATTGGTATGTTATCCTTCGATCGTGGTGAACTATACACTATAGGTAATAAAAATACTATTTATAACTTGAAGGAGAAAAATTATGTTTTAACTACATAGTAGCGTTTTACTGAGCGTCTGTGGAGCGTGTTTTATCGTCCTAGTCAGGCTATAATAAAACCTCTGACTAATTGCTTACATAATGGAATCAATTAAAGTCAATAACCTCGGGTGCTCGTTTGAGATTTTATAGATAAAATGAAGTCAGTTGTTGTTACATTCATTTTCAACGTCCAAGAATTTTTCACATAAATACAGTTAACTACGGTTATAACGAACTCAAAAGGACTACTGTTTTTAGTTCGTTATAACCGTAGTTCGTTATAAGCATATATACGGTACAACTACAGCAAATAGTCGGGACTAAAAAATAAGTTCGTTATATCCGTCAGTTCGTTATAAGCGTGTTCGTTATAACCGTAGTTTACTGTAACATGATTTGGGCATACATACATGCACAATATGCTAGTGACATAGTTATACAAAATGTACGTTTACTGTTCAAATTCAGATAGCCAAATAGTACAACATTTTGTATATGATGATATGAAAACAAAGTGCACGCGTCTTCGTTAAATTCTTGATGTATCACGAGTGAGTTGTTCCCACGACACACAACGTTCACCTCGGATGGAAATGTTTGCGAGTGTATGCAGGGTTCAAATGTATGCGTGTATTTGAGGACAACACTCCAAACATAATCACTCCCAGAGGCATACTTGTCTAACTGGTTTACGTACCCTAAGTCCACAAACATTGGACACAGAGGTACGTGCTGATAATAATAGAACCGTGTTTTCATAGAGGGTTTGAATAAATGTAAAGGTATGATAAAATACTTCCATACAGTAGGCCCACGCATACAGACAACATGCCCAAACCTACACAGCGATCGTGACTGGGCCGGGTTCCACAACGGTCAATAGAATGTACACCGACCGTTGGAAAACTGAACAGCCTCTGGCCCATCAACGCTAAAGCACAGCTGTCAGTGGGAGAGACACATTAAGGGTGTTTCTTCGCATCACAGAATACATTCACAAGCCCATTTATTTCAAATTCCAATGAAAATATGTCGCGAAAGATGTAAATCCGGGTATACATTACACATGGGTGAACAAGACATCTCACACAAAGATCCATGTTGTTGGTTATAGCGTATCACCCAACTGATGCTTCACATGGGAAGAAACTATATGTATACTTTCGTAAAGCACTGTTCTTATAAAGTTACACTCACTTTGATTTACGAATATATGGCGAAAAGAATAAGTCAATTCGACAAATTGCTTTTTTATACGTGTTGCAGTAGGGTAAAGAACTGAATTAAACCTGAACAAAATCAGAAGCTGACCTTTGCTGTTCGGTAGCGGAGCACATCCTTACCACGAACACCTTCTGGTGTCACTGATTTTCAGTGGTCCAGTCATATAATGTTTAGTGCTGTTTGAGTTTAAAATCCTATGGAATTTGTTTTGGCGTTGGGACAGGATATTCCCTGGCGTTGACGTGTTATATTTATGCAAATACAACACGTCTACGCCAGAGAATAATCAGTCTCGAACAGATTCCATTAGGCGTGTTATAGCGGTGGGAATTATTTGGATGGATCACTGAAAATCGATGACGACACCAGGTGTTCATAATAAGGATGAGCATGTCCTACCCACCCGGTAGTACCCCCACTCACACAATGTGCATGAAAAGTGTTTGTTTCCTGACACAGCAAAAGTGTCAGATAATATAAGAGTTTAAATTGGAAATTTTCAATTTCAAAACAAAGAATCTAAACATTCCCCATGCTATAATTTTGCATTTAAGGTTCGTGTTACTCCTACAAATATACATAATATTAAACTCAGTTTCCTGTTTACTACTCTCCCACTCTCCTGTATTATATTGAGCAAGCGCCATCACCGGTAGCTGGTGAAGTATTTAAAAACATCATGTATCATGTTTCAACAAGCATAATAGCTCAACACAAGTGCAACATGGTATCCATACGAATGAAACCGTCTATTTTGGCTTTGTTTGTTTCACTCTACTTTTTCAACACATACTCATTAAAGATATATACATCCAGCCAAGGCACAATCCACCCGTTACATTCTTAAATGTGAGGTACCATTTGCCTTTTTAGGTGGCTTGATAGGCACTGCATACATTGCATTGACATAGTCAGGGGGGTGGCCATTGGCTAATATTCCTGTCCCGTTCGTTTTGTCTTGATTGACCTCAGAATCAGGAATTGCGGTCACCTGTTCGTCACCAACGAGATATTTCCTTTGAGTCTCAGTGAGACCGTTGTTGTTCTCAATTGAACCTTCCACGTCCACTTTCAGATTCCCTATGCCGGGAGAGTGCTCGGTATCCTCATCGTCACCCACACCCGAGAACAAGGAATTAACCAATTCTCCTTCAACTGTTTCATCACTCACGTCATGCTGATTATCGTCACCGGCATGCTGGTTTGGCACAAGAGAATCGTAATGGACATCTACCGAGGTGGACGCCTCTTCAGGAACGTCCATCAGCTCTTCATTGAAACTGCACCGGTCCATGAAAATTCCACCACCTTGTTGGGGACTCACGACATCAAAGACATCGTCATTATCTTCTTCATTTAGAACTTCAGGCACATTGTTATCTGGACCCTGACTGGCGCTTAAACTGTTAGTGCTTGTAGAACTAGGAGAACCCTTCCTGCTGGCAAACAGTTTCCGAAACCTTCTTCCTGCCTGAGAGCCTGTGGGCGCTGGACGTCTTCGGCTCCGCGACCTTCCTCGTCTAGGCTCTCCATAGTAGAGTCGCTTTATCCTAATAGTCAGAGTTTTAAACCATGAGTACCTCAGCATCTCTGGGTCTTTGTTTTCCCTTGCTACGGCTTGTACTGATTGTTCTGCATTTGCCTTCTTTGCGTTGTGCTTCTCTCTCCTCCTTTCTCTGCAATAGGTTTACAGGAAATACGTTAAGTATGTTTCAGATTTGAAGACCGGCATTAAAGAACGATTGAAGCACATTCTATTCAATTTTACGAGTTGCAAAAAGAAGATTTCATTACTGTTATTATACATTGTCTTCGAAATGAAGTAATTGAATAACAACACAACACTGTTCTTTTTGGCTTTGTTTGCAGGGCTCCTAACGATATAAATAGTTCGCCGACGCAACTTGTTTCTTAATGGTAAGGCAATATGCCGTGCGGAGTTTCGATAATTCAAATATGGGCATACCTGTATCTTACACAGAGAAATACTGGTACAAGCAATATGACAAATCCACCAAACACACCGAACGCTGAAGCCAGAACTGAAAACATAAGAATATAAACTATATTGGCTTTACATTAAAGTTTACATTGTCCACGTTCCTCTCTCTCTCTAGGAGAAAGAGAGAGAGAGAGAGAGCGAGGGAGGGTGAGAGAGGGAGAGAGGAGGGAGGGAGAGAGAGCGAGGGAGGGAGGGGAGAGAGAGAGAGCGAGGGAGGGAGAGCGAGGGAGAGAGGGATGGAGAGAGGGAGGGAGAGAGAGCGAGGGAGAGAGAGCGAGGGAGGGAGAGAGGGGGAGGGATGAGGGGGAGGGAGCGAGGGAGGGAGGGAGGGAGGGATTGAAAGAGGGAGAGAGAGGGGTGGAGGGAGAGAGAGGGAGGGAGGGAGGAGAGAGAGAGGGAGGGAGAGAGAGAGAGGGGTGGAGGTAGAGACAGCGAGGGAGGGGAGGGAGGGAAGGATGGAGGGAGAGAGAGTGAAGGAGGGAGGGGAGATAGGGAGAGAGGGAGAGGAAAGAGAGGGAGGGATGGAGAGAGGGAGAGAGAGGGGGAAAGAGCGCGGAGAGGGAGGAGGAGAGGGAGGGGGAAGGGCGAGAGGGAGGGGAGAGAGAGGGGGAGAAAGAAAGTGAGGGAGAGAGAGAAAGAGAGGAAGGAGGTTTGTTGTACATCATGACACATAATATGACTGAGTGAGTGAGCGTGGTTTTACGCCGCCTGTAGCGATATTCCAGCAATATCACTGCGAGGGGCACCATATATGGGCGTTACTTGTACGAGCCGATGAATGCTGCAGACAGTAAGCGGATATTTTACTCCCTCGCAGACTGCATTGGTCCAGCTTTATGTCACAGCAGCCTGTGCATATATTAACCCGGAGGTCTGAGGAACGACCAGCGGAGCATGAAGACATACAATCACTCATTGTACACATTGTAAGCGCCCTATCCTGATAAGTAGGCTCTTACAACAAGTATGAGATAATGTGCACGGACATTCCTGCCTTGGAATCTCCGGCAATGTTGAACATGTATTGGAAACATTTATCTGAATACAACTTTGTGGAAGTTAACCAAATCGTAAAACATCCTCATTGGTGGTTACATTTACTAAACGGACAGTAAATCATCATGTGTAGAATGTTGTGTTACTTGACCATCATTCTACTTGAGTTTTGTTGGAGGAAATTAGGTAAATTCTGTATATTTCATTACGTTTGGACCATCAACATATCATGTTTCTACACTCAGTATCACGTCAACCAAACCCAAATAACTGTCCAAATTGTTCCTAGAATTATTCCAATTACACACGAACCAGGCCATACAGGTATTTCACACCTAGCGGTATAGATTCAGACTCTAGTATTTGGTTTTTAACATTTCCTACCACCTTTATGAAGCATGTGCTTTAACTTGCACCAAAACATCTTCCTAGTGCGAACAAAGATCTTACCTTCAATTCTATTGTTTATGATGAGACCTGCAGTACTTCGGGCTTTTCTCCCACATTAAGCTGACACACCGCGATATAACTGGAATACTGTTAAAAGCGGCGTTAAACCCCACTCACTCGCTCACTCACTCACTCACTATTGTTTATGATTGTATTTGCCTTATCATCAATAATTACCTTCATTTTATGGTGTGTGTTTTTATAAACAAGACCAGACAACAAACGACAGTTTATTTGCTGCGAGCTGAATCCTAAAAAAAATCTGATACCTTCAAACAAGAAAAATGGGATTTACTCCTTTGAAACGTTTCGTGATCACAAAAGTATCTCCATTGTTTGTGTAGTCTGGTGTTGGAATGTACGTTATTCTAGAAAAAATATGACATTATTTATGTCCGAAATAGAATTAATGTTGTGAAAACCAATACAAGCTCACAACATTATCGTACAATATTTGATCAAGTTTGTTTGCTTTGTCACAAGATTCCTGTGACCACATGTGTACGGATGACGACCACAGTTCACATTGAACTGGAGCTTGGCAGCGAAAAAATGAATATAGCCTGGTGTTGTATGTACTCGAAGGATAAGTATAACATTGCTTCCCAGTTAACGATATGTCATTTAATATTGTACTGTAGTTATGTCTGTACTTTAGTTTGGACGAAAGCCGTTTTGAAGAATATTGCAGTGTGTCACGGGTTACGCTAGTCGGTAATAAGAAATTGACCAAGATCGTAGACGTTTACAACTTGGGTGAAACCTACTAACACAGGGCTGACACGCCAAGGAAGGCTGCTAATGAGGGCTCAACTGTGCCAAATGTATTGACATAGATTGTGGTTGACGGAGGTTGATGTTACGCTGCATTTATACAATTCTTCTGGTCTTATACCAAGTATAACAAATGTAACTATTGAGCTTACGTGTCCCTTCAATGGGCCCTTCCGTTGTTGTCGTCGTGATGGGTGTCGTTGTTATTTTTGGCGTTGTTGTTTCCGGTATAATCACATTGGCTCCTCGACACCGAAGACTTATGGTTTCTGAAAATGGACAAGGTGAAACCCTAATGTTGACATTCTCTTTCAGCCGGCTATTTTCCCTCTCTGAAATCTCACTCAAAATAGCAAATAATATATTTAGATTAGCAAGAGAATTTATGGATGTCAAATTCTTTATTATGAGGAACAAAGCGTTTCGGAGTATATACTTACTCCTTCATCAGGTGAATGATTCACCTGATGAAGGAAGATGAAGAAAGGTGAAGGGGATGAAGGCGTTGGTATATGCTCCGAAACGTTGTGTTCCTGATAATAAAGAAGATGACACCTATACATTCTCACCCTTATGTGTGTCAATTCTAAATGACATTCAACGACTAAATAAATAACTCCTAACATATCGTGATTTAATAGTACAATCAATAACAAAACCTCAAGGTATTATAGTTTTGTCAGAATAGCAATATAGATATAAATATATTCTGTGACAGATTAGCAAATGCAAAATTTTATAGGTCGAAATTCCATCAGCTCCAGCCTTTAGGGTCTACTTTTCACAAATTATGAGGTTAGTCAACATGCTCTTTCTAGGTAGATTTCAAAGAGCGTCACACGACTCTTGCTTTCGGGATAACAACATTTATAACCTGTTATGGTGGCTTCTGACAAAAAATATGTTCAATGCAATTCTCGATTGTCATCAATCTCATTTGTTCCCGTGTCTTTTTAGTAAAACAATTGACATGCCTTTGCATGTTTGTGACATGTGCATGTAGCCTCATATGGGGTAAAATAAGCTGACCTATTTGATAGTGATTCATAAACATGTGATTATTATATAGTTGGAATCGTATAATGGACTCTCCTTACAGCAGAGATTTCATAACACTGTGGAATGGGTTTTATGTACAATTAGAATGGGTTCTGTTTCCAGATATGAATGTTTTATTACACTTACATTTATCTGTCATCATTTAAACTATGCTTTCAAGAAGAATGTTGTAACTTACTTAATGATGTAAAGCTTATCATTCCCCCAACAGACTGGTTCTTGTTGTCTGTTACGTCAAGCAATATCTTCTGCTCAATAACAGAAAGGTATAGGTTCCATGTTGTAACTCCCTGCTGGACTTGTTCACATATATCCCAGGTTGATATTGTCAATACACCAACCTCACACATTTTAGTTACATCGTTGGCCGTAATTGTCACATTAGAGTCGATATTGACCCTCTGTAATTTGCAAGAGCAGTTCCCATTGTATCCATTCAGCTCGGACAGAGCGATGTTCAGATTGATCCTTCCATCCTGATAAACTATATCATCCAGACATGTGGTCAAACCTGTTGAATAATATAAAAATGCCATATTTAAGAGCCCGTGCACTGTTCCATTGGTAAAACGTAGCCAGTGTATCATGTCTCCAGTAAAGTACGATACTACCCTGGTCTATTTCCGATCATTGCTTCGTTTTGAGTTGACGCAACGACTTAGGCCATAAAATTAAATGTACTCAACTCTTATGCTTGAAACACGCCACGTTATAACCATTACTAGATATCGTCTCAAATGCAACTGGGAGAGCCTGGTAGCATAAGGAATAAGCCAACTGATTTGGTCAGACTACGCCATCACTCTTCAACCATATACATGACATATATGGTATGTTTGTAAATGAGTCGTTTGAAGTTCTTTTGAATTCATATCGCAGCGAGGACGTCAATACATACGTTTTACATGCATGAAACTCGAACCATGGTCATGCCATGACCCTGCCAGGAAGAGCTAACGCATTTAAGTACGGAATGATTTGTACACATGTTAATGCACGAGTTTGCATTGTGGAAAGTTCAATAAAATCGTAAATGCCCATGCGCGTGTCCGATTGACTATCGAATAAGTCCAAATAGCATGTTGTGTGAAGTACATCACATTTGGGATAAGGTTTATATCCTGGCTCGAACAATTCATTATAGTATGCATAGGGTGAATGGTATAGGGTGAATGCTCTCGTGCAAATGATAGAACCTAGTAGAAATGCATTCATGGGTAGAGAACACACAACGAGAAGACAGCAAGTTGACGTTCGTGACTCACTTCGCCGGTATGTGCAACATTATGACACTGTCAGGAATGTGACGAAATGGCATGTGACCCACACCAGACTCGTTAATTTGTAAATCTAACTTAGGAAAACAAAAGAAATCCTACAAGACACCAACCTTCCGCCATGCCGATGCATGTTAACACCACAACAATAGCCCACGAGAACACCAACATGGCGACGCATTTTCTCCTCTTCATTGTATTTGGTCCACCGTCAGCTGGAATCAGCCTCCTGTCTACACTCACAGCCGACGAACACAGCAGACATTGAAAAAACACATATTCCCCATCCAATAGATAAATGGAATCAATAACATTTACATGGGAAACATAGAAGCGATATCATGTTATCCCGCAGACGTGTATCCAGCGGAGGTATTTCCATTCTTAGAAGTTGAGGGACGAAACAGGTTTGCGACTGGTAGATCGGGTGTATGAGCACGTCAATACATATGTGTTGTGGCTGTGGTGTAACTGTGTTCTTCAAAGTACTTATGAAAGGGTCTTCTGCTATTTATATTCACCCCTGGTGCGTCCCGTATATTGCTGCGGCCTATTTGTTGTAGCAGGTACAAGATTGATATGTCATCTGACGGGTTTCTTAACGATATCATTCAACCGGAACCGCTGCTGAAAGCCTGGTGTGTTTAACATGTAAGCTGATGTATTAATTATACTATATCTGGGAATAAGAACGCGGTCAATTCAGAGAAGTGTACATATACCCCGACCGGGACAAATAACTTAGTTTTGCTGTACCAGCACAATATATACCTCTAAATATTTGACCTCAGAACCATCGTCACGAGATCCCCTTTGTCCTCGCTTGGCTGGAAATGCATCCATTAGACAAAATCGAGGCTGGCTAGTGTTGTAACACATTGTCAATCCGACTGTTATAAACACTTTGTCGATGCAATGCCGTTTGGGGTTATCATTTTCATTTCAGGTTCAATATTCCCACTACGGGAATAAGAAGGGTGTTAATATGATTCTATGTGTTGTATATGTAGCGTGCAGGATGTGTTTTAGCTTGTCAAGGCGACAAATAATTCCTATGTTGACGCCACCAACCTGCCTGCTCTCTACTTCACGATCCAGTGCGTCCACATGCTTATGGCCTATTATCTTCACCGTGAGACGACTAGGCTGTATTGGATGGTAGTACACCTGGCCTACATCTGCGAAAGGACCGAACATATCAGAAAAATAAATTGTCCTCAGTGTTTACTCAAAACATATCTCGTTGTCAAGATGAACGTCCTGAAATTAATTTGTTGTGAAATATATAATTTGTTAGGCTCTCCAATTGACAGCAATAAAATGCGTGTTTTGTAGCAATGACCAAATATTTGTTGTGTATATTTTCATTTTTTGAGTAATGAGCTGCTAATATAGCTTCGGGTGACGCCAAAGTTAAGCAAATTATCATTGTTCACCTTTATTTAGACTTACAAAGGAAGTGTGATATTGATTTTGTATTGTTTGGGCAAATTGTTTATTCAATACACACGAGACACAAGAGCCTCAGTCGTTAAATTAGTCAACAATGCGGGTACAGAATATGTTGAATAATGCGTTGACTTAGTCAACAGTGCAGAAACAGAATATGTTGAATAATGCGTTGACTTAGTCAACAGTGCAGAAACAGAATCTGTTGAAGGATTAGTTAGTATTCTTACTTTCTTTATTGGAGAAGAAGATATTCAAGAATTGGTATTTTGTGCTTTATTTAGCCTTGGTCTTTGAATGTTTCCAATATTGTAAGGTCGATGGAAACTTTCATTTCATTTCTATTCCTCTTGACTCTCCTTTTAAATACTACAAATAATCACCATTTTCCTCAAGAAAATATATGTTTTTCACATGTTTATGTGTGGCATATGGTATTTCCAACATTTTGTTTATCATCGCGGTCGTGAGATTTTCATCTTAGGAAATTATTAAACTCCTTAATTTGACTTAAACTAGTATTATTCTTTTGTAAATAGCTGCTTGTAAGTTATACAATATTATACAACTAAACCTGAATATTAATGAATCAGATTGAACATCAAACAGATTGGGAGTAGGTGCAATGCGACCAATGTTAATTGTTCATTTCTACACTCACCACTCTTTAATTCACTTCTTTGACTTCGAAATATATTCGATGCAAAGACATCCGTCTAAAATCAACGCAAAAATGAGATATCAAACCCACCTGCCCACGACCACACCAATCTACAAATACATACAAGTTAAGCTTACAAACCCCAACCCATACTTCAGTAACCTCCACCCACACTCCCAAAACAACATTATCAGTTGCACTATTGACCCCACGCCACCAACCCTCAGCCCTCCATCCACCCAACTCCCTCTCCCTAACGTGAAAGGAATTGTTACAACACTACCATACCCGAGTAACCCTGTCACTGTCTCGTATCGTTCTGTATTTTCATTGTATCTATATCGCTTATAGCCACTGTATAAATGCCCATTGATTGAGTCTTATGATCGTGAATAAATGAATCGGTACAGGCAAACTCCAGACAGACGTGAATCAACACGCACTGTGTGACACACTCTCACAGCTGGCTAACTACTGTTTGTTTGTTTGTTTGTCTGTCTATTTGTTTTTTTTTCTTTCTTTGTATAACCACAGTAATACATTTCATGTATTCATGAATCATTACATCATATTTTCAACAGTTTACTCGATTTGAAATGGAATAAAATATTTGTCAGTATCTGTCGACATCTGTAGATACCAATGAGTGTTATGTATGTACATAGTAGCCTGTTTGCAAATTATGTTAAAGCTATATGTAGGTACGATATAGGTGTGACAGTAAAATTGGAGCGTGGAAATAATGACTGCTTTGCAATGACAAAAGGAAACAGTTACTAAAAATGTTGCTTACGATAAAAGCGAAAACATAGTTTCCATATTCGTCAGAAATCTACGTTTCCGACTGTATCAAAAGCTTGTGTGTATGAATCACTATCAAATAGCTATAATCATGACACCAGGTGTTCGTAGTGTTCACAAACCCATTCTGTGTATATAGAATTATCATAACGTACCTCAAGATATTAAGTTGTAGGCTGAAACTAAATGTTGAAGCTTATATTTACACACGTTGTAAGCTGAGACTATGTATTGAAGCTTATGGTTGAACATGCATCATGTTGTAGGCTGAGACAATGTATTGAAGCTTATGGTTGAACATGCATCATGTTGTAGGCTGAGACAATGTATTGAAGCTTATGGTTGAACATGCATCATGTTGTAGGCTGAGACAATGTATTGAAGATTATAGTTGAACATGCATCATGTTGTAGGCTGAGACTATGTATTGAAGATTATAGTTGAACATGCAACACGTTGTAAGCTGAGACAATGTATTGAAGATTATAGTTGAACATGCATCACGTTGTAAGCTGAGACAATGTATTGAAGATTATAGTTAAACATGCATCACGTTGTAAGCTGAGACAATGTATTGAAGATTATAGTTGAACATGCAACACGTTGTAAGCTGAGACAATGTATTGAAGATTATAGTTGAACATGCATCACGTTGTAAGCTGAGACAATGTATTGAAGATTATAGTTGAACATGCATCACGTTGTAAGCTGAGACAATGTATTGAAGATTATAGTTGAACATGCATCACGTTGTAGGCTGAGACTATGTATTGAAGATTATAGTTGAACATGCATCACGTTGTAGGCTGAGACAATGTATTGAAGATTATAATTAAACATGCATCACGTTGTAGGCTGAGACGATGTATTGAATATTATAGTTAAATATGCATCACGTTGTAGGTTGAGATGATGTATTGAATATTATAGTTAAATATGCATCACGTTGTAGGCTGAGACTATGTATTGAAGATTATAGTTGAACATGCATCACGTTCTAGGCTGAGCCGATGCATTGAAGATTATAGTTGAACATGCATCACGTTCTAGGCTGAGCCGATGCATTGAAGATTATAGTTGAACATGCATCACGTTGTAGGCTGAGACGATGTATCGAAGATTATAGTTAAATAGCACCACGTTGTAGGTAGAGACTTTGTGTTGAAGCTTATAGTTAATCAGAAAAAAATCTGTAGTGACACCAGGGATTCGTGAAAAGGGTCAACATGTGCTGCCTTACTGGTAGCACCCGCCACTCTCTCAATTTGTACACAAATGTGAGTGTGTGTTGTCTGACAACGAAATCTCTGCTAAAAGCATAGTCCATTGTCCGACTGTCTCATAATCGTGTATTTTTGAATTACTTGTTGGTGAAAGCCGGCACAAACACATGCAAAGGCAAGTCCAGTGTTCCCCTAAAAAACACGGGAACATATGGCTTAGGTTAACATATCGGTCATTACACTGATACACAGTCATGACACAGTTAGTATCACTGTATCTCATTCTGCCAGTCACTGACAATATGAAATTTGTTTTCAGGGCCTTTTTTTCCGTGTGCGTCCGTGTGCGATAAACTGTCTAAAACCAAAGATACAAGTGAAACAACGGATTCTACTAGCTGTGGAATTAATATAATAAGTGACAAAAAGTGCACGTTTACCGTGAACAACAATTAAACGAGTGATCTATAATGAATAATCAGACAAGTAAGGTTTGAAGGGGGTTTCCCGTATGGCAAATGTCTGCGTGTCTCTTGGTAGCGCGATTTCATTAACATCGAAAAGTCGTTATAAAACCGAACTCCTTTGACGTGCTTGCCCTCATCTGGCCTACACCTTATATCGCCTACACCTCATATGGCCTTCACTAAATACAAATGGTTACTTCCTCACCCCTGTTGTGTAGAATGGTACTGTCCATTAACCCATTAATGATTTCATTCATTAATATGAATTAATGACCTGAGTACATGGGCCTTTGAACTAATCCGATGCCATGAGACCTCGTGCTGGTGTTAACAGAGACCGAGGTGCAAGGATCGAGAGACTGAAGCAGCAGCTTGCTACTGGCAGAAGATCAGTGATCCAGTTTCTGGATGCAGTTGGACATTTCATCAAATTACAGTAATTTTGCTAGTAATGATGTAGTGCTAATGTTATAAAACATGAAGATGATGGATATAAATGTACACTGCTATGATAATATTTATGATATTTAATGTTCTGAAAACATTTGAGTTGTGAAGATGATCTCATATACAAAATGAAATTCCAGTATCAAAAGTCATTTACATTCTTTGTTATTTTGTTGGAAGAGTTCATTTTACTTAAGGGATAAGGGTACAAGTGTGATGTGCACTCATCCATAAATTCGTTTTGATAGTAGTGTAGGCGATATGAGGAGTAGGCCAGATGAAGACATGCCCTTAAGACGATAAACCCTGCCGAATCAGTAAAAATCAGATTTTCTCACCCCGCTTGTTTCAATCTACCGGTAACTCGATATATCTTCCATGGTCCTAGGTCTTCTAATTAACGATGTTTTAGGGCAGAACATGCTTACCCTTTTCACAAAACCTGATGTCATCACAGATTCTTAATGATCCATTCACATAATTTTCACCGCGATCTTGCCTTTTACGCCCAAAAAAATCTGTTTCGGTAGAAAATCTCCCGCGTTGACCTTGTATATACACTGCACTTGTATTCAATTTATAAATCGGCATGTTAGTGATAAGGACAATATGTACAGTTTGCGCAGTCAACTATAACTCTTTATGCCATTCAACCTGTTGTTCTTCGGCAATAACCGTGTCAGACAGAGAAGTAGGAAAAAAACTTTAAAATCCAAAATACTGACTCAAAATGTCAACGTTTAAATTCTGTCTCGCTAAAGAAATATAATCAATGCATTTATCCACGCATACAAGCTTTAACATTGTGAAGAGAATGTGCAGTGTGGTAATTCGCGTATGTGAATACAGGCGGTGTAAAAAAATTACCAGTTATACCGGTTTTACCGGTAACTGATAAAGCCGTTTGTCTGTTTACAGTATATCATCACAAACGACATTCTGTTGACAGGCGATACAGCCATAGCTGTCAGAAATACCCTGTTCAGTGACGCCCTATCATCGACACCATTTTAAACTCACCATGAACGACCATTTGCACCGTAGTATTCTTCTTGGCTATTTTTTATGCGAGTGAAAGCACCGGGGTGCTATGTGTTTGATATCACGACTTAATCGAGGCTGAAAAGAGGACGAGGCTCAGGACAATTGGCAAGTCTTGCAGATATGATTCTAGTCTCTCAAATCCCACTTAGTTTGTCTGGGAACTCCAATCATCTCAGTTTCAATTACAACGTCAACATCTCGTCAGAAAATGGGCGCCAGGGACATAGTCCCTCCTGAGGGATTGCCTAAAGAAACGATAAAAATGTGTCATTGATAACTGTATGGACACGAACCCAATTCAAAATGTCAGTACCATTCGGCGTAAAGGGAAACGAGCGGTGAGAATTATATGAATGCATCACTGAAATCAGCAATCATCCCAGGCGTTTGCGAAAGTGCAAACAAAACGTTTACTAGAAAGGACTATTTTTTATATCTGTAAAAAATGGTTGTCTCCCAACTAAATCTGGTTAACAGTATAATTGATATCTGTATGTGTCCCAAAATTAGCATTTTACGAAATATTTGTTTGTATCCCAGCATCATACATTTACTTTATGTGAATATAATTCATATCTGCATATGTATGTACACTTGATACGTGTATGCCTGATACATGATATGCGGATATGACCGTATCTCAAGACATGTAACCGACTGGTGTATGTATCAGTGATACCTCTGTGTGTATCCAAACAGTCTAAACAAAACCTAACCATAATCAAAAGATATCCCGTTAAATGCGGCGACACGGGTGACCAAATCGTACAAAGCGCCGCAATCCGCTGTGCAGAGTTGCGTCCCTTGGATCATATGATAGCGTGTTCGAATCCCGGTTTGACCAAGTTATGTTTCACGTCACAAACACATATAGAGGCAAGGCAATTGTTCACCTGGACATTGGCATAAGTATGATCAGTAGTAACTGTATGTATCCAAGCACAAGTTGGTGTTATCAGATTGAACCTGGAACTATACATATGCTCTATGTTTAACACAACAAAGAACAAAGAACGATCTGAGGATGGACTTACCACACATGGCATAACACACAAAGCTTCATGTTCAACACAACATAGTCTTTTTATAATCTAAACACACAAAGCTTCATGTTCAACAAAACATAGTCTTTTTATCTAAACATGGAGCTACATACACGCTCTATGTTTTCAACACAACATAGTCTGCTATATCTAAACATGGAGCTACATACGCACACGCTTCATGTTCAACACAACATTGTCTGGTATATCTAAACATGGAGCTACATACACGCTCTATGTTTCAACACAACATTGTCTGGTATATCTAAACATGGAGCGACATACGCACACACTTCATGTTCAACACAACATAGTCTGGTATATCTAAACATGGAGCGACATACGCACATACTTCATGTTCAACACAACATAGTCTGGTATATCTAAACATGGAGCGACATACACACATACTTCATGTTCAACACAACATTATCTGGTATATCTAAACATGGAGCGACATACGCACACACTTCATGTTCAACACAACATTATCTGGTATATCTAAACATGGAGCGACATACGCACACACTTCATGTTCAACACAACATAGTCTGGTATATCTAAACATGGAGCGACATACACACATACTTCATGTTCAACACAACATTATCTGGTATATCTAAACATGGAGCGACATACGCACACACTTCATGTTCAACACAACATAGTCTGGTATATCTAAACATGGAGCGACATACGCACACACTTCATGTTCAACACAACATAGTCTGGTATATCTAAACATGGAGCTACATACACGCTCTATGTTCAACACAACATTATCTGGTATATCTAAACATGGAGCTACATACACGCACGCTTCATGTTCAACACAACATTATCTGGTATATCTAAACATGGAGCTACATACACGCTCTATGTTTTCAACACAACATTATCTGGTATATCTAAACATGGAGCTACATACGCACACGCTTCATGTTCAACACAACATTATCTGGTATATCTAAACATGGAGCTACATACACGCTCTATGTTTTCAACACAACATTATCTGGTATATCTAAACATGGAGCTACATACGCACACGCTTCATGTTCAACACAACATTGTCTGGTATATCTAAACATGGAGCTACATACACGCTCTATGTTTTCAACACAACATTGTCTGGTATATCTAAACATGGAGCGACATACGCACACACTTCATGTTCAACACAACATAGTCTGGTATATCTAAACATGGAGCGACATACGCACATACTTCATGTTCAACACAACATTATCTGGTATATCTAAACATGGAGCGACATACACACATACTTCATGTTCAACACAACATTATCTGGTATATCTAAACATGGAGCGACATACGCACATACTTCATGTTCAACACAACATTATCTGGTATATCTAAACATGGAGCGACATACGCACACACTTCATGTTCAACACAACATAGTCTGGTATATCTAAACATGGAGCGACATACACACATACTTCATGTTCAACACAACATTATCTGGTATATCTAAACATGGAGCGACATACGCACACACTTCATGTTCAACACAACATAGTCTGGTATATCTAAACATGGAGCGACATACGCACACACTTCATGTTCAACACAACATAGTCTGGTATATCTAAACATGGAGCTACATACACGCTCTATGTTCAACACAACATTATCTGGTATATCTAAACATGGAGCTACATACACGCACGCTTCATGTTCAACACAACATTATCTGGTATATCTAAACATGGAGCTACATACACGCTCTATGTTTTCAACACAACATTATCTGGTATATCTAAACATGGAGCTACATACGCACACGCTTCATGTTCAACACAACATTATCTGGTATATCTAAACATGGAGCTACATACACGCTCTATGTTTTCAACACAACATTATCTGGTATATCTAAACATGGAGCTACATACGCACACGCTTCATGTTCAACACAACATTGTCTGGTATATCTAAACATGGAGCTACATACACGCTCTATGTTTAACACAACATAGTCATATATTTAAATATGGAGTGACATACCCTCACGCTTCGTGATCAACACAACATTGTCTGACATATCTTAACATGGAGCGACTAACACCCTCTATGTTGAAAATAACATTGTCTGACATATCTAAACATGGAGCGACTAACATGCTCTATGTTTAAATCAACATTGTCTGACATATCTAAACATGAGCTACATACACACTCTATGTTCAACAGAACACAGTCTGATATATCTAAACATGGGGCTACATACACGCTTCATGTTCAACACAACATGGTCTGATATATATAAACATGGAGCTACATACACGCTCTATGTTCAACGCAACATAGTCATATATATCTAAACATGAAGCTACATACACGCTCTATGTTCAACACAGCATGGTCATATATATCTAAACATGAGACTACATACACGCTCTACGTTCAACAGAACACAGTCTGATATATCTAAACATGGGGCTACATACACGCTACATACACTTTCTTTTGTTCAACACATCATGGTCTGATATATCTTAACATGGAGCTACATACGCGCTCTATGTTCAACACAACATTGTCTGACATATCTAAACATGAGCTACATACACACTCTATGTTCAACAGAACACAGTCTGATATATCTAAACATGAAGCTACATACACGCTCTATGTTCAACACAACATGGTCTGATTTATCTAAACATTGAGCTACATACACGCTCTATGTTCAACACAACATGGTCTGATTTATCTAAACATGGAGCTACATACACGCTCTATATTCAACACAACATAGTCATATATATCTAAACATGGAACTACATATACGCTTTGTGTTCAACACAACATAGTCTAATATATCTAAACATGGAACTACATACACGCTCTATATGCAACACAACATGGTCTGATATATCTAAACATTGAGCTACATACACGCTCTATGTTCAACACAACATGGTCTGATTTATCTAAACATTGAGCTACATACACGCTCTATGTTCAACACAACATAGTCATATATATCTAAACATGGAACTACATACACGCTCTATGTTCAACACAACAATGTCTGATATATCTAAACATGGAGCTTCATACAGGCTCTATGTTCAACACAACATTATCTGATATATCTAAACATGGAGCTACATACACGCTCTATATTCAACACAACATGGTCTGATTTATCTAAACATGGAGTGACATACACGCTCTATTTTCAACACAACATTATCTGATATATCTAAACATGGAGCTACATACACGCTCTATGTTCAACACGACATGGTCTGATTTATCTAAATATTGAGCTACATACACGCTCTATGTTCAACACAACATAGTCATATATATCTAAACATGGAACTACATACAGGCTCTACGTTCAACACAACATAGTCTGATATATCTAAACATGGAGCTTCATACAGGCTCTATGTTCAACACAACATTATCTGATATATCTAAACATGGAGCTACATACACGCTCTATATTCAACACAACATGGTCTGATATATCTAAACATGGAGTGACATACACGCTCTATGTTCAACGCAATATGGTCTGATATATCTAAACATGGAGCTACATACACGCTCTATGTTCAACACGACATGGTCTGATTTATCTAAATATTGAGCTACATACACGCTCTATGTTCAACACAACATAGTCATATATATCTAAACATGGAGTGACATACACGCTCTATTTTCAACACAACATTATCTGATATATCTAAACATGGAGCTACATACACGCTCTATATTCAACACAACATGGTCTGATTTATCTAAACATGGAGCTACATACACGCTCTATGTTCAACACAACATAGTCTGATATATCTAAACATGGAGCTTCATACAGGCTCTATGTTCAACACAACATTATCTGATATATCTAAACATGGAGCTACATACACGCTCTATATTCAACACAACATGGTCTGATATATCTAAACATGGAGTGACATACACGCTCTATGTTCAACACAATATGGTCTGATATATCTAAACATGAAGCTACATACACGCTCTATGTTCAACACACCATGGTCATATATATCTAAAGATGAAGCTACATACGCGCTCTATGTTCAACACAGCATGGTCATATATATCTAAACATGAGACTACATACACGCTCTACGTTCAACACAGCATTATCGGATATATCTTAACATTGAGCCACATACACGCTCTAAGTTCAACGCAACATAGTCATATATATCTAAACATGGAACTACATATATGCTATATGTTCAACACAACATGGTCTGATATATCTAAACAAAGGGCTACATACAGGCTCTATGTTCAACACAACGTGGTCTTATATATCTACTTATCTACATACACGCTCTATGTTCAACACAACATGGTCTGATATATCTAAACAAAGGGCTACATACAGGCTCTATGTTCAACACAACATGGTCTGATATATCTAAACGGTGAGCTACATCCACGCTACATACACTTTCTTTTGTTCAACACATCATGGTCTGACATATCTTAACATGGAGCTACATACGCGCTCTATGTTTAACACAACACAGTCTGACATATCTAAACTAGGATCTTATATACACGCTCTATGTTCAAAATAGCATAGTCATATATCTAAACATGAAGCTACATACACGCTCTATGTGCAACGCAGCATGGTCTGATATATCTAAACATGAGACCACATACTCGCTCTTCGATCAACACAGCATTGTCTGATATATCTAAACATGGAGCTACATACATGTTCTGTATTCAACAAGACTGTCTGAGATGTCTAAACGCAGAGCTTCATACGCGCTTTATCTTTAACCCAACATGGCCTGACAAATGCACACATAGCAATCGGTATGCATGGGTACCGGATTCACATTGTGTACTTATTATTGCATTCCTGGTATCCACTACCAATATGGGTGCTATATGTGAACATGTAAATACATTGAAGCCTGCACATTGATAAAAAAATGTGATGGTACAGACAATAAAGATTGTGACTATGTACACAACACATCGCGAATACCTGGTGTCATCACTGAGCTTTAGTGATTCATTCATATAATTTCACCATATTTTACCTCTAACGCTCAATGGAATCTGTTTCAGCAGGTAATTGAGACTGGTTATGCTCTGGCGTTGACGTGATATATTTTCCAGATAGAAAAGGGTAGCCCGCTGCCGATTAATGCATGCTGGGCCCAAAACAAAGGCACACCTCAAACATTCAGAGAAACGAACACTGTAATTGTATGTCATCTTAAGTACCTGTACCATCCAACAATATACATTTCTTTGCGTTATTCGTCATGATGTACGAGGACACTGAAATGCTAGGTTCAGGCGTTTACTGTTAAAGGTGTCAAGAATTTAAGGAGGTTTTCGTTTCATACTTATCTTCCTGATTTTTTTCTGAATGAATGTCTACGGGTCTACACATAATCCTCCTAAAAATGAAAAGTAAACGGTTAACATACTTTCACTAATACGTAATACTATTCATATTTACCGCAATTGTATCGCGGCCAGGATGTGTATTTTAACATGCCATCATTTTGCCATCTTATATAATAGATGAATCAATGATGCGATCAGTCGCTTCTGTGATCAGTTTGTGGCGTCGTGAACAATGGATGGTGTTATATCGTATTTTGCACTGGCGTCATATGACCTCAATTGACCAATCAGCATTGAGAATTACTAAACTGCGCATGTACTAATATCTGAAAGTTATTACACCTGATCATTCTATCCTTATGGATAATATTAATCTAATGTACATGTTATATGGAGTTCCAGGAACCATAATCGGCGCGAACCGGGATTCGAACCCACAATTATAGGTTTCTGGTGTGCCCAAACTCTGCACAGCGGCGCCGTAGACCACTAGGACACCCGTGTCCCCCCGTCCCTTGTTTTGTATTGTTCTGCTCGCGAGTAACCGACATACAATATCGATTTTGAAGTAAAAGCGAAATGGGATCGCGAGCCTATTCTAAGACTGAGACTTCCGCCCTTGGCGTTTGACTTCCACATTGCCCTCAGGTTGTACCATTATGTCATCAAACGTTATGGATTACATAAAATTTGACCACGTTTTCTGACTGGCGTCATGGCTTGTATTTGTCTTTATCAAAATCAGAGAAAAAATGACGTTTCTGTATTACTTAATATATCTGACCTAATTTGCGTTCATAGTATTAAAAACACATTTGTGTGTCAGAATTTGACGCTTTTTCGACACAACATAAAATTAATGATTTTCACTTTTAAGTAACAATATTTTTTCTTTTAATTCTATGGACAAGAAACGCACTTGTTTTCTCCTCCTTCTCCCCCTTAACACAACAAAATACACAACTACAACATATTCGGATACTGTACGGTGCACTGACTGACCGCAGTTTATTCTTCAACAAGTATTCACATTATCATGAACATCGTCCGCATCAGGAACATCACCAGCATCATGACCATCAACCAACCGTAATTTACATGAATATAGATTCGATGCTTCATATTTTCAACGTGTACATATACACAGGCATCGACGCCTTATTACGTATTCTAATGGCTCGTCAGCGCATACTCATCAGAGTATATCCCAAATCCATACTCTCACAACTGGAGTGTTCGAGATTTCAACTATGGATACCGATCCATCTCACGACGTATTATCATGGCTCGCCAGCACAACTTGCAAGCAACGCATAACATCCTGATCATCATATGGACAGCCGCAGGTACTACACACATAAATAATAAAAAATATTGATTCAACCGACGTGTACTCCAATCGGCATCATAGATAACCGAACATGTTTAATATAGCCAGCCCGACTGCACCGCACCTGAGAATGAAGTTTCAACTTCCCGCCTTTACTTATATACCCATTACGAAACCAGGTTACCTCCCTTTGTTGTGCTTTCCGACGTTAGGAAAAAATAATTTCGTTCTAATTCGCCCCTCAAACGAAAGAAATTATATTTCTCCTCCTTCTCCCCCTTAACACAACAAAATACACAACTACAACATATTGGGATACTGTACGGTGCACTGACTGAGGAAACAAAGAACGGGCAATTCAAAGCCCCAAAGAAAGAGACACTTTTAATCTATTTTCGATGCTGTCCTTAACATAGCCATCTTTGGCACTCTCGCTCCTCCAGCGACCATGTCGTTTAAACATTCTATCAGGGATGCCTCTATTGGCTGCCACTGTTGCTCCACCTGACCTCAAACTATGCAAACCGTAGCATTTTATAGCAGGTACATAAGGCTTAAAGGCTTCAATAAATAATTCCCTCAACCGAGTATAAGACATCGGTTTGTTTTCGGCTCTAAATATATAGCCATCACTGGTCTTGGACAGATTTCTGAAAAGATAAGTTTCTGAATTAGTTTCTTCCTTTAATCCAGATTTTTCCAAGAAACATTCCATACACTTCACAGGACACATCTTTGTCCCTGTTCTACCAATAACCAACCAAGCTCTATCTCTGTATACATCGGTCTTGGACCTTTCTATAAATACAGTCATATGAGAATCCAAAAACAACAAATCGCCATGCTTAATATTAAGCAACTCAGCAGACCGCATAAAACCTGCGAATGCAAGCAAACACATACACACAGTTCTCAAATTATATACATTTTGGTTTTGCATTTTGCAATCAAACATCCTTTCAACTACTTCAACCGTAATAGGCTCTTTCTTTTTAACGGGTTTAACTAACTTCCGTTTTGGCTGCCTCCAACAAATTTATCACCAACGTGTTGTTCGTGGGAGTGGGCAAACCAACAATAACATGAAAGTGTCGAATACTATAAAACGCTGACTGCACGGGCGAAAAAGAACCCGACCGCTGTATAACTGACAGCAAATAAAGCGCACAATGTAAGGGAGATAACGGTAACCCTACAGGCACGGAAACCATACTTGTACTTTCTGCACGTGGAAGTCGCTCTGGCATGATTAAGCAGTCCCGGTATTGCTTTGGCTAATTCCTTCACACTCGGCGGTAGCTCTGCTATCTCGTCACCAAACACATGATCAAAAACACCTGTAACAGGAAATTCAAAACTGAACCCGTATCGCCATCATGTTAAAATTTAAATCATAAACACCAAACAGACCATTGCTTTGTCTGCTTGGGACATATGCATCTTTGTAAGTAGGCAGATAAACCACTTCCTTCACCTATGAAACAAACTCTCCCCTAGGACATAACAATGGCCAAAAAGTAGCTGAATACCAAACAGGAACTATCAACGTAGCCCTGCCTTGACACATTCTCAAATGCCGTAATGAGCTAGATACCAAATAAACAGGTGGCACTATCCAATTGTTGCCTTCAGACCAACTCATGGTAAATGCATCCACTCCACATGATCCAGGATTCCTATATCTGGAATAAAACCTAGCAACCTTGTTGTTATGATACGAGGCAAATACATCTATATCATATGGACCCCACATACTCTGTATGTGCTGATATACAAAATCACTGATTCCCCAATCGTCCGTGTCCACAAGCTTGCTAAGATAATCTGATCTCTCATTTTCTGACCGGGGTATCCACTGCATTTCGAACTGAATCTGACCTTGGAGA
This sequence comes from Haliotis rufescens, assembly GCF_023055435.1. NCBI lineage: Eukaryota > Metazoa > Mollusca > Gastropoda > Lepetellida > Haliotidae > Haliotis > Haliotis rufescens. Next base: position 18,160,739 of record NW_025964223.1, read on the forward strand.
CAAAGATTAGAAATGTCCATAGCAATGTTTTGCAGCCCAGATTTCATAGATCCTTTAGCTACAATCGATTCAACATTTTTATTATCAGAAAACCATTGATTCTGTGTGACTTCAGCAAAGGGAGAAAACTCTGCAGAACCATATACACTGCCTTTAATACCCTGTGTGTAGAACTCAACGCAGCTTCTTCCACCGACCACTGCCCATGAGACTGTTCCTCACCAAACTGTACACAATACCCTCCGTAGCCGACACTACTGGCGTCACTGTATACCACTCTCGTTACTATGGACTGATCACACCATATTCTCTCTGTATATTTATTTATCTCATGTAACCAAAACTCGAGTTGATGTTTGCTGTACTGTGTCAAAACAACAAACTCATTCCATGATGTTATACTCACCGTCTGCAGAGACAAAGCCCTAGTCATGAGCTGAGCGACAGATCCTACAACCAAACTCATGCTTATCACCTGCCCCACGACTGAAGCCACTTTTCTAACCGGGACAATACCGCTACCTTTCAATAACGGGATGATACTCTGATGTAACTTATCAACCTTCCGACGAGGGATTGATAGTTTCATACACTTCGTGTCAATTATTAAGCCTAGCCATTCCATAACCTGACATGGAGCCCACAAAAAAATTTCACTTTTTGGTACAAAACCGGACTTTATGAGATCTTGCTTGACAGCATTTCCAATAATCATAGTATTAGCCATAGAGTCACTGGACAAAAGACCATCATCAAGAAAAGTAACAATTCTATAGCCTTTGTAACGCCAATACTTTACAAACTGACGGGTCACCTTGGTGAAAACATAAGGCGCCGATGTAAGCCCGAATGGCAAAACAAGAAACTTGTAATATGTCATTTTTTTACCAGTCCCCCATGAGAAACCTAAGTATTGGGTATGAAGAGGAAATATGTCAATATGGTGATAAGCCGAGTGAATATCAAACTTTACAAGCCAGTCATTTTTGTTTATGTACATCATGGATGTCCTCCAATCTTCATATTTCACCGATTGTTTCCATACATGCTTGTTGACCCATGACAAGTCTAAGATCAGTCTCTTCTTACCTGAAGATTGGATTGACACTGACAAAGGATTAACAAATGTAGGCTTTATATCACACTGCACCACTAAACCTTTTTTGAGTAATTGAGACACAGCTTCTGATACAAACTCTTCGTGCAATCTAGCAGACTTGTTGTTGCCTAAAACCGTATTGGGTGGTGTTGAATAAAAAGGAATTTTGTATCCATTTTCTATGATATCAGTGACGTAGTCTGAACTTCCGATTCGACGCCAAAAAGCAATGTTTTGTTTTAGCCTATCCTTCACAATGATTTCTGCATGGCCCTGTTCATATTCAAAATAATCATCAGTCAGTAACATATGATTATCACTATGACCTACGTCATACTTAACTTGTGAGTCAGTTTCTTTATTAATGGGCAGATCCTCCTCCTCGTCCTGTAGTCTGAGCGGGTTGTTGTTCTCCGGACATCGGACACTGACGTCTGAAATGGCCAAATCCCCCACATGAGAAGCACGCTCCCCTTGATGAGTTCCTCCGAAAGGGCTGATTGAACATGGAGAAGCTGTTGACTGCCGCTGGCTCTGCAGAAGAGACAGTAGCACTAGGAGCACGACCACCACGTGGTCTATAGTACGGACTGCGTGCAGAACGCCCCATCTTGGACTTGATTTTCTTGACAGCTTTATTTTCTGCTCTTGTAATTTTCTTGTCGTCTTCAGAGTCGGACGCCACATCTTGTGCAACATATTTTTTTACAGTCTCCCATCCACCCTCCGACGTATCGGCAATCTTAATAAGTTTGTTTCTCTGCTCGATCCGAGTTTTTTCCGTCTCAACAAGCTCCGCCGCGTAGTCGTATTTCTTAAATTCTAAGGCAAACTTTAACTGATTTAAATTGTCCAAAGTTTCAGTATTGAATGAGTGTTGTATTCTACAACCTTCTCGTTTCCACACAAATTCCTTATCAGCTTTCAACTTGGATATCTCTTTGGTCGTTTTCTCAAATTCTTCACGAAAACCAAGTAAACGATCTTCAACTGATTGCGCTATTTCGGCTTTTGATCTTTCCAATTGGCGAAGAATCTCGTCTAACTTCTCCGATATGGGCTTGTGAGCGTCCATGTTTAATATAGCCAGCCCGACTGCACCGCACCTGAGAATGAAGTTTCAACTTCCCGCCTTTACTTATATACCCATTACGAAACCAGGTTACCTCCCTTTGTTGTGCTTTCCGACGTTAGGAGAAAATAATTTCGTTCTAATTCGTCCCTCAAACGAAAGAAATTATATAGGCATAAATTGTATATTAATCAAGTACACAAAAAATATTTTATTTTCTTAACAAACAAATATACTTATTAAATCAAACGCACGTGTTTCATCATAATGTTGTAGCAGTTGTCTCAATATTATACCACTGTCTCCGTGGTCTAGTGATAGAGCGTCAGCCCGGAGAGCGGACGACCCGTTCAACTGCTTCAGTGCATCATATGATGTGACTAAGTGCTTGCAATCATCTCGAGAGAAATGCATTGTGCTTGTAACAATGGCTCAGTAGGTATCGACGGAGTCGAAGACAATTATCAAAATAATAGCAATGCAATATGTAGATTTTTACAAAAGACACATGGACATTAGGGGTATAGGAAGATCAAAGGGGTGGTGTTTTACGTTTTTTCCAGGGTTAATATCAATGATTGTGTAATGAAGCAGATATAATGTTTTTGTATTACACCGTTTTATCATTTTCACCTCAAGCTTTAAGTTTGCTTGGTTCTTTGTTTGTTGGTAAAAGCCGCACTCAGTAATATTCCGGCTATTTGACGACGGTCTGTAAAAAGAAATCTGGACCAGACAACCCAGTGTTTGACATCATGAGTATCCATCTACGCATTTGGGATACGATGACATGCATCAACCAAGCTAGCGAGCCTGACTACCCGATCCTGTTAGTCGTCTCTCACGGCAAGCATGGGTTGCTGAAAACCTATTCTCTACTCGTATCTTCACGGGTCTCATGGTCCTTTGAATATAGCGTCTACCCGGAGAGCGATGACTCGATCTTCTTACCTCGTGATACCAAAAGACGTTTATGGATGGTACTTGTTGTTACCCTGTGTGGCGCTCGGCATAAAGGGGCTAAAACATGGACTGGTGGGCTTGCAGTCAGTATACTGTGTTTGAGTGGGGTATTCATATTAAACTGCGGCATGGTATCTCAATGAGCTAGCACTATAAATCGGCATCAAACAGTACAAACAGCCACCCCGCCTCCTCAGTATTATACATTTATTGTATTTTTATGATTTGGTTTGTTGTTTTACGCCGCACTCAGCAATATTCCAGCTTTATGACGGCGGTCTGTAGATAATCGAGTCTGGACCAGACAATCCAGTGATTGACATCGTGAACATCGATCCACGCAATTGGGATTGATGACATGCATCAACCAAGTCAGCGAGCCTGACCACCCGATTCCGTTAGTCGCCTCTAGATCTCTCGACAAGCATAGTCGCCTTTTACAGCAAGCATGGGTTGCTGAAGATCTATTCCTCCCCGGATCTTCACGGGTCACATTTATTGTAAGGTAACGAAATGCCAAAACGTACTTTTCATATGACGTTGTCAGGTTTAATAGTAATCAAGGGTTCTTTTAACAATTCGTTTCACACAAAAATATTCAAGTAACCAGTTTAATATCCTGTGAATTCCAGATTAAACAAAATGGTCCAACAATTGATTACATCATACAAAAAAGTTTGTTAATAAACGAGAACCATTTTTTAAGGTAAGAAATATACTATCACGCGATGTTTATCAACTTCTTATAAGAACAAAAAGTTAACTCCTATAATAATTATTAGCCTATAATAATTATGACGTTGAACAACACGTTTACACATGTACACATGTTGTGTAACGTATTCCGTGAAAATATATTTGTTAAGAAATGCGAATTCAATATCATGATTGAAAATGTAAACATGATTGATTATGTGTACATTGCATCTTATTTTATCTTTATCTCAAAGAAAATACCAAGTATGTACAGCAATGTTGACGTATGACATCACTTCCGGTGATCTTTCACAAAATGTTGTGTTCACTGACAGTGGTTTACGGGATGTTCAGAGGAGGACTTTCGTTGATACAGAGATCGTATACACATTAATGAGTTATGTAATGTGAATCTGAATCAATCGTCATCCTTTGTTACTCGTTTTTTGTGTTTCATTGTAACCAACAGACTGCGACGAAAATGCAGATAAATACCGCCGCCGTTGAATGGTACAAACGCAAACAAAAAGGCTAGAGCCAACATATAAAAACTGCTCTCGTGGTGCAAAACAAAAATATTTACGTGTTTCCTTTTCCTTGTAAAACACAAAAATCTCTGCATTCGCATGCAGCAAAAGGTCATCCAAAGTTAACATATGGTGTTTAATTCCAACAATAACAGTAGACGCCCTTTCTTGTCACTAGACTGTCTGGTCGATACTCGATTGTTCACAGGCCCCCGTCGTATGGCAGGAGTACATGCTATGAGGCGTTTGACAAGAAATAAATACTTACTTTTTTGCAAAATGTGTGAATGGCGGGAGCTACTGGTAAAGCAGGACATGCTTACCCTTTTCGCGAAATAAATGTCAGTGCATTTTACGCCTAATAAAACCTGTTTATATTTACTAAATCACTGTTTTGTATCTACTTTGGCTTCTCTTATTCAGGCTACGATAATTATCCCAACATATGCAACAAATAGTAAAACGGATCTGTCAAAACATTAGAAACTGCGAACCGAGAAGATCCGGGTTAGAATAGGTCTTCAGAACCCATGCTTGCCGTAAAAGACGACTTTCCTTGACAAACGGGGATCGGGTGGTCAGGCTCGCTGACTTGATTGATGCATGTCACCGTATCCCAATTGCGTGGATCGTTTCTCTTGATGTCAATCACTTAATTGTCTGGTCGAGACATGATTATTTACAAACCGCCGTCATACACCTGGAATATTGTTGAGTGCGGCGTTAATCAAACAAACAAAAATTCGAAAATGTTTTTCAGTGTGAAACCTTAATTCTGCTTTGTTTACATTGTAAATCAAGCACGTTTTTTACACCTGATGTATTTCGCTTGATTGCGCAAGACCAATTCATCTACCCGAGGCAAGAGCGTCCACTCGTCAAAGTCTTGTTTCCGCCCTTTCCATGTGAAGCCCACTCTCTTGTGCTAAATATGATTGGACTACCGTACATAACGATAGTCCAATCAGAGAACGTTTCACAAAAGCAAGATCCACGACTGGTATACCTTCGAATGTTGGTGATTTACCGCTGCCTGTCCTACTTGACGCGAATATATATTTTTCATCTTTTAAACCCCGCAACGATTGCCTATGTTTTTATGTGTGTCAGGGATGAAATCGCTGATGTTTCCGTTAAATGATCGAGTAGGTCGTCGCCTATGGCAGCCGCCATCTTTGTGAAGCTGTACGAGAGGTGTCAGTGGTGTGGTATCACAATGACTGGCCGATCTGCGCTCCATTTTATGCAGGGCAGATTCACAGGTCAATACCATCGGGACAACATCAGTGCACCGTTCGTGGTGCCATTTGCACAACCTACTGGGCAACGTTTCCTCTTTCAAAATGATAATGCATGTGCTCATTGTGCCGGGATTGTGACCTAATTCTTCCAACAGCAAAACATCCATGTCATGCCATGGTCAGCACTCAGTCCTAACGTCACTGGACGTGTACGCCAACGTCAAAATCCATCTACCACGCTCAAAGAACTCGCTGTTGCTCTCACTGATGATTGGAACAGCATAAGTCAAGCTGACATTGGTCGACGTATCTGAAGCATGCCTCGAAGAATTCGTGTATTTCTGGCGAACAGAGGTGGTTTGACCAGATATTAGTGACGTTGGCTGCAAAATGCAAATTTCGAATTTGACCCCCGACTTCTTTAACAAGCTTGTGCGCCACCATCTCACCACACCAACCTTTAGAACCCGTTAGATCTCCTACTCCCCAGCAGATAAGATCATATTATTTCCATGTGCCAATACCTCATAGATCACATTGCCATGTATACATCCAGCTTAACCGTTGATGTTCATGCTTTATGGAGTTTTTAACCCAAGGCTACCGTGTACATTTCAATAACATCATTAGTCACTTGATCCTATAATGCATCAGATCGTCAGCTGGTTTTCATGCCCATTATGAAGCAATATTGACATCATTAGCATTAACTATCTTCGCCTCAGCTCAAATGTATTGTCAATGGAAAGACGAATAATAAGTTACAATTCCTATCAGGGACAAACCATTTTAGGTTAACGGGGGTATCTTGAATTTCTCTTTGGACAAAGTATTTCTTTCGAAATGCGTTCAACACATTGCGTAAATTTACCGGTCATAAGTATAAGAACCCCATCACGTCTGGGATCCATGAATTCAGATTATTTCTCACATGTACCCACCTCCACCCTCAAGATATATTGACTGGTCCATGTGAGAATATATATTCCACACTCTTTCAGTCGAGAGTTTGTGAAGGGGGAGAACTGTATACTGAGCGTCACATTTGATATCATAGGACACTGTACAGTGGATATTACGAATACAACATGGCTGAAAATGACACCTACAAGTCACATTCTTTACCCATTGCATCTCTAACGCTTTCCTGCAACTTTTGGAGTATAATGTGCAACGGGGTCATCATTGCTACAACCACGAAAACTAAATCTCTGCAGGGATATTCTGGAAAACTGCTCACAAGTCAGGCGGTGGCGGATATCTGTTTAGAGATAACTATTTTAATATATATTCATGTACCGTTGAAAGCCATGATCATATCGCCGGACTTTATCCGGATTCTGACGACTCTTGGGATAGCTTTTCATGGCATCGTCGCTTACAGTATAATGGCATTCGGTTGGAATCTTTACCTTGCTACATGTGGACACCTGACATATCGGTTTGATATGACGTGGCGCAAACTGGCAAAAATCATCCTGTTTTCATGGTTGTTCAACCTTGTTTTACCTTTCCTTCACTACACAACGAATGACTATTTTGTTTGGGACGAACGGCTTCTCAGACTGTTCCCAACTTACACTAGCAGAAACTGGTGGTTTGGTGTCCTTTGTGTTACCAATGTTATCTTGATGCCGCTGTGTGTCACTTTTGGGCTCTTCTACAAGATCAGGAAGTACGCCAGAGGCCTCCCCGCTGTGGTCACAAACGGGGAACATAGCCACACGTCGAGGAAGATTAAGCTCGCGTTGATGAACATAGTCATAATGATTTTGCATATCACATCTTTTCTTCCTCTACACCTTGTCCAAGCTTGCAAGGTCACCACTCCTGGAGTGTCTAGCTTCGTTGCAATTTGTTACTATTCATATCACATGTTCAAGATATTTCTATTCATGAAATTGTTTAAACCTTTCCGGAAGACCATCCGATCTTTTTGTTGTTGCTGCGATAGCGAAGTTACACCAACACAGACCGCTTTAGAGGCAGCGACGCAAATGATGCCAGTGACTTCTGAAAAGAAACAGGTTTCTCTGAGAACACCATCAGGAATTCTTCTGAGGCCACACAACCTAGCGCAGAACCTCCACAACGACACGGCGATGTAGAATGGATGTATTGGTATTGCGAGTTTATGAGTTACCATTATCGAAAACCGAGGAGAATTGTGCTATTAGAGACTGTCTAAAGAATTTTTTAAAAGGGCAGATTGAGAGTAATACGTGACCTAACTACGTCACAATGGAATTTCCTTTCCGCACACGATGTCAGTGGTACAGCTACTATTTAGGATTTATGCCAAAAGGAACACGATAATAACCCTCGTTTTTATATCAAGCAGTGCGTGGGATGAGCGATCGATGGACACCTTTAAGTTAACTATCTGTCACGGATATTCTTTGTTTGTGTTATGTATATTAATCGTCCCCTTAGCCTTACGAGTTGATGTGATTTGAGATGATATATGATTTGATATGACCACAGCGTGTTTTCAATAAAACTACAATTCAAGCGCACGTACCGCCACAGGCGATGCGCAAGTATAACCCACTTGTAATGTTTCTGATTTGAAACAAGATGAAATCATGTCTTGTTTAGGGACATTTGTTTTTTACTTTTTTTCTTGAAATTTCAAGATGTTATGTTGAAATTAGTTGAAATTTCAAGAAAATATTCTTGATTAATTTTTTTTACTAAGTTGAAATTTCAAGATACTAAGTTATCTTGTATCTTGAAATTTCTAGATCATTGTCTTGAAATTTCAACTTAGTATGTGTCTTGAATTTTCAAGTTAGTATCTTAAAATATCAACTTAGTATCTTGAACTTTCAAGATCATTATCTTGAAATTCAATGTTATGTTGAAATTTCAAGAAAATGATCTTGAAATTTCAGGATACTTAGTTGAAATTTCAAGATACTAAGTTATCTTGTATCTTGAAATTTCAAGATCATTATTTGGAAATTCAATGTTATGTTGAAACAAGTTGAAATTTCAACTTTGTATGTGTCTTGAAATTTCAAGTTAGTATCTTGAAATTTCAACTTAACATCTTGAAATTCAAGTTAAATATCTTGAAATTTCAAGAAAAAAACATCAAAACAAATGGCCCGAAAAGGCTGCAGCAAGAACGTATACCGAATTTTGTATTTTGTTGGTTATTAAAATTGAAAGAATTGTTGTTAAATTTGATAATGTCTATTTCACAACTCACCCCTGCAACAGTCTGGAAATAGTAATCTATGGCGGTGTAATTTTGTGTAAAACTATATATATTCAAATGGCGTTTCTTGATGTTAGTAAATATGCCAATGTTTAAGGAGATCTATTGAAGTTTTTAAAACATGTTAAACAGTCATACAGAGTACATATTTCCACCACGAAGTGGTGTGTCAAATGTGATTTCATTGTTATATGAAAAACGAAAAGCAACTGTCCACATCCCAACACCAATGTGAATGCATATCGAAATCCCAGGTGAAGGCCGAGTTGCAGGGGTGACGACGCAGTGGTGAGTCGACGCCATTTCCCTCTGTTTACAGTGCATTAGTGAACATGACAAAGAAGTGATTTTCCGTTATTCTCGGCGTATTGAAGACGCCAAATGGGCTATTGTGTCAGAGACAAGTTTATTTTTGTCTCACTCGTAGAATACAGTTACAATATATCAAAAGAAGTATAAAATAAACTTTTACAACCAGTCGCTAGTCGACTTTCGAGAGACAATATGTCATTGAAACAAATGGTAATACACAACGATAAAATATATACAAAAATACATCAATGATATAAAATGGAAGTGTACCAGTTCATCAAACAAAACTATCAAGTGTCATTCCTTTACATTACAAAGCGAAAGTTTAGATACAGCGATGTCAGCGTGAAGAAAAGGGGAAATTGAATGGGCATGTCGTGTAGTGTTCCTACCATTTTGAGGCATCAGTCTATAAGAGAGATCTAGACATACTAAAACAGTGTGTGTGTGAGTGAACTTTACGCCGCTTTTAGAAATATTCCAGCAATATCACGACGATGGACCCCGAAATAACAAACAAGAAGACCTTGGTTAAACATATATTGTATATATAAAATGTATCTGTATTAAATGTTAAAAACATTCTTTGACTGAATACGTTATATGAACTGATTGCGTCATTGCAATACTGTCTCCAAAGACATGATATCGAGATTAAACATCAACTCTCGCAGTAATTACTGAAACAACTACAGCCGAGAGTGCAGCAAAGAACTCCATGAAACTGGTGATACCAGATGGGGCAACTCCGTCGCTGTTTTTGCGAAATAAATTTAATTTCTCATGTGTCGACGTTTCATTTACCTCAGAGGTCAGAAATCATGGTAGTTTTAAAGTGTTAAGACAAATACAGGACGGTTCGTGTATTTGGGGGTTAGCGCCCTTTTCACAAACAGAATTTCATTTTTTTTCAATCGATATCACGGCGGCATGTTCATTGCAAAAAGAAAAGCCTGCAAAACCACTGTGGTTATGTGTTGCAGGGTAACGTGCGAACGTCGAGTGGTATATGCAAACCAATGCATGGTGAGCGCAGTTCCTCAACTGATTGAGAGGATGCGTTTATACGTACTGTCTACCAAAGATCACAAACACGGTTCGACTGGCATGATCGGCTAATGGAGCTAAAAGCTATTGGAGGGTGAACATTAGTTCTTAACTATTCGAGAGTTTATCTGCAACACACCGACTACTGGAGGATTACAGCATGAATGCGACATTCATGTGACTTTGTTTTAAATAGTATTTCAACTGTTTAAACGGCAGTATTAACTGAACCAACAATCACTGGCCATTACAATCAATACATAACGTTCATTTGTCCAGAAAACAAATTTAGGTTTATCCCTAGGCTAATTTATCCCTTGGTTTTATCCCTTGGCGTAAAGACAACACATGGACAATGTTTGACATTAATAAGCGTCAATCTACCTGAATTACTGTCTCACGATTTTTGATAAGACAAACATCCATATCAATTAGAAATGTCGGGGTGGCGTTTAATAGATTATGTTCGCTAATTCTTTCCATGTTAACATCTGATTGATCGTTTTCACTCGATAGATCTAGTTCGCTTTCCTCGCTGCTGTCAAGATAGTTTTGACTTACCACGGGCTCATACTTATGAATGTGTGTAAGATCTTTGAGCGAAAGTCTATGGAATCCTAAAAGGGACATTGTCGCGTTGTCGCATTGTCGCCCTACCAAAAACAAGCAAAAAGTGTCAAAATTAACCAAAGCGCGACAACGCGACATTTTTCCCATTTATCGCATTGTCGCATTCCATATGATAGAAATCCAACGATTTCATTAATGACATTGTCTGGTGATGCCATGGCGAACGCTACACGGAAACAGTGATCGTCTGCAAGTTCATTTCTCCGCTGTGACGTCAGGTGTCGTGATGATAAATCTCATTAACTCTCGGTAGTTTCCGGAATACGAGTAGGTTTTTGACGTTTTCTTCGCTGCTAATATTGCCTTTAGAATTTGTTTTAATATGCTTTATAAATGATACACTGTACAGCTGATCACGGACCTCGAATTCTATCTCACACGCATGTTTGACACCAGTTATCTCTGGAATGTTTCTCATTCACAGGTGTGCAGGGATATGTCGTCTGTCACGACTGTGGCGGCCGAAGCTGTGTGCACGTCATGTGTGCATCGATGATGCTTCGTAGATATTTAGTTGACAATATACTGGACGGGTAGCTCAGACAGTCACAGATTCAAAAAGATGTTTATGTAACACTGGACGCCTTTGTCACTGTAGGCGTTAGTCGACTCCACCATTGTCCTAGCTATGATTCTCAATTGGCGCGATACACAGAGATGCAACTGTTCAGTTGGGCTATAGATGAAGGGTGCTTTAAACATTTATATGACTCCAACGAAAAAAAAAACTTCAGTGAGAAATCTTCAATTACAAAATGTACTGTAGCTGGAGGCATGTCATATCTATGGAATACTGTAAGGGACATTCTCGCGATCTTGCATTCCATATCCCTTTGTAAGAAACTATTTGAAAACCTTGTTGAACCAGATATGTTTTATGGAACGGGGATGCGGTGTACAAATACTTATAAAGAAATAAATCTTTCACAAGACAAAGCTTGCACATATTTCCTTGACATCACGAAGGGCTCTTCTAAGGTAGCTTCGAACAGAGATATGGTTTTATATCGCCAGTTGTTAAACATGGTGGTATCTAAAGATGCGTTGTATTTTAAGATGTTTTGTGATGAAAGGAGGGGCTTCTTCCGTTTGTAAAACTATTTGTGAACACGCCCAGTCACAGAATATCACTATAGCCACATAGACATGGGGGAAACCAGCTGTTTTGACTATCACATATGAATAAAGCAACAATTTTTCATCAGCCTCTTATGCGTGATATACCGTGGTATTGTTGTGTAGCTTTTTATCTTTTAGTTCGGGGGCACGGGTAGCCCAGTCGTCTAAGGTGCCGTGATTCGCTGTGCGTCCCTTGGGCACGCCAGAAACCTATGATTGTGGGTTCGAATCCCGGTTCGCTCCGATTATGTTTCTAGGTTTGTCAGCACCATACCCGTGCTCGTGGGTTTCACCGAAGTGGTAAACGTCTAAGACCTACATCACCTCGGGCTTTCCTCCCACATTAAGCTGACACGCCGTGATATAACTGAAATAATGTTAAAAGCGGCGTTAATCCCGACTCACTCACTTATTCATATTTTAGTTGTAAAAGTTGTGTTTGTTTGTTGTTTTACGCCGTACTCAGCAATATTCCATCTATGTGACGGCGGTCTGTAAATAATCCAGTCCGGACCAGACAATCAAGTGATTGACATAATGAGCATCGATCCACGCAACTGGGATCGATGACATGCATCAACCAAGTCAGCGAGTCTGACCACCCGATCCCGTTAGTCGCCTTTTACGGCAAGCATGGGTTGCTGAAGATCTATTCTACCCCGGATCTTCACGAGTCTTCACGTTGTAAAAGTAAACAGATAGAGTTACATGTATGAATTGTGAGAAGCACATGCATTTTATGCACTGATCCCCAGAACGCAGGCGATTACTGCAAATTCACAACATATACTTAAAACAGTTCATCGTTTTCTGATATTTATGACCACTAACTTCTAGTTACACATTAAACCATACTCACTCACTTCTAGTTACACACGGGGGGCACGGCTGGCCAAGTCGTCTGAGGCGCCGCGATTCGCTGTGCAGAGTTGCGTCCCTTGGGCACGCCAGAAACCTATGATCGTGGGCTCGAATCCCGGTTCGCTCCGATTATGTTTCTAGGTTTGTCAGCACCATACCCGTGCTCGTTGGTTTCACCGAAGTGGTAAACGTCTAAGACCTACATCACTTCGGGCTTTCCTCCCACATTAAGCTGACACGCCGTGATATAACTGGAATACTGTTAAAAGCGGCGTTAAACCCAACTCACTGACTCACTCACTCTAGTTATACACCGTATGGAGTATGGCAGAAGTGGGAAACTGATTTTATAACGCTTCATGTAGTTTGGCCAGTATAATGTGCAGATCTTTTTCAATATAAGTATCACGAAGGTATATGTGTGGGTTTTTTAAACCGCGCTAGGTTTTATACCCTCGAACCTAACGAGGAACGTAAAATCAGGACATATACCCCGAGTGATACTGCTATCACAAAGTTATCTTGTCGACATATTTAAATCTGCATTATAAAAGAATTAAAAAGATGTTCGATTCAGGTGAGGTTAACTCGTGGTATGACACGTGACTTTCGACAACGTGTCGCATTTTGCTTCGTGGCGGGATATAAGAGAATGGTTCTCAAGCTCAGAAATATTTATTAAATACGTAGTATTTTATCAAAATCACGCGAAGGGGGTAAGACAATTAAGGGTTATTTTATCATACCATACCCCCATATCATCTCCATATCATCCCGAGGGCCGAATGCCAGAGGGGTGATATTGGGAAGTTAAAAACTACCTATAGTAACCTTTTCATAACTTCAAATTGTAAAGTGTATCTATTTGCAAATGAAGACAATACACTTTTGCCTTGCTCGGAAGACATTGCACTGGAAACTAGCCGAGCAGACGACGCACTAAGGGGCGTAACTCTAATTTCTTACCACCCGGGTTGATATCGATCGCTCATTCAAAATGCATTGACAAGCCACGTCAGCCGTTAAGGTGTGTAATACAGGTCTGGTCATGACACCCCCTGTGATATGACCGTCTCTTTGTTGGCTCAATCACACATATAAAATACCTCGTATTGACAGGGGCGGTCGGGTAGCCTAGTGGTTAAAGCGTTCGCTCGTCACGCAGAAGACCCGGGTTCGATTCCTGACATGGATATGTGTCAAGCCCATTTCTGGTGTCTACCGCTGTGATACTGCTTGAATATTGCTAAAAGCGGCTTAAAACTCACTCATATTGACAGGTATATGATAATCTCCAGTATCCCGTGTGTTAAATCTTCATTCTATTATCATCAGCAATACCATGGACCAAGTCACAACTATAGTTTCGTCTGGACCTCCCTTTGACAGTTAAAATAGTCCAATCAAAATACTCTCACGGGCGAAAGAAAGTCTGTGCAATATCGTGATGGAAATGGGAACGGCGACGTCAAAAAACGTAGCTAGGATTGTGAATTAGTCCAGGGTATTTCTTATAATAGTGAGTGAGTGAGTATGGTTTTACGCCGCTTTTAGCAATATTCCAGCAATATCACGGCGGGGGACACCAGAAATGGGCTTCACACATTGTACCCATGTCGGGAATCGAACCCGGGTCTTTGACGTGACGAGCGAACGCTTTAACCACTAGGCTACCCGACCGCCCCATTTCTTATAATAGGATGGGGACATGATACACTGGGTGACTGAGGATAAACCCAGAATAAGTGGTTATCTCTGTGAAAACATATTCTTCCAGACGGTGGGTTGGTTGGTTTGTTGTTAAACGCCGCGATCAGCAATATTCCAGCTATATGACGGCAGTCTGTAAATAATCGAGTCTGGACCTGACAATCCAGTGATCGATACCATGAGCATCGATCCACGCAAATGGGATCGATGACATGCATCGACCAAGTCAGCGAGCCTGACCACCCGATCCCGTTAGTCGCCTCTTACGACAAGCATAGTCGGACACATTAATTGCCAAATCTATTTGGCCAGGTCTAGTAGCAGTGACGCATCTGCGAATCGCAGCTATGCACCCGGACAATTGGGATACGGCGCTCACTTACGCCACAAAATGATGATCGAGGTAGTGATTCTTTGAGTTGTTCTGGAAAAGCATATGAATGATTCAAGGAAGCACAAATCATAAAGACCAACCCACACAGAAAATGACAAATTATATGTCTCAATATATATTGTTTTATTTTTTTAACAAAAATATTTGTTAGAGATCTTAAAATTTCTTTAATCAACAATGTGCTATACTGCCACTGAAGTCCTGTCATATTCACTTTTAAACACAACTTTTCTACTTTCGTTCAGGTGGTTATAGCTGTGCTCTGACGTCACCGCTCCAAGACGTCCGTAGTGGGGCGCCACGGGGGCGTCACTTCCGCTCTTCAGACGAAGATGATCATAACCGGATACAACGTTGGGATTTGGCGCATGCGCCGAGTGTTTGACCCGTTCCAAGCTATCAGCACTGGAATAGTAATGGTCAGTGACCGGTCTGGGTTCGTTGTCCCTGATTTCATAGTAATCACTGGACTCTGTGGTTCTCTCCACAGAAAACACACCAGGGGGTTCAATTTCAAAATATTCGTGCGGCTCTTTTGTATTATCAGCTGTCTTCTTCTGCCGGTGCTTCCTATAAAGAGTAGATTGGTACAGAAACACGGTAACACAAATAACACTTATTTCTATTCCTTTATGTGTCATTCCAAAATGAGATGAATGTGCGATTAATCCAAAACTGATCCTAACAGCAATTCGAAGCAGTCAGCGAGTGTAAATAGCATCTAAACTGTCGAGCAGAAGAAAGTATACACTGGCTAATTGGATTTGACACAGCAATTACAAACTTTATCAAATATCAAAACGTTACAAGATTCAAAATAGTCTCCGAAACACTGCAAATTTAAGGTCCAAAAAACAACTATGACTTCAGAATCAAATACACCACGGTCGAATAACCATTTCTTGTTTGTTTAATTTCAGCTACCACAAAACATGAATATATGCTTTCTTTTTCCAGGCAGTTTAGGATTTTATTTCATACGCACATTCATATTCTGATGATATTATACCTTGAACAAATGAAAGTGATTGAGATTTACATATTAATAGTAAAATACATTCCATAGACATCTATGTACTTGAGAGACAAAACGTAATACATCATGTAAAATGTATCACAATGTAAATCTGCAATCTATTTCTCGAAATCATAATGGAATATTGCAATTCTGACGTAGCTACGTGTTGCATGCTATGAGTAGTATTGTGGTAACATTAAGCACGGTACATTGCAAACCACAAGGAGAGGACACCCTGCCCTGCCCTGCCCTGCCCTGCCCTGCCCTGCCCTGCCCTGCCCTGCCCTGCCCAGCCCCGCCCTGCCCCGCCCTGCCCCGCCCCGCCCTGCCCTGCCCCGCCCTGCCCCGTCAAACCCACCTTATACAGCAGATGGAGACGATGCACACAACCGCGACGAGGACGATGCCCCCGGCACTGCCGCCTAAGATAATCCAGATGTTTTTCGCAAGAGAAGCTGGAAGAGAGACAGAGACATGCTTAGAAAGTAGTCATGCTTGCTCATGTTGATACTGATGCGGAGATACAAAACACATCCAAAGATATAAATAATGCCAAAGCAAATAGATGTATGTTTTGGACAAACATGTGTGTTTGGGCATAAACCAGTGTCTTAAGGCCGATATTTGTGTATTGCACAAAGGATAAATTAGACTTAACACAACGAGACATTCTTCATATCTGGCACCTGGTGGGGATTCCATGTTAGGATTGGCTCCAATTAACCTAGTATGCTTGTCGTACGTGGCAACCAAAGCAAACGGACCTGATCGTCAGACTCTGTGACTTGGTTGATTGCATGTCATCGTACCCCGACGGCGTGGAACGTTCCTCATAATATTCCCTGGTTAGGTTGGTCCAGACTCGATTATTTACAAAACACAGTGCTATGGCGGTAATATTGTTGAGTTCAGAGTCAAACAACAAACACACTGAGATACGAATAGCAATACCCATTAATCCCCACCTTTTTCAATACATGCTTAGCACAGTACAGTAAATAGTATAATATCTGTCACAACAATTTCGAAACTTAAAGTATCATAAAAAAAAATCAGCTTACATTTTGAAACAGTTGAATCAGACGAGTTTATCTGAACTTCCGGCTGTTGATTGGTCAGTATCCTACACGTGACCTTGATAGGTGTCTTAGCTGTAAATCGACAAAACCATAAAAGGAACCAGTTACACCAGAATGTCTTCTGAATGATAATGATAAATACATACATACTAAATACCAGTCCTAAAGATTTGCCGTCACTTATTCCTAACAGTTGCGTCTTCCTAATATTTCAAACAATTGTATCTGACAGTAACCGACCACAATATTACTTATTAACAGCAAAATCATTAAATAAATGAAATAATAATCCAATTAAAGAAAGGTAAATCTGATCCTAAAGCTGGGGGGCCTGTTATTAACATAAAATGTATTGGAAAAATATAATAAATGCAATAGGTCCTCTACCCACTGTTGAATGTCTGTATCTTGAGTCATATTTTCAAGGGAGCATATTCTTCATTTTCTGCCACGTTCCAGATAGTGCAAATAACAACATATATGAAACGGATCCATGGTCACTCTGTATCTATGGTAATTATGAACTGTTAAACTGATATACATAAAACGGTGAACTGGCAGACAAACAAGGTGTTTTCAGGGATTTGGATACTCAATACCTTGAATACGCATCCACACTCTGTGTGGAGGACTGTTCTTCGCTACTGTGAGCTGTGAAGTAATGGGGAGAGTTCCGTTGACCGATATGAGAATCTGCGAGGGATGGATGACGTAGGAGTTGCAGTCGTAGATGCTGTTCCGGTCGTGTGCGTTGAGCATCAGTGACGAGCAGCCTGCGGAGGAGTTGTTACCAAGGTGGACATCGAGGGCTTCTATGAAGAGAGGCGTTTGACCTTGACCTGTACCGGAAGTCCTACACGAACATGTTGTGTCTGAGTCAACCGGCTTTCGAACTTGGTCATACATGATGGAAACAGAGGTGCCAGTGATAGAGCCATCGCAGAAGTTCACGATATGTTCATCTGAAACATATGCACATTCACAGTCACATATATGACGCACGTATATGAAACAGAATCAACAAAACAATGAATTGTGGATTTCCCACAACATATTATTATGTTGAAAGGTGATTCGTAGTGATATAAGAGAAGATTTGTTGAATAGTCACGTCCTTCTATTGCAGGAGGAACAGTCTTCTACATTAAACCGTGGACACAGTCGTCGAGGCGTCGCAATTTGCATGCAGGGTTGCGTCCCTTAGGGTGTCAGAAATCTGTGATCGATGGTTCGAATTCCAGATTCGCTCTGATTATGTTTCTAGAGTTGTCAGCGCCCTCCCCCAATCGTATCACTGAGGATGTCTCCTGGTATGTTTTCACTTGCTGCCTAGCGACAGGTGTCAAGTCAATTGATCTGAAGCGACGTAGAAGAGAATCATAGACTAACAGTCAGTCTACAAAGAGGTGAGGTGAAAAGGGGTTTAACGTCGCGTACAAGATTATTGAACGTTTGTGTGCCTCTGTGTGTGGCTGTTTGTACTTGTACGGACTAATGTCGATTTTATAGTGCTAGCCTACGGACATACCATGCCACAGTTCAACATGAATATCCCACTCAGAGCCGACCAGTCCTTGTTTTAGCCGCCAAATACCGAGCGTCAGACATGATAACAACAAGTACCATCTTTGTACCATGTGTTTATCCATTTGCCAAACATTTCATCCAAACATTTAATCCGTAATTCCTCGTAGCTGGCTGGTTATTCTCTAAATGTCTCCTGGCAAAGGCGGAAGTTTGGGATCGATCATGTAACATTCTTTGAGACAGAATATTCTTTCAGTCAGCATAGTCTGCCTCTAAAAGAGTTGTGGCTCCGAGTGTTCTGCATTACAAGAACGTTATGATGTTTGTCCCATCAGTGTAGTTAATAACTGGACCTTAAAAGCTGTACCAAGACGTACACACAAAGCATGTAAAAATAAAAACATACCTTTAATGCACTCATAGAAGATAACCGAGTAGCTAGAAAACTGTACAAGATGATTGTTGGCAACACACTTGTGGGTGCTCCACGGGGTCTTGAAGATGCACGGCGGATGTCTGAGACAAAGCTTGAGTCGCTCAAGATCCGCGTGGGTGTAGGGGAGAGAGCAGTCTTCTTGCTGCGGGGTGCAACACGTGTGTTGGTGGGAGTCGCAGTTGCCCACCCCCGTGCCACACCTAGGACTGTCCTTGTACAGGTATTCCGCACCATTCACCGCCACGTGGTCAGTAGCTGCACACCGGAAGTAGTGGAAGGAACAGTTGAGGCCCACGTTCCCGTAACACGCTGTGGAGATCCTCCAGGCTTGGGAGGACACTACAATACACCGGGACAGATACTCTTATAAGAGGCTTCTCTCGAAGAACGTTTAAACTCGAAATGCAGTTCGTGCCGCTTCAAATATCTCTTGATCGTTGTGGTTTTTGTGAATGTTATGTGAAGTCAAATTAGCAATCGAATCTGTAATTGACTAAGTAAGTGGATAATTGTAATGAGTAAGTAACTGAGAGAGTGAATTGTTGTAATAAGTAGTGAGTGAGTATGGTTTTACGCCGTTTTAGCAATATTCCAGCAATATCACGGCGATAGCAATATCAAGTAAGTAACTGAGGAAGAAGACGATTGTAATCAGTAAGTAACTGAGGAAGTGGATGCTTGTGACGAGAAAGTAACTTGGTATGTGGGTGATTGTCGTTAGTAAGTAACTGAGGAAGTGGATGGTTGTTATGAGAAAGTAACTGAGGAAGTGGATGCTTGTGACGAGAAAGTAACTGGCGTTGTGGGTGATTGTCGTTCGTAAGTAACTAAGGAAGTGGATGGTTGTAATGAGTAAGTAACGGAGGAAGCGAATGGTTGTGATGATTAAGTAATTGCGAAAGTTGGAGGTTGTTTTGAGTGGGTAACTGAGGGAGTGGATGTTTGGAATGAGTATGAAAAAGGTGATGTGAGTGATTGTCGTTAGTAAGTTATTGGTAAGTGGGTGCTTGTATTGAGTAAGTAACCGAGAATGTGGATGGTTGTAATAAGTAAGTAACTGAGAAAGTGGGTGGTTTTCATGACTAAGTAACTGAGAGTAGATGGTTGTAATAAGTAAGTAACTAGGGTTGAGTATAGCTGAATGTAATGAGTAAACTGAGAGTGTGGATGGTTGTTATGAGTAAGTAACTGAGTAAGTGGATGGTTGTTATGAGTAAGTTACTGAGAAAGTTGATGGTATTAATGAGTAAGTAACTAGGGTTGTGTACAGCTGAATGTAATGAGTAAGTAACTGTGTAAGTGGATGGTTGTTATGAGTAAGTAACTGAGGAAGTGGATGGTTGTTTTGAGTAAGTAACTGAGGAAGTGGATGGTTATATTGAGTAAGTAACTGAGGAAGTGGATGGTTTTAATAAGTAAGTAACTGAGAAAGTTGATGGTTTTAATAAGTGAGTAACTTAGAAAGTGGATGGTTGCAATAAGTAAGTAACTGAGGAAGTGGATGGTTGTATTGAGTAAGTAACTGAGGAAGTGGATGGTTTTAATAAGTAAGTAACTGAGAAAGTGGATGGTTGTAATAAGTAAGTAACTGAGAAAGTGGACGGTTGTTATGAGTAAGTAACTGAGTAAGTGGATGGTTGTATTGAGTAAGTAACTGAGAAAGTGGATGGTTGTAATAAGTAAGTAACTGAGGAAGTGGACAGTTGTAATGTGTCAGTAACTGAGAAAGTGGATTGTTGTAATAAGTAAGTAACTGAGGAAGTGGATGGTTGTAATGTGTAAGTAACTGAGAAAGTGGATGGTTGTTATGAGTAAGTAACTGAGAAAGTGGGTGGTTTTCATGACTAAGTAACTGAGAGTAGATGGTTGTAATAAGTAAGTAACTAGGGTTGAGTATAGCTGAATGTAATGAGTAAACTGAGAGTGTGGATGGTTGTTATGAGTAAGTAACTGAGTAAGTGGATGGTTGTTATGAGTAAGTTACTGAGAAAGTTGATGGTATTAATGAGTAAGTAACTAGGGTTGTGTACAGCTGAATGTAATGAGTAAGTAACTGTGTAAGTGGATGGTTGTTATGAGTAAGTAACTGAGGAAGTGGATGGTTGTTTTGAGTAAGTAACTGAGGAAGTGGATGGTTATATTGAGTAAGTAACTGAGGAAGTGGATGGTTTTAATAAGTAAGTAACTGAGAAAGTTGATGGTTTTAATAAGTGAGTAACTTAGAAAGTGGATGGTTGCAATAAGTAAGTAACTGAGGAAGTGGATGGTTGTATTGAGTAAGTAACTGAGGAAGTGGATGGTTTTAATAAGTAAGTAACTGAGAAAGTGGATGGTTGTAATAAGTAAGTAACTGAGAAAGTGGACGGTTGTTATGAGTAAGTAACTGAGTAAGTGGATGGTTGTATTGAGTAAGTAACTGAGAAAGTGGATGGTTGTAATAAGTAAGTAACTGAGGAAGTGGACAGTTGTAATGTGTCAGTAACTGAGAAAGTGGATTGTTGTAATAAGTAAGTAACTGAGGAAGTGGATGGTTGTAATGTGTAAGTAACTGAGAAAGTGGATGGTTGTTATGAGTAAGTAACTGAGTAAGTGGATGGTTGTTATGAGTAAGTTACTGAGAAAGTTGATGGTATTAATGAGTAAGTAACTAGGGTTGTGTACAGCTGAATGTAATGAGTAAGTAACTGTGTAAGTGGATGGTTGTTATGAGTAAGTAACTGAGGAAGTGGATGGTTGTTTTGAGTAAGTAACTGAGGAAGTGGATGGTTGTATTGAGTAAGTAACTGAGGAAGTGGATGGTTGTATTGAGTAAGTAACTGAGGAAGTGGATGGTTTTAATAAGTAAGTAACTGAGAAAGTTGATGGTTTTAATAAGTGAGTAACTTAGAAAGTGGATGGTTGCAATAAGTAAGTAACTGAGGAAGTGGATGGTTGTATTGAGTAAGTAACTGAGGAAGTGGATGGTTTTAATAAGTAAGTAACTGAGAAAGTGGATGGTTGTAATAAGTAAGTAACTGAGAAAGTGGACGGTTGTTATGAGTAAGTAACTGAGTAAGTGGATGGTTGTATTGAGTGAGTAACTGAGTAAGTGGATGGTTGTTTTAAGTAAGTAACTGAGAAAGTGGATGGTTGTAATAAGTAAGTAACTGAGGAAGTGGACAGTTGTAATGTGTCAGTAACTGAGAAAGTGGACGGTTGTTATGAGTAAGTAACTGAGGAAGTTGATGGTTTTAATAAGTGAGTAACTTAGAAAGTGGATGGTTGCAATAAGTAAGTAACTGAGGAAGTGGATGGTTGTATTGAGTAAGTAACTGAGGAAGTGGATGGTTTTAATAAGTAAGTAACTGAGAAAGTGGATGGTTGTTATGAGTAAGTAACTGAGGAAGTGGATGGTTTTAATAAGTAAGTAACTGAGAAAGTGGACGGTTGTTATGAGTAAGTAACTGAGTAAGTGGATGGTTGTATTGAGTGAGTAACTGAGTAAGTGGATGGTTGTATTGAGTAAGTAACTGAGAAAGTGGATGGTTGTAATAAGTAAGTAACTGAGGAAGTGGACAGTTGTAATGTGTCAGTAACTGAGAAAGTGGACGGTTGTTATGAGTAAGTAACTGAGGAAGTGGATGGTTGTAATGTGTAAGTAACTGAGAAAGTGGATTGTTGTAATAAGTAAGTAACTGAGGAAGTGGATGGTTGTAATGTGTAAGTAACTGAGAAAGTGGATGGTTGTTATGAGTAAGTAACTGAGGAGGTGGATGGTTGTATTGAGTAAGTAACTGAGTAAGTGGATGTTGTAATAAGTAAGTAACTGAGGAAGTGGATGGTTTTAATGAGTAAGTAACTGAGGAAGTGGATGGTTGTATTGAGTAAGTAACCGAGGAAGTGGATGGTTGTAATGAGTGGGTAACTGAGGAAGTGGATGGTTCTAATAAGTAAGTAACTGAGAAAGTGGATAGTTGTAATGAGTAAGTAACTGAGGAAGTGGATAGTTGTAATGAGTAAGTAACTGAGGAATTGAATGGTTGTATTAAGTAAGAAACTGAGTAAGTGGATAGTTGTAATAAGTAAGTAACTGAGAAAGTGGATGGTTGTATTGAGTAAGTAACTGAGTAAGTGGATGGTTGTAATGAGTAAGTAACTGAGGAAGTGGATGGTTGTAATGAGTGGGTAACTGAGAGTAGATGGTTGTAATGAGTAGGTAACTGAGGAAGTGGATGGTTGTAATGAGTAAGTAACTGAGAGTAGATGGTTGTAATGAGTAAGTAACTGAGAGTAGATGGTTGTAATGAGTACGAAACTGAGGAAATGGCTGGCTGTAATGAGTATGAAACTGGGGATGTAGTTAATTGTCGTTAGTACGTTATTTGGACGTTTGTGGCTGTGATGAGAAAGTAACTAGGGATGTGGATGGTTGTAGTTAGTGAGTATTTGAAAAGTGGATGGTTGTAATGATAAAATAAGTGGGGTTTTTGGTGATTGTATTGAGTAAGTGACTGTGAAAGGGAATGATTGTAATGAGTGAGGTTCTGGGGGACGGATGATTGTAGCGAGATAATACGATAGCTTGATCCCTAATCCAACAGGTATTTAGAGTTGTTAATTTAATCATCTTATCACGCCTTAGTTGTCAGTACTCGTGACCTATTCCGACCCGATATTCTGTTGTGACAACCTTACTTAAATATAAGTGTGTAAGAAGTTAGTGAATCTTGAGTTAGTTAGTACCTATTTACAGGGAATTGATGTTACGGATGTTTGTATCATGTTAAACATTCAATACAAAATGAAAAACTTGACATTCACGTTGCATGGTAAGAGTGCGTGCGTTCGGATGACGAATACCTTTTTCTCAAGCTTTCAGTATTGATATGTTTTACAAACATATAACGGTATAGATGAAGTTTGGAATATGTGCCGTCAGTAACTTAACAATTACGTTAAAATTTTAGGGATGCCAAATAAAAATAGCAAATCTCGGATATGTTCTTTCTAATTTCTTTATGAAATGATTTCTTTCGAGTGGAAGTAAATGCAACACATTTCCTAATTAAGATTCTCCTGACTATTTTGTATTAGCTAGTATGTATTGGCGATCGTGTTTGTAAATGATTACCTTCATGGTAGAGTGTCCAAAGTGCAAGAATAATCCCACATTTGAAATCCATGACCACAGTGTATCCGTAGATGAAGCTGGCTGTACCTACTCTGTTCGGTCGGGATGTCACAAGTCGGACCTGGAGGAAGTAGAGGAAGGCCGCACATATCCTCACATCTGTGTCTTGTCTCACGGGACAAGGACATCTCGGGGGACAAGGACGTCCCACGGGAGAAGGACATTTCGCTGGATAATGACATCTCGCTGGGCAGGGGCATCTAACGGGACACGGACATACAGGACAAAGTGTTCTCGTGTGATAAAGACATGCTATGTGTTAAGGAAAACTAACAGTACAACGATGTGTTATGGCAAAGGGATGCATGGCATGAGCAGTATATATTACAGGGTACCGTTGTAAAAAGCTATCTTAGCGCTAAGGTGATCGTAACCCCCATACCTCAACAGAGACTTACGACTGTCGTAGTGTTAAGGTTGTTATGTACAACGGCACCCTGAACAAGAGCGGTGGCACGGAGGGCCCAGTTGTCTAAAGCGCCACAATTCGGTGTGCAGAGTTGCGTCCCCTGGGTACGCCAGAAACCTATGATTGTTGGTTCGAATCCCGCTTTGCCCCGATTATGTTTCTAGGTTTGTCAGCACCATACCCGTCCTCGTGGGTTTCACCAAAGTGGTAAACGTCTGTGACCTGCGTCACTTCGGGGATTCCTCCCACATTAACCTGACACGCTGTGATATAACTGGAATACTGCTAAAAGCGGCGTTAAACACAACTCACTCACTCACTCGCTACAGGACAAGATGTCTCACAGATTGCGGGACAAAGGAAAATCACGGTAATAGGACACCGTGCGGAACAAGGTAATCTCACGGGACAAAGGCATCACGCGAAAATAAAGACCATCTCGGGCGATAAGGACTTAGCAAAACTAGCTCCAAACCGAGTGTCATTTAATTTCGACAATATATTTATGTTTCTATTACGGTGATGTGTAAGAAGCCGCTTATTTTGTATGCGCCTGAGTATCGAATGTAGGTGATATTTAATAACTGGTCGATTTGTTAATCACATATGTTTAATAACTAGGCTTATATGGTTTATTTTACCTTTAAATAATGTGCAATCAAGTAAGTGTCCACGAAACAAATATTCCATGTCTTGTCCTGTCCAGTTAGCTTTTACGACAGGTGTCCTGGTCTTTGTTAGAGGATGTAGTGAGTGCATCATCTAATCAGGTGTTTGTTTTAGCTGAGTGTGTGAGACAACGAGGCATGTCTGGCTTCACGGACGTGCCTCGAGTGGGGTCCCGGGTTTGCGTGGCCACAACCAGGCAGCCCGGACCCAGCACAGTACCTAACACAGGGATCAGGCCAGCATGGAGGCCCGGCACTACTTCCTACATCAAACGAAATTTAACGAAGGTAATTGTCAGTAATCGTGTCACTGGAGAGATTGTTTTTTCCGTTATTAAATGTTTGACATATTTTGTCAACTTCGTAAAAGAAGGACGTTTTAAAAAATGTATGGTATTTTAGTGGTGTGTGTTGGAGAGAGAGAGAGAGAGAGAGAGAGAGAGAGAGAGAGAGAGAGAGAGAAAGAGAGAAAGAGAGAGAGGGAGAGAGGGGAGAGAGAGAATTAGAGAAAGAGAGAATGAGAGAGAGAAAATGAGAGAAGGAATGAGAGAGAGAAAATGAGAGAAGGAGTGATAGAGAGAAAATAAGAGAAGGAATGAGAGAGAGAATGAGTGAGAGAAGGAGAGAAAGAAGAGAGAGAGAGACAAACTGTCTCCACATTGAAATCACAAATTTGTTCATGTTCTTTCTCCTTTGACGAACGTAAACGCGAACTCATACACATTGTTATCTATCTACATCGGTAGTTCGGTGAGGGCTATCACTTACGGTATTGTTGAAGTCAAAATTGCATGCACGACAATCCGGACACACAGATATACGCAAGGAATGTGTCATTGTATTCATAGCAATCTACCTGTTTGCTATTCATATAGCTGAATAGCAAACAGGAAGATTGCTACGAAGACAATGACACATTCCTTGCGTATATATATATATATATATATATATATATATATATATATATATATATATATATATATATATAAACAAAAATGAGGCAAGTGTTCATTCGGTGTACATGTAATATATAATAAAATAATAAAGTCCACGTTAGTCCAACATCTTTCTTTGTATCAGTTTCAGACATAGAACTTTCACTGTCTCAAAGCGCGGGTCATTAATATATATATGTGTGTGTGTGTGTGTGTGTGTGTGTGTGTGTGTGTGTGTGTGTGTGTGTGTGTGTGTGTGTGTGTGTGTGTGTGTGTGTGTGTGTGTGTGTGTGTGTGTGTGTGTGTGTGTGGCTGATTGTACTAGTCCGGACGCATTTCCGATTTATGGTGCTAGCCCACTGAAATTTTATGCCGCAGTTTAACATGAATACCCTACTCAGACACAGTATATTGACTCAGAGCCGAGCAGTCCTTGTTTTTTACCCTTAATGCCGAGAACCGAACAGGGTAAAAAACAAGTACCATCTTTTAACGTCTTTTGGTAGACGCGGCCTGGGATCTCTACTATCAGGAACTTAATGAAATCATTTTCGGATTTAAAAAATAAGCCATTATCGTTTAAGGCTTTGTTGTTGTTTTTGTGAGAGGTAAACAGTTGTCTTGCCTTTGCATGTGTTTGTGACAGGTGCCACCGGTGGGGCAGGATACGCTCGCCTTTTCCGAACACCTGGTATCATCACTATTGGATAGTGATTCAAAATCACATGCCTGTAGTATTTTCGAGAACAAACTGAACTGTCTTCGAGGGATTCTATATTTCGCTTGTGATTTCTATTCGAACGCCCACTATTCATCTTGCTGGGAGAAGATACACTCATTTGACTTTCAAATCCAGCAGTCAGGTGCTCGTATTATTCAGGTTTTGCATTTGCCTTAATATTTTCAGTTTTAATTCGGATGAAAAGGATCGGTAAATTGGATTTTCCTCAACACATTTTCGTGTTTGTTATGGAGAACGCACAAACCAATGTCCAATTGTTCAGAATCTTAAACCTCAAACATATTTCACTTCTCACATATGCACTTGCTTTATGTATGGAACACCCTGTGGCTATCCAATCGCTGTGTGGCATTAAATTCAAACTTAATGGACTACTCCCCGTGACTCTTGACATTAAACAAGGGCTTATTCAGTTAAGCAATATTCTGCGCAATTGGCACTCAAAGGCGTCCTGCATGTCGAAAATGTTTGTTTAAACTGGACGGTTCGTACTTAGATAAATATAAGCAACAAAACCGTTTCCATAATAAATAAGGCATCTCTGCTAAAAGTAGAGTCGATTGTACGATTCCAATTAAACTAAACTACGTTTATAACGAACACGCTTATAAGGAACAGACGGATATAACACATTTATTTTTTGGTCCCCGCCCTTTTTTATAAATATATATTGTATATAAATACTGTATATATGCTTACAACGAACTACGGTTATAACGAACTGAAATTAGTCACACCGTTGAGTTTGTTATAACCGTAGTTTACTGTATAGCATGAGCATGCGCTTATTAATCACTATCAAATAGTCATGATACCCGGTGTTCGCGAAAGGTGAGTGTATCCTGCACAACCTATGGCACCCGTCACAAACACATGCAAAGACAAGTCAATTGTCCACCTGAAAAAACATGGAAACATATAAAAATAGGGAATTTCGTCGGATGCGTCAAATTTGGAAATGTCCCCCACATTTCACCATAAAAACTTTTGTCTTAATTTTTCAAACTTCTCTATTTACACAGTTAGTTTTCTAAACCTCTCATTTTGAGTTCTCCAACAATACTTGACAAAGCTTTTAAGATTGATTTTCGCCTAAATTGCCAACGTATGATTAAATAACAAATTATTTGAAGTTATTGATAATGGATTCGCTACCCCCTATGCGCTTGAAATACTATTAGTAACCCGTGTCTCCTTCTAGTTGTCTTTGCACATGGTTTAAGTCTTTCTCCATCACAATGACATTCAAAGTAAGACGCTGATGTTTCGCTTTGACACACAGCCCGCACCAGTGACCACTCGAAAAGTTTGGAAACCCATCGCAACATTTGTTTAAATAAAATCAACAAAGTCCAATCCTTGTCTTCTTATTTGTCTCTTTAGTTTTTTCTTGTACTCGTTTTGTTGTTCATACGATATAAATTGATCAATCAATCGGCCAACCAGTTCAGTTCACGAATTCAGTATAATGTATTCAAATTTATTATTCCCAATTTCACATTGTCTTGGAGACATTACGGTAGCGACTGCAGGACCATTGACTCACTGCCGCACACAGCGTATACGGTTCTAGGCTGTTATCTATTGTTTGCTTTCACTATTTCGCATGTACAGACTCGTACACAAATCACCTCACCCAGTTGTGTATATCGCGTGTGTCTAACAAAGCTTGAATCATCTGTATCTCTGGATGTGAGAAGGGTGATTGAAAGATACGTTTTAGGTAGGAGACACGTTCCACATGGACACTCGCCTCAAGGCCAGACGCACCCCTCGACAAAAAGCGAGTTGTGTAGCGTGCGACTCTCAGTGTGTATGTGGGATCCAGAACGCAAATACATGAACTACTAAAATCACAAGACAATCACTGTTTGACTGTATGATCACAGATTAACGCCGTTAGGGCGTGACAGTGCGCCTCTGGCAAACTGCCGGTTAATGCAGCTAACAGCAGACAAATACCCCAACGAAAATGGCTGAACATTTCGAAAACCCACTAAACACAACAAAACAGAGTAAATTGGTAAAATAATCTTTTTATTATGAGAAAAAACCATTACAAAAACAACCCATGAGCATGTGTTTACGATCCTTATAGCAGATGTTCCAGCAGTATAGCAACAAGGGCATCCCAAATGAACTTCATACACTTTGCAAGACAAAAGTCAAACGTCGTGAGGAGCGAACACTATGACCACTGGGCTACGCACCGCCAAGTCAAAGAAGATGATACGCAGGGACTCCTTGTATGTAGACAGTGTAAAATAAAACAGAACCCCACACAACCTCACGTAAAATTAGTCTACTCACTTCTGAAACACTTTTAGTACTAACAATTAAACTTGATACATCAAACACCTTCATGAGTTCTTCTGACAGTGATATCACAGGATGCGAAAAAAGCTGGTACAAAAGTATTCGATATAAGACGATAAAAGACTGAGAGCAACATCCCTGAGAGCAGCATCCCTGATTTAAAAGTGAGTTTTCACCAGCGTTGCCACGACGGACAGGATGAGCGCAATGCCGGAGACGCATGTAAAGCTCGCACCGCCTGAAACAGAAACAAAGCTATATTGCAAAAGTCTGTGTATATAGCGTCAGAATAATGTTAATTTCCAATTGTATAACACAAATTCACGAACATTGAAACAGCGTGACTGAGTGAATGAAGGATATCTCAAGGACAAGGATGTCTCACAGGAGAAGAACATTACACTGGACAGGATATGGCGGGACGAAGGTATCGCGTGGCATAGGGACATGTCTCAGCATGGGCAACTAACAGGACAAGGAGATATTACGAGGCAAGGTGCACAGGATATATTGTCCAAGGAGACGAAGGTGTGGAATCGGTACCAGGATATCACAAGTTTAATTCGAATATAATCACCAAAAAGGGTGGTTTTAGTATCTGGGTATCCATTGATGGACAGATCCATTGCAGATTCTTCCTAGAGAAGTGTCCAGATACGTAAATGTGTTCAGTGATGGTATTACATGGACAGAAATATATCCACTAAAGGATAGAAAAGTGGTATTAATAGCAATTCTTTTCAATCCGCTTTCCTGAGGACGTTAGAGCACAATCATGAAACAAATGATCCAAAATAGTATCATCGGTACTTACTGCAGCCCAAAGCGGCTCTCAAGATGTTGTTGGACGTGATGGCAGCGTCGATGAGTGGTTTAGAAATTGCGTCTGAGACACTGCTGGTGCAGCTGCTGGACTGGGTGGACAGACATGAGATGTAGGTTTGGTAGTTCCTGTGTACAGATGAGACAACATATTACACACCGGGCCCCAGCGGTATTGTCTCTAATGACCAGTTTGTTATTATTTCAAATTGTAAAAACTAATGTAATTACGAAATCGCAATCTGAGTGGTGAAAATGCCGTTATTCTGAAATCTTCCGAATATCAAATACTTAAAACACCCGCAAATCTGAAAACACATCCATTTC
Source organism: Haliotis rufescens (assembly GCF_023055435.1). Taxonomy (NCBI): domain Eukaryota; kingdom Metazoa; phylum Mollusca; class Gastropoda; order Lepetellida; family Haliotidae; genus Haliotis; species Haliotis rufescens. The sequence goes on from NW_025964223.1 coordinate 18,191,082, forward strand.
TATCTCCTTAATAAACATCATTATGACAAGTATCGTTTACTCATACCATGATATGTACTGATTTTAACATTTGACGATATCTTAAATTGATTATTGGAGTACAATGCGTAAAGCCCGATTTCCTCTGCCGTGATATTGCCGGACGATTGCTAAATGTGGCGTAAAATACAAATATTTGAGAACGCATCACAGTATGATATATCTCAGATCTTGAATCATAATCCCTAGTGTATAAAGAAAATGCAAACAAGATATTTGAAATATTGTTATTGTCTGATCGAATGAATCGCAATGAATGTGTTATTAATAAAGGCATAAGCAAGTAGAATAAGAAGGTTACTTAAATCGGGCACACGTTACATTCAAGATGATGCAAAACGAGTAACAGAAACGCGTTAACAAATAACCAACTTAACAATAACTCGATATCTATGTATCGCCATAATCGCCAGGGATCCATATAATATCTAAGCATGTTACATACGTGCATCCGGCAGTCCCTGTAAGAGTACCGGTCAGGGAGCAGGATCCTATGCTGCAGGCAGCTCCTGTTCCAAGAAGGGCACCTGAAGGAAAGGCAATTTTCCATAAGGCATTCACTGAAACTTATTCCAGAATCCGTTGAGCATCATTCACTGGACATGTATAGGGAAATGAAAGTAATTCTTTGACTTGTTATTCAAAACTCAATCGCGAATGAACAATTCATTTTATTTTTGTTTTTCCGCCCTATAGATTACTGTTTGAGATTTTTTCACAAATATGACATAATTCTAATTTCGACCATTGATCAGTTGATCAGCCAAGGCAAACCCAGCCATAAAAAATGGGTGATCAATAACTTTCCCAGGCATTGTTGTAATCCATAACGGTGGTGAGGTGGGGTGAGGTGAAATGGGGTTTAACGTCGCGTCAAAGATTATTGCACTTATATAGCGACGTGCATGCTTGTGTGTGTGTGTGGCTGCTTGTACTAGCCCGGACTGATGCCGATTTATAGTGCTAGCTCACTGAGATACCATGCCGCAGTTTAACATGAATACCCCACTCAGACACAGTATACTGACTCCGAGCCGACCAGTCCTTGTTTTAGCCCCTTAATGCCGAGCGCCAGACAGTGTCACAACAAGTACCATCTTTTAACGTCTTTTGGTATGACGCGGTCGGGGATCGAACCCCGGGCCTTCCTCTCTCCGGGCGGTCGCTCTACCACTAGACCACGGAGGCGGCCGTAATCCATAACGACTAAAACAACGTATAAATAATGGAACGCTGCTATTGGTCTCGTGTCGTGCCAGAGAAGGGTTGTTGTGTTATTTGAGGTCTGGGATCAATACGTACTGCGCGTGAAAATGGTGCCTTGTAAGTGTACAATAGATATTGATTATCAATTCGAGAGAAGGGTTAGATGGTCACACATCACTGATTATCTCTTAGCCATCCCTTGAGAGAGAAAAAATCAATCACGAAACGAAGATGGCGTGTCCCCATATAAAGGTTTCGAGAGGCTAGTGTGTAGGGATGGGGCAGACAATATAAAATTCTCACTACATGTACAGGGTTATAAAACACAGAGACGGAGGTTGTGGGTTTGGGTACCACGAGTACGATCTGCCTCAGTTCATTAGTTCATTGCAGAAAGACAAAAGAAACAAATCACATTAATTCTCCATTTGAACAGACAAGCTGGATTAAAACTAATAAAACTGGATTAATACGTCAATATATAATACTTTCTTGAATAAATTGAGGACAAGAAAAGAGAGACATTAAAAATACAACATAAAGCCAAAAGTTCACCTCCTGTGAACAGTTGAATTGTGAAATGTGTATCTAACGTAAAATTAGTAAACCTGCAATGCCCTGTAAAATCAAATGTATTTTATACATTGGTGTATACTTCGGTGGATATTGGAACATGACTTCCACCCTAACCCTAACCCTAACCCTAAACCTAAACCTAAACCTAACCCTAACCCTAACTTTAAAAGGAAGCTGTTGGGTGAATCAAGTGGAGGTAACAACTCGTGTCGTATATCTTTGCTCAAACAAAGGAATTCCTACATTAAGTAATATTGCTTTTTTTTCAAATTTGTTATTGAGAATGTTAAAGGTCTGTAGGTATATTCTTGCCTGAAAGAATATACCTTAGTCTATACTAGCAACATGTGTTATTCGTTTGATTAAGAAGGGAGCAGAGAAAGCACAAACAGCCTTGATTACCCGATCAGAACTGGAAACATATGTTATTCTTTTGACTAAGGAGGGAACTGTTAAAACCCATGTGACATTAAAACAACATCTTTGAGCGAGTAACATGTGCTTTTCTTTGACTAAGGACGGAACAGTTAAAATCCTGTTGTATTAAAACAACATCTTAGAGCGAGTAACATGTGCTTTTCTTTGACTAAGGACAGAACAGTATTTACTGTATTACCACAGAAGTATTTTGTACATCCTACTCTTGCTAAATTCAATATGCTTATGGCGGTAAACAAAGAAACTGTTATTAGAAATGTTGCAACTTTTATATACCATGCTATGAATGTTAGACTCCAAACACTAAGCCTATAAATGTTAATGATGGACCAAATATTGTACCATGGGCCGCTGGCCTACACATGTACATGAATAAAGAATTGAACAGTTAAAATCCTGTAGTATTAAAACAACATCTTAGAGCGAGTAACATGTGCTTTTCTTTGACTAAGGAAACAACAGTTACAATTCTGTAACATTAAAACTTCTTAACACGAGTAACATATGATGTGACTTTGTCTAAGGTGGGAACAGTTAAATTCATGTGGCATTAAAACATCTCAGAACGAGTAGCATATGCTTGTCCTTGAACCTAGAACAACGGTTTATCTAAATAAATCAAACCTTTTCGATAACCAATACAAATCTCTGCATAAAGCAGAGGCGATTGTACAATTCAGAATATATCATGAGCATGTGTTTATGATTTACTACAAAATAGCAATGATACCAGGGGTTCGCGAAAAGGTGAGCGTAACTCCTCCTTTTTCTAATACTGGTCTCAGAACGCGTTATTATTCCTTTGACTGGGAAGGGAAAAGTTAAAATTCTAAAAGTTAATATGCTTACCAAGCAAGAGGATTGCTATCGTAAACTTCATGGTGGCTTGTTTGACTGAAAGCGTACCCGCGACTGGACGAGTTGTAGCTGTGACGATAGGCGTAGTGTTTCCCAAGCACGCTCGCCGTATGTCTTATACCCGTGGACGTGTCGTCATGACGATGACCGCCATTGCGAAAAAACAACAACCTCATTTCACCCCTGTGAAGTTGCAGGGCATCCATTGATGTATTTCATAAAGAGTTCCAACCGACCTTCACCCTCCCTTATGGCCTCGGGATTTATATACCGATAGATTGACACTATGGTAAAACCAATACAAGTGTATGGTTGTGAAATATGGGGTTATGATCATTGCTAACTAACAGAGAACGTTCTTGTACAGTTTCTCAGAAAATTATTACAGGTAAATGAAAGCACACCTTTAACAATGCTCTGTGGAGAACGTTGTAGAACCCCACTTTGTCTAGATGTTGAGTTTAGAATGTTAAATTTCTGGTCGAAGCTTACGTCAGGAAACTCTCTCTCTGATAAATATTGGCAACCTTGGAAAGCGGATATTTCCAAAGGCTCCTAATATAGTGTCTTTAAAATCGCCAATACACTTAAAAAAATATTTTAACATCCCTCCCAAATTATCCTTTAAATTGCTATTCTTTGGGACATCTTGTCACCGCCTGCAAATAGAAACCGGAAGATGGAATAAAACTCCGTTGAATGAACGTTTATGCAAGTTGTGTGATAGTATTTCCAAAAGACACATGGACATTAGGGGTATAGGAAGATGAAAGGGGTGGTGTTTTACGTTTATTTTTTCAGGAGTTATATCAGACGATTATGTAATGAAGCAGATATATCGTTTTTTATTTCATTTTCACCTTACGCTTTAGGTTTGCTATGTCTTTGGTGGTAAAAGACGCACTCAGTAATATTCCAGCTTTTTGACGGCGGTCTGTAAAAATATAGTCTGGACCAGACAATCCAGTGACTGGCATCATGAGCATCCATCTACGCATTTGGGATAAATGACATGCATCAACCAAGATAGTGAACCTGACTCCCCGATCCTGTTAGTCGCCTCTCACAGCAAGCATGGGTCGCTAAATACCTATTCTCTACTCGTATCTGCACGGGTCTCATGGTCCTATGAATATTGCGTCTACCCGGAGAGCGATGACTTGATCTTCTTACCTCGTGATACCAAAAGACGTTAATGGATGGTATATTTGTTATTATCCTTCCTAGCGTAAAGTATTGAGGGGATTAAATAAGGACAGTATGTACAAGCGTCGTCTTATGAGGAATACATGTTAAATTGCTCATGGTATCTCAGTGGGCAAGTACTATAAAACCGACATAAGTCAGGGCCAAAACAAGAAGCTACGACACGCTAGAATTATCTTGAACAACTCCATTTCACTTCACCTGATATCTAGCCTTGAGGCATGGTCATGATGCATCTGGTTAAGACCTAGTTAAGAAATAGTCAACGAAAGCTACTAATTTTACTCAACAAAACATGACATAAACTTAAAATAATGTTATCCCTAGAATATCCTTACAGCCACAACACCTTTTTATATCAAATTAAAGTAGTGCTTAGTTCGAAACATATCTTATGAAATATTAAGCACGTGCCTTTCTATTTTCACAATCTTATTGAGATGTTGACGGCTGGTTACCCTGGTATCAAGGCCGATTTTCATCACGTGACCTCGCGTGTGGGTCACCAGGTGCCACATACCCTGACGTCAACTTTGGCGTGTCGTCTTCAGCCTCAATCACTTATTCATATACCTGGCCTAATTATCGATTATTGGAAACTGACATTCAATGGAAGGATATTTATATGCCACAAAGGCACTGACCTTTTTAATGTTAGCGGTTACGATTTGGTTCGGGACAGTTTATTGAGTCGGTCAGCGCTCAAGGCAGAAATTCAAATCTCTGCAACGAAACCCATCACTTTACTTATCAGAACATCCAAACTGTCCAGTGTAAAACCCGAGGACAGATTAAGGTTCCCCAGCATTTTCTTGAACAGATTGAAAAAATAAAAACAATCCAAGACACTTACCCCAACCCACTACACTTTGTATCCAAGACACTCATCCCAATCCACTACAATATGTATCCCAGGCACTCACCACAACCCACTACAGTATGTATCCTAAACACTCACCACAACCCAGTAAAGTATGTATCCCAGACGCTCACCACAACCCACTACATGTACAGTATGTATCCCAGACGCTCACCACAACCCACTACAGTATGTATCCCAGACGCTCACCACAACCCAGTAAAGTATGTATCCCAGACGCTCACCACAACCCACTACATGTACAGTATGTATCCCAGACACTCACCCCAACCCACTACAGTATGCATCCCAGACGCTCACCACAACCCACTACAGTATGTATCCCAGACGCTCACCACAACCAACTACATGTACAATATGTATCCTAAACACTCACCCCAACCCGCTACAGTATGTATCCCAGACACTCACCCCAACCCACTACAGTATGTATCCCAGACACTCACCACAACCCACTACAGTATGTATCCCAGACGCTCACCACAACCCACTACAGTATGTATCCCAGACACTCACAACAACCCACTACAGTATGTATCCAAGGCACGCACCAAAACCCACTACAGTATGCATCCTAAACACTCACTCCAACCCACTACAGTATGTATCCCAGGCACTCACCACAACCCGCTACAATATGTATCCCAGACAATCACCACAACCCAGTAAAGTATGTATCCCAGACGCTCACCACAACCCACTACATGTACAGTATGTATCCTAAAAACTCGGGCCAACCCACTACAGTATGTATCCTAAACACTCACCCCAACCAAATACAGTATGTATCCTAAACGCTCACCCCAACCCACTACAGTATGTATCCTAAAAACTCGGGCCAACCCACTACCGTATGTATCCTAGACACTCACCCCAACCCACTACAGTATGTATCCTAAACGCTCACCCCAACCCACTACAGTATGTATCCCAGACACTCACCCAACCCGCTACAGAATGTATCCTAAACACTCACTCCAACCCACTACAGTATGTATCCCAGGCACTCACCACAACCCACTACAATATGTATCCCAGACACTCATCCCAACCCACTACAGTATGTATCCCAGACACTCACCCCAACCCACTACAGTATGTATCCTAAACACTCACCCCAACCCACTACAGTATGTATCCAAGACACTCAACCCAACCCAACCCACTACAGTATGTATCCAAGACACTCAATTCAACCCACTACAGTATGTATCCCAGACACTTACCCCAACCCAGTACAATATGTATCCCAGACACTCATCCCAACCCACTACAGTATGTATTCCAGACACTCACCCCAACCCACTACAATATGTATCCAAGACACTCACCCCAACCCGCTACAATATGTATCCTAACAACTCACCCCAACCCACTACAGTATGTATCCAAGACACTCACCCCAACCCACTACAGTATGTATCCAAGACACTCACCCCAACCCACTACAATATGTATCCAAGACACTCACCCCAACCCACTACAGTATGTATCCCAGACACTCACCCCAAACCACTACAGTATGTATCCTAAACACTCACCCCAACACACTATAGTATGTATCCCAGACACTCACCCCAACCCGCTACAGTATGTATCCCAGATACTTACCCCAACCCACTACAGTATGTATCCAAGACACTCACCCCAACCCACTACAGTATGTATCCTAAACACTCACCCAAACCCACTAAAGAATGTATCCAAGACACTCACTCCAACCCACTACAGTATGTATCCCACACACTCATCCCCAACCCTCTACAGTATGTATCCTAAACACTCACCCCAACACACTATAGTATGTATCCCAGACACTCACCCCAACCCACTACAGTATGTATCCCAGATACTTACCCCAACCCACTACAGTATGTATCCAAGACACTCACCCCAACCCATTACAGTATGTATCCCAGACACTCACTCCATCCCACTACAGTATGTATCCCAGACACTCACCACAACCCACTACAGTATGTATCCTAAACACTCACCCCAACCCACTACAGTATGTATCCAAGACACTCACCCCAACACACTACAGTATGTATCCCAGACACTCACCCCAACCCACTACCGTATGTATCCTAAACACTCACCCCAACCAAATACAGTGTGTATCCCAGGCACTCACCACAACCCACTACAGTATGTATCCCACACACTCACCCCCAACCCTCTACAGTATGTATCCTAAACACTCACCCCAACCCACTACAGTATGTATCCAAGACACTCACCCCAACACACTATAGTATGTATCCTAAACACTCACCCCAACCCACTACAGTATGTATCCCAGGCACTCACCACAACCCGCTACAATATGTATCCCAGACAATCACCACAACCCACTACAGTATGTATCCCAGACGCTCACCACAACCCACTACATGTACAATATGTATCCTAAACACTCGGGCCAACCCACTACAGTATGTATCCTAAACGCTCACCCAAACCCACTACAGTATGTATCCCAGACACTCACCCCAACCCACTACAGTATGTATCCTAAACACTCACCCCAACACACTATAGTATGTATCCCAGACACTCACCCCAACCCGTTACAATATGTATCCCAAACACTCACCCCAAACACAATCCGTATCCCAGACACTCACCCCCACCCACTACAGTATGTATCCTAAACACTCAACCCAACCCACTACAGTATGTATCCCAGACACTCACCCCAACCCGTTACAATATGTATCCCAAACACTCACCCCAAACACAATCCGTATCCCAGACACTCATCCCCAATCCATTACAGTATGTATCCCAGACACTCACCCCAAACACAATCCGTATCCCAGACACTCATCCCCAACCCTTTACAGTATGTATCCCAAACACTCACCCCAAACACAATCCGTATCCCAGACACTCATCCCCAACCCACTACAATATGTATCCCAGACACTCACCACAACCCATTACAGTATGTATCCCAGACACTCACCACAACCCATTACAGTATGTATCCCAGACACTCACCACAACCCATTAAAGTATGTATCCTAAACACTAACCCCAACCCACTACAGTATGTATCCTAAACACTCACCCCAACCCACTACAGTAGGTATCCCAGGCACTCACCCCAACCCACTACAGTAGGTATCCTAAACACTAACCTCAACCCACTACAGTATGTATCCTAAACACTCACCCCAACCCACTACAGTAGGTATCCCAGGCACTCACCCCGACCCACTACAGTAGGTATCCCAGGCACTCACCCCAACCCAGATATGTATCCCAGACACCCCCAACCCGCTACAATATGTGTCCCTGACACATTCCCCCAATCCACTACAGTATGTATCCAAACATATTCACCTATTTGAAATGTGATTATCTCTTTTTGAGTTCTGTGGGTTTTTTTTCTATTTAGAAGCAGATGATTCATTATTTCTAACAACAGAATATTCGTTTTGTTACTCTAAAATTACACGTTTGAAGCGTCCATTTTGAAAAAATAACTGAACAAATACATCTTGTCATGTCTATCGGATTATAACTGGGAGATTAACGCTCTGTATTTCGTGAAACCTCGTTACTCATCACATTACTGTTCCCAGTGAAATCGTCTGGATTAACAAATGTCCGGATTAACGAGTGAGGCGCATGTGGTTATGTTCTTTTGTTAATATATAAAAGTTTCAAACAGACATTATCCTAAAGGACGGGTTTCCGGTTTAGCGGGGTTTAAAAATATTTCTAATGCCGGTTTAACGTGAACCTGAATGTGATTGGCATAAACCATTATGGCCAGGCAAACATATATACGTATGAGGTCGTTGCTGTGTAACGTGTTGTTATATCGATCGCATTTGTTTCTGTACACGTTGCTGAAAAGATGATTAATTAGATTGTCCCGTAGTTTTCTGTGTGTTCTGACAAATCTATATCAGATAAAATGTATTCAGTACGCGGCCAAACTGGATTGGTAGCTATTATTACATTGTTTGAAGGAGCTTCTTTGTGTAGTTTGATTATTGATTATCAGTCATGAGTCTTAAGTCTTTATATAGACCACCACGGGTGTTGCAAGAGCAAAAAACAAAGGCGAACATTATCATTGCATGACAGAAGAATGGCTAATATAATTTGTGAGTTTGTTTGTTGAATATTTTGCTGATAAAACTTGACAAACATTGTCATTTTTTTTTAAATTGGAAGAACAAAATCGGCGTTTGTATGTAAATATGTTGGAATTTTTCAATATTTAGGTAATATGTACAATAATCTACAATAATGAAATGCTTCACAGAGAAATATAACATGAAACTCGCCCGCAGCGGCGGAAGAGTCATATGAAATACACAGTCTGTTTTCTCTGGCAATGCCAGTCATTATCAGTAATATCTGGTATCAAGTTTTGAGCTTGCTAAAACATTGCTATATGATTTAGTCCGGTCACAACAACTTCACACTGATGTTTGGATAGGGACAGGGAGAGCTCATCTACGACTAATCATGGGGCGATGGGTGAGCGAGTCATGTTCATCAGGCAATGAGGATTGCTGTTTATTCTTTTATTCATTGTAAGCCCTTCATCTGGGAAGTGTCAGCTCGCCGATGTTCGATCACCATATACTCTTCAGTTATTTACGCATTGTAAACATTTTATGTCAGTGGTCTATGCATTCAAAGGATTTTTAGATGTATCAAAGCCGCAATTATCTGCCCATGTCTTTTAAAACAGTACTCAAAACAATTATGTGGTAAGACGCCGAAGAAGCGTGGAAACAAGAATATAAACTGTGTCAATTTGTCCACAACATATAGGAGACACATTATGAAAAGCCCAGCGGGTATCGGTTTGGAATGGGTCGCCAGCACTTTTTTGCTTGTTGTCATGGCTGTAAAGACATCTAAACTAAACTGGTCGGCCGATTGCGTGCGAGAACGTCTTGATTGGCCGCATAAACCAATTCCTTATTCAGTGTCTGGGTATATGGATTTATATATCTGTCGTATTAGCCTGTATGGCTGGAGTATATACGGATCTTAACAAATGAGTCAAATGAAAGAGTTTCTTAAATTGTAGTGTTTGACACGCTAATCAATATTTTTTCTTTCTTCTCCTGTTTCTATACGCGAGTATGTACTCATACACCATAACCCGTGTCGCAATGCTTGCACAATCACGGGGGCCAGTAAAGTTCAATCACTCTAGATCGTCGGAGGTCAGCACAAAAACTTTATCGGTGAGATCAGTAAGAACAGATACATGTATATCACGGGTGTCAGCACAAACACTTTATCACGGAGATCCATAACAACAGATATATCACGGTTGTCAGCAGAATCACTTTATCACGGAGATCAATAACAACAGATATATCACGGTTGTCAGCACAAACACTTTATCACGGAGATCCATAACAACAGATATATCACGGGTGTCACCACAAACACTTTATCACGAAGATCCATAACAACAGATTTATTACGTGTTTCAATACAAACACTTTATCATGGAGATCCATAACAACACGTATGTCAGGGTTGTCACCACAAACACTTTATCACGGAGATCAATAACAACAGGTATATCACGGTTGTCAACACAAACACTTTATCACGGAGATCCATAACAACAGATATATCACGGCTGTCAGCACAAACACTTTATCACAAAGATCCATAACAACAGATTTATCACGGTTGTTAGCACAAACACTTTATCACGGAGATCCATAACAACAGATATATCACGGTTGTCAGCACAAACACTTTATCATGGAGATCCACAAGAACAGGTATATCACAGTTGTCAGCAAAAACACTTTATCACGGAGATCAATAACAACAGATATCTGACGGTTGTCAGCACAAACACTTTATCACGGAGATCAATAACAACAGATATCTGACGGTTGTCAGCACAAACACTTTATCACGAAGATCCATAACAACAGATATATCACGGTTGTCAGCACAAACACTTTATCATGGAGATCCACAAGAACAGGTATATCACAGTTGTCAGCAAAAACACTTTATCACGGAGATCAATAACAACAGATATCTGACGGTTGTCAGCACAAACACTTTATCACGGAGATCAATAACAACATATCTATCACGGTTAACAGCAGAAACACTTTATCAGGGAGATCAATACATCACGGCTGTCAGTACAAATACTTTATCACGGCGAATAGTTACAAGTACATGGCGTGATACAGTATTTCGGAGGTCAGCAAAACACTTTGATCACAACGGTCATATGACAGTGGTCAACACATGCATTGGAATTAACTTCAATGCAAACTTGGCGGAAGAACGGGTGGTGATAAATTACGTACGTATAGAATGTTCAAAGATGTGTATGGGTGTAATAGTTATGTAAGTATCCATATTCGTCGTTCTTACCGCCCTGCTTTCCCCAAATCAGGTACTGCTCAGGTACTGCTACCCTAAATTTGGAAACAGGCAGACGAATACGAATGTGAATTAAAGAGTGTGTTTTCAGATAATTTAAGTATTGAGGTTAACGCCCTTTGTATGATGATTTTGATGAAAGTTTATACGAAAAGGTCAGTTTTAGCTATCCCAACTTCCCAGAGTTTTGTGATACTGATAAACTTATTTTACTTTTGATGTATGGTGTATATTTTACCGCCCAAACCTGCTTTTTTTATTCTCAAACGAAAAATAAATATTTTATATGGCTATTGATCGGTATTATATTTTATATACTCCTTTTACGCTAATATGCTTATGCTATATATACTGTGATATATTTAAAGTCCCTCGTAACCCTCAACGGGTATCTCACTTGTATGTACTGTTATACGTGTAAATATATTTTTAGATGAGACACAAATAAACAATCTGTCTGTCTGCAATATATATCTGCTTGAACATTTCAACACCTTTCGCCCATAAACATCACATTCCTGTTGTCACAATCTCTTCCCAAACATTGTTAACATAATTGATACCTCAAACACAATTCTACAAAGTATAAACATTGACAAATGCCTACAATCTAATCTGGACACAAGGTCATGTGCACGTTCATCAGCACAGTGCATTGCGGCACCCTCGCTTCCAACTAAGGCCAAAGAACAAGCGCTTCCTCCATCACCCCGCCACGCCTGGTCGCTTGGCAGCCTTCACCGACCCCCTCCAACTCAAGACTAAGCGTCTCCACCCAGGCGTGTGACTGACTATTGTGTTATTAAAGTATTATACGATATTATATAATGTGTATTATACTTAATTTGAAAACCCAGTGCCGCCAAGTCCATCCCCAAGCAAACTTCTTTTACTTAACTGCCTCCCTTGCTCCCTTGGAGTCAAGTACTATTTTGTTGGAAGTTTGTTTTGCAGACTCCTCTCATTCTTTGTGTAGTGACAGCGAGAAATCGTCTCTCTTGCAGAATTTCCGGATACGTTCGTAAAATGCCCAACGCCATCATCAAGCTCTGTCACGCTGGTCACGCTGGTCACGCTGGTCACAAAATTGGTGCATTGTTGAAGAAGGTAGTTGTGTTGACGGACCATTGTGATTCAGCCTGATGATGGGGTTGGCTATTTTACGAACACTTCAGGAAATCCCGGCGAGTAAGAGAGCCGATTACCCACTGTCAAGGCGACGCAATTCGCTGTGCTGATGAAAGTGCAAATGACCTGCAAAGATAATACAAGATTGTTATAGCTTGTGTCCGTCAACATTGTTGGCATTTACCATTGTTTATGCTTTGTAGTATTGTGCTTTAGGTATCAACTATGTTAACAATCTTTGACAAGAGATTGTGCCACATGAATGTGATGTTTATGGGAGAAAAGTGTTGAAATGTTCCAGCAGATATATGTGTGGAACATAATCATTTTTGTCATCATCATGGAAGCCATATCTGTCAATTTCCTGTTTTATGGGCTTTTTCGGTCGATATGTAAGAGGAGAATAACAACAAAATGTTGTCAGATTTCAGTGGCCCAGTCGTCAAAGGTGCCGCCCGCTGTGCAGAGTTGCGTCCGGTAAGCACGCAAGGAAACCATGATCGTGGGTTCGAATCCCGGCTTGCTCCAAATATATTGTTTTTTGGTTAGTATCACACCAGTGCTCGCGGCTTTCACCACAGTGGTAAAAGTCTAAGACACTTCAGGCTTTCCTCCCACATTAAGCTAGTGTCAGTGGAATACTGTTAACAGCGGCTTTAAAACCAACTCAAACGCCCTCCCTCCCTCCTTCCCTCACCGCACGCACTCACTCACTCACTCGCTCACCGCACTCACTCGCTCACTCACTCACCGCACTCACTCGCTCACTCACTCACCGCACTCTCGCACTCACCGCACTCACTCACTCACCCACTCACTCACCCACTCACTCAACCACCCATCAACCCACCCACCCACTCACTCACTCACTCACTCACTCACTCACTCACTCACTCACTCACTCACTCACTCACTCACTCACTCACTCACTCACCCACCCACCCACCCACTCACTCACTCACTCACTCACTCACTAGCCGATGTTTCTGATGAAAATCGGTTGGAGCAGGTTCCCTTACTAAAGCTGTGACCAGTGGGGTTGACGAAGCAAGCCGAGTCAGACTACATCTCGACTTTGACCTTGTCTACCTTTATGTACTCTGTGTTAGGAGGAGGTGTCTTTGAAAGAGCCTCCTTGAGTTGAGGGTTTGAGTGTTTAAGACCCTTCCTTTTGGTTTGTGTTTGTGATGGTATTTGAATGCCCTTCATGGAAAGAGGGTTTCGAGTATCTGGATTAAACCCCCTGTGTGGGATTTGGAGGCGAGTCATGTCTAGGATCTGCCGAGGAACATTGTCCCAGCGCATGCCTGATACTGACCACCGTGATGTCTTTGCTATTACTTACCACTCTACTAAAATGCAGATAGACAGGCAGATTGTTTATTTGAGTCTCATCTCACATAACTATTTACATAGATACATATAACAATACGTACAACTAAGCCACCCGTAAAGGGTTATGAGAGACTTCAAATATATCACAGTATATACAACATAAGCATATTAGTGTAAAAGGAGTATATAAAATATGATACCGATAACTTGCCATATAATTGTTTGTTTTTTCGTTGGCGAGCAGATTTGAGCAAAAGAGCAGGTTTGGGCTGTAAATTATACATCATATTTAAAAAGTAAAATAAGTTTATCAGTATCACATAACTCTGGGAAGTTGGGATAGCTTAAACTGACCTTTTCGTATAAACTTTCACCCAAATCATCATAGAAAGGGCAATACAGCAATACATAACGTTCAACCTCAATACTTAAATTATCTGAAAACACACTCGTGCACAATCATATTCGTATATCTGCCTGTTTCCAAATTTAGAGGAGCAGTACCTGATCATGAGCAGTACCTGATTTGGGGAAGGCAGGGCGGTAAGAACGATGCATATGGATACTTACATAACTTTCACACCCATACACATCTTTGAACATTCTATACGTACGTAATTTATTACCACCCGTCCTTCCGCCAAGCTTGCATTAAAGTTAATTCATATGCATGTGTTGATCACCGTCATATGACCACTGTGATAACAGTGTTTTTGCTGACCTCCGAAATACTGTATCACGCCATGTACTTGTAACTATCCGCCGTAATAAAGTGTTTGTACAAACAGCCGTGATATATTAATCTCCCTGATAAAGTGTTTCTGCTGACAACCGTGATATGTGTGTTGTTATGGATCTCCGTGATAAAGTGTTTGTGCTGACAACCGTGATACATCTGTTGTTATGGATCTTCGTGATAAAGTGTTTGTGCTGACAACCGTGAAACATCTGTTGTTATGGATCTTCGGGATAAAGTGTTTGTCCTGACAACCGTGATAAATCTGTTGTTATGGATCTTTGTGATAAAGTGTTTGTGCTGACAACCATGATAAATCTGTTGTTGTGGATCTTCGTGATAATGTGTTTGTGCTGACAACCATGATAAATTTGTTGTTATGGATCTTCGTGATAAAGTGTTTGTGCTGACAACCGTGATATGTGTGTTGTTATGGGTCTTTGTGATAATGTGTTTGTGCTGACAACCATGATAAATCTGTTGTTATGGATCTTCGTGATAAAGTGTTTGTGCTGACAACCATGATAAATCTGTTGTTATGGATCTTCGTGATAATGTGTTTGTGCTGACAACCATGATAAATCTGTTGTTATGGGTCTTTGTGATAAAGTGTTTGTGCTGACAACCATGATAAATCTGTTGTTATGGATCTTCGTGATAAAGTGTTTGTGTTGACCACCGTGCTATACCTGTTGTTATTGATCTCCGTGATAAAGTGTCTGCTGACGACCGTGATATATAGTGTTTGTGCTGACCGCCGACGATCGCGAGTGATACAACTTTACTGGCCACCGTGCTTTTTCAAGCATTGTGACACAAGTGATGGGGTATGAGTACAGAAACAGAAGAAGAAAGGAAAATATTCATGAGCGTGTCACACACTACAATTTAAATTTCATTTGACTCATTTGTTAAAGATACTTACGTGTTAATTATTGCTCCCGGCCATACAAACTAATGCCAATTGATCGTGTCGTTCTCGTGTGCAGTGGACCGAGACTGCCGAAGTGACCTAATTTCGATGTCTTTACAGCAATGACAACAAGCTAAAGAGTGCTGGCGACCCATTCCAACCCGATACCCGCTGGGCTCTTCATTGTGTATCTCCTTTATGTAGTGATCAAATTGACACAGTTTATATTCTTGTTTCAACGCTTCTTCGGCGTCTTACCACGTAATTGTTTTGAGTACTGGTTTTACGATAAAGACATGGGCAGATAATTGCGACCTTGATACATCTTAGAATCCTTTGAATGCATATACCACTGACATAAACGTTTACAATGCGCTAATAACTGAACATGACCAACTGGCATATTGTAAGATGGTGAAGGATCGAATGTCGGCGAGCTGACACTGACAATGAAAAAAAATAAACAGCAAATCCTCATTTCCTGATGATTACGCCCCAGTGATTACGATAAGTCGTGGATGAGTTCTCACTATCCAAACACCAGCGTGAAGGAGTTATGACGTGACCAAATCATATATAAATGTCTTAGCAATCTTAAAATTTGGTACCAGCATATGTTAAAGTAATAACCATGAGGATATTTCAGTGAACATGGTGAGTGCAAGACGACTACAATATTCAGTTACTGATAAGAAACCCGATGTATTTGAATGTGTGGGTTGTGTTAGTGACTCTGTCGTTAACCCACATGTTTGTGTTAGGTCCGTTCGTGCTCGCAGACAACAAAGAACAGAAGAGTTGTGTGTGTTTGATAATAATAATAATAATAATAATAACAACAACAATAATAATAGTCAAATGACTGCCCAGCAAGTTAGTGAGGATAGTGTAAGTACTAAGACTTATAACATTCAAAACATATCTTCAGTAGTTTGTGATGAATTAATGGCTGACGACAGAGATATGTATACATGTCACGTTGATACGTATTTTCAGCCATTTAAAAGCTTAAATCCTGCTATGACACCTGAAATCACTGCATGTAATATTTTATCTCACTCTGATGTTCGAAATGGCGATTTTAAATGTGAAGATATTCCTGTAAACAAATCCTATGATGACGATGATGTAGTATCATTTATATCAGCGAGTATGCATGATAATCGAATGCTTACGAATGAGGATGATGAAACTTTCTTACTTGCAATAATGCATTAAACAGTGGTGGGAGCACGGGTAATACCTTTGCAGAGGTCTTTGATTCATCGACTACAGACACTGATAGGGAGACAGAGGGCCCTGTTTATTTGCCAACAGATTCGTCAAGCAGGACTGATTTTTCCGATGCTACATCAGATCCATCTACTGATGAAAATTCATGTGATGATATCGTTCTCCCCCTGCTATTTGGACGGAAGAAACGATGGCTTGAAAGCGTCAACAAAACGTCGTTTTTCCGTCCAATGACCATATACGAAAAAACGACGTTTTCGTGTTTGCAGTGACATCAGATCCATCTACTGATGAAAATTCATGTGAAACATCAACTCTTGATAGCCCACTCCGCCTCCTTAGCTTAAACGTTTGTGGACTTAGAAGGCGCTGACAGTATCCCGAGTTCCTTTAGCTAATAGCAAAATATGATATTATAGGTATCCAAGAAACTAAGACAGATGAGCTAGACGACATCCAAATTGATGGTTATAAAGTATACATTAAACACAGACTTAAATATACTAGGCGCGCTGGGAGAATAGGATTATTAGTCAAGGAATATATTGGTAAATATGTTACACTCCTCGACAACAATAATGAATTTATGTAATGTGGTTTGAATTGTCTGAGGAACTGATCAACGTTGAACATGATATTCTGTTTGGCGTTGTCTCTCTTTCTCCCCAAGACTCGAAGAATGCAGGTTTGGATATGTTTTCAGAATAAGAAAAATCAATCTTTGAAATGCTAAGTCGTGCTGAAAACCTTATTCTAATTAATGATTTTAATGCTAGGACAAGATTTCTGTGTATTTGATAAACACATCATTGATGAGTTTGATGCTGAAGAGTTAGATTCTGCTATTGTACTAGATATATTAAACATAACTCGTACTCGCAATACTCCAGATAAATTAAGAATTAATAAATGTGATTTTAAACTTGTAGACATCTGTAAAAACTTGAGTTTATTCATCTGCAATGGCCGTTTGGGAAACGATAGATTGCTTGGTAAGCATACATGTAAAGACAAAAGTGTTATAGACTACGTTTTAGCTTCACTTTTTGCCTACCATTATATTATTGAGGAATTCTCCCCGCTTTATTCAGATGCACATTGTCATGTTAGTGTCTCATTGCACGCGATAAATATACCAGTAATGTATGATAAGGACGCTGAATCAGACTTAGCTGTTTTAAAACTCCTAGAGTTAAATTTTACGATAGGAATCTTGCTAAATCATTCTGTGAAAACTCAGCTCGGTGATATAACTTGTCTCCTCAATAAAGCACGGGATGGTCTTGTGGAACCGGATGACGTTATCAACAGATCAGCAAACGTCATTTCAGAGCTGCTTCACAGCGCAGCTTGCTCTACATTTGGTATACGGAAAAGTATTACCGTTAAGTAGAATAAGAAAAGGAACAAGCCGTGATTTAATTCTGAATGGAAACAGATGAGGGAAACCTATATTACAGTTAAAAACCGTTACAGTTAGAAAATGTGCCTTGTTAATAAAGTGAATTATACAAACCATGCAAAAGCTTACAAAAAATGCTTGAATCAGCAAATAAGTAAACATAAAAATACTGAAAGAGAATTACTAAGTAGTCATTTAAAATATTCACTGGAAGAAGTTTGGAAAACAGTAAACCAGAAAACTGCAAACATTCATGACGCGAAGTTATCTCCGTTGAAGGAACTCTGTACCTCTTTTAAAGATATTAATTCTAAACAATATGAAGATCACGATCTAAATCACGATCTTGAAGAAGTGGAACCAAATGAATTTGACAACGATAACCTAAATGAAACGATTACAGCTGAAGAAGTCAGAGAAGCAGTCAAGTCTTTACAACGTTATAAAGCAGCAGGCTAAGATGACATTAAGAAAGACTATATTATTGACTCCATTGATATATGTATACACACTTATGTTTCATTGTATAACCTCATACTAACAACAGGAATAGTCCCAGATCAATGGCTAACTGGAGACATTAGACCAATATGTAAGAAAAAGGGAGATACAAATTATCCTAACTCCCATCGACCTATCACCTATCTTCAGTTGTCTTGGAAAGTGTTGTACGGGTATTCTGAACCGGAGGCTGAATACATTCTTAGAAATAGATAATATCTTATCCCATGCCCAGGCAAGTTTTCGTAAGCACCATTCAACAATTGATCACATATGTGTAATGCACCTTCTCAAAAAATACATTGCGCATTCATTGACTTCTCTAAAGCTTTTGATAATGTCTTGAGGGTGGGCATCTGGTATAAGCTACTTGAAAGGGGAATAACGGGTACATTCTTTCGGTTAATCCAAAACACGTACAAAGGAATTAGACCACGTGTTTCTATTTTTAATCAAAGATCGAACTTCTTCCTAAGTTATTGTGGAGTTAGACAAGAAGAGAAGAGACCTTAACCCCATTACTTTTTTTTCACTTTTTCTTAACGATCTGGAATATTATATGTTAGATAATGACAGTAAAGACATTGATATTCCATTACATAATGAAGACAATTGGTTACTAGGTTTTCAGTTGTTGGTTCTTCTTTATGCAGACGATACAGTTTTGATTGATGATGACCCAAGGTACAAAAATCTTTAGACTATTGTGAACTATTGTGAACGATGGAAACTAACTGTTAATATATCAAATACTAAAATTGTCATTTGGTAGTGGGCCTTATAAATAGAAAAACATATCATTTTTTAATGGTGATACTGAATTAAACACTGTCGAGTCTTACAACTACTTGGGAATTAAATTTCATAAGAACAGAAAAAATTAAAATGCGTATTTAGAACTTTAGCAGATAATACAAAAAAGCTATGTTCAGTTTGTTGAAAAGAAAGCAAGAAACATTGATCTTCCTCTTGATTGCCTATGACGGCCGTTTGATGTCATGGTTTTACCTATACTTTTTTACGGATCCTAGGTATGGGTTTACGAACGTCTACATTATAATAGAACGGGTCCACTTAACATTTCTGTAACTTGCAGTAGGAATGAAACCGTCCAATCCGAATTAATGGTTTATGGGGAATTGAGTAGACTTCCGCTATCAATTAATAAAGGCTAAGAAAATGATTTACTTTTGACATAGAACTTGTACATGTGCAACTCAAATTATCCTCCTTACTACAGTATTAGTATATAATAACTGATAAAACAATAAACGCTCACGTATACCCTTGGTTAATTCACATACAGACGGTATTAAAGAGCTATGGGAAGTATTTTTAATTTTGAAAGCCGCGCTGCTTGCCTGTCTCAACTGTGGAAAGAATACTGAAAGATCATTATATTAAAAAATGGCACATATTACCAATACCTAAAACAACTACATTGTACCTGCTTTTAGCAACTTCTTTTTTTGACCCAAACCTATTGCCTATCCTATACTTAAATATGTTACAACAAATCATAGCCCCCCCCCCCCACTCCACCCCACCCCCACCCCCACCCACACACACACACACACACACACACACACACACACACACACACACACACACACACACCCACCACCACCACCACCACCCCCAGTTGAGACAGATGGCTGGACTACCATTGCCAGAGAAAACAGACTGTGTATTTCATGACTCTTCCGCCGTTACGTACGAGTTTCATTATATATTCCGCTGCTAAGCATTTCGTTATTATGGATTACTTTATAAACCACAAAACTATTTAAGATTACCAAACACATTTTGTACTTCATATTTTAAAGAATTCAAATGTTTGTCAAAATTTATCAGTTAAGTGTTCAATAAGATACAAACTAATATTGTAAATATAAATATATTGTATATAAATTAATAATGATAAATGAATAATAATGTTCTACTTTGATATTTGCTCTGGCACCACCTGTGATGGCCTTTTATTGAGAAAATAAAAAGACTTTAGACTCATTACTGATAATCAATAATCAAACTACACAAAGAAGCTCACTCAAACAGTGTAATAATAGCACACACCAATCCAGTGTGGCCGCGTATTGAATAAATTACATCTACTATAGTCCAGTATAGCTTTGTCAGGACGCACAGAGACTACAAGATAATATAGTCCATTAACTTTTCAGTGTAAACAAACAGATGTGATCGATATGACAGCACGTCACACAGCAACGACCTCATGTCGTACACATGTTAGCCTTGCTATAATGGTTCATGACCATCGCATTCGGGTTCACTGTTCGTGATCAAAAACCGGCATATAAATATTATTAAACCTCTTTAAACCTGAAACCCGTCCTACAGGATAATGTCTGTTTGAAACTTCTATTTATTACCAAAAGGACATTACCATATACCCATCACTCGTTAACCCGGACATTTGTTAATCCAAACGATTTCACTCGGAACAGTAATGTGATGAGAAACGAGGTTTCACGAAATACAGAGCGTCAATGAGTCTCCCAGTTATAATCCGATGGACATTTGCTTCAGGTATATTTTTCACAATAAACGCTTTAAACGTGTAATTTTAGTGTTAACAAAACGAATATTCTATTGTTAGAAATAATGAATCATATACTTCTAAATAGAAAAAAAACACAGAGCTCAAAAAGATATTTAAAAAATGTTTGGATGGTTGAAACACTGACATTCGCAAAGGGTTGGGGGAGAGTGTCTGGGATACATACTGGAGTGGGTTGGGGGTGAGTGTCTGGGATACATACTGTAGAGGGTTGGGGGTAAGTGTCTGGGATACATACTGTAGCGGGTAGGGGGTGAGTGTCTGGGATACATACTGTAGTGGGTTGGGGTAAGTGTCTGGGATACATATTGTAGAAGGTTGGGGGTGAGTGTCTTGGATACATACTGGAGTGGGTTGGGGGTGAGTGTCTGGGATACATACTGTAGTGGATTGGAGGTAAGTGTCTTGGATACATACTGTAGCGGGTTGGGGGTGAGTGTCTGGGATACATACTGTAGTGGATTGGAGGTAAGTGTCTGGGATACATACTGTAGCGGGTTGGGGGTGAGTGTCTGGGATACATACTGTAGCGGGTTGGGGCTGAGTGTCTGGGATACATACTGTAGCGGGTTGGGGGTGAGTGTCTGGGATACATACTGTAGTGGGTTGGGGTGAGTGTCTGGAATACATACTGTAGTGGATTGGAGGTAAGTGTCTGGGATACATAATGTAGCGGGTTGGGGGTGAGAGTCTGGGATACATACTGTAGTGGATTGGAGGTAAGTGTTTGGAATACATAATGTAGCGGGTTGGGGGTGAGTGTCTGGGATACATACTGTAGTGGATTGGAGGTAAGTGTCTGGGATACATAATGTAGCGGGTTGGGGGTGAGTGTCTGGGATACATACTGTAGAGGGTTGGGGGTGAGTGTCTGGGATACATACTGTAGCGGGTTGGGGGTGAGTGTCTGGAATACATACTGTAGTGGGTTGGGGTAAGTGTCTGGGATACATACTGTAGTGGGTTGGGGTGAGTGTCTGGAATACATACTGTAGTGGGTTGGGGGTGAGTGTCTGGGATACATACTGTAGTGGATTGGAGGTAAGTGTCTGGGATACATACTGTAGTGGGTTGGGGGTGAGTGTCTGGGATACATACTTTAGCGGGTTGGGGGTGAGTGTCTGGGATACATACTGTAGTGGGTTGAGGGGTGAGTGGCTGGGATACATACTGTAGTGGGTTGGGGGTGAGTGTCTGGGATACATACTGTAGCGGGTTGGGGGTGAGTGGCTGGAATACATACTGTAGCGGGTTGAGGGTAGGTGTCTGGGATACATACTGTAGTGGATTGGAGGTAAGTGTCTGGGATATATACTGTAGCGGGTTGAGGGGAAGTGTCTGGAATACATACTGTAGTGGATTGGAGGTAAGTGTCTGGAATACATACTGTAGCGGGTTGAGGGTAAGTGTCTGGAATACATACTGTAGCGGGTTGAGGGTAAGTGTCTGGAATACATACTGTAGCGGGTTTGGGGTGAGTGTCTGGGATACATACTGTAGTGGATTGGAGGTAAGTGTTTGGAATACATAATGTAGCGGGTTGGGGGTGAGTGTTTGGAATACATAATGTAGCGGGTTGGGGGTGAGTGTCTGGAATACATACTGTAGTGGGTTGGGGGTGAGTGGCTGGAATACATAATGTAGCGGGTTGGGGGTGAGTGTTTGGAATACATAATGTAGCGGGTTTGGGGTGAGTGTCTGGAATACATACTGTAGCGGGTTGGGGGTGAGTGTCTGGAATACATACTGTAGTGGGTTGGGGTAAGTGTCTGGAATACATACTGTAGCGGGTTGAGGGTAAGTGTCTGGAATACATACTGTAGTGGGTTGGGGTAAGTGTCTGGAATACATACTGTAGCGGGTTGAGGGTAAGTGTCTGGAATACATACTGTAGCGGGTTGAGGGTAAGTGTCTGGAGTACATACTGTAGTGGGCTGGGGGTGAGTGTCTGGGATTGTTTTTATTTTTGAATCTGTACAAGAAAATGATGAGGTAACCATAATATGTCCTCGGGTTTTACATTGGACACTTTGGATGTCCTTAAAAGAAGTTTGGGGGTCATTTTAGAGATATAAATGTCTCCCTTGAGCGCAGACTGACTAAATAAACTGTCCCGAACCAAATCACAACTGTTGATGTTAAAAGGTCAGTCCCTTTGTGTCAGATAAATGTTCTCCCACAGTTGAATTACGCCGAATGGTAAAAAAACATGCTGAAATTTTATGCTATAATTGAAACATGTCTCAGTTTAAACTCTTGACATTGCATGTTTAATTTTATCAGAATCGTGTATTATTCATATATTTATCCTTCTCATGCCACAACCATCACATCAATATGAGTTTCACATAGTCATAATTAGCACCAGGATGCACTTTCCAATAATCGATAATGAGGTATATGAATGGATAGTGAAGGCTGAAGATGACACGTCCACTTTGACGTCAGTGAAGCTGTAATTTGAAAGGGTGCTTGGTATGTGACATTATGTAGGGTGTGGGGATGAATAGATAAGGGAAATAAGTGATGACACCAGGTGTTCACGAAAAGGTGGCCCCTACTGGCAGCACCCGCCACTCACACAATTTGCATAGAAAAGTAAGGTTTTTTTGGCTGATGCCGTACAGCAATTCTCCTGCCAAACAACGGCGTCTTGTAAACAATCGACTCTTGACCAGACAATCAAGTGATGGACGAGACAAACTATCCAGCGACACGATGGCGCCTTTACTGATTCTGTTGTATTCAGGTGTTAAACAGACGCTCAATATTTTTAGTTCGAAACGTGTTGAGGATTATGTTTAATATAAATCTACACAGACCTAAGGTTTTTAATTAAAAGTACAGAGAAACGAATTTACATCATGATGTGGGCGAAAAACGCGTTGCTGGGGCGACATTTTCATTTTCACATATATATTTAGGAATAATTGTACAACAAAATAAATGAAAGAGTGCAGAGAAGGAATGTGGAATAAAATGCATAGATGAAAAGCTACAAAGGAAGACAAACAAAACGAAAGAGAGAGAGAAAATAAAGGGTGAATAATAGCTACCAATGGGAGAGATACCCTTATATATTTCATATTTATAAGCAGCAGCTAGAGACAAAATGAAGAAATTAAATACACATTTTACTCCTATGGGGGGAGAATATTTGACCAAATGCTACAAAATTTAAGGTCTCTTACTCCAAATAAATATTTTTCTATATTGAAATGATGTTTGATAGAAGATATTATCTTTTACTCTGAGATCAGGAACCGAACACGTTTTGCACAGCACACGTTTTTCAGGAGCTCTAGCATGCGCTATTAACAGTTTATTTTC
Organism: Haliotis rufescens; assembly: GCF_023055435.1. Taxonomy (NCBI): domain Eukaryota; kingdom Metazoa; phylum Mollusca; class Gastropoda; order Lepetellida; family Haliotidae; genus Haliotis; species Haliotis rufescens. The sequence goes on from NW_025964223.1 coordinate 18,215,849, forward strand.
AGTATTAAACCCGAAGCAAAATAATTTAATTGTTATATATTTTTGAACATTTGTTTTTGCACACACACACACACACACACACACACACACACACACACACACACACACACACACACACACACACACACACACACACACACACACAACACACACACACACAAACACACACACACACGCCCCACCCGCCTCCTTCCCAAGAATATGCAATGATCAGTGTTCCTAATCACGTCTTTAGAATATCCTCCATTCCAAATATATTACACTTTTCAAAATTTTGGTTTTTATTTTATTGTAATAAATGCAAGATTTTAGTGAGGATCTTATTTAACATGTTTTAACCTGGGGTCCCTTGGGTTCATATGTACCCTCTACGGGTAAACGTCTTGGCAAAATTGTCAAACATAATAATCCTTATCAATCATGATTGTAGTTGGAACAAGCGTTGCTCCTGAAGACGTATAGACCCTAAAACTGTATGATATGTCTCTGATATATAGACGTTATCACGCGAGTGTGTTTGGGGATGGTAAATATCCTGCATTAGGAATAAACCTTCTATTTAGCGAGCCTTTGTTCGAAATTTATATCTCCAAAGTTGCCAAAAGTTATAAAATGCCTTAGCTACATCACAGTTAGACACTGATTTTCAGTATATTAGACTGTTCTTTTGATAATGATAGCAATTATTCCTTTAGTTTATCCAGATTCCCGATGGTTAATTCTGACTCGATTGCCGAATGACAAGGGCGACGCCATGTTTGTTTGTAAACACTGAAAGTAGTCCCTATCTGACCTTTGATATTTGCATCTCTATCAGCATATGACCCCAACGGATATCGTTTTTTATCCGTTGGCTTTATCCTGCCGAGAAACCTACCCATTATATGATATAAAATTTTCTTTGAAATAATTAAAGCTTTAACAGTGTGTATACGTTTAATTACTATACATAGTGCCATATATACTATGACCATGAGATTGTGCTTTACACAGCAATATCGTCATGTTATTTTGTTTATGGTCTGTCATGCCAACCCGTGTCTTCTTCATCTTTTGAAGTCGGACAAACCATTTTTCGATTGGTTATTTTCTGTTTAAACCATAGTGATAAGCAAATACTTAAGCTTTGCAGGTCAGCAGCGGGGGGAGAGAGAGGGGGGGGGGGGGGGGGTGAAGTGAGTGTGAGAGAGGGGAGGTGAAGGTCGGCGGGTGGGGGTATTCTTATGAAATAAATCAATGGATGTCCTACATCCTCACAAAGATGAACTGGGTTTTGTTTTATGGATGAACTTACATTCACGATGGCGAGCATCACCATGACGACACGTACACAAATATAAAACATATGGCGCCAGTGCTTGGGAAACACTTCATCTATCGTCACAACTACAACTCGTCCAGTCGCTGGTACGCTTTCAGTCAAACAAGTAACCGGCGACCATGAAATTTACGACAGTAATCCTCTTGCTTGGTAAGTATGAACTTTTACAGGAACTAAAACGTTTTACGCTATTGATTTTACATCTTTAGAATGAGATGGTATGCATGATACTTACTGTTTTTCGTGATTAAAGGAAAAGCATATGTTGCTCGGTACAATATTAATATTATTAATATAAAATTTCAACTTTTCCCTTATTTGACAAAGGAATAATAACTCGTTCTGAGACTAGTATTCGAAAAAGGAGGAAAGTTACTTAAGAATCGTTGTTCTAGATTCAAGGACAATCATGTGCTACCCGTTATGAGATTTCTTTTTAATACTACTGTAACAGGATTTTAACTGCTCTTTCTTTAGTCAAAGGTATAGTAAATGTTATTCGTTCCAAGATGTTGTTTTAATGCCACATGCTGTTAACTGTTCCCCCCTTAGTCAATGGTATAGCACATGTTACTCGTTCTGATATATTTTTTTAATACTACATGATTTTGATTTAAACATATTTATTCACAAGCAGTGAACGGGATTGGGGGACAAGTTCTTCCAACTTAGATTGCCCTCTCCCTGGTATTTACAAAAAAATCAAATTCAATATATATGCATACAACACTATAGATGAGAGAGAGAGAGAGAGAGAGAGAGAGAGAGAGAGAGAGAGAGAGAGAGAGAGAGAGAGAGAGAGAGAGAGAGAGAGAGAGAGAGAGAGAGAGAGAGATGGTTTTAACATGATTTTAACTGTTCCCTCCTCAGACAAAAGTATAACACACGTTACCATTTACGATCGGGTTATCAAGACTGTTTGAGCAAACGAATAGCTCTTGTTGCTTGTATAGACTAAGGTATTTTCTTCCAGGGAAGAATATACCTATAGACTTTTAACATTCTCAATATCAAATTTAATAGAGCAATATTACTGAATGTAGGAATTCTATTGTTTGAACAAAGATGCACGCGTTCTGACCTCCATTTGATTCACCTTACATTCTCCTTCAGCGTGAATGTTTAAAACGTGTGGAAGTCATGTTCCATTGACCACCGAAGTATACACCAATGTATAAAATACCTTTGATTCTCCAGGGAAATGCAGGTTTACTAATTTTACAATAGATACACATTTCACAATTCAGCTGTTCATAGTAGGAGATGAACTTTTAGCTTTATGTAATATTTTTAATTTTTCTCAATCCTAGTCTATAATTTATTCAAAAAAATATTCTATATCGACTTATATAGTTTTAATCCAGCTTGTCTGTCCAAATGGAGAATTAATTTGATTTGTTTCTTTTGTCTTTCTGCAATGAACTAGGTCTCACCGAGGCAGATTGTACTCGTGGCCACCCCAACCCACAACCCCAATCTCTGTGTATGATAATGGTGTAAATGTAGTGAGACGTTAATGTCTGTCTGTCTGTCTGTCCCTACCCTACACACCAGGCTCTCAAAACGAAACCTTTATATCGGGACACGCCATCTTCGTATTGTGATTGATGTTTTTTCTCTCAAGTGATGGCTAAGAGATAATCAGTGGTGTGTGACCATCTAACCCTTCTTTCGTACTATTGTACACTTACAGACAGACAGACAGACAGATAGTTTATTTATGTCTCGCCTCAATTTACATATAAAATGCTATGAAAATAACATAAAATAAAATAAAATAAGCCACTCCTATTTGAGTTTGAGAGACAAACTACTAGAAGTAGTATAAGCATAGTTTAAAAACATTATCGAAGATAAAATTCTGTACAACATATATGCAAATTAAAAAATATATTAGGCTTTATATAAAATATTACTACGCAGCTGTAAAATTGCCTTGCAGGTTTTGGTACTAAGCGTTACAACACTGGTACTGGCCAGGATAAAACAAACTTTCACAATATCACATTCATCTTTAAAACCACACCACACTTCATTACATTTATCTAATAAAACCTGTCGAACATCATTATAAGTTGGGCAGCGCAATAGAACATGGACTTCGTCTTCCACACACGTATCACAATAAAAGCACACTCTCTCGTTGATAAGTAGGTTTGTATATCGCCCAGTCTCGACTCGTATTGGGGCTACACCACATCTGAATACAGCTAGAGAGCGTCTGATAGGCTTTGACATAGGAATCTGATTAAAATAAGCAACATTATGTTCGTTCTTCAGCTGATTATATAGTCGTAGCTTGTTGCCTCCGTTACCGCTTCGGCTGTTCACTTGACTCACTGAAATTTTCCATTCCTCCTTGAAGCGTTGAAATACAGTATCTCTCACTTTACCTCCAATTTGACGATAGTGATACGTGTTATTTGTGGAGGTAAAAACAGATAGACCTAATGGTTTATACTTCGTGTGTACTCTGAAGTTCCAGTTCCTCTTGTTGTTTAGTGCGTGTTTATTGGCCCACACAAATACTTTTCTTGTTAATCTATGTTGTAGAAGGGAGCTGCAACGTTTGTATAACTTTGAGATAGTTTCCCATTGTCTTACTATTGGGGGAATCCACCCTATGTCTCCAGATACAGCATTATTCGGAGCAAACTTTCTCAATCCCATGAAAATCGCATAGCCTTGTTGTGGACTGCGTTGATACAGCTGAAATTGTATGTTCCCCAGATAGCTGATCCATACTGCATTGTCGCCCACACCATGGAGTCATAAAGCTTAGTGTATGTATTGTACTGCATCCATCCGAGAACCTTGAATTTTGATATCAGCAGCCCTTAAGCTCTGTTAGCCGAACTTGCTATAGCTTGTCCCATTCTCCTATAGTCCAAGTGTTCAGAGAGGAGTAAGCCCAGATAATTATAACTGTCGACAATTTCAATAACATTCGTCCCACACTCGAAACGCTGTGTAGTTTGACATACCGATGGATTCCTGAAGTGGATTAACTTGGACTTTCCTGCATTTATGTTCATTTTATTTTCAACGCACCACTTATGTAGAACGTCCAACAACAGATTCATATTCTTATCATTTTTTGTAATGAGTATGATGTCATCTGCATAGGCGAGGATACTGATGTTTTCGCCGTCGACTTCAACGCCTAGAGACGTGGCATTGACCTTGTCAATCAGATCGTTCACATAGAGGTTAAATAAAAGCGGTGATAAAAGACAACCTTGTTTGAGGCCACATTTCACTTCAAACCATGGAGTGTATTGTCCATTTAGTCGTACACAGCATTTAACGTCTCTATACAGCGACACGAGAGCATTTAAAAATTGTCCCTGAATGCCCATATAACGTAATTTATTCCAGAGAATACTTCTGTCTATGCAATCATAAGCCTTCGTCAAGTCAATAAAACTGACGAAAGTTTATTTCTTGAGACTTTTCCTCGTTTCAATTATAGATGTTAATGTTGACACATGTTCCACCGTTGATCGACCTTTTCTAAATCCATTTTGATTATCAGACAATAAATCTTTGAGTTCAGCATGCTTAGAAAGTCGATTATTCAGGAGTCCACAATAAATCTTGAATGTTGAATTTGCTAGAGTGATACCTCTGTAGGCGAGTGGATCTCTTGGGTCTGCTGTAGAACTCTACCGAATAGGATTGATTATCCCCTTTGCCCATAGTGAGGGTACTTGACCAGCACGGAAACATAAGTTAAACAGATTATATAAGAAATTTAAACAATTTTTATTTTTGAAAACTTCAGCTGGTATATCGTCACTTCCCGGTGATTTTCCATTTTTCGCCTGCATAATAGCCTGTTGTACCTCGTGTCTTGATATCACAGTGTCCAGAGCAGTCTCACTAAGTCCGTCTTCATCTGGATCACAGGGTTATGTTGTACTAATGTTACATTTTAACAGGCTTGAATATGCATTCTTCCAAGCTTCTAAAACTGTTCTTCGGTCACTGGATATTGTTCCATCTTTTAACTGGACTTCAAAAGGTATTCTCCTATTCCTGTTGTTATCGACACCTATCTTCCCTATCTTCTTCCAAAACTCCCCTTGTTCTGTATCACATATAGTCTTTCAATATCTTCTTCTGCCTTCCGTGTGCGTTGTCTTTTCGCTTTCGTCACACATCTGTCAAAGCACTTTCTTTTCTTCTCACACACATGCTTATACAGCCGCTTCCTTGGACCCTTTTACTTATTCAATTTTCTCTCTGCTCTGCACATGTCATTCAACAATGACGTAAGATTATCAGTCCACCATGGTTTTCTACACTTTCGCTTTCTTCTTTTACCACTGTCATATACACGCACTTGTCTTGTGGGTAACTTTGACATCATCTCAGTTCTGACACACTTCACGAACGAATCACAGGCATCATTTATAGGCATTGTGCACCATTTTCACACTCAGTACGTATTGATCCCTGACCTAAAATAACACAACAACCCTTCGCTACCACTACACGAGACCAAACGCAGTGTTCTATTATTATTCATTGTCATTATGGATTTAGAACAATGCCTGGGAAGGCCCTTGATCACCCATACCTTCTTTATGGCTGGGTTTGCCGTGTCTGAATCAATTGATCGATGGTCGAAATTAAAATTATGTCATATTTGTAAAACAAAAATCTCAGACAGTAATCTTTAGGGCGAAATAAGAAAATATCAATAAATTGTTCATTCGCGATTGATATTTCAATAACAAGTCAAAGAGTTACTTCATTTCAACATACATTGTACATGTCCAGTGAAACCTCGAAAGCACGGACGCTCTAAGAAACCGTTAGGATTAACAAGTTGCCAAATAACCGAACGATTGGCACTGAGTAATGATGCCTAACGGGTTCTGGAATAAGTTTCAGTGAATTCCTTATGGAAAAATTGTTTTTTTCTGCAGGTGCCCTTCTTGGAACAGGAGCTGCCTGCAGCTTGGCATCATGCACACTAACCGGTACTCTTACAGGGACGGCTGGATGCACGTATGTAACATGCTTAGATATTACATGGATCCCAAGCCAAGATAAATCAATATCGAGCGTAGATATTTTTAATGCGTTTCTATTACTCGTTTCGCATCATCTTGAATGTAACTTGTGTCCGATTGAAATAACCTTCTTATTCTAATTGTTTTTTTCTATATTAATAATTCGTTCGTTGTGTTTCATTCTAATAGACAATGACAATATTTCAAAAATCTTGTTTGAATTTCCTTTATATACTAGGGATTATAATTCAAAATCTGAGATATGTAATACTGTGATGCATTCTCAAATAATTGTTTTTACGCGGCTTTTAGCAATCGTCCGGCAATATCACGGCGGGGGAAATTGGGCCTCACGCATTGTACTCCAATAATTAATTTTAGATATTGTCAACATTGTGTTAAAGTCATTATGGTATGCGTAAACGATACTTTGTCCATTAACAATTGTTTATATCGGAAATAAAAGATTCAAATGGGGGGAGGGTATGTATTCCATATCGGAAGATTTCAGATGAACGGCTTTTCGACCACTCAGATTCCGATTCATAATAAGACTAGTTTTACAATTTTTGAAATAATAATTAAAATATAACTGGACATTAGCGACAATACCGCACGGGGCCGGTGTGTAATATGTTGTCTCATCTGTACACAGGAACTACCAAACCTACATCTCATGTCTGTCCACCCAGTCCAGCAGCTGCACCAGCAGTAGCACAGACGTAATTGCTAAACAAATCATCGACGCTGCCATCACGGCCAACAACGCCTTGAGAGCCGCTTTGAGCTGCAGTAAGTACCGATGACATAAATATTTGAATTATTTGTGATTGTATTTTAACGTCCCCAAAAAAGCGGATTGAAAAGAATTGATTTTCATACCTCTGTGTGACTTGGGGGATATGTCGGGTGTCCTGATAGCTGAGACATGTTTCCAGTCACTGCTTTGCGTGGTTTATTACTTGATTAATACACAGACCCACGTGATACAGGTGGAATATTGGTCACAGCAGCTTCATTCATCATAAACTCTTTCGTTCACTCTGTGATTGTATGTAATGCTATTGAATTTCAACCTTCCCCGACGCAACGTAAACATAACCTAAACAAAACAAGAATATACTCGTTATTTAATAAGACAATCAGTATGGTGACAGGAGAGCTACGTCCTTATTACCCGAGATGTCACTGTCCTGCAAGATGCCCTTATCACCCGAGATGTTCGTGTACTGAGAGAAGTATCACCCAGATGTTCTAATCCTGTAATGCCCTTGACCCGTGTGATGCCCTTGTTACCGGCGATGTACTATTACCGCGTGATGCAATTGTCCCACAATATGTGAGACGTCTTGTCTTGTGATTTATCCTTCTTTTGTGCACCTTTTCCTGTAATATGCCATTGCCCTGTTTGTTGCCCATGCCGAGACATCTCCATATGCCACGCGATACCTTCGTCCCGCCATATCCTTAAAAACATCTAGATTAACAAGTTACCAAATAACCGAACAATGGACAGTGAGTAATGTTACTCAACGGAGTCAGGAATAAGTTTCAGTGAATACCTTATGGAAAATTGCTTTTACTTCAGGTACAGGAGCAGGAGCTTCCTGCAGCATAGGATCCTGCTCCCTGACCGGTGCTCTTACAGGGACGACTGGATGCACGTATGTAACATGTTTAGATATTATATGGATCCCAAGCGAAGATATTTCGATTATGGCCATACATCGATATCGAGCGAAGTTATTTTTTCTTATGCGTTTCTGTTACTCGTTTCGCACCATCTTGAACAGAACTTGTGCTCGATTGAAATAACCTTCTTATTCTAATTGTTTTTTTCTTTGTTAATAACACATTCATTGTGATTAATTCTAATAGACAATGACATTTGAAATATTTGTTTTTTAGGCCGCTTTTAGCAATGATCTGGCAATATCACGGCAGAGGAAATCGGGCTTAACGTATTGTACTCAAATAATCAATTTTAGATTTTGTCATCTGTTAAGTCAATATGGTATGAGTAAACGATACCTTGTCTATTAACAATTGTTTATTTCGGAAATAGAAATGTATGTGTGTTCAGATTTGCGGATGTTTTAAGTGTTCGATATTTCAGAAGAACGGCTTTTTGACCACTCACATTGCGATTCATAATCTCATTAGTTTTACAATTTGAAATAAGAACAACAATATAACTTGTCATTTGCGACAATACCGCTGGGGCCCGGTGTGTAATATGTTGTTTCATCTGTACACAGGAACTACCAAACCTACATCTCATGTCTGTCCACCCAGTCCAGCAGCTGCACCAGCAGTGGCACAGACGTATTTACTAAACCACTCATCGACGCTGCCATCACGTCCAACAACATCTTGAGAAACGCTTTGGGCTGCAGTAAGTACCGATGATACCATTTTGGATCATTTGTTTCATGATTGTACTTTAATAACGTCTCCAAGAAAGCGGATTGAAACGAATTGCTATTCATACCAATTTTCTATCCGTTAGTGGGTATATTTCGGTCCATGTTATACCGTCACTGAACACATTTACCTACCTGGACACTTCTCTAGGAAGAATCTGCAACGGATCTGTCCATTAACGGATACCCAGATACTAAAACCACCCTTTATGGTGAATATATTCGAAATAAGCTTGTGATATCCTGGTACCGATCCCACATCTTCGTCTCCCTGGACAATACACTTTATGTATCCAGAACTTGCCAATGAGCAGCGTCAATTTAGAATGAAATTAACTCTGTCACGCTAAAAGGTCAGTATTTATTAACAAATGCAGGATTTGACATTTCAAATTACACAAAAACATTTTCCCATCGAGCCACCTGTATATGTTGATAACTGCATGAGTGGTGGAGCCTCGACGGAGAATGTTTAGTCACGCGAGACAACCCAACTATTCTGTTTATTGTATGTGTCAGTTTTAGTGTGAAAACACGTCATTGAGGCAGATTATGTAGTTGCTGCATAAAGAACTAATTCTCTCAAAGGGGGCACGGGTGGCCCAGTCGTCTAAGGCGCCGCAATTCGCTGTGCAGAGTTGCGTCCCTTGGGCAAGCCAGAAACCTATGATTGTTGGTTCGAACTCCGGTTCGCCCCGATTATGTTTCTAGGTTTGTCAGCACCATACCCGTGCTCGTGGGTTTCACCGAAGTGGTAAACGTCTGAGACCTGCATCACTTCGGGCTTTCCTCCCACATTAAGCTGACACGCCGTGATATAACTGGAATAATGTTAAAAGCGGTGTTAAACCCAACTCACCCACTCACTCACTCAATTTGTCCGTGCAATGTCCTATTGCAGTGCAATGCTATTGTCCCGCAAGATGTGAGACATCATGTCCTGTGATATATCCTTCTCATGCGCACCTTGTCCCGTAATATATCATGGTCATATTAGTTGCCCATGCCATATCCTTGTCCAGTTAAATGTTCTTCTCCTGTGAGACATCCTTGTCCTTGATCATGAGATATCCTTCACACGCACAGTCACGCTGTTTCAATGTTCGTGAATTTGTGTTATACAATTGGAAATTAACATTATTTTGACGCTATATACACAGACTTTTGCAATATAGCTTTGTCTCTGTTTAGGCGGTGCGAGCTTCACATCCGTCTCCGGCATTGCGCTCATCCTGTCCGTCGTGGCAACGCTGGTGAAAACTCACTTTTAAATCAGGGATGCTGCCCTCAAGGGATGTCTTTCTCAGTCTGTTATCGTCTTATATCGAATACGTTTATATTAGCTTTTTTCATCCTACGATATCACTGTCAGAAGATCTCAGAAGGTGTTTAGATGTATCAAGTTTAGTTGTTATCACTCTTCAAAGAGTGTGGGAATGATTTTACGTGAGGTTGTTTGGGGTTCTGTTTTATTTTACACTGTCTACATACAAGGAGTCCCTGCGTATCATCTTTACTGACTTGGCTGTGTGTAACCTAGTGGTCATAGTGTTCGCTCCTCACGACGTTTGACTTTTGTCTTGCAAAGTGTATGAAGTTCATTTGGGATGCCCTTGTTGCTATACTGCTGGAACATCTGCTATAAGGATCGTAAACACATGCTCATGGGTTGTTTTTGTAATGGTTTTTTCTCATAATAAAAAGATCATTTTACCAATTTTCTCTGTTTTGTTATTTTTAGTGGGTTTTATTTTACACTGTCTACATACAAGGAGTCCCTGCGTATCATCTTTACTGACTTGGCTGTGTGTAGCCCTGACGTGCAAAGTGTATGAAGTTCATTTGGAATGGCCCTGTTATATTGCTGGAACATCTGCAATAAGCATCGTAAATCCATACTCACAGGTTGCTCGTTGAATGTTTTTTCTGATAAAAAATAATCATTTTACCAATCTACTCTGTTTTGTTGTTTTAAGTGGGTTTTGAAATAGTCAGCCATTTTCGTTGGATTATGTCTGTTGTTAGCTGCATTTCTCTGTTGTGACTGACGCACGCTACACAACTCGCTTATTGCCGAGGGTTACGTCAGACCTTAAGGCGATTGTCCATGTGGATAGCGTCTCCGATCTAAAACGTATCATTCAATCTAACACACTTCTTACATTCAGAGAAGCAATATGATACCAGCTTTGCTAGACAAATGCGAAAAACACAACTTGAAACTTGGTGTTTTGTGTACGGGTCTTTACATAAGAAATAGCGAGGGCAAACAATAGATAATAGCCTAGAACCGTATACGCTGTGTGCGGCAGTGAGTCAATGGTCCTGCAGTCGCTACCGTAATGTCTCCAAGACAATGTGAAATTGGAAAACATAAATTTGAATACAGTATGCTGAATTCGTGAACTAAACTGATTGGTGCGGGCTTTGTCAAAGCGAAAAATCAGCGTCTTACTTTGAATGTCATAGTAATGGAGAAAGAGTTATACCACCTGCAAAGACAACTAGAAGGTGACACGGGTTACTGACATATTGTCAAGCGCATAGTGGGTAGCGAACCCGGTATCATCTATTTATATGTGACAGTCAAAACAGCAGGTTTCGGATTCTTTTATGGACAACATTCGCTGAAGTGTTCTTAGAGGTCTATGAAGACATCCGTCGGTGGAAAAGCTCATTTTCGCCACACACATTCAATATTTTAGATGAACAATTCTCAATTACCATCTCCAAAGATGCTAGCATGATTGTAGTACTGTACATCCTTTTTCAGTGATATTTGTGTTGTTTGGCACCATGGTAATTATAATATGATAAACAAATAATAATAATCTAATACAACTGGGCAGAGATATCACAATCGACATCTGTCTTGGCTGCTTAAGTAATATACTGTGACTGGGTGTATTCACAAATAGTTACACAAACGGAAGAAGGCCCCGTTTTCATCACAAACATCTTAAAAAACCACCATGCATTTTTACTCTAATGACGTTACACCCAGTTGGCGGGGAACGCCTCCGTTGTCTAGTGGTAGAGCGTCCGCCCGGAGAGCGGAAGGTCCGGGGTTCGATCCCGCGTCATACCAAAAGACGTTAAAAGATGGTACTTGTAACCCTGTCTGGCGCTCGGCATTAAGGGGCTAAAACAAGGAGTCTGTATACTGTGTCTGAGTGGGGTATTCATGTTAAACAGACTACAGACTGAGGCATGGTATCTCAGTGAGCTAGAACTATAAAGCGAACTAGTACAAGCCACACACACACACGTGCATGCACGTCGTTATAAGTGCAATAATCTTGGACGTGACGTTAAACGCAATTTCACCTCACCTCACCTCACCTCACCTAACCTCACCTCACCTCACCTCACCTCACCTCACCCAGTTGGCGGTAACAAATATCTACTGAAGAAACAGCTTAAACCAGAAAGTATCATGCATCTACCTTGCCCAATATGGAATACAAATATCACAAGAAATGTACATCCATGTAACGTATTTTCACTACAATTGACTAAACCTACTGTGTAACCTCTGAACCTGATGTACAACCCTTTGAAAGGAATAAAAAATGTCAAAAAAAACAAAAAAATATGGAATACAAATACTCGATCTATGATCTACGACTGGTCTGATAACAACATCGTTTCCTTATCTTCATCTTCATCTTCATCTATACAGCGCCAAGACTGGAACGTGTTACGTTCTTTATCACTACATACCTACATTGTATTAAATTAAGAAATTGTTTGGGATGCTGTACTCTGGTCAAGAGCCTCTAAGTGACGTCATCGTTGACGGTATTGGTTTCAATATACTATCTAACCATGAATAAAAGCACTGGATATATTTAACTCGGCATTGAAAGTATGGTGTATTCTGATACGTGCACGGGGGACTGGGTATATTTCGATTGTTGATATAAATAATTTAGATATAATGCAACTTTGATGATGATTTTGCATCTTAATTTGACATTATACCAGTTATAACTTTCTTCTCATTTCATATGCATTAAATTGAAAAGGTACACGCCGTTCTATTTTGGGTACTGTTCTAAGTTATTCTTAATGAACACTGGTGATCTGAGGTTAAGTTGGTTGCCTTTACTGCGGTAACCTTAGTAGACAAAGTTTAATAAACAAACGCACGTAAAGACAAAGACACAAATCGCCATATGCCGTAAATAAAAGTTAATCAGATCCCATATTGCTGACGGCAGAAGTGAACTGGAGTAGCGCATCAACTCTAAGATTCTTTGCTAAAAGATCGAAGGCACCGAACACTTTATCCTGCGATAACGTACACTTTTTGAATTACGTCATAATAGAGTGACGTCACGACGTTGTTTAAATTAGCTCCCTCTTGATCTAACGTATCCTTGGTAACATCGTTCTTTCATGACTTCCAAGCAAGATTGCGCATCCACATCAAATTTTTAGGAAATAGTTTATTCAAACCTGTCGAAAACTTCCATATTATTAGGGGCGGTCGGGTACCCTAGTGGTTAAAGCGTTCGATCGTCACGCCGAAAACCCGGGTTCCATTCCCGACATGGGTACAATGTGCGATGCCCATTTCTGGTGTCCCCCGCCGTGATATTGCTGGAATATTGCTAAAAGCGGCGTAAAACCATACTCACTCACTCCATATTATTACGAGGGAAGAAATATGGCGACGATGTCAACCAACTCTCATGCTGAAGGCTCTACCCACACATATTCAAACCACTGTTTTCGAGCCACAGCAGTCACAGAGCTGTCCGAGACGGGCGTTAACTTGTGTAGTGGGAATTGGCCTATGTCTCTGGACACAGGCATCAGCAGTCCTTGAAACGTTTCATAACCACATGTGTACCTGTTGCTCAGCGTATGGCAGTAAGCAATATCCTGCAGTCAAACAAAATAGCCGCTGGTTGCTCTTCCTACACCATGTTCGTCCTACCAATATCAGGCCCAGGGTTCCGTAGTACAAAGCGATCTTAGCAGTAAGATGATCGTAACTCCCATACCTAAACATATACTTACGACAGTCGTAGAGCTAAGGTTGTTTTGTACAACGTACCCAGGTCGTCAGTTTGCGACGGCTAGGGTTTCATGTCGCGCAACCAACTCGATGAGAAACATTTGTCATGGCTTGCAGTTGCTGCAGTCTGCTAACTTTGGTGGTTAAAACAAAGTGTGGTAACTTGTACAACAGAAAACACCTCAACTCAACCAGCGACACCGAACATCGTCTATGTTTAGCTGTGTTAGCTCGGCCCCACAATGCAGTTGTGAAATATTTATTAAATTGAAGAAAATTCAGATATAAACTTAAATTTAACTCCTACTGGATAACCACACAATGAGTGAGTGAGTTGGGTTTAACGCCGCTTTTAACATTATTCCAGTTATATCACAGCGTGTCAGATAAATTTGGGAGGAAAGCCCGAAGTGATGCAGGTCTCAGATGTTTGCCGCTTTGGTGAAACCCACGAGCACGGGTGTGGTGCTGACAAACCTAGAAACATAATCGGGGATAACCGGGATTCGAACCCACAATCATAGGTTTCTGGTGTGTCAAAGGGACGCACGTTAGACGACTGGGCCACCCGTGCCCCCTAACCACACAATGAACGCGTAATGAAATGTGACCTTTTCAAACAATAAAGTACCCATTTCGAGATGTATCATGTATAAAATATGTCTCTTAACATAAAGGTACAGGCGATTTGCTGGAAGAGCCCGTCAATTAGCCCTGTTCGAGGATTTTCAATTTACGTCACAGGTGATTACAAAATTGATTTACGCTCAGCTCCAATAAAACACAAGGTTAGTCTTATATTCGGCATCTTAGAAAACGTAATAAAGGTTGCTCTACTCCATGTGTTTAAGAAATAAACGACACGTGGGAGTTGTGTATCGTACAATAAAACACTGCAGGGAGAATAAACCATAAGGGGCGCAGTCCCGAGTGGTTTATTTATCCCTGCAGTGTTTTGTTGTTCGATAAACAATGACCACGACTCGTCTATTTCTTATATGAGATATCAAAATTATGTACACCCTCTATTAGGATGTACATAAAATGTACAAGCTTTAAAAATATTTACCTATAATAAAATAATGATCATGATGACTCCCTGTATACAATCCGATCTCGGCAATGGGTGGTTTATTTATCCCTGCAGTGTTTTGTTGTTCGACAAACAATGACCACGAGTCGTCTATTTCTCATATGAGATATCAAAATTATGTTCAGCCTCTATTAGGATGTACATAAAATGGTCAAACTTTTAGAAATATTTACCCATATTGAGATAATGACGACTCCCTGTTTACAATACGATCCCGGCAATGAACGGTTTATTTCCCTCTGCAGTGTTTTGTTGTTCGATAAACTATGAACACGAGTAGTCTATTTCTTATATGAGATATCAAAAATTATGTAAGCCTCTATTTGGATGTAAATATAATGTACAAGCTTTAAAAATATTTACCCATATTTAAATAATGATGACTCCCTGTATACAATCCGATCCCGGCAATGTCGGCCAAGTCCATTTTATGAACAGGTGGGTTAAACATGGTATTTCCCTGATATTCTCACAATTTCCACGTCTGATATCTGCAACTTTTTTCCCTATACCGATTGTCATGTCTCTCCCACTGCTGGGTGCGATCGTTCGGCCTTTGCGTATATCTACCTTGCCCACCTACGGGGAACAGTGAGTGAGTTGGGTTTAACGCCGCTTTAAACATTATTCCAGTTATATTACGGCGTGTCAGCTTAATGTGGGAGGAAGCCCGAAGTGACGTAGGTCTAAGACGTTTACCACTTCGGTGAAACCCACGAGCACGGGTATGGTGCTGACAAACCTAGAAACATAATCGGGGCGAACCTGGATTCGAACCCACAATCATAGGTTTCTGGCGTGCCCAAGGGACGCAACTCTGCACAGCGAATCGCGGCGCCTTAGACGACTGGGCCACCCGTGCCCCCTCCTACGGGGAACAACTCACTTAACATTTCCCTCGAAAAAAACCGCCGTCCAATTGACGAATTCATCAAGTCGCGAGCGCATGTTAGTATCCTGAGAAATAACGTCATGAGAGACCAATTGGTTCTTCATTGTTCTTCAGTTATCTTATATAGTGTGTGCACGTATCTACGTCATTTCTGGCGATTCGAATATACGCTGGCAACGTGATGAAGTCATATTTCGACTGACGTTATTTTTTAGAGGGAACTGTCTAGTGAGTTTTTCCCCATAGAAGTAGATGGGCTACGCGATGGACGAACGTTCGCATTCAAAAGGGGAGAGCTATGACAATGGGTATTAGGAGAATAGGTACAGATAATCGACGTGAGGATTGTGAGAATATCACGGAAAAACCAAACCCAACCCACCTGTTCGTAAAATGGAGTCATTATTACTATAATTTGGGTAAATATTTTTAAAGCTTGTACATTTTATCAACATCCTTAAAAAAGCTGTAAATAATGTTGATATCTCTTATAAAAAATAAACAACTCGTGGTCGTTGTTTACAATACAATAAAACACTGTATAGTAGGGAGAAAAAAATCATGAGGGGCGATTCTTCCTGCAGTGTTTTATTACATAATAAACAACTCAATTCATCGTTTATTTCTTAAATCAAATTTAGTTTGTCACTGAACTATCATAACGCAAGCGTCCTCGTGCTTTTGTAAGCGATTTACTTTCAAAGACTCATTTCCCGCCTCAAGAGTTTGCATAAACTCTTGTTACGCTTACAAATATTCAAACGAGGTTCTCCCAGTTTGGGTGGCACTCTGAGTGATAGAGTAAAGCTTAAATCCTAAACAAAGGGACAAACTACAATATTATTCCACATACTGATTTATTACCATTTTCAAGTGTTTTGTAAATGATATACAAGAATTTCCAGTTCAGAACCCACTAAATATAAAACCACGGAAGTATTACCGACCAGTATACATGCATTACATGTTCAGACACGGTTTACACACCAATGGAAGTATTACCGACTAGTTTACATGTGTTACAAATTCCTACACAAACTGGTTTACAAACCAATGGACGTATTATCGACCAGTATACATGTGTTACAAATTCCTACACAAACTGGTTTACAACTCAATGGAAGTATTCTCGACCAGTATACATGTGTTACATGTTCAGACAACGGTTTAAACACCAATGGAAGTATTACCGACTAGTTTACATGTGTTACAAATTCCTACACAAACTGGTTTACAAACCAATGGACGTATTATCGACCAGTATACATGTGTTACATGTTCAGACAACGGTTTACACACCAATGGAAGTATAACCGAAGTATTATACACAAACTGGTTTACAACTCAATGGAAGTATTCTCGACCAGTATACATGTGTTACATGTTCAGACACAAACTGGTTGTTACAAACCAATCGAAGTATTCTCAATATCGAACGATAGACACATAGGCGTCAACCGCTTTCACTATTCACAGTTCTCGAACATATCGAACACACTCGGTCGAACGATAGACACAGAGGCGTCAAACGCTTTCACTATTCACAGTCCTCGAACATATCTAATACACTCTCGGTTGACACACCGGGTCCAAAGTTTTGAAACTTCTTTAGCCTAACCAACACTGGCACACAATTTCCAGCAGAAAATATTACAAAGCTACGTGCTAAATCTATCCCATTATAACAAACATGATAACCTACTCATAAAGAAAAAATGGTGTGACTGGGCAAATAAAAAGAACAAACTACTACTAATACAATTATCTTATCATACCGAACGCACGTGTGCACAGATTCCGGCAAGCCTGTCCACGGAGCCAGACGCTGACTGAAGCTCGTGCGGCACGCACGAGCTTAAATATCCCTTTCCAAAAACCCGGATGTTCGAAACACCCGTATGAACCAAGGTAACTTCCTGTTCCGGTTGTGGCGAGTGTAGCGTGTAAACTTCCGTTACACTTTAACTATAATTGTGCAAGGCAAAACTATTCTTTCTTACACAACACATTGGGTTGGGGCAAACTTAATTACTAACTTAAACTATGACGTCACTGCATTAAAACATTTTTGCGTGACGTCACAGCACTGTATGAGGTCATCATTGGAATGTCGGTGCACCTTAGAAATTGCGGGAGATACGTATATGCGCACCTTTTTTATAGATTTGCACTAAACGTGCACACTTAACAAGAGAAATTATTATGCCTTCTTATCGATGAAGGTTGATTCATATTAACGTTAAGTTAAAGTTTCGTTAAATATGATTAATTGTGCGGTTATGTGAAACTATTGACATGGCAAAATGTGTAATTTACAGTAAAATGCACACTTACCAGTGGTTTCTTGACAGATAGATTAAATAACAAAGATTTTACAAATGCATATTTTACATAAAAAAAAATTAAATACTCCAAAATCCGATTAACGGACATCCTTAAATACGGCTGTGACATTTTGATCAAAAAAATACAGTCGTGTTGCGTGGAGTTTATCGGTACAAGGGAGGCAACTCTTGTCACTCTAAGAGACAGAACGGGCAAACAGCTTTGTCAACAAGCATTTGGAGGGGAGCCAGTCTCCACACTACGTGATTTTCTGTATGCTTTAAGTGAAGAGGAATAATCGAGTTTGGCCCAAACAAGCCAGTTATTGATATTCTGAACAACGAACCACGCCGGTACGATAACACCCAATCAACCAAGTGGCCGCGCCTGACCACCCAATCCATTAAGTGCCGCCTGGTCGTACTCCAAGCATTGGTTGATGGGGACCAATTCCAATCTTAAGCCGAAATCCCCTGTTTAAATATAATTCCGTTATTGAGGTATGAACAGTTACTTTAGTTAGGTATTAACACATCGAATGAAACGTTTCGATGACTTTCAATCAAAAACAAAACCAGAAGGTTAAATCTAAATTTGTGAAATTTAAGCAACACTTTAATTTTATTGAGTTTAAGTGTAGAACATTTCGAGCATCCCTGTTCGAGAACATCAACACAGTTAGCTTTATGCCAAAGCACGAGGCTGAGTTGACATACAGCGCCAGCGAACAAATTATATTACGTGAGGTGGAACTTCAAGGACGCTTTTTCGTCTTCAGAGTTCCTTCACAAGTTCCTCGAGATGCACACAGCTCATTTGGCCCACAGGCACTTCAACCCTAAACCAGAAATCCGAGGAAACACCTATCAAATTGTAGAAGTGATGGGTTTTTTAGTATCAGTTAACACGTCACCTTCAGTTACACCGCAGTCCCAGGGCTATAATAACAAAGCTGAAGTCTAACTACCCTTATCATCAAACAGTCTCAAGTATAGCATAACACGACATTCGTATTTAGTAGATATTTTGATGGATAGATAACATTATTCCTGATCTGAAAGTTAAACTATTGTTACGTGGTATCTTGACATTCTACAATCATAAGATATAACACTGCTCCTGGTCTGAAGGTAAGAGTGTAGTTACGTGGTGTCTTGAAATACTATGTATTCAGTGAGTGAGTTGGGTTTAACAGTTTGAACAGCATTCCCGTTATATCACGGCGTATCAGCTTAATGTGAGAGGAAAGCCCGAAGTGATGCAGGTCACAGACGTTTACCACTTTGGTGAAACCCGCGACCACTGGTATCATTCTAACAAACCTAGAAAAATAATCGGGGCGAACCGGAATTCGAACCCACATTCATAGGTTTCTGGCGTGCCCAAGGGACGCAACTCTGCACAGCGAATTACAGGGCTTAGACGACTGGGCCACCCCTGGCCCCAACTATGTCATCACGAGATATTACACTGTTCCTGATCTGAAATTTATACTATAGTTACTTAGTACCTTGACATACTATATATCATCACGGGGAATTACTGAGTATCTGTCCCCCGTAAATTAATCTCACCAACATCCTTAACTTTCCAAATGTATTCACACAGACTATTAGAAGGAGATCTATCACCGCTCGTAATCAAAAAGTGATATCGCGACTCACTATTCCAGAATATGACCAAACACTATTCCTTGTCTGAAAGAAGCATCTTGCCTGTCTGTATCAGAATGTGACCCAACACCATTCCTGGTCTGAAAGAGAATCTTGATATAAGATCTATCACTATTCCTAGCCTGAAGGAGGCATCTTGACATGCTATATCAGAAAAAGATCTAACATTATTCCTGGCATGAAAGAGGCATCTTGACTTGCTGTAACAGAATACGATCTAACACTATTCTTGGCCTGACAAAAAGGCATCTTGACTTGCTATACGACCTGACACTATTCCTAGCCTGAAAGAAGCAGCTTGACATGCTATATCAAGAAAAGATCTAACACTTTTCCTGGCCTGAAAAGGGCATCTTAACTTGCTGTACGACCTGACACAATTCCTAGCCTGAAAGAAGCAGCTTGACATGCTATATATACCTGAAAAGGGCATCTTAACTTGCTGTACGACCTGACACAATTCCTAGCCTGAAAGAAGCAGCTTGACATGCTATATATACCAGAGAAAGATCTAACATAATTCCCTGCCTGAAATAGGCTCTTGATTTACTATACCAAAATAAGATCTGACATTGTTCCTTGTCTGAATGAAATGACTTTCTGATCGTTTATGATCCACCCGAGTTTCACATGTGAAAGTGGTTAATTTACTTGCTATAATGGAATACGATCTGACAATATTCCTGATCTGATATTGTGCCTTGACTTGCTATACCAGAATATGATTTTAAACCTATTCCTGGTCTAAAAGTTGCTTCTTTGCTTGCTGATATGGAATAAGAGCTAACACTATTTCTGATCTGAAATTGTACTTTGACCTGCTGTACTAAATTATTATGTAAATCTGTTCCTTACATGAACGTAGATGTATAGTTGCCAGACATCTTGACATACACTAATTACATTACATATAACACTACGTCTGGTACTATAGGATCATAAATAGTTGCCAAATTTGTCTCATCCAGATCCGAGCAGATTGAACATTGCATTATCAACATGATCAGCTGTACTGGACGTCTCGTATGTCTTTAGTACCGCGTGTGTAAGTGCCAACTGAGTCTACGAGGATATCTATCAGGACAATTTGAAGACCAAGGAACCGCATCCCAATGCGATCGTAACACTACGGCTGTCGTTACTCCCATACATTGACTCAGTGTAACATACTCGTAGAGTCAGGATCGCACTGCGAAACGAGGCCCAAGGTCATAGAATTTCTAATTCATTTTAACGATATTATCATCACGTATGTAATCTCTGGACAACAAGTAGCTGTCATACCGTTATATTCTGTGGCTGCGTTGTGTCAACGGATATATGACATTTATTAACTCCCGGACAAAATAAAGTATACACCCTTGTTTGATAGTGACTAATATTGAAACAAACAAGAAATGTTTATTCGTCATCATTGGTTTCAGCGATCTATTCATTTACTTATTTACTTTATTTTGCCTTTTGCTACTCGTGGGATCTGTTTCTGGGGATGATCGGGACCGGTTGTTCTGTTCTGGCATTGACGTTTTATGTATTGTTTGTGGTTTTGTATTACCTGTGATGCTTTATCAACGATCCATTGTATTTTATACAATTTCTCCACAAGCACTTATGGGTCCCCGAAAAAAGGTGCTTATCGACTTTTCACTGCTGCACGTTGATCTTCCAAACCCACGGGTTGTGTTTTGGACCTTAGGTTTTCATTGTTTCGGCGACTGTTTTCAGCCAAGTAACGTTTTGCTAACGTTTGTAATTGTTTGGTCAAATCCAATTTTCAAGTGTATTCTATCTTTTGCCAGTTTATGTGATTATTTGTGTACTGATACATGTATATATGATGTTATGTATAACGGTGCATGTGTGTTTCGATTTATGTGTACCGGTATATGTCATTTTATGCACACATACCATTGACTGTGTATGTCATATACCTGCCTGTGGACGTGTCATTGTACGCAAATGTATCGGTAATTGATGTGTTGTTTTGATATAACAATGCATGTGTTTGTTACAATGCATGTGTTTGGAGTTGGGGCATTGTACGCATAACGGTACATATGCATAAGGGTCTTCCAGGCTACCGGCTAATGCAAGTTCTTTTATGTATACTGAGAAAATGTATGCCATTCTCTTTATAACTGTTCATGTTCATGGTATTATCTGCATAACCGTGAGAGTGGTGTATATGTATCAGAGAATGAATACGTTATTGTTAGCCCAACGTAACGAACCCGTGCGGATTCCAGGATAGAAATGCCTACCTAGGCTAACCTAGGCTTGCGGATCAGGTGGGACAGGCCCAGTAGCCTGTTTGATTGCGTGCCACCGTACCCCGTCGCTATGGGACGTTGCTAACGACATCAATGACTGGTTTGACTAACCCAGACGCGATTATTTACAGTCCGCCGTGATGGTTAGTTCCCACGAAGTAGACATCTGAGAGGTGGACAAAAGTTTTCGGATAACAACTTGACAACGGATTGACGACCGTAAAATGATCTATACCGAAACGTTGCTATTACAATACAATACAGAAGTTGTTATCCATAAACTTTTGTCTACTTTGCCCTCCGTCAACCTCTTAGAAATGCCTATCAAACAAATCACTTCCGAGGGGTATAAAAACAAGGCAGCTCGACTGCTGGGAAACATGTTAAAGGTCTGGTGATCTCACACAATAGGCAGCCAGGGTGCTTACAATCGCTAGGTTGATGTTAAAAAACGAAGTTGAGGGAAACAATATATATATATGACAAGCTTTCCATCGTCAATCAATCAGGGTAGGTATCTGGGTACTAGCCAAGTGCGTTTGGTAATGCCAGATCTGTAAGCAGGGATCGACACTGTCGATCATCAAATTCTTCTGACTCGCCTAAAACATGCAGCTGGAATTCATGGCATCCCATTGACGTGGCTTACGTATTATCTGACGGGACATACAATGCAAATCCAGGTTGATGGAATCAAATCCATTTCATGTCATCTTACCTGTGGAGTCATACAAGGTTCAGTTTTGGGACCTTCTTTGTTTTCATTATACATTCAATTGGTTGGCAGCATAATAAGGAAACAACTTCAACTTCCACGGATGTACTCATGGCAATCGACTATATCTTGGAATGAAGGCAGACAAACTACAACATTGCAAGTTCAATCTGGAGAGCTGCATCTACGATATCCGTGGTTGGGTGTCAAATAATGTCTTAAAGCTGAATTACGACAAGACGGAATTCCTAATATTTGATACACGCCAACAGCTGCTGAATGTTCCAGCTACATCGATTGACGTCGGTAGGACTTATATTCTGCCTACACATCAAATTCGAAATCTCGGCGGGGTCTTCGAGACGACAATGTCATCCTAACAACAACACCTTTCAGCTGGTAGATCTGCAATACTTGCATCTAAGTAAAGCGACAAAACCTTTCCAAATCCAATAGAAATCTCTGCATAAAGAAAACCCGTGGATGTTTAGACAATGCGACCAAAAAACTGCTTATGCTCAGTTACGTGTTGTCAAGACTAGACTATTGCAATGGTCAATCAGTCACCTGCAACGCGTGCAGAACAGTAATGCACGCATCATCACCAGGCCTAAGTCACCTGATCACATCACACCACTTCTGCGGAGTCTCCATTGTCATCCTATCAAACAACGTCCAAAATTCAAACTCCTGACCATCACGTACAAATCACAAAACGAGCTAATCAAACTACATCAAGACTATCAAACTACATCAAGAGCCTACTGTCAGAACACAAGCTGTGCCGCACTCGACGTTCAGCCGATCAGATGGATCTAAAGGTTCCAGAGACCAGAAAAAAACTGGGCGATAGATCCTTCTCTGTCTCCATTAAAACACAGCTGAGACAACTGACCACTTTCGAAAACTGCTAAAGACCATTGAAGCATATGTGCCTTAGACACTAAACCTATTGTACTCCCCTTGGACTGTTTCGTAACAGCGCCGGCACTGAACAGCTCTCACGTTTAAAGCAAGGCGCTCCATAAAGTATGATCTCTGTTGATTGATGGCTGGTGGCGGCGCATGTGGACTAAGTTTCCTAGTAATGCCTATCCAACAATTCCAATAGAATGTTTATTTATAGCTTTTGACCATATGATAGGACCTATAACGTAAAATGTTTCTATGGTATATACTCCATTTAAGAAAAGTACTTCATCATACATGTTGTATGGTGAGACTGGTAGAATCCCTTTGTCGACCAAGAAGCGAATGGTTGCCTTCTCGTATAAAATTGTATACTATCATGTATGAATAATAACAAACCTACTGTGGCTCTTTGACATCTATACCTCCACATGCTTAACTTACGTGTGTCTACGTGACTTTTGGCTTGCATGTGTCTAAAACATTGTTATGTCGCACTGTGCCGAAATGACTCTATTGTGAGTGAATTGGGTTCTACACGATACTATGCAAATATTTGCTTACATATCTCTCAACTCACGGATGCCAACATGACTCTATACTAGCATTCTGTACTAACATGTGCCCATATATCTCAACTATACTCACATGGGCTGTGCCTACATGACCCGATACAAACAGACCCGTGAAAATCCGAGGTAGAATACTTTTTCCGCAACCTATGCTTGCCGTAAAATGCGATTATGTTTGTCGTAAGAGGCGACTAACGGGATCGGGTGGTCAGGCTCGCTGACTTGGTTGATGCAAGTTATCGTGTCCCAATAGCGTTGATCGATGCTCATGATGTCAATCACTGGATTGTCTGGTCTAGACTGATTATTTACAGACAGCCGTCATATAGCTGTAATATTCCTGGGTGCGACGTTAAACAACAAACAAACAATACTAACATGAGCCTAAATACCCTACATCCGCATTTTCCTCCATATGTCTATATTGACATATCATCAAGTGACTTTATACTCATATGCGACCACACTACTCTATACTAAAATGTGCCTATGTATAATTAAATATGTAAGTATAATTAAATATTTATGTTATGCCATGTGTGGTGGCACGTGGTCCTGTGCAAAGCGCACAGGTCACAAATCAGGTGGAGGTGAGACCTTGGACAGGTGACCGCGCTTCGGCAGCTTGGCTCCTGAGAGGTCTAGGGCTTCGGTCCTGCCCCACACTGAAACACATGCAACACATGTGGTGTCTGCTTTGGTAAGCGACTTTGTTTTAAATGTGCCTCTGTTCACCCAGCAGTGAATGGGTACCCGGTAGGATGAGATGACAATGTTGTTGTTGACCATTTCGCCTAGCAGGCAGCTTGGGTTGTATACTCTACAGGGTGATGAGAATGATTCTTGATTGTGCACTGATCCAGTGACCGTGGTAATGATGGCACTTTGAACATGGGGGGGGGGGGGGGGGGGGGGGGGCAGTCGTCTAAGGCGCCGCGATTCGCTGTGCAGATTTGCGTCTCTTGGGAACGCCAGAAACCTATGGTTGTGGGTTCGAATCCCGGTTCACCCCGATTATGTTTCTAGGTTTGTCAGCACCATTCCCTTGCTCTTTGGTTTCACCGAAATGGAAAACGTCTGAGACCTGCATCACTTCGGGCTTTCCTCCCACATTAAGCTGACACGCCGTAATATAACTGGAATTCTGTTAAAAGCGGCGTTAAACCCAACTCACTCACTTTGAGCATGCCCCTGAGTTGTGTGGAAATATGCGCATTATAAATAGCTTATTACCTACTATCGCCTACATGTGTCCGTGACAGTGATTTTATACATGTTCTGCATTGCCCTGATAGCAATCACATTCGGCTACACAGTTTATAACCAACATGGGTATATTACTCTTCTTACTCGCATGCCATCACGATGTTATACACCCTCGTGCTACATGATCATGACGTTAACCTCACAGTTGCTAAGCTTATTATCGCAACTGACATTAAAAGCCTTTATCACATCATAATTACCCATTAGGTATTCCTGATTAAATACTGTCATGCGCCTCCTATCATGCGCCAGCTTCTGGCTCTCGTCGTACGATGCGAATACATGTACAGTAAACTACGATAATGACGTACTCAAAGGGACTACTAATTTTAATTCGTTATAACCGTTGTTCGTTATAAGCATATTTACAGCATAACTACAGCAAATAGTCGGGACCAAAAAAGTAAGTTCGTTATATCCGTCAGTTCGTTAAAAGCGTGTTCGTTATAACCGTAGTTTACTGTACATGTATTCGCATCGTACGACGAGAGCCAGAAGCTGGCACATGATAGGAGACGCATGTGAGTGGTGGGACTCAGGGACTTGCTAATAATATCGACCACTAGATTGACTGGTCCAGATTCGATTATATAAGGCGGCCGTGATATAGCAGTAATATTAATATTGTTGAGTGTGGTGTCCAAGAACTAAAAAACTAACATATCAGCATATGTGTCGTCATACTATAGGGTTAGAATTGTTCATTCTGTGCTGGTTGTAGCTGGGTTGAGTTTGTGTTATAGCACCCTGACGACGTAGATTGTTACTCACAATATCAATCACTGGCCTGTCTGGTCCAGTTTTTTTACGAATATTTACATGCCGTCGTCGCTTAACTGGAATATTGCTGTGTGGTCGTTAAACAACACACACACACACACACACACACACACACACACACACACACACACACACACACACACACACTGATATCAGCACAAATGTCTAACTGTCTGCATAGATAGTGTTCACTTTCATATGGAAACCTGGAATGAATGGACATTGTCGTGTTCTCGCATTGTCGCCATTACAAATACAAGCGAAAAGTGTCAAAATTAGCCAAAGCGCGACATAGTTTGACCGTTGTCGCACTGTCACCTTTTGGTAAAATAAAAGAAATATTATTCCAGGCGCGACAATGCGACACATGGCCAAAATGTCGCGTTGTCGCATTGTCGCGCTTTGGTTAATTTTAACACTTTTTGCTTGTTTTTGTGAGGGCGACAATGTCGCTTCCTGGATTCCATACTTTCGATTGGAGAGGTGTAGAGTGGTGGTGAAAGGCACGGGGAAGATGACAGTGGCTGTAAAGGTGGGTCGGTGGATGACGCTTGTACCGTTTTTTCAAGCAATATTAAGGCGGGGTTCATACGAACGAGCTTCACATGTGTACCCATGAGAGGAATCGAACCGGTGAATAGATGTGACGAGAAAGAGCTTCAAACATCACGCTACCATACCGCCTCGATTATAATAACGATGGTCACGAGCGATGAAGAACGTTGAATATGAAGCTTTTAACAGTAATGGATGGGTTAGTGAGTGAGTTTATTTTATCGCCGCTTTGAACATTGTCTCAGTTATATCACGTAGTGTCACCTTGATATGAAGCAATTCCAACATTTGTACAAGTAGCATCCGTTGACACTGGTACGAACACCTGTATGACCAAGGAAAGCAAGGATTATAATTATCAGGGCGAATCTGGGATTCAAACCCATAATCACCGTATCCTAACTAAGGGAGCCCCTAAACAACTAGTTGTTTCACCTACACTGCACACCACTTAAGGTGGACCAAGGATCAAACACTCCTGAAAGGAAAGAGTGTTTTGTGATCAATATTCACTTAACCGTTGACCGGTAGGGAACGGCATGTTTATCCCATCTCGCTAATGCCGTACACCGCCAGTGGTATTACGAGAATGTCTGCGTGTGCTTGTGTACGGGATTAGACGTTTTTCTCGTTTGTTGCTACGACTGTTGATTAAAACCAGCCACATTTTCACCGGAACCAAACACTGACAGTCACGCAGACTGCAACAAACCAAATTGCCACACACTCGGTTTGAACGCGGTTTCCAATGACAAAGTTGCGGGTTTTAATCATTGCTCTATGGGGATTGTGTATTGTTTTGTAATTGTTGTTGTTGTAATTTCGTGGTTATTTCTATTTAAAATATTATATTCTATAGTTTTGTTGTTCTCTGCTGGTTTTATCTGGTAAACCTGTTTGTGGGTTCGAATTCCGTATACACTTGTTCTGTCAGCTCCAAAGCCAAGCGACCAGTGAAGATCCAGGGTAGAATAATTATTCAGTAACCCATTCTTCCTGTAAAAGGCGACTATGCTTGTTGTAAGATCTAGAGGAGACTAACGGATTCGGGTGGTGCGGCTCCCTGACTTGGTTGATGCATATCATCGATCCTAATTGCGTGGATCGAGGCTCATGATGTCAATCACTGGATTGTCTGGTCTAGACTCGATTATTTACAGACCGCCGTCATATAGCTGGAATATTGCTGAATGCGGCGTTAAAAAAACCAACCAACCAAAGCCAAGCTCGTCGGTTTCACTCGAGTGAAGTATCCCGAATTAAGCTGGTATGCTGTTATGTAACCTATTGTCGGAGCGCTGAACTCATTTCCCGGCTTCCACATGGCTTTGACTAAGGTGAGTGAGTGAGTGAGTGAGTTGGGTTTAACGCCGCTTTTAACAGTATTCCAGTTATATCGCGGCGTGTCAGCTTAATGTGGGAGGAAAGCCCGAAGTGATGCAGGTCTCAGACGTTTATCACTTCGGTGAAACCCACGAGCACGGGTATGGTGCTGACAAACCTAGAAACATAATCGGGGCGAACCGGGATTCGAACCCACAATCATAGGGTTCTGGCGTGCCCAATGGACGCAACTCTGCACAGCGAATCGCGGCGCCCCAATCTTTGACTAAGGCATATGTGTCACAAAATCAACCGTAGTAATATGACGACTGTAACTAAACAGTCACGGTCATAACATTCACGTTCTCCAATCAGACCAAAAAAAACAAATGCAAGAGATGACGTCACATGGCTCGATCCGTCTCATAGATGAACTGTTTATTTCATCTTTCAACGTTATCCATACACGATCTGCCACAAGGACATGTATAAACAGTCATTCAAGTGACAGTTAAACCTATATCACATCATTGCAGCCTTTACACAAAGAACAGCGTGGGTATAATGACATATAAAATAGCCACTTCTTCTACCCTGATATCGTCACTTGAATACATGTTTACAGGCGAGAATACAGAACATGCTGTCACATGTGACCATTTGAAACAAAGGCAATAGAAAAACCTCACAGCACGCCATACAAACTGGTAGGAATTAATAGTTTTGGAATCGGAATGGAACATGGTACCAAAGAGAGCAATGCAGGTAGTGTCTGAATTCCTTTAAGTAGGAACCTGTAGGAATTAATAGCTTTGGAATCGGAATGGAACATTGTACCAAAGAGAGCCATGAAGGTAGTGTCTGAATTCCTTTAAGTAGGAACCTGTAGGAATTAATAGTTCTGGAATCGGAATGGAACATTGTACCAAAGAGAGCCATGCAGGTAGTGTCTGAATTCCTTTAAGTAGGAACCTGTAGGAATTAACAGCTTTGGAATCGGAATGGAACATTGTACCAAAGAGAGCAATGCAGGTAGTGTCTGAATTCCTTTAAGTATGAATAAAGTTTATGTAAGAGAGGAGGCACATTCTTTCTTCTCCTCTCATGTCTCCGTTGGGTTAGCAGCTTCTTGAGATTTCCTTTCTCTTCCAAACTTTTGGATCAATGAATAAAATCCATTTTTATACAATATGCACATACACCTATGTAATGTTTCATATTTTATATGGAATATAAGCAGTATAACATCGTGTCAACCTACAACAGCATTACTACAATATTTCCATTCTTCTGTTATCAATGCAATCTTTTCTTCGATTATTAAAATTAGAAACGGAAAACAATATTGTAATGACTTGCTTTTACATGCAGATCCCTGATTTGGGAATAAAAACTTTTAAAGAAAAAGATTTCGAATCAAATGTATCCTTCTGGAAACGTTGTTCAGAATTACCAATCTTCCTGTGTATCAGTTCCGTTTTGTTCAAAATGTCCACCTCTAGAGGTAATAACGTCAAGAAACGACCTGAAAATAGTTCATAAATCTTTCTGTGAAGGTAAATGACATGACGAATGTTGCAACATCAAATAGGTGGCCCCCGCTTCGTGTTGTAATTGTGTCCTCATATCCGGCATTAGCCATACTCATCCTGTCTTGTCAATGGCGCTTCCTTGGAGAATCCTTTGATCGCTCATTTGAATACCCAGCGAGAACACGTGTAGCTATGTTAGAGACTCTTCATATTGTAATAATTGATGATTAAATCAAACGCACATTCTAATTTCCCTTGATGAACCTTTCTGAAAGTTCGCATGATGGTCGAGTTCGAAAATCAGTCACGGAATATTGTTCAAATCTGACTTTTAAAGTTTGTAAGATTCGGCTTGTCAGGTTGTTACTGGTGAGTAGTTATAATGAAATGGAGTATTGATTTTCAAATCCGTTCGACTTCAGCTGTTAATAGGCATCATCGTTTTCTTTCAAAAAGTGCACTTGCTTTTGAAACGGACCGAGATTTCGTGACGCTGTGCTCTTGGTTGGCGAGATTCTGGCCCTAGGCAAGCCTCTCAGCGGCCAGTCGTAGCTTTCTTTGAAGCATCTATTAAAAAAACATACAAAAATTGGTTTAATATATCTGTGTAGGACAACTAGTTTTTCCTATGTAATCTTAACTGAAATTAATAGCATTAAACATCATAAAACTCTGGCACAATCTTTCATGTGTGAACGAGTAGGACATACACACTCGTTATTATCGCGATGAGTATGTCCGTCAGTTGGGTGTAACGCCACCTTGAACAGCTCTTACATAAAAGCGGTAAACGTCCCCGGCCTCTGTTGTTAAAACGTTTTGATAGAAATGAAATACTGTGCATAGCACATGAAAGCGAACCCATGCTCACTCAATGAACGGAGTTTAAATACAACTGCTCAGTTTAAATTCATTATAACATAAAGTTGCTAAGTAATTGAATACATATTGGTATATTGTACACAAGTCAAATAACACAGCTATTTGAACACCACAACGGTTGCACTTGTCCGGTCCTACCGAAGGCATTATTAATTGGCTGCTCTACATACATAGAACATACATCTCCACAACAGCCTGTACCAAGTAGAATCCAATTGTTCTCCTCCTATGGCATACACATAGTATTTCATACAAGGTAGCTTTCAAGCTTCTGTCTGAGGTTTGGGGGATGCGCCAATATTTCTGACATGTGAGCTGAATCCTCCGGGCTGAGGGGAGACAGTTTGAGCGCTGACGTGAACGGTTCCACAGATATGGTCACAAATAGGACATTTCCGCCGGGGCTATCATTCTCGATGGCAGCTGACCTTGAGTGCGTTGCCTTTGATGTGGATTGATATCCCACATATACACAAAGACAACATGAAACGGCGTTAATGAACCGTGGCTTGTTTATGCTCAATCACAAACTCAGTTGCTAATGAATTGGAAAAATAAAACATGAATGTTTTTTGTAAATAAATACCATGAGAAAAGACAACTATCCATGAAATGAAAGGCAAGGGAATCAAACGTACGGTATCAGGAGATGTGTTCGGTATTAGGAGGTGTGTACGGTATCAGGAGGTGTGTTCGGTATTAGGTGGTGTGTACGGTACCAGGAGGTGTGTTCGGTATCAGGAGGTGTGTATACGGTATCAGGAGGTGTGTTCGGTATTAGGTGGTGTGTACGGTATCAGGAGGTGTGTTCGGTATCAGGAGGTGTGTTTACGGTATCAGGAGGTGTGATCGGTATCAGGAGGTGTGTATACGGTATCAGGAGGTGTGTTCGGTATTAGGTGGTGTGTACGGTATCAGGAGGTGTGTTTACGGTATCAGGAGGTGTGTTTACGGTATCAGGAGGTGTGTTTACGGTATCAGGAGGTGTGTATACGGTATCAGGAGGTGTGTTTACGGTATCAGGAGGTGTGTTTACGGTATCAGGAGGTGTGTTCGGTATCAGGAGGTGTGTTTACGGTATCAGGAGGTGTGTTCGGTTTTAGGTGGTGTGTACGGTATCAGGAGGTGTGTTCGGTATTAGGTGGTGTGTACGGTATCAGGAGATGTGTTTACGGTATCAGGAGGTGTGTTCGGTATTAGGTGGTGTGTACGGTATCAGGGGGTGTGTTCGGTATTAGGTGGTGTGTACGGTATCAGGAGGTGTGTTTACGGTATCAGGAGGTGTGTTCGGTATAAGGTGGTGTGAACGGTATCAGGAGGTGTGTTTACGGTATCAGGAGGTGTGTATACGGTATCAGGAGGTGTGTTAGGTATCAGGAGGTGTGTTTACGGTATCAGGAGGTGTGTTCGGTTTTAGGTGGTGTGTACGGTATCAGGAGGTGTGTTCGGTATTAGGTGGTGTGTACGGTATCAGGAGGTGTGTTTACGGTATCAGGAGGTGTGTTCGGTTTTAGGTGGTGTGTACGGTATCAGGAGGTGTGTTCGGTATTAGGTGGTGTATACGGTATCAGGAGGTGTGTTTACAGTATCAGGAGGTGTGTTCGGTATTAGGTGGTGTGTACGGTATCAGGAGGTGTGTTTACGGTATCAGGAGGTGTGTATACGGTATCAGGAGGTGTGTTAGGTATCAGGAGGTGTGTATACGGTATCAGGAGGTGTGTTCGGTATTAGGTGGTGTGTACGGTATCATGAGGTGTGTTCGGTATCAGGAGGTGTGTATACGGTATCAGGAGGTGTGTTCGGTATCAGGAGGTGTGTATACGGTATCAGGAGGTGTGTTCGGTATTAGGTGGTGTGTACGGTATCAGGAGGTGTGTTCGGCATTAGGTGGTGTGTACGGTATCAGGAGGTGTGTATACGGTATCAGGAGGTGTGTTCGGTATTAGGTGGTGTGTACGGTACCAGGAGGTGTGTTCGGTATCAGGAGGTGTGTTTACGGTATCAGGAGGTGTGTTCGGTATTAGGTGGTGTGTACGGTATCAGGAAATGTGTACACGAGTTATGGGATAAAGGTGTTTCAGTGGACTAACGGACCACTATTCGCTGTACAGAATTGAGTCCTTTAACAATGATAGGATTCGCCGGTTTTGGTCTCGAATTCCAGATTCGCCCCGATTATGATTCTTGATCTGTTAACAAATTCTATTGCATATTTGTTAACGTCTAAAACCTTCACCACTACATGTTATCCTCCCACTTTAAGCCGTTTTATATCTGAAATACCGATCAAAGCTATCCCAGATTACTCACTCAAATACGTTCGTTGCTGTTTTCAATTATGATCTGTAGTTCATAGACCATAATTCTGTAGATCATATCGAAATGTTTCCTACTCAAACATCCATTTAATTAAATGATGCAACAAAAGAAATCTTCATTTATACCATAGCAACAACCTAAACACACAAGCCAAAAAGTCTTTCTTCCTTCCCTAAGAACTCCCCATCAAGACAACGTGATCTTTAAAAAGAACAGCCCCTGCCAACAAAGGCATCTGTAGTATTATCCCAAGTAATCATCTTAGCACATCAAATAAATACCCTATTAGAATCCGCCATGCACTATGGATTCATAGTGTAGAAGCAGACGAAGCAGCGATGCCTTCCCAACAGGGAATCAAACAAGACACTTCGTCACTAACAACATCAGTTTAGGTGGGAATCACAGATAAGGATCCCTGGGCAAAAATTGATATGTAATTATGAAATGTTACTAATCCGCTCGAACCTTGGTCCGAAACGCAAACAAGATTAAGCCCTAAGCTGTGTGTCTTTGAGACTTAATAAACAGCTTAAGCCATCAGTGAGTATACACATGATTGATGACGGTGTAGAACTTGCTCAATGTTGTGTTTGACAAACGCGCATTATCGCAAGGAAAAACTAATATGAGTAAGGTTGGTATTCCATATTATTTGATGGGAGATCAATTATTAGCCGAGGGGAGACCAGGGCATAAAATTGATTTTGGTCTGAGTGCTGGTTTGGTCTAACTGCTAACGTCAACAGCGTATAATGTTTAAATGCACGCAGAAAAAAACTGGGATTGATATATGCCAAAGGTGAGTCTGGGTCATTTGAAATTCTCGTAGTTATGCTTTTAACTTTAATAGTCGTAGCGCCAATAAAGAAGAGAGATATGTACACCGAAAACGTCAAATTCTACACTGACACCCTCGTTGTCATAACGTCAAACTTAATCTTATTGCTCCTGATGGCACATTTGGAACTTGGAACCAAAAGTCTAAGCAGTCTAAAATGGTCTACTAAAGCCTACCATGTAGATGCATCGTTGCCACGTTGCAAATCCAAACCCTTCTTACGTGTTACATTCACTAAGGAGTTAAAAAAATCTGAATCACCCATTATGGCTGCTATGTTTCACAATAACGAGGTGAGCTGTCCACATTACAAGTCGTGGAGATCTCCATTACTTGAGGCAAGTTTCAAGGATTATAAAAGGCTCTTTGTTTTCCCACCGTAAAGA
The DNA here is from genome assembly GCF_023055435.1 of Haliotis rufescens. NCBI lineage: Eukaryota > Metazoa > Mollusca > Gastropoda > Lepetellida > Haliotidae > Haliotis > Haliotis rufescens. The sequence goes on from NW_025964223.1 coordinate 18,249,973, forward strand.
CTGCCCTGTTGATTGTATCCTATATATATATATCTTAAGTACCTCGGTTCAACTACGTTAAAGTGGCAACGTTCCCTATTCGTGTGCAAGTCAAAGTCAGCATAGTTATAGCAATGTTTAAGATATCAGATGTGTCTTTGTTGGTAATGTCTCATAAAATAATCTTCTCTTACTTTCTATGTGATCAGTTTAACTATCTACCTGGTAGACCACGTTGTGTATCACTGGCCCTAAGATCAACATGTTTGACCAACCAGGAGGGACCTTAAAGCCTAAGTCACACTTGCGTTAAATAACGTACTTAAGCGAAAAAAAGTCTTACGTAGTGCAACGTATCCCTACGTGGTTCATCTTAGCTGTCAGTGGTTATCTGTGTTCATAACGTAGCCATTAACGTGAGAAAAAAAATCTTAGGGATTTATCTGTTGTGCATGCACAACAGAGAGCCACGTAAGCTGACATTTTTGTTAACGTAGGAGTAACTGAGTTTAATCTGGTTAGATGTAGTCTGCGGTAGTTATAACCATAGTCTACTGTAGCCAAACGTAACGAACATCGTAGTTATCAAGGCATAAAATATCTACGAACAACTACGATAAACTACATCTTAGTAGGGGCATAAGTCCGTCTAACTTCGTTTAACTTCACATGACCCGGTTATACTACACTACACTACATTTACCTTATTTACATTAAAGAACGTTTCAATACAGTGAACTAAGTATTTGTACAGTCTAAAGTAGCTTAACGTAGGAAAACGTAGATAATGTGTAGCACACTTTTCGTACTTTAATGTTAATCACTCTAGTACAACATACATACTTGTCTGTAATTTGACGGACGTTTCCCTAGTAACACTTTGATATAGAAACGTTGTTCGACGTAGTCAAGCTTTTTTTTACATATTTCGACACGTTAGTGTTATATTGGCTACGTCAATATCCCTAAGGATAACTACAGCTACTAACGCAAGTGTGAATGCCGCTTTAAGGGTGATAGGATACAATTGTGTTTTGACGTCATAAACACGTTTGACGTCAACTTACTTCAGTGAAGATAGCCACGTGTGATGATATGTAATAAATATTAAGTGAAGCTTGTGAATTGTATTTTTGTGCTCCGATGTGACTTTTCAACAACAAGGTCATGGTTCGTGACATATATCATCTAAAACATGCGGAACGTAGTACCAGCGATCCCAGCTCACTGTCTACATTCAATGTGGTAAACTACGTTCTATACTAGCGATCCCAGCTCTCTGTCTACAATCAATAAAGTAAATCACGTTCTATACCAGCAATCCCAGCTCACTGTCTACAATCCATATGGTAAACCACGTTCTATACCAGCGGTCCCAGCTCACTGTCTACAATCAACATGGAAAACCACGTTCTATACCAGCGATTCCAGATCACTGTCCATATTGTAAACCACGTTCTATACCAGCGGTCCCAGCTCACTGTCTACAATCAACATGGAAAACCACGTTCTATACCAGCGATTCCAGATCACTGTCCATATTGTAAACCACGTTCTATACCAGCGGTCCAAGCTCACTGTCTACAATCCGTATGGTAAACCACGTTCTATACCAGTGATCCCAGCTCACAGTCTACTATCCACATGGTAAACCACGTTCAATGCCAGTGATCCCAGCTCACTGTCAACAATCCACATGGTAAACCACGTTCTATACCAGCGATCCCAGTTCACTGTCTACTATCCACATGGTAAACCATGTTCAACACCAGCGATCCCAGCTCACTGTCTACAATCCAAATGGTAAACCACGTTCTATGAAAGCGATCACAGCTCACAGTCTACTACCCATATGGTAAACCACGTTCTATGAAAGCGATCACAGCTCACTTTCTACTATCCATATTGTAAACCACGTTCTACACCAGCGGTCCCAGCTCACTGTCTACAATCAATATCGTAAGCCACGTTCTATACCAGCAATCTCAGCTCACTGTCTATAATCCATATGGTAAACCACGTTCTACATCAGCGGTCCCAGCTCACTGTCTACTATCCATGTGGTAAGCCACGTTCTATACCAGCGATCCCAGCTCACTGTCTACAATCCATATCGTAAGCCACGTTCTATACCAGCAATCTCAGCTCACTGTCTACTATCCATGTGGTAAGCCACGTTCTACACCAGCGATCCCAGCGATCCCAGCGATCCCAGCTCACTGTCTACAATCAACATGGAAAACCACGTTCTATACCAGTGATCTTAGCTCACTGTCTACTATTCATATTGTAAACCACGTTCTATACCAGTGATCATAGCTCACCGTCTACTATCCGTATGGTAAACCACGTTCTATACCAGATATCCCAGCTCACTGTCTACTACCCATATTGTAAACCACGTTCTATGCCAGCGATCCCAGCTCACTGTCTACAATCAACATGGAAAACCACGTTCTATGCCAGCGATCTCAGCTAAATGTCTATAATCCTTATGGTAAACCACGTTCTACACTAGCGATCCCAAATTACTGCCTACTATCCATGTGGTAAACCACGTTCTATACCAGCGATCCCAGCTCACTGTCTACAATCAACATGGAAAACCACGTTCTATACCAGCGATCCCAGCTCACTGTCTACAATCAACATGGAAAACCACGATCTATACCAGTGATCCTAGCTCACTGTCTTCTATCCGTATGGTAAGCCACGTTCTATACCAGCGATCCCAGTTCACTGTCTACTATCCACATGGAAAACCACGTTCTATGCCAGCGATCTCAGCTAAATGTCTATAATCCTTATGGTAAACCACGTTCTACACTAGCGATCCCAACTTACTGCCTACAATCCATGTGGTAAACCATGTTCTATACCAGCGATCCCAGCTCACTGTCTACAATCAACATGGAAAACCACGTTCTTTACCAGTGATCCTAGCTCACTGTCTACTACCCATATCGTAAACCACGTTCTATACCAGTGATCCTAGCTCACTGTCTACTACCCATATGGTAAACCACGTTCTATACCAGCAATCCCCGATCACTGTCTACAATCCATGTGGTAAACCACGTTCTAAAAAAGTGATCCCAGCTCACTGTCTACAATCCATATGGTAAGCCACGTTCTATACCAGTGATCCTAGCTCACTGTCTACAATCCGTATGGTAAACCACGTTCTATTCCAGCGATCCCAGCTCACTGTCTACAATCCATATAGCAAACCACGTTCAATACCAGCGACCCCAGCTCACTGTCTACTTCCCATATGGTTAGCCACGTTCTGTACCAGTGATCCTAGCTCACTGTCTACAATCCGTATGGTAAGCCACGTTCTATGAAAGCGATCACAGCTCACTGTCTACTATCCATATTGTAAACCACGTTCTACACCAGCGGTCCCAGCTCACTGTCTGCAATCCATATCGTAAGCCACGTTCTATACCAGCAATCTCAGCTCACTGTCTCCTACCCACAAGGTAAACCACGTTCAATACCATTGATCCCAGCTCACTGTGTACTACCTATATGGTAAACCACGTTCTATACCAGTGATCCTATCTCACTGTCTCCTACCCACAAGGTAAACCACGTTCAATACCATTGATCCCAGCTAACTGTGTACTACCTATATGGTAAACCACGTTCAATACCAGTGATCCCAGCTCATTGTCTACTACCCATATGGTAAACCACGTTGTATATCAGTGACCCAAACTCACTCTCTACTCTGCCGTAGAATGCGACTACGCTTGTCGTAAGAGGCTTCTAATGGGATCGGGTGGTCAGGCTCGCTGACTTGGTTGATGTATGTCATCGATCCCAATTGCGTTGATCGATGCTCAATCTGTCAATCACTGGATTGTCTGGTCCAAACTCGCTAACTTACAGACCGCCGTCTTATTAGAGCGGGAATATTGCTGAGTGTGGTGTTAAACAACAAACAAACACTCTCTACTATCTACCCGATAAGCCACCTTACAATGAAAGCGACAAAACCCGTTCTATATTCATACGAAATCTCTGCAAACAAAATAGAGTCGATTGTTCAACTCCGACTATATAATGAGCATGTGTTTATGAATCACAATCATAAGCTACGTGTTTTGCCATAAATCCAAGCTTTCTCTCCACTATCTTCTCGATTAGCTCTGATTTACCAGTATGTATGGTCAGTCTAAACATTTGTATCTTGTCTTGAGTCAACTTTGGTCTAATGATTTAAGCGTTGACTCGTCACGCCTGGTGGTCCGGGTTCGATTCCCCACATCTGTAAAACCTATTCGTATTTGTAAAAACGGTGTAATCCACAGCGACTTTCTATTGTGTCTTCATAATACGCCTCACCCTTAGGTATCTACTCTGTAAAGCTTTGACTGACATTTAGACGAAAGCGTTTAGAACGTGTAACCCTATAAACATAACACTGTTGACATTATGTCTAAGATAGCATTGCAGTGTGTGTTTTGTATCTTCAAATCAATGCAATATAGAAGACATTTTGTGCGAAGTAAATAGATCCTTCTTATAACAACAAGTGACTTCTTTGAACTGTTATGCTGTAGATTAAAATCATACTTCCGTTTGGATCTTAATAAACTTGGCCTTTCAAAGATACTCAATAATCACTTTCAAAATCCCAAAATAGGAGAAATTGCTTTTGTAATTCTACAGGAAGGTTTTCTTTAAGCTTTGATTTACAGATATGGCAGAGTATAGACAATCCCACTACATCCTGCCATGTTTGTTTAGTTTCCATTGCATTCAGATCATTAGCTGGATAAACAGGAACGTTTTAGACCACTAATGTAGTCAGTTTATGAAACATAGACGCTTAAAACCGAATATCGACTGGCCATACTGTTTAACAAACACATAACAGAGGATATTGGCATCTCAGGGTTGTTGACGGTGAACTATCTATTGACCATATGACTTCCAACTGCTATCAAGACAATCACGGCGCCTTGGGGTAGATTAGTTGGAAGAGAGTTCTCTCGTCACACGAAGTTCCCGAGTTCTTTTCCCCCAATGGGTAGTATGCCTTATGCCCAGTACCTGTGTCCCTTGCTGTAATATGAGTGGAATAATGTTATACGAAGTTCACTCGTTGCCCACACGAAAAAAAAGTACAAGATCTGAATTATTGCAAAGACGGCGCTTGGGTGACCCTTGCGAATATTAGAAAGCCCCTGCTACAACGAATTTATCTTACCGACATGTCTTAATATGACATTGCAAGAGAATTAAAACGAATTCAAATTGATAGAATTTTTTTGAGCTCGTGGTTTGGGTATAAGGGGTGGGGTATAAATATAATATATATATAGTGGTCCCTTTGTGTTCGTTGTAACCGTAGTTTACTGTAGTATTATCAATAAATGACAGTGATTCATAAACATATGCTTATGATATAATTGGAATCGCACAATGGACTTAAGGTCTTTTTAACCCAGCATAGGTTATGTTGTTAATAGAATGAGTTCAAGTATCAGTACAGAGACACATATATATATTTTTATTATTTCTTATGAGTTACTGCATTGTCTCCAGTGAGTGTATAATTTCAGTCGTGAGAGTCAAACATTTTACCACAATAATTAGCAAATGGGTGCATGGCGTGATGGCTACTGGCTATTACACATGTGTAAGCACATTTCAATTAGCATACAATTATTCAAGTCGGTTATCGCCATTCTGTCGCGTCCAAAGTAACATAATCCAACTTCATTCAAGAAATGTAACATTTGAAAATATTTTGGGGCTTAACACCTGAGCTCACGCAGTACTGTATTGATAACATGACTTGGGTCACAGGGTACCGTGTTGGTAACATGACTTGGCGTCACAGGGTACCGTGTTGGTAACATGACTTGGGTCACAGGGTACCGTGTTGGTAACATGACTGGCGTCACAGGGTACTGTATTGGTAACATGACTGGGGTCACAGGGTACTGTATTGGTAACATGACTGGAGTTACAAGGTACCGTGTTAATAACATGACTGGGGTCACAGGGTACTGTATTGGTAACATGACTGGGGTCACAGGGTACTGTATTGGTAACATGACTGGGGTCACAAGGTACCGTGTTGGTAACATGACTGGGGTCACAGGGTACCGTGTTGGTAACATGACTGGGGTCACAGGGTACTGTATTGGTAACATGACTGGGGTCACAGGGTACCGTGTTGGTAACATGACTGGCGTCACAGGGTACTGTATTGGTAACATGACTGGGGTCACAGGGTACTGTATTGGTAACATGACTGGAGTCACAAGGTACCGTGTTAATAACATGACTGGGGTCACAGGGTACTGTATTGGTAACATGATTGGGGTCACAGGGTACTGTATTGGTAACATGACTGGGGTCACAAGGTACCGTGTTGGTAACATGACTGGGGTCACAGGGTACCGTGTTGGTAACATGACTGGGGTCACAGGGTACCGTGTTGGTAACATGACTGGGGTCACAGGGTACCGTGTTGGTAACGTGACTGGGGTCACAGGGTACCGTATTGGTAACATGACTGGGGTCACAGGGTACCGTGTTGGTAACGTGACTGGGGTCACAGGGTACCGTATTGGTAACATGACTGGGGTCACAGGGTACCGTGTTGGTAACATGACTGGCCTCACATGGTACCGTATCGCGCATGCTCTTTTTACCAAGAGGTCAACGAACGTCATACGACTCTTGGTAGGTAAAGGTTTTAGGTAGACATGTGGAGTACATTTCCAAGTTTGACGCATCAGTGACAAAAATTATGTCCGATGCAATTCTCTATTTTGACGTATACCATTATGATTTTTCGGGTGAACTATTGACTTGCCTTTGCATGTGTTAGTGACCGGTGCGTCCGGTCGGGCAGGATACCCTCACCTTTTCGCAAACACCTGGTATCGTCACTATTTTGATAGTGGTTCACAATCACATGCTCGTGATCCTGTCTGAATCAGCATTTAAGTTCGTATTTAATGTGGACATAGTTTTGTCTCTTTTATTGCAAATACATATATTCGTTTGTGATGATGACATACTTGGATGCGTTTTCATTGCAGAGAGGTGATGTCAGTACCAAATAACACTGTCTGTCATACATTTGTTTAAAGCAGAATTAAGCTAAGTACCATATGGATAGAATGTTTCGTCGGAATGGTACAGAGGTACGGGTGTTAATGAGTTCAAATTCAGACATCCGAATGTTATAATTTTTTTAAAAATGTTATAATAATAATAATAATGATAATAATAATACACACGCCATGCCGCTGTTAAAGGGGTTCTACTGTAGCCCAGAGTGTATTCTGCTAAAACAAACCCTTCTGGAACACAATCCTTCATAATGAACAGCAATATGTTCTTGTGTTTGCCATGGAAGCACGCAAGTGCATACTGTAAACACTGAACTCGACAGATGCAAACACCACCGATTGGAATGCTATTACAAGTGCAGGTTTTGACAATTTTCAGCCACAATCGATTGAATCAAATTAACACTCATTCAACAATAGCCTCTTTGCGAAAAGATTTCATCTGTTTTCTCGAAGACCGGCTATAATTAGGTAATCTAACATCCGTTAACACCAACAGAATGTTGGTCACGAAATAACTCCTGTTGTTCCTCGAGCTGTGTTCACGTCACATAATATAAAACCATACATGACTCTGACTGTCAACATTAGACTTATTAACATGTTTGTAAACATTAGGAGACGGTCCATTCGGGGACATTAACTACCTACTCAGCCTCAACGACACCCAAATGAGTCGACACCAGATAAAATGTGTCACACGACCGATATTATACCTCAAGGAGCAAGTCAACGGGTCAACCCACGCCATGAAGACATTGTCACCATCTTGACTAATTTACACGTCATTACTTCACACTCCAACGAGCAGTATTTCACTTATATCATGGCGTGTCAGCATAATTGGAGAGGAATATATAACGTCAAAGTCAGAGAATAATTAGTCTCTACAACCTGCCGAAACAGAGTCATTGAGCGTAAAAGGCAAACTCGTGGTCAAAATTAGATGCATGGAACCCCGAAACTCATAATACCAGGTGTTTCGTCTTAGACCTTTACAACTTGAAAACCCAACGGTACTGTTAACCAAGGCTTATAATCGGAACACTTTAGTACAAATGATCAACGGTACGCTCCTCCTGATATAACAAATCAATATTTTTTAAGGTTTAATATAATGCATGATAATTATGTCGTGTAGTGTTTTCCCGATCCCCGTATCAATTTGCCTGAAAACGGTTCGTCATAACCAGCACGTTTAAATTGAAAAAATAGAACGGGGTCCAGAAGGTGGGGCCCTCTTTGGGATTCCGGGCTCCAATAGTAGACTATTTAATGCCCGTCCTGCCAAAAATTTGAACCTTATAGAGGAAAATAACGTGTTAATGGTGTATGATAAATACACAAAATAAAAAACAATGTCTATGTAAACTCTGAAGTTGAGGAGTTTATATCTCTTATGTCCACTAACTGCATAACTCTTTCTGTGCCTATTTCTATATAAAGTTTCAAAAATCCTTCGATTTAATAACTTTTTTTTGTGAAAATAAGCTTGATGTTGCAAATACTAATGGGGCATTGCATGCATGATATTTATCCGGTATATGTGTACGGCACGTAATGGACCGGATACCTTGAATAAAAAAATACCATGTACCATCGTGCCACGGCGGTGAGGGTCGTTGTTCATGCTATCAACCACTGGTATATCAATTCCAGACCCGGTTACTCACAGGTCGCCATGCTATTACTTGCGTATTGCTGACTGCGGCTCAAAGCAATATTCACTCACTATATCACAAAAATAGAACTGACACGGTGCAAAAAAGTAGACGAAACCAAAAGGAAATATTGTTCAACCTAAAACAAGGAGATAAATAATCAATAGTTGGGTCGTCTCTTTACGAGTCCGACTTCATCTACATGTATACAACACCTACAAACCTCATAGAATCACCTATATAGGTATTCCATCCAAACGTCGGAGTACAAACCACAACCTGTGACACCAATACATGTATACATGTGTGAACCAGGTTCAGACTATCAAACACCTACCAAAGTCCTCAACATGATGTTAAGTCTATCAATATCGCTCTGTCTCTCCGCGGAGGGTCTCTGTGGTAAGTCATCCTGAAAACTGTTTAAGTCGGACTCATCTCGATCCTGTTCTTCGTTCATATCTAATCCAACGGAGGGAGGAAACCGTTCACGTAAAAGAAGCTGCCTTAACAAGTTGCTCTGTTTCTGGGTATCTATTGTCTGGGCGATGCTTGGGTCCGACCTTTTTCCATTGCCTGAAACAAAACGAGAAAGGGTGAACTAACACAGTTCAACTAACGGTAAAGGTTGTAGGTTTTGCCCGTCAGAATGCTTTAGTAATGGGAAGATTCCTTTGAAAGCATAACAGCTGCATATTTGGGTGAAGTTGAAAAACAACTTGTTCCTTCTAATAATGCTTTTAGAATAATTAAAGACGTTTTTGCTGTAAATTGCCTTATTAATATATGGATAAATGTGACGAAAATGTGAAACCCAATGCATATTTAACTTTTGTAATCTATATATCTGACAAATTTCAAGCCCCGCAGAAATGTAAACTACAAAAGTAGAAATATAAAACATCAAAGCCAGATAACAATGAGTCTCGAATATCTGTCGAAAAAGATTCCATTACGCGTAAAAGGCAAAATGGCAAAACACAAGAACTTCAAAGGGCACCAGGTGGTAGCTGTATGGCAACCGACAAGGCACCTGTTACAAGGAAACCGAAAATACATAGGTGTAAACGAATCTCAATATCAATATAATGGTTAGGTTACCCCCGGCGTCCATAATGAATTATTTTTGTATACCTTAGTTTACATGTATTATTATATACCATGAAACAAATTGCTCTATGTGTTCTGCATACTAATCATAAATGGTGTTAAATGCGTGGTACATATCTCATTGGTTCGATACAGGGATATGAGGCATCAGGGCATCAATTTACCTGAACAAAGGACACGTTCCTTGAGGAACGGTCAAGTTGATGTAATTGGCGATAGGATGTGGCTGAATAAAGATAACCATACCTCGAAGAGCAATGACCTTTGTTGTAATATTACTGTACCGAAATGACATTACTAAATGCTCAAAAGGATATGTTTAAATGGGGAAAACGCATCTACGAAGTTTAAACTCGCATTGCCAATGTTTGCTAAACGTGTCCTGGACCATTTGAGCAAGAAACTAATAATGTTGAAGTAATTATGCCCTAAAAGCTTCACTTATGCTCGCCGAAGGCTTTCAAATCGGAATCCTCTATAGAATGCCGGAAAAGAAATGAAGTGCGGGAACTTGGAACACAAGGATGACAATATAGTCTCTCAACTAATGGGAAATCGCAGGATGTTTTTCTTATTCTCCTTAACATCTTAATTTCCATTTTTAAGCATTTTATTCCCCGTTTCGATCTTTTGGCTAATATTAAGTGCCCTCCTAGTTTCGCTAGGGCATAGTAAATACCAGTCGAGAGTTTCATGTCAATGTCATTTCCCCACTAAAGTCAATGGAGGACTGAACGCGTTATAGGAAGGCCTTCTTCAATAAGATTCTGGCAAGCTCCCACACTCTAGTCCAATAGAACCCTCTCAGGACAGCCTGGTGGACGCTGGTGTAGGAGTACAATTCTCTGATCTTCTCCAAGTGTAATTAAATAGAAAGTTAAGTGGATCACCACAAAGGTCAATTGACATATTATAAGACTGTCATTTTCCAAGGTATATGTTTGTAATTGGAAACTTGCAAATGCTGTTTGCAAAAGCCCTCTAATACCTAAACAATCTGTCGTTTTAATCCAATTGACAGCAAGGATTTTGTTCCGAGCGCGGCATTAAACAGTTTAAATTGGACAAGTGAAAGGTATGGGAAAAGCAATTTCAATTTTCAAAGAAAATGCCTTGGATCGAGTTCGTGACAAGACTAATATCATTCTTGGTCGACTGCAGTCTTTTTTCTTCAAAAGAAATTGAAAAAATGTGAAAGAAGGACAATATTTTAATGTAAACGACATCGGCTCAGAAAGTTTAACGAAGGAATAACCTGTTTTTCCTTGAAGAAAAGAAATTATCATATTTTTTTCCTCTAGGGGATACTTCATGGTGATATTTGAAACAAAAATCATATAACCAGTGAGATAAAAGCAGCTAACGTGAGAGCTAAGTGACATTATTTCATAATGCTGTTATGCAAATGATACCTTGGTTTTTTTACATTCTAAAACGAGGCATCCTTTCATTCCAACGACGATGCCAACGAGATAATCACCAGTGTCACTTTACATTTCCCTCCACATTTGCAAAAAAGAAAATTATATACAATGGCACTAGTTTTTAACTTACGACTTTAGTAATTCACATGAGTGAGTGAGTATGGTTTTACGCCGCTTTAAGCAATATTCCAGCAATATCACGGAGGGGGACACCAGAAATGGGCTTCACACATTGTACCCTTGTCGGGATGAGAACCCGAGTTTTCGGCGTGACGAGCGAACGTTTTAACCACTAGGCTATCCGACCGCCCTAATTCACATGATCATTTATACTTTAACAAATGTGTAGCAAAATATAAAATATCTTAATCAACAAACTAAATATGTAAAAATGCAAAAATAATATAAAATGAATATGTAATGTTTTGTCATATAATGAATTTTAATAATTGTAGTTAGGAAAGTAATTCAGAAAGAATTAGGTATATTTGTGTAAATTGAGCTGTAATGAAGCGTAACCCTAAATCTGGAAAACACTCTCTGTTTTTAGTGTACAGTTGAAAGCAAATGTTAAATGGAACGGTTGTCAGGCCACTAATCAGTTCAGCTGACGCCCGTTACATTGTGCGCACAGACGCTACTTCAGTCGTGACGACGATTTGTCTTATTCCGTGACATTACACAATCAAATCCTCAAGGGAAAGTTTTGTAATAAACATCTTTTCAATCCTGAACCGATTTCCCTCCTCACAAACGCACTGCAATCATTTCGGGAGATATTTACGAATCGCAGCCACTATAATAAGCCCCAGTTTATGAAGCCCGTGTCGTTAATGTGCCAACCGCCGCCAAGCCATCGTCAGAAGGTTAATGTGTGTAATCTTCATCACAAGATGTGTGGGACGAAAGAGGGGTTCATGCCCCAGCCTAACTACCAAGTTCAGAAGAAGAAAATATTTGGAAGACTTGCTATTCAGAGGCGCAACCGTATTCTTCAATTACTCTGATCGACACAATGTCCAATGAGTACTGTTAGTCACTTAAAGAACGTTCTGTGCTTGACTATGATGTAGTAGATTGCTTAACGATGGGTAAAAATAGTTCACATAGAGACAAGTTTGAACTAAGTTAACACAGCGGGATGTAGGACTGTCTGCTGTGCACAAACGAACAGTCTGTCTTTATCCGGCGCGGTTTACCTATAAGTGGGAGTGGGGGTGGGAGTTTGGCTTAACGCCTTTTTTTTAATAGTGATATTTCGGCGCGTCCGCTTCATGTTGGAAGAAAGCCCAAAGCGAGGCAGGTCACAGTGATTATTTTAATCGTCGTTTATTTCAATGATATGAATAAAAACTGACCAAGACTTTTATTTGTCGTATATGACGTAATCAATGGGAAATTTACGTTCACAAATCACTTTAATGATGTGTACAACATAATTATATATTCTGAAATTCATAAATGATGTAGTCCTCTAAACAACAAGGGGGACACGGGTGGCCAACTCGTCTAAGGCGCCGCAATTCGCTGTGTCGATTTGCGCCTCTTGGACGAGCCAGACACTTATGGTCGTGGGGTCGAATCCCGGTTCCACCTGATTATGTTTCTAGGTTTGTAAGCACCATACCCATGATCGTTGGTTTCACCAAAATAGTACATGTCTTAGACCTGCATCACTTCGGGCTTCCCTCCACCATTAAGCGTGTACGCCGTTATAAAAAAAATGGAATACTGTTCAAAGCGGCGTTTACACCCAAATCACTCACTCACTCTCAGCACCAAATGAAGATCTCATCTTTTCCCTCAAAACATAGTGTTGTTATTCTTTCAAAAGATCAACTCTTTATCGGGGAAATTTCTAATATCCTGCAGATTTATACCTCTATATACCACCATACAGACATTTCTTTGTAAATAACAGCGACAAAGTCCTTTCCATAATCGCAAGATTCATTGTCTGATTCCGACTATATCATAAGCATGTTTTTAAGAATAACTATCAAATTGTAATGATACCAGGTCTTCGCGAAAAGGTGAGCGTATCCTGCCCCACCGCTGGCACCGACACAAACACAGAGGAGAGAAAGTAAAATAGTTTCAATTTATTTTCTTCGCAGTGTTACTCTTAATAGCCGTGTCATGTACCGTTACAGCCAGCAATCAACCCCCTCGTCTGTGTGTAGGGGCTGCCGATCAGACAGACAAAGATGCCTGAAATACAAGCCCCAGACGGATCCGATACAACCAAACTAATTACTTAAATATATTGACACGGACATCACCATTTTCAACATTTTGTCCAAATGAAACCATGATCTATGGGCCCAGACCCTTACTGCACAAATGTGATTTCTTCTTAAAGGAGCTGAACGTTAGCTGCTTACAACACAGTGACAAAGTGCTGATGCTGAACAAGCCATAAGAGCCGACATCAGCTGAATGTGGAGATCGACCCAACACGTAGTGTTCACTTTACTCGCCGAACACTGCCTTGTTTTCCGTCAGTGATTCCAGTTTATGTTTTGAACTGCCACGCACATAATTTCAATACAAGCCTACATTACGTCATGTATTTAGGATAACATCCTCAGTTAAGAGTGAGAAAGAGGGGTAATGCCCACCGCTGTCATTCCCAAAGGGGCGAGTTAAAGAGAGGACTACCCGACGGAATAGAGAGTACATATTCATCGCTGATAATGAATGTTTTTCTCAAACACATTTGCTAGAGCAATGGTTGATGTGCAACGTTAAGAGGGTTCCAGTCAGACTACCTCCTGTGGTCTTAAGCTGAAAGAGGTGATCGTATGAAGAGTTGCATAGCATATGTTTTGATATTGCTTTACATTATGTTTGCATCAATATCAAAAGAATACCTGTTTATCACTGAAATCGAAGTGCACGAGCGTCTCTCTGGTTTAAGGCGTTGAAGAGTTGAGTCTGCGAAAGGATGTGCTAATAATGAGTTCGAATCCCAGGTTCACCTTGGCTTGTTACCAGCATACCTGTTGTCGTTGGTTCTCGGAAGTTGTAAATCTAACCTTTATTACTTAACGTTAGTGTTTCCTTACGTTACGTTAAACTTTTCTTGCGTTACGTTAGTGTTTCCATGCGTTACGTTTTAGTTTCCTTACGTTAGCGTTCCCTTGCTTTACGTCCGGGTTTCCGTACGTTACATTAGACCTGCCTTACGTGACGTTAGTGTTTCCTTCCGTAACGTTAGTGTTTCCTTCGAAATAAAGCTTGCGCGGTGATATAACAAGACCCACATGAAACACTGATCCACGTCGCTTGATGACTGCACACAAGCCAGCCTGACACTGATTATAACTCTTGACAGTATAGCAATCAATGATCTACCCATCTATATGTCGCTACTCCGAGTTTATTGGCATGTACGGGACATATAGAGATATTCCTATCAACTTCCCATCAGTCTGGCCAAGATGTAAGACGTATAGTCTAAAGTGACGCATATTCACACGACGGTAATCAGCCAATTCCTTGTCTCAGATTTAAGAGCAGCATTAAGGCCCCCTGAAGACCGACCAATACGACATGAATGAGACTTAATATCATGCTGAAATGACACGAGCACCCTCCCACTTGTATGACAATGTTCTACTTCCAAGCTTCTCTGATGGCCTGCCCTACGTTAGACGCTTGATGAATTCTTCGCACCATGACTCCAGCTCAATAAAAGGGATAATTTCCCCTTAATATAGGAGTAAACGATCTTTACCGTTGACATACGGGGCAACTAGCAGTGTGTAGGTCGTCTCCCCTCATATCTCCATTTCTTGCAACTGCAATTACTTCATGCTGTGAGAGAGTTGTGACGCCTTTACAGGTTCTTCCACAATGATTGATTCACGATATATGCCAATATGAAATCAATGGGGTTCTTACAACGTTGATTTCTGCTGTGTAATGGGTAACATCTCTTAGAATCTACAAAGGTTGTTAGACTTGACAAATAATGCAAGTATCGATTTCAGACAAAATAGTTTTCCGACGTATATATTAGTTGCATCTCTGTAACCCTTCGTTGAGCAAGCGTTCTGAGTAAAGCATGTCTTGGTGAATAGACTGATCATGGTGAGAAAGGTTTTGGTCGGGAAGTGTGTATGCTGGGGTAATTACCGTTGTAACGTCCTAACGCTTACGACTCCTTGTTGAATTCTATGAAGAATCGATACCTCCTTACTGCTTATAGTGGTTTGACCGTGGGTGGTGTTATTGCTTAACGCCGCAGAAAAGTTTGAAAACTAAATAGGTTTGTGTATACATGATTTGGGAGATATATCGGTAGCACCAACCTTGAATATTTAAATAGTAGAGCAATATAAGCTTATTTATACCAGCGTTGTTATAACAAATACATTTTCAGAAGTGGAATTGTGTAGGATGAAGACCAGGGCCCACTTGCACAAAGCGATCTTAGCGCTAAGACTATTGTAAGCCTATGTTAAAGTATGGGAGCTACGATCATCTTAGCGCTAAGATCGCTTTGTGCAAGTGGGCCCAGAACTGGAAAATAACGTCATGAGTGGGTCGAAAATAAACGACATAAAGGCCATCCAAATGATAATATACTTTTGCTTTGGTTTACTTTATTATTCGTGTTGTTCTTCTCTTTCCTTTTAAACTAAGTTATATGTGATAGTTCGGAATCTGTGTCATTCATTGTGACAGAGTGAAAACAGTAATTAGTAGAATACTAATACATACTTAACATAATTATGTTGTGGTGGAGATACAAGCATGAATATATGCAAGGCTTTGATGCATTGATTGCAATGTCAAGGCTGGTCTTAATTAGTTCTAATTTTGATATGTCTGAAATCATTTTATTAATCACGTCGAATGATTAATCCCCAAAAGGGTAAATTATATCAGAGATTTTTTCAGAGATTCTGCAGTAATAGCTTCATCTGAAGTACCATCTAGCTTATTACTGGTCTGATGAATTCTTGTTCCTTTATGTCATTTCTATTTTTTTCCTCAGGGTATAAAACTAATAAGTATACACTTAAATCCGATAGTTCCCGTACACCAAAATACTTTAACCAGTGTCTGGTTAAACTAAACTATATGTACCAAATTCCCGGTATAGAAAATAACTTATTTATATATAACACCATGTACCTTGTGTGGATTCCTGTCTGAATGAATGGTTAGGAAACCAGACGAAAGTGTGTGAGTGTACATCTTGTACCTTAATTAGCTTCAATGAGAAAGAGAACATGTTTATTTGTGGACACACGTTGATTGTATGTTTTGCCTAAGAATGTATATGAAAGGTTGGTAAAACCACAATCATCATATTGGGCAAACTAGTTTACTGCTTTGTGCAACCTGTTTTGTACATCAAAGAATAATTTACTCACAAAGCATTTCCTTTGGGTTTTAAAACATACATTGCAGAAAGCACAAACAATATTATATCGTATGTTATTTTATGTGTAATGCTGTCTGG
This sequence comes from Haliotis rufescens, assembly GCF_023055435.1. Lineage (NCBI taxonomy): Eukaryota > Metazoa > Mollusca > Gastropoda > Lepetellida > Haliotidae > Haliotis > Haliotis rufescens. The sequence continues at coordinate 18,266,726 of NW_025964223.1, forward strand.
ATATGTCTGACATTTAAAGTTCATACATTTAACACAATTAAAGAGTAAGAAATCGCTGTCCATTTTTTCAAGAGAAGATAAATCTAAAAGTGTGATTGTCGAGAAAGCCTAAGAGAGTTAGCCAAGGACTTTTAAAATATCAAACAAAACATGTGTATCTTTTATCATGCACTTTATGAGATAAGGATACAGTTTCTCTAACATGTCTACTTTATCCCCGACCTATAATTATTATGCTTAACCAACAAGGAGTTTATATAAGTCTTTGAAAACCATTGAGAAGTGATACACATCAAGAAGAGAATGTATGGATGTGAACTTCTTCATTATGAGGAACACAACATTTCGAAGTATATACTTATTCCCCATTCACCTGATATATACTCACAAGCTATATCACTATATTTCAAAATCAATGTCATTCTGCAATAATCGTCTTTAAGCTTCGTTGGGTGGTGGAGTAGGCTTGTGACTAATAGCCATTGTTTGTATCCAACCAAATGCCTGGATGCTTGTACAAAGGAGAACAAAACATCTCTCACGTTATACTTTGTGTGTGATGTATGAGTAATTGCTATTGTGGACCGTGTACGTCCAGGATTAAAAGCAATAATAAATTATTATAATGTTTCATGTCTTCACACATAAATGTATCATGTTAGCACAAGCACATCATGTGTGTATCCTTGAGGCCATCCTATACAGACCTGTTAGTTTCAATAAGCTACAAACAGCCTTCGGTTGGTATGTGTTCCCAAGCTGACCACTCTGCTCTAGGGTTTCTCGGACTTTGCGAATAAAGAAAACTACAGGAGACTAAGCATGACAATTGGCCATAGGCCGCCAATTAAACGGTCGCCATCTAAAGCTGACCAGTTGCCGGAGGTGCCTCCTTGATGCTGACACCTTGTATCTAAAGGTCATTTCATTAGCTGGCCGCTGAGAAGCAACGAATAGGAAACTGCACTAACTGTGTATGACTGCCCCCATGTACACTAAACACTATCCTCGTCAACCTAAATGCTTTTGCCATTCAAAAATAAATGGCGTCTCTCATTCGTTAGGAACGAATGACAATCGTTTTTATCTCTGGAGAATTTGAAATTCTGACGCTATAACTTCACGATAGTTATGAGACGTTAAAAAACACATTAACCTTATGAATTGTGACATCACCTGTCTTTTCTTACCTCTTTGACATTTAAATCTGAAAACAATAAATGCTGAATATCAGCTGCAAAAAGGTCGTCCATTTCGTTATGTATAATCGTCCATTTCTGGATACGTGATGTCATGAACTAACACGGTAAATCGCCACGTCCTTGTTACAAGAAATCACATGTCACCGTGCACGCAATCAACACTTCCCACGTGAAACATCCCCCTCACACACAATCAATACTTCCCATGGGAAACACTCTCCACAAATGGTTTTGAACATCTAATTCCTATCAATTGACAACTTCTGTATCTATTGAAACATCTTGGTTTAAGATAACCGGATGCAAATCAAACTCATTTTTGTCAATCTATGCGTTGGTGAAGAGGACTGTAAACTATATCACTGATCGTATTCTGACATGAATTGAATGCCACAATGGATTCCATGATGAACACATACCTGATTACCAGAAGACAAAATCTTTATTTAGTTGGGTTTAACGCCGCTTTTAACATTATTCTAGTTATATGACGGCGTCTCAGCTTAATGTTGAAGGGAAGACATGAAGGTCTTAAACAATGTTTACGAGTACGGGTATGGTGCTAACAAACCTTGAAACATAATCAGGGCGAACCGAGATTCGAACCCTTAATCATAGGTTTCTATCGTGCCAAAGGGACACAACTCTGCACAGAGAACTGCTTTAGACGATCTGGCCACCCGTGATCCCAGAAGTCGATAACAGTTTATGCAGGAGACTTGCGTCAACAATAACAACACCTGTGTAATTCTTGCAAACTTCAGCTGGATCTTGACTCTTGAGTCAACTGTTTCGAGATATATAGTTTATGAACAACCTAGGCCCTAAACGAATACACAGCTGTGGTTTCGCAATGCGGTATCAGACAACTACAAGAGTTGGGAACAGATCATGTGTTTCCTTTCTTACAGACAGGTGTTCAGCGACAAGAAGACAGGTGGAAATATTGAGTAATATCAAAATACAAACGTGTTCAAGCACCAATAAATGTATTTGGAGTTGGCTAATATAAACGAACTTGCAAGTATTGAGTGAATATGCTTCTTTCTACATAGGCTAACTAATTGCTGTCTCAGATGTTTAAGTAAGCAGACTACTTGTATCGGATCACGTTTTTCCCTCTTCTTGTAACGTTTATTCATCTTTGGTTTTGATGACCTGACTTTCTTCTTCTAAACTTGTTTGCGGTTAGCATCGAAGGAATTCCTCTCATCCTATTTAGATGTTTATCCTTCAATAACTTAAACTATATTCATCTCAATTGAAAATATCTTTTCAGGCTTAGAATGTGACAATGTTTTTTATGAGGATGGTTTATCCGTCTCGCAAAAAATGACATCTGATTGTCATAGCCAAATCGTAATATCCAGCACAATTTAATCATCTTGAATTCTGTTAAAAGTCATTTCCAGGATGTTTTGTCGATACCCCCTGCTGCACAATGCCATTTTAAATGCTAGAACGTTTTTCTAAAGGATCGGGAAGCGTAAAAAAGACACCATTATCGAGGAATCGCGATGTAATTAGACAGTTTCTGGTGAGTGTGGTGTCCATTTTATTGGCTTTTGCGAATTAAATTGTGCAAAAAATGAAGCTAGTGCCTTGAGCTGTCTCGGTGCTGATGCATCCTCCCATGGCTCCGGGTCGAAAAACCAGCACTGGCGGTGTTGGACTTCACTAGAAACAGCTGTGTGCAGTGTGTGTAAAACACCAGTTGATACAAGGAATCACGATCAGGACTCGTGATTAGGACTTATTAACTCGTACGAGCAAAAGTCATGTCAGTACTTACTGTAAAACTGGTTTTATATCAAGCAATGAACACTTTAAATGTGTTTGGTATTTTTTGGAATACAAACATTACTTTCTTATCCTAAACTGTAAAAGTTTAGGCAACGCCGGTACGAACATAATCGGATAAAATATTTTACACGAGGATAAACAATTATTGACCTTTAATCTTCACAAACGTGTACCAATACTCGATATTGTGTTTCATTTTTTCACCGATGTCAGCCTTTATTTAATATTTGGGATCAATACTGGTCTCATATAATAGCATTTGTCAAACGTAGATGGTGTTCATGAGTGAATAATATAGGAGATAAACTAGTGTGTGTTCAATGTAGAGCTAGGTTACTTATACATTTTTTTATAATATTGGTAGTGTCTAATGAGTAACTTAGATGGTTAATGGCTGTATTCTCAAAGGGGTTTGAAGGAGTGTAATATTATTGTCCCCCTGAGAGGATATGTAAGACCACATCCTGAAAGTACGTTTATTCATACCATTGTTTTTAAACGTAGTATATTTGTTTTGTTTTAATTATGGCTTAATTGCGTACCATCACCAGCAGCTGAAGGGATGGTTTAAATCCTGCTGGGGAGCCGTGCAGATAGCAGAAGTATTGTAAGTCCCCACGGTCCCCAGTAAGATGGCTTAACTTTGGTTGCTGGCGATCTCTAGCCCGTTTTTATAATGTATTGTTGAATAATAGGTTATTCTTTTAATTGTTCTTAACTAGTTTTACTTTAAACTGTGATATGCTACATGTAGTTGTTATATTGTCCGTCGATGACAGGTTTTTTATTTTAATGTCAGTATTATAAGTGTTCTCGTCACGATATGGCTGAAATGTTGCCGATGAGACGTAAAGCTTTAATTCACACACACATACTTATACATTTAAACCCGCTAAATTGAATTTCGAAAGCGAACGCGCATGGCTTCAAATAAGAGAGACAAAACCATTTCCAGAATCATTAGAAATTTCTACTAAAAGCTGTGTCTACTGTAGGATTCCGACTGAACGCGAATTTGTTGATGTGAGAGAGACAAAATGAGTGAGCATGGTTTGCGGCTGATGTATTGAATTGGTTGTTGATCTAAATTATGGAAACACCGACCATAGCCTTTTAACCTTTAAGTTCTCTGTTGTCTCTAAAACTTGAAATACATTCTCTTTGTCGATTTCTACTGCATTTTCTGCACAAATTGTATTGCCATACAGACGTTTAATGTTGTAGTATCTGCATCTTTGCATATTAACCTATAATTGTGCGTATAATAGTTTAAACATGCCAACCGACAAACAAATCGAAGTACATTTCTATAAATATTAGCCTCCGCGTTGATGCGGTCATCAAATCAGCTGTTACTATCAAAGGTAGTTGTAATTTGATACCTCTGATTGACCAATCAGAATCGAATAATTTTTAAATTCACGGTAGGATTGAGTATTTTAGTCATCAATGCATTTCAAGGACACATCACACACAAAGATTTAGGGAAAACATCCCCGGATCATTTAGAATTGCATAGTTGTCATATTACAAAAAAATTTGCCCCCTTCACATGTAGTGATAAGGAGAAGTCCTACACGAACTTAATTCTACTAGGACATCAGTACGTGACCCACCCCGTGAAGATCCGGGTTAGAATTGATCTCCAACAACCCATGCTTGTCGTAAGTGAGTGAATATTGCTTAACGCCGCATCAGCAATTTTGCAGCCATTAGCGGCGAGCTTGTCGTAAAAGACGACTAACGGGATCGGTTGGTCAGTCTCGCTGACTTGGTTGATGCATATCAATGTATGCCAATAGCGTAGACCGATGATCATGATGTCAATTACTGGATTGTCTGGTTGAGACTCCCTTATGTACAAATCGCCGTCAAATAGCTGAAATGTTGCTGTTTTGTGTTATACAAACTGTTAAACAAACAGTATGTCCCAGAAAGTTGAAAAAGGTATTGCCATTCATAACCGGTAAATTACGATATATAGTACTTTTGCTGACTAATAATGAACAATGGACATACAGATGGTTCGATAATGTCTTCACGACAGAAATGCTTGCTATGATCAAGAAGAGAGGTGACATCATTGTCAGTGATTCACGATTTCCAGCAGCTAGTTGCAACAGAGGTATCGCCGCACCAGATATAAAACACAATATTCTCAGTTTCAGTTTCAATACGCGAAAAAGCATAAAACTTAAAAACTGATGGACAATAGTCACCCGAAAAAATGAAGGGTGTCTGTTATTTACGATATAAAGTGAATTACTGTTCACTACAACTTCAATACATTAAGAAGCAGGGTACGGTTACAATGGTCAATGTAAAGGGCGCAGACACGATACCCTTACTAATAACCATCCAGGAAATCTCTGTCGGAGGTAATTAATTCCCCTGGTCTACCGGTCTCAGTTACGATGCCGGTGGCTCTGAAATCTTATCCGTGTTATTAATTAGTTCTTTAAATTCATTAGAAGGAAGTGACGCTACGGTACTTAATCAATAGACTTTCCTGGATCAATACGGATGCCGTTCCTGATGACTTGGCAAGAAAAACACATGAAAATCATTTCTTTTAACAAAAGGAAACTTATGAGATACTTAGACGGACTATTTACTGCATCTGTCTAAGTCTTTCTTATAAACCACTTAAACGCTGATTATGCTTGATGCTTGACATTAGTTTACTTCATTGATTATATTTGAAACTTCACTTGACAACTAATAGACCATTGTGTAAGACCAAATGTTGACTGTGATCCATTTCTGTAGCACAGTTGTCCACGATTCATTAGAAGGAAATGATTTCATCTGATTGTGTGCAAAAATGGGTTAATTTGTTTATCAAGGGTAAATCATTAAAAATAGTAAAATAGAAAGTTACACACAACCGTGGCTCAATGAAGAAGGTAAAATGTACATATGATCATGTTAGCTCTAACATGAACTGATTCACTTATTGTGAAGGGTTGTCGGCGCTATTCAGATGGCCAAGCGGGAAGTAACTTCAACATGGCACTTTCTGAAGCTTCTTTGTGCTGGATGTCCTTGCTGACAATACACAAGCCTCTCCAGGGAACTTGGGAGTTCAACATACGTCAATTACAAGGCCAATCGTGTGCTCAGCCTACGTTGGTGATTGAAAGGTCGTGGGAACAGATTATTGGTGTCAAAATCGTTGTATTTATATCGTCATGGAACGTTACATTAACGCCAAGAATAGTGGTCAATGTACTTGCAAATGAACCCGAAGAATTGACACTGTACAAGTATGAACATACTTTGACATTTACGTAAGGATATTTTTCTAAAAAATGAGTACATATCAATGTTCAGCGTTTGTCTTGTCATATTCTGTCATGACAATTCAGCCTATTTTTTTCTGCAGTATCGAATCTTCCTCAGACAATCATGTTGCTGATGAAAGAAAAATTGAAATTTACAGGTATCGAATCGGAGTTCCAAACATCTGAATTGGAAAGACAGTTTTTTTTATGGACGCGCTGGTGCAATGTCGTTGTCGTTGTCGTTGTTGTTGTTGTTGTTGTTTAACGCCGCGCCTAGCAATATTCCAGCTATTTGGCGGCGGCCTGTAAATAATCGAATCTGGACCAGACAATCCAGTGATTGACATTATGAGCATTGATCCACGCAATTGGGATCGATAACATGCATCAACCAAGTCAGCGAGCCTGACCACCCGATGCCGTTAGTCGCCTCTTACAAGCATAGCCACCTTTTACGGCAAGCATGGGTTGCTGAAGACCTGTCATGCCGAAAATACCCCGAAGTTGCTTAACCCTATATAGAATCCCATTTACTCACCGTTCATAACACTTTGTAATACCTTTCAGTTTTGATCAGTGAATTGTATTGGGCATTAAAGAATGCAGTTTCACGAAAGATCTTTTGGGTATGATTTTTTTTCGCTCTTGGCCAAAGCATTGTTTTAAAACTCGCTGTTGGATACATGTGTTAATGACGAATGTTGGCTCTTTACGAGCTCATTGGTCTTCTGTACCAAGAGACTGGGCGGCATTCAGAATGGGAACTCAAACTAAGAGCAGAGACAGTTGTGACGTGACAAACAAGTGGCTTTAAGTCAAGCATGATGACGTCGTGATATCCATACATGTCGACTAGCCGACTTGTATGTGTTTTTACAAGACGGCGAATAGCCAATTAGATTGCTAGATTCTGAGTAATGGTAATACATTAGACTGCACAAGGATATAACTGTCAAATTGACTGAGAACTATTTCTTAAGGAACTATTATGTGATCATTTATTAGGTCTGCATCACTGGAGACTGGTAATACTGGCGGGTAATCCACGTATAATATCTATCGCCATGCAATATCTTGGTGCAATCACTATAAGTTTACGATTATTCGCGATTGTAGCAACTTGTGTGGCCATTAATGATATGGTATTATGCTGTCTGTAGAAGTTTCTGTCAGTAGTTCGTTCAATCACCGGTGGTCATCACCATCATATCTACACTCGTGGGTTTGAACAAAGTGGTAATTGTTCAAGAACTGCATCACATCAGGCTTTTCCCCACATCAAGCTGACAAACTATGATATAACTGATACTCTGTTTAAAGCTGTGTTAAACCAAACTCACTCACTAAATCATCGGTGGCGAACGTCGAAGAGAAATAAAGCTGTCCATCTAACTACAATATTATAACATTGATTTGAGTTCTCCGTTTCTTCTAAATTAGGAGAATAAATAGGATAAGAAACAGTATACATTCATATAGTTAATAATTTTAAATTAAATGTATATACGCATTTCAAATATGTTATATGTTTTTCATAATTATTAAGTTGTAGAGAAAGTTTTCAATTTTCCAAATAGTCATCATTTATGTAAGGGTATTCTCACCTTCAGTTCTCTATTTTGTACCATACGAATGATTCCGTGTTTATTCAGGTGAAAACTTGACCTGCCGTTACATGTGTTTGTGACGGGTGCCACTGATGGGACAGGAGACGCTCACCTTTTAGCGAACACATGGCATCATTGCTATTTGATAGTGATCCATAAACACATGCATACGATATAGTCGGAATCGTACAATGAACTGATTTTTGCCGAAATTTCTTATGTTATGGTAAAGGGGTTTGTCGTAATATTTCCCGTAGCAGTTTCCAATATCATTTGGTTTTAATGCTACTCATCATTAACTTTTTGTGAACAAAACCTCTAAAGGTAACATGATCCGACATCAGACAAGAGTAATACTGGTTAACGGAATGATAGATTCAATCACGAAAGGCATTAATCCCATACGGCTATGCGTACCCAATCAAATCTAAAAGTGAAATCTTAATAGCTCCCAAATAGTTAGTCGTACTGTCTGTCCTGTATCAAACTGATGACATGAGATTAGTAGTAGGACAACACTATTTCAATCGCGCTAATTAACGCCTACGAGGACCAAGGCTTGCATGTAATTGGCGTCAAGCAATCGGCCTACATCGCCGTCAATCAGCAGCGACACTAACAGTCATCATCACGCTTCTCTGTCACCACACACTGGACGTGACAAGACTCTGTTACTTGATCGGATACATTGATTAATCAAACTCTCTGTCATTTCACACTTCAGGCTTCATCGCTTGTTGCATTCATACATAAAATGATCAGTTTTAGATGTTAATTCATATTTGTCCCTTGGTGTGCATTGCCTGACTATGTACGAAGGGTGATTAGTATGTTCTGAGCCTTATATTGAACGATTTGAACTGAAGACATTATATATTTTTCAACATGATTCCCTTCCACATTGATAAAATTTTGCCAGCGATGTTTGGAGGGATGTTTCGTAGAAGTCCTTCTCTTTGCCGAACAAAACGTTCTCCATAGCTGATATGATGCCATCGTTCAAGTCGCAATGGGTCCCGACTAGAGTTTTCTTAATGTTTGGGAACAGAAGAAAGTCTTGACTGAGCCAGGGTGCCGTTATACAAAGGTGCCCTAAGGTGATCGTAACACCCATACCTTAGCATAGACTTACTACAGTCGTTGCGCTACGGTTGTTTTGTACAACGCCACTCAGAACAGAAGAATAAGGTGGATGCTGAAGGAGTTCAAAGCCACATTCGTGGAATGTTGCCATGGCAATAACTGACTTGGGCACTGGCACGTTGTCCCAAAGGAAGATCGCATCTTTTCCTTTGCTTTCCGCTTCTCATAGTCCTACTTTCATCAGGTAGGTGCCTCAAAAGTGCAGCATAATATCATCCAGTTATTGTCTGGCCTTGGAAGATAATCCACCATGGTGAGGGTGCTCGGCATCTTCAGAACACCAAAGGCCATATCCTTTCCAGCTGATGGGACAGTCTGTTTCCTGGTGCTTCCACTGTTTCGTTTTTTGTTTGGAAGTGTTGAACTCATGCTTTCCATAGTCACAAATTGTTGCATAAAGCTTTCTTGGTCAGCTTCAAACAGTGCTTGATCATCACGAGACATGTTGTGCGTGATGCGTTATTTTATCAGTTAGCAGAAGCATTGGAACCTAAAAAGCTTATAGTTTCTGTGATAACAGCATGTAGTCTCAACTGGGAAACGCCTATAATGAACTGGCAATATGACGTTCGGTCATTCGCCGGTCGTGACCACCATATCGTGACTTCTACGGATCATTTCTGGCGTTGCTGATGTGACAGGCCTCAGCGGACAGGGATCGTCTTCAAGGCTCTCCCTTCCAAGCTTAAACTCTTCTGCCAACCGCTTTATGGTGGCAAAGGAAGGGTCATCCGTCCCTTGTGTTGTACCAATATCTTCATCGATGGCGTTTGGTGTTAAGCCGTCTTTCTGCAAGTACTAGTACTTGATCACTACCCTTCAAGTCGTTGCGGGTATACCATCATCCAATATCCACAACACAGATTTCGCTACGACGCAATTCGTTCTATGTGAGGCTCAGAACGTATCTATCAACCCTCGAAGACGAAACAACTGAGTGGGTTACGTTGCCAACGATCTTGTATCAATTAACATTCTATTGGGTAGATAATTTATTCTGCCCCAAAAGATGCTTTCAATGATTTCAAAGCGCATTATGCACAAGGGCAACGCAATAGCAATAGTATCATACGTGGACGATCCATGAAAATATGATCTATAAAGTGTTACATGAAAACCGGAACTTTAATGTTAACACCAACTTCAATAAATCAGATGCCCTCCGTCAAACGTAATTCAAATTAGTTAGTAGTTAGGGGCCGTTTATGTAATCTTCTGTAGGAGGAGATGGGAATTCGTAAGAGAGATTCTTTTCTATTTCTATTTTTTTGGGGTGGGGGCTGCTTCATGATAATTCATATATTTATTTTAGTGGGAGCTAAACAAATTACAAACTTTTTCTGTACCTGGGGCAAATATATTTTGGTCCAGTATTTTGGGCAACAAAATATGTTTTCAAAACAAATGAGGTATCGTTTTGCATGTGCGTGTCCTGACGTTTTACCTGGTCTTATAACCATTATAATAAGCAAACGTTTCTGTAAACCTGATTGTAGTCCGCGTGTTTCCTTGGCGATGGCCTGTTGGGACCCGAATAGGTCCCCAGCACTCAATGGATCGAGTGGTCAGGCTTGGTCACGTGGGGCCTCCAGCTGCATCTACTAATTTGTTGCCTTGATATTGCTGGAATCTTGCTGACTGTGACTTCAAACAACAAATGAAAATGTCCTTGCCTTATTCTCACACGTAATACGTCCGCATCATTTGTGATCAATCTCCAACAGAAGTTGATATGTGTTGATATGCTTATGTGTGTAGTTTGATATGTGTAATACGTGTGTACTCACCTCCAAAACATGAATGTATCGCCCATTTTCCAACGCATTTCCCTGGAAAGATAAAAGAAATGCATTTTATTGTTATTTTAAGACATGAAATTCATAGTAAGAAGATGAAGCTTTGGAAACATTTCAGTTTGGTACAAGGTTCTCTTGTTCATCAACGCTCTATCATCTTTATTAATCTAAACTGCAGGGCGAAAAAAACGTACACACTTAGGTTTGTCCAAACAATTACAGACAGACAGACATTTTTATTCAGTAAAAGGCCAATGGCCAAAAATACAGACATGTGAGCAGGACATTTACAGGGCACAAAATTTATCATTAATTATTTTGTGAGCATAATATAAGAATTTACAAATTAGAAATAATGTTTGCTCATTATAATTACTAAGAATATTTATTACATGAGAATTACTGTAATGAGTAGGCATAGGAAGATTAACAAGGTATTTTTGTCTTAGGGCAGAATATAAATTACAATTAAAGAGTACATGGAATTCATCCTCAATGACATTAACTCCCTTACGACTACAATAGTTACAGAATCTGAGTGAACGGTCTGTTTTACTATATCTGCCAGTTTCTAAAGCTATTTTAAAATTTGAACATCTGAATTTAGTAAAAACAATTCTTAAATGGGTAGGGAGTGGACATGACAAGTACCTTTCAACATTTAACATGGATTTAAAATGCTTATAAAGATCACATTTTGGAGAAGAGTTTACAGAAGCACTCCAGAATTGCTGTAAATTATCTTTGAGCCTTTGCTTAAAATGGAGAATAAAAGCTTTAGAGTCACCCACCTCTTGATTGAGCCATACAAAACCAAACCCAAATTGGAATAAAATATTTCTAACTTTAGTTGCCCAAGTTACCCGCTCCACATCATCTAAAGATTTGAGCATTAAATAGCATTAGGAAGGTAATCTGTGGGGTTGAAGATGTAAGAGCCTGCACCAATATTTAATTACTTTAGTCATGTAAGTGAGTTGTAAATGAAACCTCCCACATTCCCTTAAAACCATATTTGAGCAGGTTGATTTGTTTACTTTTAAATAATGCTTACAAGAGGCGATTTGGACAGATTCGATTTTTTTTACAATAGCAAGTACATGTACCCCAAATTTCAGAGCCATAGGTAGAGATGGGGGTGACCATAGAGTCAAAAACCTTAAACCGATCTGTACAAGTGATATTACCAATTTTCCTTTGAAAAGAGTAAATGGCTAAAATTGCTTTGGTGGCTTGGGATGCTAGAGTAGTTTGTATAAATATATCACCATCGAAAACCCATTTTTGTTTGTTTTACATTTAGCCAGAATCAAACAAGGGTGTATTGTGGTACTTTCTTTTGTCCGGCAGTTTGAGACAATGCACTTCCATGTGAACAAGGGGAGGTGGGGTAGCCTAGTGGTTAAAGCGTTCGGTCGTCACGCCGAAGACCCGGGTTCGATTCCCCACATGGGTTCAATGTGTGAAGCCCATTTCTCGTCTCCCCGCCGTGATATTGCTGGAATATTGCTAAAGGCGGCGTAAAACAATACTCACACACTATGAGAAGGGAGCCGTTATTGACTCTGTGGTCTTATATGATCATGCTGCTTGTCTCGAACTAACGATTCCTGGATGTAAATGTATTAGTCTCATCGGGGACATCAAGTAAATGAGATAAAACTGTAGTACACATGCGGACATCAAATAAATGAAACATAACTGTATGATACTCGGAGACATGAAGTACATCTTAAAGAACTGTATAATACACGGGGACATCAAGTAAATGTGATATAACTGTATAATACACGGGACATCAAGTAAATGTGATATAACTGTATAATACAGGGGGACATCAAGTAAATGTGATATAACTGTATAATACACGGGGACAGAAAGTAAATTTGATATAACTGTATAATACATGGAGAAATCAAGTAAATGTGATATAACTGTATAATACACGGGGACATCAAATAGATAACCCCCACTCGAGTACCTCATAACTTGATTGGGGGTCATTCTGTGATGATTTGGCAGATTCTTACATATTTATCATGCTTATGATTATTTCAGCACAGAAACCACAGCCCTTTTCTACATAATTATATTATTTTTATACATTCAGTTGTATTAATACGTCATTATAGATAGTGATAGAGATACGTACAATATCTCAACCATACCAGATATGTTAAAGATTCACGAAGATGCAACACCCACAATACAGGTGATTTAAAGCATTGTCTATCCTTACTAAGTCTTAAGAAGTAACTTTGCAAGATATGTTATATGACGTGGATTTATCAAATTGAATAACGCACACAACTACTGGATCTGGGGATAGATATAAATACATTGGTAGAAATTGTTCTCTCTAACATCATAAAATTAACACGAATAACATTGTTATAATAAGTTGTTATTATGAAATATAACCTTCACACTCAGTAAATGTAAAAGTACACTTGCTTTAATTGACTATTTCGTGCACTTTGTCGAGTGATAAACATTTCATGTCGAGTGGGATTGTCTATTTTTTACCTTATCTACGTGTTTCATTTGCATTATGAGATCTATTTAACGTTTGTGAAAATATGACAAAGAGATCTTCGCATTCACAAGGATCCAATATCAGAAGAACACATCACAACTGGGTTTTAACGATTCTTCATCAGATTACTTTTCAGCTGAAGTTTCAATGGAATTCAAACAGTTCACAGATCAGCTGTTACATACATGCAGATATAAATAGAATACAAACAGATAAATAGCACATGGCAACTGACACCTGGAATTAAAACATAAAGTTTCGTATTGTCTACGAAACTGTGCTGACGGTGCAAATTCCCGATGATTCACCAGTTGAAAAGAAAAACATCCAGTCGTTAACATAATCTGAGCTTTATGCATCGGAAGGTTTTAGAAGCATTGCAAATGAATGAAGATGTCAGAATTCTACGGAACTCAGATTTATAGACGATGGCGCCAAACGTGGGCACATATACATCAATGGATTCTGATAACTTTCACCTGAAGGGTTAGACATGGCAGCATGTTGGTCATTTAAGATCAGAATGATATGTGAATGTGGATTATATATAATCGCATTTTGGGCGGTGTGGTAGACTAGTGGTTAAAGCGTTCGCTCGTCATGCCGAAGACTCGAGTTCGATTCCTGACATGGGTACAATGTGTTAAGCCCATTTCTGGTGTGCCCCACCTTGATATTGCTAGAATATTGCTAAAAGCTGTGTAAAACCATACTCACTCACTCACTCATTCATTCACAGTACAACGTATCTCTTTGGGCTGTAGCATTCATGTGAATAAAGATCTTGTAATGCAATGATGAATCGCTGTACATTAATCCTTAAGATATACGACCCGTGAAGATTCCGGGGTAGAATAGGTCTTCAGCAACCCATGCTTGCCGTAAAAGGCGACTATGCTTGTCGTAAAAGGCGACTAACGGGATCGGGTGGTCAGGCTCGCTGACTTGGTTGATACATGTCATCGGTCCCAATTGCGGGGATCGATGCTCATGATATTAATCACTGGATTGTCTGGTCCAGACTCGATTATTCACAGACCGCCGTCATATAGCTGGAATATTGCTGAGTGCGGCGTTAAACAACAAACCAACCAAACCAACCTTAAGATATACCAGTAAGTTGAATGAACAGTGAATGACACACATAGCATCACTGTCGGAGAAGAAACTTATCAGCTGGTATGTTCGAAGGACGCTACACACGTCAATATTAGCATCCGTTACCGATCCTGGAATGGAGATGGAGGTTGCAATAACTGACTATTCGTAATATCCGACTTCATAATACCTCATTTTGTTATGTTCACTTCGCTGTATCGCACTTTCTCATATTTGACTTAATGATATCCCACTTCGCTGTATCTGACTCTAGTATTTTGATTCGTTATATCCACTTCATTATATCAGACTCTCTTCAATCGTCTTGATTTTCTCTGACTTCATTATATCTGACCTCGTTATATCGACTTTGTCATAACCGACGTCCTAATACCTGAGACCGACACCGTGGTCTAGTGGTAGAGCGTCTGCCTGGAGAGCGGGAGGTCAGGGATTGGATCCGCGGCCGCTTTATACCAAAAATACGTTAAAAGATGGTACTTGTTGTTACCCTGCCTTGCGCTCGGTGTTAAGAGGCTAAAATAAGAACTGGTTCGCTCGGAGTCAGTATACTGTGTCTGAGTAGGGTATTCATGTTAAACCTCGGCATGGTATTTCAGTGGGCTAGCACTATAAACTCGGCATATCGTTTAATAATAAGTAATATTTTACTTCTATGAAACTGAAGATGACTTTGTCTGGAGTTAAATCTCGTTCTTGGTACTGCCCGAACAAGGTGAATACCCCTGACAAATCCGTACTTCTCTCCCTGCACACGTATTCCATACAAGCACGCATTCCATTTAATATGACTGCAGACTGAGTATCGCTTGTTGCAGCAACAAAGGCCGTAAACGCTGGCCTCGATTTTGAGCTTTCGGCACAAATAAACCGACCAACGTGATCAGTTATAACGACTTTTATCAAATACAATATCCCTCTTAAGCATGAATGTCCTATTTCACGGGGTTGGTATCAGTGAGATGCAGCAGCTTACTTCCTTGTGATTAGAAGCACTCTGTACCAAGGGGAAGGCAATTTATTGCCCTCAAGTCCCCGTCAGGTTTGCCCTCTCGTGACAGCAACATTCCTTCGTCTCTGTGGAGTCATCCAACAATAAATTGCTACAGAATTATCGTGGAAGAAGTAATAATCATTCATGCCAAGATTTTCATTGAAATTAATTGTTTTTTAAGACCTGTTATTAAGCAGTGTCTTGTTGCCTGGCTAAGACCCCAACACATACGGTGTTAGTCAAACTGGCAGAAGTTCTGACTACTCTCGAAGATTAATCGAGGAATAATGCTTCTTTCTAAAGCTGGCACGTGTAAAAGTATATGAGACAAGTCAAGTGACGTGAAACGCGATAACAGATGTCCTTGTCCCATGTTGCACGCGCTATGATCAATGACGTCAAGAGGTCATTTAATGTGTTGACTCATTTCCACGGTGTCTTGTAATTTGTTCAAATACATAAAAGCGACGTAAACCTTTCCATATTCAAAGAAAGAGTTGATATCACAGCAAGAGTACTACTTTATTCTGGTATTTGTCACAAACTCAACTTTTAGGAGTACTAATGATATTCCATATCATTTACACACACACACACACACACACACACACACACACACACACACACACACACACACGCGCGCGCACACACACACACACACGTGTGTGTGTGTGTATGTGTATATATAAGGGCGGTCAGGTAGCCTAGTGGTTAAAGCGTTCGCTCGTCACGCCGAAGACCCGAGTTCGATTCCCGACATGGGTACACTGTGTGAAGCCAACTATATAAAGTGAGCAATAGGTGTAGAATAGAATAATGTTCAACATGTTCATTAATTACTTTAATGACAAATTGAAAAAACAATGAAGAAAATAAATGGAGGATTTTTTTCAAAATACAAGTCTACAATTCGAGATGTATTTGTTGCATGGAAACATATTTCCTCACGTACTGTTTCCCACAGAGCACTTCCCTAGGAACAGTTGTTCAGGTGGTGTTGTGATGTTGCAGGGGAGGGGAAGATGATGCAGCCTACCCAGCATCAAGATAATGTACTGTGGGCGTGTGATAACTAAAAGCAATATATTCAGATGCACTGTTATGTATTGACCATCGACTAGTAATATAAACACCGTAATAATTCCAGCAATATAAAAAGGATAGCAGTGAACAAAACCTCCCTTTCTTTTACTGTCAGATAATAAGCTAAACATGATTTCTGAACTGAAAATATTGGTAGCAAAAAACGCAACTTGTGCCAAGGTTAGTGGCAACCGTTTCTTGTCCTCAGTATTTCATTATTTAAGTCACGTGTGTGTACTTGAGTAATTCGTCATGTTTGCGCATAAAGAATATGCTACCACTAGCCTGATCTGCTGCACGTTGTAGCTCCAGGGATAAAGAGACGTGTATTGAGCGACCGTATTGTCGCCGCAGCAACAGCTTCTTTCGGGATGAGAATTTGAAAAACTACCCTGACTCCTCCACGATGCCTTGTAATCCAGCACGGGTGTCCTCAGATGTTTGCCGGTCTATCGTCTCTGTGACAGATACATAATGTGAATGTGTAACAATTACACACCGTTAACGTGGTCTTCAGTCTCTGTGTGCAGTGTCCACACTATTCCTGGCTGGACGACTCAACAATGTCACACATTATGCAATATCACGTCACACTACGTTTACGTATTGTACCATGTTACACTGTTGCTTTTGTAAGACGTTACTTTGTATTACTTTTGTTGTATTAAGTTACCTTTGTACAGTTACAGTTTGTTACTTTTGTACGGCGTTACATTGTAACTTTCGTGCGATGTTTCAGTTTGTTTCTTTTGTATGACGTTACATTTTGTTACTTTTGAACGACGATTTATTGTGTTACCTTTTTTAAGACTTTACACTGTGTTACTTTTGTTAGACGTTTCACTTTGTTACTTTTGTACGCCGTTATATTGTGTTACTTTTGTATAACGTTACATTGTGTTACATTTGTATGACGCTACATTGTGTTACTTTTGTACAACGGTGCATTGTGTAACTTTTTTTTGACGTTACATTGTGTTACATTTCATGACGTTATATTGTGTTACTTTTGTACGACGTTGCATTGTGTTACATTTGTATGGCGTTACATTGTGTTAATTTTGTACGACGTTACATTGTGTCACTTTTGTATGATGTAACATTGTGCTACTTTTGTTTGACGTTACATTGTGTTATATTTATATGACGTTATATTGTGTTACTTTTCTATGACGTTACATAGTTACTTTTGTGTGACGTCACATTGTGTTACTTTTGTACGACGTTACATTGTGTCACTTCTGTATGATGTTCATTGTGTTATTTTTACACGAGGTTATACTGTGTAATGTTTGTACGAAGTTACAGTTTGTTACTTTTGTTCGACGTGACAATTTTACTGAAAAACGGCGTTAAACCAAACTCATTCACCTACCTTTTTCTTGTGCAATACATTTAATCGCCGATGGTAAAATAGGTTCGTCATTAAGAAAGATTACTAAGCTGTCAACAGGTTTAATTATGAACAAACTGCAGCCGTGACGACGGTCAATACATGTTGAAAAGAGAAACAATTTTTCAATTATTTTCGAATTGGTCCGATTTTGTTATGTACCGATATGCATGTAGTGTGCGTGATATATGAGGAAATCTTAATTTGGCTCCGTTGAAAAGAGAGATTGCCAGCAAAAGAACTTTTCATCACCGATAAAACATTATCAAGCAATTTTGTTACGCGGGAGATTTTACAACATTGGTCACTAGATAAAACATACCATACAGATGAAAGGAATACTGTTACCCTAATAAGAATGTGTACACTCACTGACATCAATATGCATCTCCTGAAGAGTATTTTCTTAAAACAGGAACTTACATCTTTAATGTACCCATGCGTGTATCAGATAATTTCAATCATAGCATAAGTATGCTTATTTCGAGTTCTTCGTGCAACCTTTTAAATCACCCTTTAGTATCCAAATCATCACTTTGAGGTCCTGTGTCATTAGCCAAACTGAATTATGTCGTATTTTTTACCTGACGAATCTCCCAGATCAGGTACCAGGGACATGGTTTGAACTATACAATTCAAATTAACCAGTTTGATTCCACTATGAAGTCCAGTAGAAGTGTAGCATTGTCTGTCCATCACTATCATGTTCCTAATGATGTCTTTGATTGTCAGCACATATCGCCAGCTAAACAGAAGCCTCAGTAACGGGAGAACTTTCATCTTCGTCAGGAGCAGCGTATCGATCCCGTCAGCTCTACACATGACACTCGAGAGATGGCGAGTCACCATGAAAGTTCATATCGGACCAGCTGAGATTCGAAGAAGCAGTTGTCAAGATACTAGTTTATATTTCGCTATGTAAAATTTATTTATTGTTCTTCGCAATAATGGACAGTGTAACCCTTAACCGTATTCACTGTCAGACAAAGCCCATTCTATATATATGTGGTGTTCATTACTGAAAGATGGGTTTATAAAACTGAAGAAACACGATTATCAGACATTAACGTTTGACATCGCTCGACACTATTTAAGTGTGATACTAATACACATGTGCACTGGGCATCTACAACAATACAGCTAATGAAAAATATTGAAATCAGTGTGACGGTTTAACAAGAAGTAATAGTATCAAATGTCAATGTCATTTTGAAAAGTGGTATTCTTAATCTCTTTAACATGTCTCAAGAGAAGCCTCCTCGTGTTGTACTGGCCTGAACAGAACGTCCAGCGTATGAAACACAGCAAAAACATAATCTTTCCATTTTGTGTAAAAACTAATATATGCATAGAAATCATACCAAATATTCTAGACGACACAATCAAAACCAATCAAGAACAATCATACGAATTCCGAAGCAATACAATTTAGAAATGGGTCATTCGAATGTTGGACATTTCGGAGTAAGTAATCACTCACAAAGTTTGGAACGACTGTTCATTCCATTTTCTTTCCATGTCGGGAAATAAGCTTTTCTTCCCTCGTTACAAGGCAACATTTGTACTTACTTTTCAATAAGCACAAAGAACTCACAGTGATACTCACACAATAACAACTAACAATGCTATGTGGCAATGACAACGTGCTTACTCAGCAAATGCACATCACAACAAATGACAATCAATAGTATCATATTACAACTATTTATACCCACCCCCATCATGATGTATATAATTCCGTCAGAAATAATATCTACTCCCCCACAACAACCAACCACGGCATTGAAAGGCGTGACGTCAAGTAAGGTTAAACGTGATAACTTTACATTGTTTTTCGTGTTTTGAGTTTTACACTAAGCTAAGAATATAATATCCCTGTATATACTTCTGGTGATTGAAGTCGTGCACAAGCATACTGCGAGGTTAACGGCACATGTTCATGCTTGAAATTGCTATGTATCATGATTTGTTCATGCTTGACATTTCTATATATCATCTTTTGTTCATGCTTGACACTTCTACATATCATGATTTGTTCATGCTTGACATTTCTATATATCATGATATGTTAATGCTTGACACTTCTACATATCATGATTTGTTCATGCTTGAAATTTCTATATATCATGATTTGTTCATGCTTGACATTTCTATATATCATGATTCGCTCATGCTTGACATTTCTATATATCATCATTTGTGTATTACACGTGGCATTGGTTTTGTCTATTTCAGAGATAAAGTGATCACGAGAGGCCACACATGCACATATACATGTGTAGTACATCATAACTTTAAAAGGTCAAGATCAGGTACGTGTGAAGGATTCGACCACAACTGCAAATTATGTTTGAATAAAGTATCAGCAGGCATACATTCATTATTTTTACACACGCCACTGCTTTTGACGTCTTTCGAATATAGGAAAGGTGTCTTTCAAGCTTCATACACCAGCAGTATGTGAAAATGTGTTAAACACTACAGTGAAATCTATATTTTTCATATATTTCGATGGATCCTACCAGCCAACAGCCCGTTTAAGACTACCCTTTGGCTTTATGCCCAATATTCTCGCACAAGACACAGGAAAAAATAATCCATTTGGGAATTTGTTGCCCATAACAAATAGAACTCACAAAGGAACAAATTAAATTGAAACTTTGATTTTGCAGCATTACGCTTTTATTGCCTTCCCCCAAGTGGTTATTTGTAACACTTTCTACAATAGTGTGCCATAACCACTATTCCAAGACATGTAACAGTCCGTGTCATTTTGATATTAATGTTGAAAAATTGTATTCATGTGTCATGGGTGGAATTCCGGGTTAGAATTTACCCCTAACAACCTATCTTGTTTTTCGAGGCTGTTTAATGTATAGGGCGTCGGGGTCGATGACTTGATATCCCGATTTTAAGGTTTGTTGCCCATAATATCTATCATTGGTTTGTCTGTTTCAGATTCAATTATTTATAGGACGCCGTCATAGAGCTGAAATATTCCTGAATGCGGCGTTAAACAACCAAAAATAGTTGATGCATTAAACAAGAACGATAACAGGCACCGGGTCCTATAAACTTGTCTTTCCATATAAACAAATCGTCAGTCATAAACCAAGATGAATAAAGGCTTAATAATGTCAGGATTCTTCATTCCCTTAAGGGGAATAATATGCAGTGGTTGACCATGAATATTAATTATCCAAGTCTCTTTGGCGGTGAGCCTATTGTCGTATATTTCATTTTTTAAATGTGATTAATAACCACACATTAAGCAACAATTGAACGTGCAAAAACAGCTGTACGTTCCTCTGTGAAGGTTTAACAGCAGTGTTGTGTAGTGGCAATGCAGTGAGTCGAGTGATGGATTACCATGGTAATGAAGCCGTCAGGCGAGAATATAAGCGTCACTTTAAACATTTTACTTTTCAATCTCTCGAGCTTTGTAGGTGTATTGCTTCTTGAAACCTCTCCTAGGGGATCAATCAGCATCTATACATCTATTGTTTCCTATCTAAAGTTACAGCCTCACTGATCACAGATATCTAACTCATGCATTACGCTTGCAGTGTAGATTGGTATTAACGACCAGCATTATCATGAGACTTGGACCGAAGTTAAAGCTGCCGATGTGTGTGAACGACATGATGATAAAGTCTTATGTCCAGTGTCTGGACAATGTCCTGGATTCATGAACACCGACATAATCCATCTGTATTTACCTTGTAAAGGGTACATATACTTATATTCAGCAACTGTGTAAGCGGAATGTCACGTTCCTTGCACAACACGTATGGGCATTATAGCAGAACAGACATATTTATTGGTAGTCGTGGTGGAAAGCAAGAAGATCAAGTGCTAGTTATCAAGCAACTTCGTGTGTATTAAATGTGATCCTTCCCTGATTGTCTTGCCAACAATGCCAAATGAAGGACTTCACAACCAGTTATCCTTTTATCCTCGTCATTACGGGAACTACATAAGTGTTATTTAGCCAAACAGTGTTTTAATGCCCTCGGCGCCATCTACCTATATCATCAGCAGGGATGGCTGGTGTGATTATGTAAACAGTATTAACATGCTATTCATCACGACTAGCAGTGAATAAACATACCTGTCAATCATTACTCTGACACTTGCAACAGTGTGGGAGATTATTGTACATGCTAACGTCAACGTGAATTCAGGTGTAATGGTACACTATGTGAGATCCAGGACTTAATAAAACATACCGTAAAATAGCATCAACATGCGAGATCCACGACGTACTAAATATACAGTAAAACAACAAGAACATGGTAGATCCACGACGTACTGAACATACAGTAAAACGACATCAACATGGTAGATCCATGATGTCTAAAAGCTACAGTAAAACCACAACATGGGCGATCCATGATGTACTGAAGCATACAGAAAAACCAGAACATGGAAGACCATACCAAAACATGCAATATAACCACATCAACAAGAACTTAATTTACTGGATATATCGTTTAGGACGACCTAACTGTATGGTGCCGAGAATATGGCTTCGTTTTGAAACATCCCTTGTGTCAAACTATGGATAACTCGATATATTTCTGGTGCCACCGTAGGCACTACGTAACGTTCACTGTAAGTAAAATGCTCGTAACAATAATTAGGTACAAATAAATGTAAATAAAAGGTAACTAATGGTCTTATTCCTTTATCAGGGTTGTGCTAAATTAGGGATTCCTCGTACTAACATAACCCTTAATATTGTAAATGTTATTTAGTGTTACAAAGGAAAATACTCTAGCTATGACAATTGTTAATTTACTAGATATAGCTTCAGTATAATGTAGCGTTAATTGTTCATCCACGTGGAAATACATCACTTACAAATGATGCATAGAGAATAAGCCATTATATTACAGTATATTAATTCATACACTACCCTATATCAACATTCTCCACTCCTCTTTGTCCTAAATGGCATCCTTTTGTCTGGGAGCGGTGGGTATGCCTTGTTAATCTGTTGATGTCTTCTACACGGGTACTTTGTGTGGATTATTGATGTAAGCGGCGGAGGCCATTCTCACTATACGGTGAGGTAAGGTGAAATGGGTTTAACGTCGCGTCCAATATTATTGCACTCATATTACATGCACGTGTGTGTGTCTCTCTCTCTCTCTCTCTCTCTCTCTCTCTCTCTCTCTCTCTCTCTCTCTCTCTCTCTCTTCCTCTCCCCCTCTCTCTCTCTCTCTCTCTCTCTCTCTCCCTCTCTCTCTCTCTCTCTCTCTCTCTAATTTTATTTATTATTTGCCATTTATAACTTTTTTAGAATTATACTGTCGTGTGTGAATAGGCTGACAGCTACACGATCCACGGCATAATCCAATTTAGTTTAACAGAATAATACTTCAAACACGCCAAAAGTTGAAACGTATTAATTTAATACCATACAACGGTCCACGTTTAGAATTCAGGCGTCCGTTCCACAAAGTTATCGTAGCGCTAAGGTTATCGTAACTCACATACTTTAATATAGACTTACGAGAGTCGTCGGCTACAGAGCGATCGCCTTGTGGCACGTGGCCCTGCACCACAAAGTTTACAATCACGTCACAATACCCGATGACGTAATTTGTGGAATTGTGTTGCAAGATCCATCGGCGAAACAATGTCATATGACGTCAGCCTAGCAACAAGGTTGCTGGGGTCATCGGATGTGCATAAGCTCCTCTCAGTGATCTATCATCTCCACGCGTAATGTCATTGAATAAGCCAAGGGATGTTGAGAGCTTTAAATATTTGTTCGTGAAACTTGTTCCGACAATACATAAGCACCCGTGTTGGTATTACACATTGTGTAATACAGCTGTATGTTTATTAAACGGGTGATCTCTTCACGGGCAAGTAATAAATTCGAATATGTCAACTAATATATTTCCCTATGGGAAAGTGATAGACTCCTGAGCGTCTTGTTTGAATCGAGAGATAACACATTGCACAGAGTACACAATGACACAGGAGTGATAGAGTCATCTATATTAGAATTGTGTTGATGAAAAACAGTACCATAAAATGTTTAAAAATAAATGTAAATACAGATTCTCAGATGTCTCTAACAAATGTCGAGGTTGTTAGGTTCCTAAGTTACAAGGAAACAAGATCCACGAAGACCGTAGCGCTGTCTGAACTTTGAGATATCCGGACATTCGAAATAGCGAGAAATGGACAGGCAAACATTTCAAGTAACGGTGTTATAGACACGAAGCAATGCGACTGCATACACTAGAATGCAAATGTATAACGTAATTCTGCAAAAAGTTAAACACTTGTCTTTAGGGAGATTATAATTATGAAGCGAATGCAGCATGCACATTAAAACCGATCAGGAGCCTCGCTCTGTGCAAGATAGGAAATCTAGAGTGCATTGTTATGGCACTAATGGTATTCAGTAATATCTATTCACAGAATGATACGATCACACATGAACGTGAAACTGACGTTAATGCTTTAGATGTGTCAGAAGTACACATTGCCAGACGTGTTGTGGAGTAATTAGTTTGAAACGTGAGTGTCAGAGAAATACATTTGTACGCAACTGGGGTGGGGAGGTATGATAAAATCAGTTGAACTTGTGCACATGGCACGCGATACGCGGAGCACTGAGACCTTGTCATGCCTGATACGAGCTACACGTGTCACCGTTTCCTGGCAATACATGTCACGAGATATCCACGTCACAATACTGGCCATGCATAACAAGGGTTATCAACATGTCAAGGTCTACCTATCGTGAAATACACACTAACACACTAACACTAAAACACACACACTAACACAAAAAAAAGCCACACACACACACAATAACACCAACACACACATACTAACACTAAAACACACACTAACACTTACACTAAAACTAACACTAACACACACTAACACTAAAACACACCGCACTCTTAACACTAACACACACATACTAACACTAAAACACACACTAACACTAACACACACGCACACACACACGCACACGCACGCGCGCGCACGCACACACACACACACACACACACCTATGTAACTGTGACATGTGTGGACGACCCTTCATCGATTCCCTCTGGTCCCGAATGAACATTCCCCCGGTTTTATACCAGAAAACAGGTTTGTGGTTATAATTTTAAAGATGTATATAATGTACAGAAACGTGTTCTTGTAATTTGATTACCAAGAAGGTACACAGATTTGAGAGCTCACGTACTTTAAAACTCGATTCCGCAATTGAAATAAAAACACATTGTGCATGTTCAACGTCAAAAACATACTCTGGAGACTTGTAATCATACAAAAAAGGAAATCACGAGTTAATTTACCTGAAGGCAGTTTGCTCTGGTATGGTACTTCCCCATTCTCGGCAATGACATGAGCACTTTAAACGGCCAATTATTTCTTCGCCAATAAATAGCTGTGTGTCAAGGCAGAATCCCCTGGGAGACATCTCAGCGTACTCTGGTACACTAAATGTATTTCTGTACTTAAGTATCATGAACGTTCAGATCAGACGAAGGTGACAAGGCATGTCATCCCTTTTCTGAGCAATAGTTATCAACTGAATACCGTCTCTATCTGATTACAAGAGGCATTTTTCAGATGCTCCGTGATTCTTTAACCTGATTACTCTGGAAATCAATTTTAGAAATTAGGTTGTACGGTTAAAACAGGTAGGTAGTATCTACTCTCGCTGACTGCATCTACTTCAACAAAGCAGCGTGGTGGTACTTATGTCCTTTGTTTTTGCTGAGGAAGGCCGTCATACCAAAAGACGTTAATAGATGGTATTTGTTGTTACCCTGGCTGGCTCTCGGTCCGGAATAGCATACTAGTCTGGACTAGTACACGCAGCAAACAACAACAACCACACACACACACACACACACACACACACACACACACACACGCACGCACGCACGCACGCACGCACGCACACACACACACACACACGTGCACACACACACATACGTGCGTGGACTTTTTAAGTGCAATATTCTTCAACGCGACGTAAAGCCCCATTTTACCTCACCTCACCTTTTGTTTTTGCTTTCATTCTTCTCACCAATAAAATCTCGCAGTAAGTGATCAAGACAATACATTGCGAACGTTAAAAGCAGTAGGTTTTAGACACAAATGTAACTCATTTATCCTGATGACCTTCATATTGTCGACCTATGGGTAATTGACCCAACATCGAACAGAGACTGAGGAATCAAAAACATGTTATCTTTGCTCAAAACCCATGTTCAATATAGGATTAAGTCATTCACCAAGTAAGAGGTTCCTAATAGCTAATCAAAGACGAAGGGAATGTCAAATCTAAGCTTGGCTGTATATTGATGGAGATACAGTAGTGCTCCCATTAGGGAACGTTATCAATATTTTCATACGAGACCAATCCATTACAGAAATCGCCAAGTCTCTCTTTCGTAGTCTCAGTTCCCTTTTAAATACACATTTGCACTATTTAACTTAATTTCCTTTTGTCTACATGCATAGCAGGAACAGCGGGATATTATATGTTTGTTCAAGCAACACTGGTAGGATCCAGGTCCAGATTAGCACCAATCAATTGACCATTGATTGTTTTGTATCGCACTTTGCAAAGGATGTGTGTACAACCAGATCGATGCAGTTTCTATAAAGGAGCAGATTACAAAATGCTGTTGGTAGAGTTCTTCACGGTTCAAAAGCAATCATATCTTTTAGTCAAAAATACTGACCAAATATCATAGGTCATCGTATTTTGTCCTTCTAAAATATTAATAACTTGGCGTCTGATAAGAGAGAGAATTTATGGATATCATCTTCTTTATTATGAGGAACAAAACGTTTCGGAGTATATGCTTACTCCTTCGTTGAATGTTAGAATGTAGAGAGCACGTATATATACATATAAAACAACGAAAGTATTATGATAACAAAAGATGAAATTAAACAAGGGATCCGCGTTGAATTGTGTTCCTCCTGATAAAAATGTTAACATCCATAAATTCTCTCTCTTCTGTGTATCGCTTCCAAACGCCGTTCGAAAACTTGGCGTCTGATATCTACATTGTAAGTTGTTGCAGTTACATTAATTCTCAACCAATATAAATAACTGTTCTCATTTACAAGATGAAATATCGGTATTTCTACATTATGAACGATATAAAAGCAATGATTAATGATTTGATATATCTGTGCAAATACCATTTGTAACTAAAGTAAACATGCTCTCCTTGCACATATATGTATCATCATCATTTCTCAAGAATTGATTTTTGCATGACATTTTAGACTCCTTTGGAGCTGAAGGTCATTTCAAAGTAATCAAAAGTAAGCCTTGGATAAATTAGTAAGCTCTTTTCTATATTTCCATGATTGATATCCTAATAAAAAAACAAATATCTTACACTGGATCTTTTGAAGAGCCAACTTTATGTGAAAATTGAATTGAAACGAAAGTAATATTGTCGTTTACACTCTCCGTGATTGAAGATGTAATGTTACTAGAAATCACCACAATTCATAACTTTCATATATATATATATATATATTCCGTTAGTTTGATTTTGTCAATCCGAGCAGAAATTATATATATGAATCGGAATTTCTGCTTGAATTATATATATATATATATATATATATATATATATATATATATATATATATATATATATATATATATATATATACATAATTTCTGCTCGGATTGACAAAATCAAACTAAGGGAATTTGGACAAAAGTTTAACATAAGCCTCAGCGATGAACTGATGTCGTTCAATAATTACCAAATAGACAATTACCTTCCATTCATCTACACTCCTGAAACAGACAAAAAACCGCCTCGTCTGTTCCATAGTTAGTTGTTTGCATAAAGTGACAAAATAACTCACAAGATTGTTTGTCATGAGGGATGACTTCAACTTTTTCCTTTGTGTACATCACTGTTCCAGCAGCTTCAGCCTTCACTGATATTCAGTGATGTATTCATATAATGTTCATATTTGCCTTTTACGCCCAGTGAAGTCTACTCTCGGTAGGTAATGGACTCTGGTGTTGACGTTTTATATTTGGTGTCTACAGTTCATAAGTTCTGAGGTACAATCGAGCATGCTCTTTCCACGAAGACTTCAAAAATCGTCACGCGATTCTAAAATTTGTTTGATCAGGGTTTCAACCTTCATGGCCTCAGCAAAGTTTTCAAAAGGTTTTATGAAAGACATGTGGAGGACATTTCCAAATTTGACGCATCATTGAAAAACATTACTTCCGATGCAATTCACTATTTTGACTTGTACCATACGTGAGTGAGTGGCTTTGATTTTACGCCGCTTTTAGCAATATTCCAGCAATATCACGGCGGGGGACACCAGAAATGGGCTTCACACATTGTACCATTATATGTTCCCGTGTTGTTGTTGTTGTTGTTGTTGTTGTTGTTGTTGTTGTTGTTGTTGATGATGTTGTCGTTGGTGGTGGTGGTGGTTTTAGGTGGACAATTGCCTTGCCCTTGCATACGTTTGTGATGGGTGCCATGGGGTAGGGTTGGGGAAGGGGAGGGGGAGGGGCAATTACGCTCACCTTCAGTTGACTATGAGGTAGCCTAGTGGACAAAGCGTTCGCTCGTCACTCCAAAGGCCCGGGTTCGATTTTCCAACATTGGTACAACGTGTGAAGCCCATTCCTGTTGTCCCCAACCGGGAGATTCAAGGAATATTGCTACAAGCGGCGTAAAAACGTTACAACGCACTCACTAGTCCTTCCAAGTGATATATCAGGCGAATACAACTTAAGTTCACATCTAAATATTCACTCATTAAGTGAAATATTTACTCACTAAAACAAAACCTCACTGAAAATCAATTCCCAGTTACCCTGCCTCCTCTATCACCGCTCTTGTTCCCGATGAGAATAAATGTCGATGTCGAGAAAGTTTTAAAATACAGGTAAGTGTATACAGAAAGGTCAACCTGGACGGTACTGGCGGTAATTCAAAAAATGACACATGTAACATAGCGACGTTCAATGAGTATGAAGTCAAGGTCAGAGATAATCAGTCTCAATTATCCAACGAAACCATTGGGTGTGAAAGGCAAAATAGAGGTGAAAGTAGACTCTTATGTGTTTTGTAACATGTTATACAGAAGAAACAGTCTGTAATATGCCTTGTATACGCCTCCATGGTCTAATGTTGAGCGTCTGCCCGGAATGCGGAAGGTCGGGGGTTCGATCCCCGGCCGCGTCATACCAAACCAAAGGACGTTAAAAGATGGAAGTTGTCGTTAACCTGCCTGGTGCTCGGTATTAAGAGGCTTAAACAAGGACTGATCGGCGCGGAGTCGTCAGTATGCCATACAAGCTCTACAATGGTAATTAGGGTAAGGGACTGGTAATTTATTAGGGTGGGAAGGGTGAGGTTGGTATTAGGACTATATCATACATTGCCGAGCACCACCATCCCCCAACCCTACCCCCCCCCCCCCCCCCCCCCCCCAATTTGTTCATGGCCCCTCCCAATACATTTTGGCGACCCCCTCCTTCCCTGTCATTTTTCCACACACACTGCCGTAATCTCACCCCTTCCCCCACTCCCTGTAATATAGGACCGGTCCCTAAGGTTATTGTTATTCAGATAATCAACTTATCATAAAAAACAAGAAATGTGTAGTTACATGGACAGTGATTACAAATCTATGCCCCAAGACCCATAATCACTTTGTAAACCCTAGCTTAATCCTTAGACTGTAATGATGAGCCAGACGTGGAAGCAGTTTATGATTTGACTGTAACGAAGAATGTTACTGTTCTATTTACAGACTCATCGAGACGGTCTGTTCACTTACTTTCTGATGAGCAAAGAGGTGCATAAAAGGGAATGGTCTAAAACTCTCCTGACCACTTATAAGAGAAAGATTTTCTGAATGAAAATTATCATATCGGGAACAGTCCTCACTTTTGACCGCGACCAACATAGGACTATCATTATGAGCAATTATTATGATACTATAAACACACTCGCACTCGCACATGCACGTGCGTAAGCACGCATACATGCGCACACACACACGCACACAGTGAGTGAGTGAGTGAGTATAGTTTTACGCCGCTTTTAGCAATATTCCAGCAATATCACGGCGAAATGGGCTTCACACATTGTACCCATGTCGGGAATCGAACCCGTGTCTTCGGCGTGACGAGCGAACGCTTTAACCACTGGGCTACCCGACCGCCCCTCACACACACACACACACACACACACACACACACACACGTACACACGCACATACACAGGGAGTTTACTCAGTACCAATGATATCGTCAATCGAAAACAAGTCACTATAACTACTTTGTAAATACAAATATCCACCAGTGAAGGTCGGGGCCCTCTACCTCAAATGGAATCTGTTTCAGCGGATAAAAAAGACTGTTTATTCTCTTGTATTAATGGGGCGGTGGGGTAGCCTAGTGGTTAAAGCGTTCGCTCGTTACGCCGAAGACCCGGGTTCGTTTCCCGACAAGGGTACAATGTGTGAAGCCCATTTCTGGTGTCCCCCGCCGTGATATTGCTGGAATATTGCTAAAAGCGGCGTAAAACCATACTCACTCACTCACTCACTCTTGTATTAAATTTTATATCGGAATTGGTCTTCAGCATCTCATGCATGTCGTAAGAAGCGACTAACGGGATTGCATGGTCAGGCTCGATGACTTGGTTGAAGTATTTGACGTCAATTAATGGATTGTCTCGGGTAGATGAAATTATTAACCGATCGGAGTCATATACTTGGAATGTAACGGCGTTAAAAAACAAACAAAGTACCGAAAATCTGGCATTTCGGGCCAGTTCGTCAGGAAATATTACATCCGGATTTACAGGGTGTCATTTTACACGGCTGGGGACGGTGTCGGATTTACAGGGTGTCATTTTACATGGCTGGGGACGGTGTCGTTTTTGGCTCACATGTCATCATAGTTGGCAATTATAGGTTTTCCGTAACCATTAGCAACCATATGTTTCTACCACAGCTATCGGGCGTAGATATGTGACTATTATAGTTATTGAGGCGATTATATAAACGTCTGTTCTGATAATACTGGTTTAAACACACAGGAAGAAGACAGTAAATGGCGGACATTGGACTAATTGCTAAGTGTCTGTGTAATTATCGGATAAATATAGGTTTCCGGGTTCAGACGTTTGGTACATAACTATACATTACAGAACTGTAATGTAGGCATGAAATCCGAGATGTATGGCGTTGAACCAAGTACGTACGACCTGTTGATTGTAGATTAGAAAACCATCTGTTTTATATCTAGTTCCCATTAGTAATCGACACTATAGTTAGTGATGTCGGGCTTTGACGTCTTCACCTAAATGTATTTCATAGTATCTGAATCATTCGTTTAAAAGAGACATTGTTTCCGGGATGCTGTGTTATTTCGATCATTACCGATTCACATCATCAACCAAAAATGTTGTTTGGTAAAGAACGTTCTCCTTTACAATTCACTGAAATCATAATTATGTTCCAGTAGATTTATTTTTCAGGTGAACAATTGACTTCCCTTTGCATGCGTTTTTGCAGGGTGTCACCGGTGAGTCAGGATAGTCCCACGTTTTCGCGAAACTGGTATCATCGCCATTTGATCGTGATTCATAAATACATGCTCATGGTCTAGTTGAAATCGTACAATGTACTCTCCACTCGGCAGCGGTTTCTTGTGTATATGGAAAGGTTAACACATAAACGTCACATGACAATTCAACAAATGAAATATTCATTTATTGGTTATAAAACATCAGCATCAAACAAAATGCTACTTTAGGAGCATTCGTCATCATGAACACGTAATTGAGAAATGTGTAATTGAACAAGATAGTACTGAAGCCAGCGAGGGCTGTTCATTGTGTCAAATGTTCTCTCCTACCATCAAACAGCCTCTCTATTGGTTGACCGGTTATAATTTCGGATAGATTAGATTGATAGAAACGTGAAAGATAAAATGAAAGCCAAGAAACGCCTCACTGACAAAAAATGAAAACCTCCACTTTTGATGATCACGACACATAAAGGGTTATAACCTCTCAAATTTGAGCATTTCATCCGATATCAGGCCGCTGCCAGCTTAGTTTTATGCAACGGAAGAAATAAAGGGAGACAAATCTCTCCCTCAAGATTTCTCCAAATATGTTATCATGTGATACGTTTATAGTTTGTGCGTTGATGCTTAAATTTAATTTGAAACCCAGGAATTGTGTAACGAGTTAATGAGAGCCTGAAGACGAATCTCGTTATAATGCTATGCGTTGTAGCAGCTTCTCGCCAGATAAGGTTAAGCGACATTGATTTGCTGACCGAAGTGTCCATTGCTCCTCCATGACAGATAATCTAGCTGTGAAAACTATACTGAAATGCACTGATTTGTATATTCATTACAATGGAAACCTGTTAAAATTTATTTGTATGTATTACATAAAGTACCTATCCTCATGGCATTGCACTTATAGATGGAGAATATAATTGCTGGCAGGAATGTGAATGTAAAATGTATCATCTTTCTAATAACTATCAGATATTAATGATTATATACAATGAGCTTATTTGTTCTTGTTATAATGCAGGTCAAGAATAATCATCAATTCATAGACTACTGGATGAAGATTTTAGTCAGGGGTGAAAGTAAGGAGAGAAATTAAAGAGAATATGTGTCGTATCCTAATACAGTGATCAATCACGGATTTTGATTTTGATTTAATTTGGATTTTGGAACTTTGAATCACTACAGTTAAAGAAAAGGTGTCGACATAAGTGATAATATAAAGTGCATCGTGTACGGATATATGATCTTTTAACACGTACGTAAAACGTTAATGTCGTAGAGGTATTCATACTCACAAAAGTGAGTGATATGGTTTTACGCCGCTTTTAGCAATATTCCAGCAATATCACGGCGGGGGACACCAGAAATGGGCTTCACACATTGTACCCATGTCGGGAATCGAACCCGGGTCTTCGGCGTGACGAGCGAACGCTTTAACCGATAAGCTATGCGACCGCCCCCATTCTCACAAGAAAAGAAATATAGACCAAACAACTGGTGATTATTTTAAAAAAACGCAGACTCGATTGAGTTATCATTGATCAACATGTGCTGATTAAACGAATGAAACTCACTGTAGGCGACTTAGGAGAATTCTCACATGACGTGTCAACATGACGAACCCCGTGTCTCCATGAAAGACTTCAGATACGTTGAAAGATCATCATTGGTATCAAACAGTTTTTCTTGTCAGTTCTGAAATTAAGGATTGTTCTGGGCTCCATTTAGATTTAATTCTTTTTTGTTTTGTAGATATGTATTTTTAAATAAGATAACTGTATTTCTGGGACTTAATGTCAGTCTAGTGTTCTGGCCTTTTAATATGACTCGAGGACTATCTTTAAGATGAGCTCGAAGCAGGCTTTGCGTAAAATGAAATGGAATAAGAAATGTGGTAATGCGTTTCACATGTCGTCAAAATTGTATTTAATCTTCTGAAAGAGTGTTGCCCCTTCGCGATGCCGACATTTCATCAGACAGGCATGCAGCCGGGATTTGACTGTGTCAGTAATCTCACGTAAAGACCGCTAATCTCTTATGCAACGTTGCAAGGTCTGGAGATCCTGTCATCTTGTCACAAGGCAGATCTGTTGACATATCTAATCTTACATCAATGCGCCTGTGATTGATTATAGCGAAACACAGTTGATTACCTCCTATCGAACAGTTAACATCGATTATCTAAAATGCAACGAAGTAACTGCATTTACGAAGTTATCTTCAAGGTAGAGAAGCATTTGTCATTGTTAGTGCTTTAGGACTGAAGTGATGATGAACTGTTATTAGACTGATGGTAATGTCATGTCGTATACTGGATTGATAGACGCCGCACGGATATTTAGTAGATGATGATGCTGACGACGTACGGATTTTTAGTAGATGATGAAGCTGACGACGTACGGATACTTAGCACATATTGACGTGGCGACGTACTGATAATTAGTTACTGTACATACTGATAGTTAGTAGATCATGACGTAAACGTCGTACGGATATTCAGTACATAATAACGTGACGACGTACTGATACTTAGGAGATAAGACGTGACGACGTACTGATTATAAGTACATAATGACGTGACGACGAACTGATAGTTAGTAAATCATGACGTAAACGTCGTTCGGATATTCAGTAGATAATAACGTGACGACGTACTGATACTTAGGAGATAATGACGTGACGACGTTTTGATACTTAATATATAATGAAGAAAAAGTAAGAATATTTAGTAGACAACGTCGGTGACGATGTACGGCTATTCGGTAGATAAAATGCTGTGACGAAGTACAGCTGCATTTTAGAAACTGACGTGACAACGTACGGGTAGCGCGTAGATAATAACGGGAAGACGTACAAGTACTCAGTAGATAATTAGCGTGACGACGTAAGGGTAGTTAGCAGCTAGTGGCGTGTCTACGTACGGGTACTTAGTAATTAATGACGTGACGATGTATTGATACTTGGTAGGTGGTGTCGGTGACGACGGACGGATACATAGTAGATAGTGACGATGAAGAACGAACGTTACGTTACATAAATCTTACGGGTTCTTTACTGTAGTTAACGCGACTTAACTTTAACAATATTTCAGTAATATCACGATATGACAGCTGTGAGAAGACAAAACAGAAAATTGTGCATGTATAGACTGATATAACCAAAACAAAACTTAATTAAACTCTAACATCGGTCCTCGGCATATGAGGTACAAACAGTGAGGCGTAGAGAGGATTAGCGTGGATCTTGAGCGGCTTTCGTGATGACATCAGTTAATTGAGAAAGTTTCTTCTGGACAGATATTTTTTAGGAGTTAAACAAGTCTACGAATTTCAGCATATTTGGTTCATTCCTATATTTAAATGGGATATACAATTTATGACCATTGTTAAAATATGTTTTTTTACAAATGTAATGATATTCATCACCAACATTTTCATATCAAATAATTTACAAATATGATCCCATATCGATGTCACATTCCATCTTCCTGTTTCAATAGGCAAGCGGTGACAGGTTGTTGGAAAGAAGGGTAATTTAAGGGCTAAAGGGAAAGGAATGTTTAATGATTCAAGCTTTTTGACAAGTTTTCAGATTCGATGTGTTGAACATATGGATGGATTTGCAATACCAATGTGTTGACTTATCACCCAGGACAGACAGGCTGACTTGACGATTGCAATTTACTGGACCGATCCTCAATGTGATGACTCCTAGTACTGACGCCTCCATGCACCCATTACCCCGGCTGGGTCGGGTCTGAAACGGGTACATGTATTTGACAAGCGGGATTGGCTCAAGCTAATGGGGAGGGGTTGTATTCATACTGGAAATTGGATATTGATTGCCATTATTCTATTCCAAATATAGAAATACCTTGATGGGCGTGGAAAAGAAAAGACTTCATGGCTGAATGGCGTTATACCCGGTAGAACAATAGTGGAGTGATGGAAGCAAACCATGAATTCAATCAGTATGTCAACAACTCTCGTACCAGAGCTCCCATGCTCGTGTTCAACAATCTGTGAAATGTTAGCCTGCATAATAGATTAGCAGACCAATTTCTTCTTGTGTTTGCCAAACAGGCATGGACTCAAATGCATGTGAATTACTTCTTATCATGGGGACTAAACGCATACATGATAGGGAGATAAATGGTCCAGATTATCACTTCATTGATGTAATTGGAATTTGTGATTAACCTACAAACAGGCTGTTTCTGTTAAAGATATAGACATTGACCTTTCGAATTTGTATCGCACATGCTTTAAGAAAGCTATTAGACAATCAATGACCATGGTCATGACATGGTCTGTAGGGCTGGTAAAATGTCGGGGACACTTGGTGTCAATTGTCCTCAGAATATTTTGTCCTATGTTTTAGCTCTTAATGTAACAGGGGTGGTCGGGTAGCCTAGTGGTTAAAGCGTTCGCTCGTCACGCCGAAGACCCGGGTTCGTTTCCCGACACGGGTACAATGTGTGAAGCCCATTTCTGGTGTCCCTGCCGTGATATTGCTGGAATATTACAAAAAGCGGTGTAAAACCATACTCACTCACTCTAAATGTAACGCCGTAGAGTGAGTCAGTTTAACGTCGTAGCAGTATGTCAGCTTAAAGTAGAGAAACCGCGGTAATGATGGTCTTAGACGTTTACAACTTCATGACAAGGAGGAATGTGGACATCACCATTCACCTGATGTAGCGGGCAAGTCGAAGCTCTGAAACGTTGTGCGTGTATAATTAAAGAAGCTGTTATCCATAATATTCCTACCTTCTAAATGCCTATAAATACTTTCGTTTACCACTTGGGTAAGTTACACGAGCACAGGTATGGCGCTGAGAAAGAATCGGGACTTGGCCATGAGATTCACCAAACAGAAGAAATGTCTGGCCACTTAATTGTCTTGGACACCCGTGAAATGTAGAAGATGGTCACCATGGAACTGAAACTAGGGCGAGGAACACTTTAAGCAATGAAAATGAGGTCTAACGGTAAGCTTGGCCTACTGGAACTTCCAATGTTTTTTTTCTATATTACAACAGTTGCAACACGTTGAGGGCTCTGATTATATCTAATGTAGAGTAGGATCATTAGGCCACTAATTATACTCGGGCTTCAATATTGACGTAACACTATAACGCATTTAATATAATGTCATATTTGATGCACTGAGAGAGTATAATTTCGAGGTACCCATCGAATATCATGATAATTTCCAAGTATACGGTTATATTAATTGAAACAAACCCATTCCAAAACGAATTTTATTTGTCGCAAGTCATTATTATTCTTCATATATCAGCATTTTCTGATATACGAATTAAAATGTTATGAAGACAAGTGAGGCCCTTAAGTCTCCATTCGAATAGAACTAGTTGTGCTGAAAGTAGGTGTGCTCATAGTGAGGTTGGTATTTCTCCACGCCGTCATGCACAAATACCAACTCCATCAATTCAGCATTGATGAAGTAGCTTTCAACGAGGTGTTAAACGGGTAATGCCTTATGGTGTGTTAACTGGACCAGATCAACATTCCCGTGCCGACATGACCTGTTTTCATCGTTGCATCATCAGATGCAACAAAAAGAACTAATTTTATCAGTTATCTTCACACACAAATGACAAAAAAGACAACCGGAATGCAATTGTTTGTCTTTGGTTATTAAACGGATGTCCTGTAGAATGTAATTTATTGTTGATACGTTTAACAGCGCAACAAGATGATATGGAACACATTTGCATGAAGAGATTTATTTACGACAGGTCTTTAATGTCAATATTTTGATATATATTCACCAAGTGGGTGACCATTGCTGTCTTGATCGTGTCATGAGATACAAGAAAGGCGGAATGGCCATTGGTATGATATCAAGTTGCTAACATAGACGTGGTCGTGTTAATTACTGCAGTGACAGATTAGGTCGGTAATTGTCTTGGTGGACCTCAGTGAACATAGCATGTCTGCACCTGATCCTTTGCATGTTTTGTTACTGTACCGATGTACATTAGAAGTCTGCATGTCATTACTCCAACTCATCATGAAATGTGAACATGCTATTTTCCATCTCGGCATGAGTGAGTGAGTATGGTTTAAGCCGCGTTTAGCAATATTCCAGCAATATCACGGCGGGGGACACCAGAAATGGGCTTCACACATTGTACCCTAGTCGGGAATCGAACCCGGGCCTTCGGCGTGACGACCGAACGCTTTAACCACTAGGCTACCCGACCGCCCCCCTGTCCTTAAACCCAATTGTCGCGAAGACGTCAAGATGTCATCGATTTGTCTCGACGTGAAGACGTCTCCATCTCATTGCTCAATCTCGTTGTGAGGGCATGAATAGGTCATCACTGCGTCTCGGTGTGAGGGCGTGTACATGTCATAACTGCATCGTGCTGTGAAGGCATGAACATGTCATTACTCAATCTCGCTGTCAAGGCGTTAAAATGTCATTACTCAATCTCGTTGTGAGGGCATGAACATGTCATTACTCCATCTCGATGTGAAGGCGTGAACATGTAGTTACTCCATCTCGATGTGAAGGCGTGAACATGTCATTGCTCCATCCCGATGTGAAGGCGTGTAGATGTCATTTCTCCATCTCGATGTGAAGGCGTGAACATGTCGTTACTCCATCTCGATGTGAAGGCGTGAACATGTCATTACTCCATCCCGATGTGAAGGCGTGTACATGTCATTGCTCCATCCCGATGTGAAGGCGTGTGCATGTCATTACTCCATCTCGATGTGAAGGCGTGTACATGTCATTGCTCCATCCCGATGTGAAGGCGTGTACATGTCATTACCCTATCTCGATGTAAAGCCGTGTACATGTCATTGCTCCATCTCGATGTGAAGGCGTGAACATGTCTTTACTCCATCTCGATGTGAAGGCGTGTACATGTCATTACTCCATCTCTCTGTGAAGCCGTGCACATGTCCTTACTCCATCTCGATGTGAAGCCGTGTACATGTCCTTACTCCATCTCGATGTAAAGCCGTGTACATGTCCTTACTCCATCTCGATGTGAAGGCGTGAACATGTCATTGCTCCATCCCGATGTGAAGGCGTGTAGATGTCATTTCTCCATCTCGATGTGAAGGCGTGAACATGTCGTTACTCCATCTCGATGTGAAGGCGTGAACATGTCATTACTCCATCCCGATGTGAAGGCGTGTACATGTCATTGCTCCATCTCTATGTGAAGGCGTGTACATGTCATTTCTCCATCTCGATGTGAAGGCGTGAACATGTCGTTACTCCATCTCGATGTGAAGGCGTGTACATGTCATTGCTCCATCTCGATGTGAAGGCGCGTACATGTCATTACCCTATCTCGATGTAAAGCCGTGTACATGTCATTGCTCCATCTCGATGTGAAGGCGTGAACATGTCTTTACTCCATCTCGATGTAAAGGCGTGTACATGTCATTACTCCATCTCTCTGTGAAGCCGTGCACATGTCCTTACTCCATCTCGATGTGAAGCCGTGTACTTGTCGTTACTCCATCTCGATGTAAAGCCGTGTACAT
The DNA here is from genome assembly GCF_023055435.1 of Haliotis rufescens. NCBI lineage: Eukaryota > Metazoa > Mollusca > Gastropoda > Lepetellida > Haliotidae > Haliotis > Haliotis rufescens. The sequence goes on from NW_025964223.1 coordinate 18,305,827, forward strand.
GTCCTTACTCCATCTCGATGTGAAGGCGTGTACATGTCATTACTCAATCTCGATGTGAAGCCGTGTACATGTCATTGCTCAATCTCGCCATGAAGGCGTGTACATGTCATTACTCGATCTCGCTGTAAAGCCGTGTACATGTCATTGCTCAATCTCGATGTGAAGGCGTGTACATGTCATTACTCCATCTCGCTGTGACGGCGTGTACATGTCATTACTCAATCTCGATGTGAACGCGTGTACATGTCATTTCTCCATCTCGATGTGAAGGCTTGCACATGTCAAAACTCCATCTCGATGTGAAGCCGTGTACATGTCATTGCTCAATCTCGCTGTGACGGCGTGTACATGTCATTACTCAATCTCGCTGTGAAGGCGTGTACATCTCATTACTCAATCTCGATGTGAAGTTGTGTACATGTCATTAATCCACCTCACCGTGAAGGCGTGTACATGTCATTACTCAATCTCGATGTGAAGGCGTGTACATGTCATTACTCAATCTCGCTGTGAAGGCGTGTACATGTCATTACTCCATCTAAACCGTGAAGGTGTGTACATGTCATTACTCCAACTTGATGTGAAGCCGTGTACATGTCATTACTCGATCACACTGTGAAGGCGTGTACATGTCATTACTCCATCTTGAGTGAGTGAGTGAGTTTGATTTTACGCCGCTTTTAGCAATATTCCAGCAATATCACGGCGGGGGACACCAGAAATGGGCTTCACACATTGTACCCATGTCGGGAATCGAACCCGGGTCTTCGGCGTGAAGAGCGAACGCTTTAACCACTGGGCTACCCGACCGCCCCCACTCCATCTCGATGTGAAGGCGCGTACATGTCATTACCCCATCTCGATGTGAAGGCGCGTACATGTCATGACGCCATCTCGATGTGAAGCCGTGTACATGTCATTGCTCAATCTCGATGTGAAGGCGTGTACATGTCACTGCTCAACCTCGATGTGAAGGCGTGTACATATCATTACTCCATCTCGTCGTGCAGGCGTGTACATGTCATTACTCCATCTCGATGTGAAGGCGTGTACATGTCATTACTCCATCTCGTCGTGAAGGCGTGTACATGTCATTACTCCATCTCAATGTGAAGGCGTGTACATGCCATTACTCCATCTCGATGTGAAGGCGCGTACATTTCATTACCCTATCTCGATGTGAAGGCGTGAACATGTCATTACCCCATCTCGCCGTGAAGGCCTGTACATGTCACTACTCCATCTCGATGTGAAGGCGTGTACATGTCATTAATTCATCTCGTCGTGAAGGCGTGTACATGTCATTACTCCATCTCGATGTGAAGCCGTGTACATGTCATTACCCCATCTCGATGTGAAGGCGTGTACATGTCATTACTCCATCTCGATGTGAAGGCGCGTACATGTCATTGCTCCAACTTGATGTGAAGCCGTATACATGTCATTACTCCATCTCGCTGTAAAGGCGTTAAAATGTCATTACTCCATCTCGATGTGAAGGCGCGTACATGTCATTACCCCGTCTCGATGTGAAGGCGTGAACATGTCATTACTCCATGTCGCCGTGAAGGCGTGTACATGCCATTACTCCATCTCGCCGTGAAGGTGTGTACATGCCATAACGCCACCTCGATGTGAAGGCGTGTACATGTCATTACTCCATCTCAATGTGAAGGCTTGTACATGTCATTACGCCATCTCGTCGTGAAGACGTTTAACAAGATAGCGCTGGTTTTCTTTTTTCCACAAATCATGATTTCTCTTCATTGTGGGAAATATATTTCAATATAACATTCTTGTGTATAATGACCTTGCTTACATATATATTTAGCCGTACAATTGTTACACCTGGTGTCAAGCGATTTTCAGTGATCCTTTCATATCATTTTCACCCCTATTTCGTTTTCGCTGCCACCCAATGGAATGGAATGTGAATGCATAGAATACAATGAAAGATATAAGTGATAGTCGTGAACATATTGTGTTTATATTATACAACTACAGAATCAGGTTTTTAACTTCAAGACAATTCGGGAAAAAAGTGTGATCTTTTTGTTATTTTGATATCCATATTTCAATTCTCTCTTTAAACTACCTGACAGGAAGAACAATTGAGGCGTTTTAAATGCAACCTGGAAACAGAAGAGCATTTTCTCACAGGTGTTTATAATGTCAGTTGATTTCATAATAATGTTGTTTTAGAACAACATCAGCATCAGGCAATAATCTGATAATTAAATGATGTGTTCTAATGTTTCTTCAAACAAAACCTCAGACCAGTTTACAAAGAGTTATAATGAGGCTAGATTGCTATAGCTCCAATGGAATTTTGCTAATACCGAAATGCACACGTATCTTTGATACCATGATACGAATGCTGTGAGAGGATTCTGGTCGTAGTGGAATACGGTAGTGAAGGTTTAAATCTTAACACCTCAGTAATAGCAGTGGCAATAAGGGATCAACTTAATCAAAAACTGATTTCTGTCAGCAGATTGTCGAATGAAATACATTTCTTTAAGTTTGTTTCTCGTTAATAAATGTGTTCGGTTTGCATGCACTCGATAGTGTGCACATGTTCACAGTCACGATTTCGGACTATTGTCGACGTTAATGAGGTGTGAAGCGTTGGTAGCAAGTAATTCACTTTTGTTATCTCACCGAATACTGCATGACCTATTGTGCACAATAACAGTTTGGTATTGACCTCTTTCAGTCCCCTATCTGAAACTCTCTTTATGTCCCTCGGTCATTCCAGGTAAGAATGCTTCTGTCCAATGATATAGACGTAAGCGTTAACAGCAAGTTTCTTACAGTATGTAGCAGAAGAAGATATTGACAAGCAAATGCCTCTGATTTTGTAAAGAGAACGTACAATTATCACATTGTATCCCCGACAACTTCTATGTGACTGCTCGATTAAAAAATAAATGTATCCCATAGCAATTATGTAACTTTATAACGTACTATTACACGGGGAAATGATATGCACCACACTGATCAGTCATCTTTGGTCAGTCTGAGAATTGGTAGGGATACAGTAAAGCTTCCCTTATTGCTCTTCTTTGGGTTCATCCAAAAGGATATATGTATGTGGGTTTTATCAATAATAAACTCAGCGTCAAAATCACCATTCGGGTCTTTTATATTGTTATACTCTGAACGATTTGTCGTCAGCAAATGATAACAAGTTCATCCCTGATATATACAAAGTATCGCATTGGTGTGTGCACTGTCAACTATATAGCAGTGCCACCATATAGCTCGTGATGTCCTGCCGGGTACTATATTGCCTCTGAAATGCCCCAAATGTATCTTCTACTTACAGAGAACAAACCATTTAATGGTCATGCAAACGACGTGGCATTGGTTTTGTGTATCTGTCAAATGTCACGACTCTTAATACTTGCACAGCATCATGTTTCGGCCTACACTCATCAGAAGCTTCTTAGTTTTGGTACTGAAGTGCTGCCATGACAATCTTCATTATAACATCAGTATTTATGAGAATTTATAGAAATGAATTTTAATGATGTGTTTATGCTAATTTACCTATCCGTTTCGGGGAGTTTAGATGCTTATCAATGAATAAAAGCAAATACATCCGTATAGGGTAATCTGTATTGTCTGCAATGGGGACTTTACAAAGAACCAATCTTCTAACACCATCACCCCAATATCCCCTCCAGGTTACGTGACTACTACGGCATGGGGGTATTACGCTCACTTCTTGATACTAGGAATCTTAAAAAACAGGACATTCCTCAAGGGAATTGCAATGTCCCTGAGTGATATTATGCTCATTCAAAATATCCAGCCACTTTTTTCAAACAGATATTGAAGACGTGTATTTTTTACTCATATTTAATTATCTGAATGATATTCGTACGTTCCCTTGCATATAAAAAGTATTTGTATTGCCGATCAAAGTTGATTTATTATCCAATACATAAATCAAGGTTTAGAAGAAAAGAATTCATACATTTATGAAACCCTATTGGTAAACATACAGGACATACATATAATATTTGCCATGATTTGTATCCAAAGTTATAATATACTCAGATACATATATCAAATTGTCTGTCCAGTTACAAAAAACAATATGTCTTACCTGTTGCAGGTTGAAGTAGGAGCGCCAGGTAGATCAATGCTGTGAAGGAGATGCACCACGAATGCTGGGAATCCATACCTGTAATCAAGTTTCTTTGATCTTTACTGTCTTTTCACTTAAACTCCTTGTTCGCTATCACAGAACTGCCTAAACCGTCTTTAATTTTTTTCCAACTTTATTTCATAAATTGTGCCAGCCCAGCTCTTACAAGGTTCGTTCAAGCCCTATCGTTCCGTCACTGAGCAAGGCACCCAAGCTGGGTTGTTTAGCACGGCCGCCCCCGGTCTATGTGATAGTATTGATGCAGTGTTAAGAGCGGGCGAGCAAGTCCATTACACGGTATAGGCTTAGCACAACTCTCGGAAGCTGGAGTGCCTTCCTTTAAGACTAGGCCAGCCCACACTTCCCACTCAGAGACAGCTTATTGGCCGCCCAGCAATGTCCAGCCGCCGCGTTGCGTCACGACGAACGCCCGTCTCAAACACACGCTCATGAATCTATCGATGTTTCCTAATGATGACGTTTTATCAAACTGTTCAATAAAGCGACTACTTTTCAAACAGGTACTGTGTTCGCATTCCGCCCTCTACCGTACAATATTGAAGTGTTTACTTTGTGGGGGATTACTTGATTGGACTTTGTTACTGTCTGACGTTTAACTCAGGTCACCAAATTGTCATTTCTCAATCTGTATCGTGCAACTACGTGTTGTAATGCTTCGTGGTCGTTCTGGGGCTTACTTGAAGGCTGATAGCGCGAACACAAGATCGATACTTCAATCGTGCAGTCCCCCACGCTTACTAACGGACACAGTGGGGGACTACCCCGGGTGCCGGAAGGTGAAACTGTAGGGTTTTAAGCTTCTTCTTACAATATTGCAGTTACGCCTGGATTGCGACCATTGTACCATACTGGGAATCGAACTCTGACTGACGACCCAAAATTCTTACCTCGACTCAAGCTATCCCATGGAACAGAATAACCTCTGGTTTTGTATATTTTTAACTACCCCCCTATCGCAGTTCCTTAAAGGGGGTCTGGGTTCAAGCTAATTGGCGGTCCCAGCAAGTTTGACTCCAATCTGTCAAACACCACCTTGCTGTCTTTTATGATCAATCTGTCAGTTACTTATTGCCCTAGGTGCACTGGAAATGTCTTAATTGTACACATGGTGCAAAGTTAAAAATCCAGACCTGGATTGGATATTGTCGGAACATACTGACTGGTGCCACCTCAAATTTACATTGACTTGCGAATGTATGACGCTTAGGGGAACAGGTCCATTACGACAGGGTATATATAATGTTGTATATATAATATAGTGTCTGACCAACTCAGATGTATCGATGGTCACACCCACGGTTATAGAATCCATTGTTGATAACACTGAAAAGACCTTAGAATATAGTACATCCCGAATCAAATCTTCTGAGCAAGAATATTGATCATTAGTGAAATCGGTATTTAACCTGGACAATGTTGAGGCCGTCCGTGTTAGAATACTCTTGGGTATAATTTTTCGATCATTATTGCTTTTTCTACTAATCATATTCTAGCGTAGGTCTTATGAGTATAAATAATAATTAATCGATTCTAAACTCAACTCAGGCATGCGCAAATCTTGTGGTATGTTATTATTCCGGTCAACGGATCAATGAGCTTTAATTCGCTTTGTCATGATCAACTCCCTCGGCAGCATATTAACTATGAGCCTGAGAAATTTGTCTTCATGTGTCAAGTTTCATACTACCGAGTACCCATGTAAAGTTCGATAAACGGAAATTCAATTCGAATCAAAAGGAGACAACATTATCAATATTAAAGAGTATTAACAAACATATAAAGACGTGCATGACAAATTCGTAACAAACATATTTTGACAAAATGCGAAAACATAGTAACGTAATAATGTTGAAACGTGACACCCAGTGACTAAAAGTTATCACTAGTAAGTCACGCACAACACGGTCAAAAATCAATCAGACGGTTATCATATTGCTTTCAGAATACACGGAAAACAGTTATCTTCGTGACAATTGTTTTTACTTCTTAAATGTAGCACATGAAATTGATTCTGGCTTCATAGACATGACTTGCTTCTAATTGATCCATTGACTGGGGTAATAATGTAAGCGCCATGAGCACACGAGCTGGTATGGAGTTTGGCGCCATACAAATGAACTAAGATGATGATGATGATGATGATGATTATCATTATTATTATTAGTAGTAGTAGTAGTAGTAGTAGTAGTAGTAGTAGTAGTAGTAGTAGTAGTAGTAGTAGTAGTAGTATTTCACAAACCCACTCCTCCTCACAAAGAAACCGGTTTAGGGTAATTTAGGGGAAATGTACCCTTAAATCTCAAAGTGAAAAATGAGTTTTTTTCTTTTCAAAAATGACAAAAACGAAGAGAAATGTATATTATGTTCATTTTATGTTCTTTTCAGATTTTTCCTTGCTTATTCCTCACTTTTGTCTTGCTAATTCCCCGTCTGTGCCTTTCCTATTCCCTGCCGCATAGAGCACTGGATCAAGGAGCATCAACGCATCCAAGGCTAATATGCAAAGGTAATTTCCAAACAAAAATTCCATTCCCCGTTGCTGGTTACAACTTAATACTGACCCATACCACACAACTCTCACTACATAATCCAGAGCAATCCCAAGCAATATCATTTAGGAATTACCATTACTCCACGTATCGAAAGTTTGCCCTTCATTATCAGAACTTGTTACCATTCTGAACCTAACCGTACTTGGTTTGAGATTCCCTTTGGAAGGTTTCAAATTCGAACGTTGGGATGTATTTTTTAACCAGAATGTGGTTGGATATTTTCAGATGAACATTCTACAAATCATCTCGCATCATTTGATATCGCAGATATTTTATGAAAAAGTATGACATATATATATATATTTATATATATATATATATATATATATATATATATATATATATATATATATATATATATATATATATATATATATATATATATATATAAAAGGCATCATAACAATATGTGCATATGTATAGCACGAACTCCATACGACATATGATCATAGCGCGTACAGGTATTACCTTGGCTAACGAATTCTAGTATTTGTACGTTCATGTTCCTTTCTCAACTCCCTGGGGGGTATAAAACCCAAGCTGCCTATTAGGATCGTTCTGAATTCATAATTCCATCTCACCTTACCGGGTTTTCATCTGCTGCTGGATGAACAACACTTTTGAATGAAATCACCCCCAACGAGCAAGATTTGTTTATCTGAAAGTAATTCCGTTTGTGGTATATATGGGGTGATTACTGAATATGTTGCAGATATGTCATCTTGAGCTTTTACTTTTGAAAAAAAAACTTTTCTTAAATTGATGTTGCATATCCGTAATATCAAACTGCGTTTCCGAAAAGTCCTACATTAATCATCGTAGCTTTAAAGGCATTTGAAGGAAGTATTCCCTTTAGGCAAAGGAGTGGTCTCTGTGTGGACCCGATCTATGCTTGATCGTGAGTCAAGCGTGATAGAACAAATATGATTCACTGTTATTGTATTGGGGAAACTTTTCCAGTCTGTGTTTGTGAGTTGTTTTTACGCCGTTTTGAACAGTATTCGAGTTATATCACGTCGCTTCAGCTTAACGTGGGAGGAAAGCCCTAAGTGATTCAGGTCTTAGACATTTACCACTTCGGTGAAACCACCGACAAACCTAGAAACATAATCGGGGCGAACCGGGATGCGAACCAACAATCATAGGTTTCTGGCGTGCCCAAGGGACGCAACTCTGCTCAGCGAATTGCGGCGCCTTAGATGACTTGGACACCCGTGACCGTTTCCAGTTTGCTACATCATGTTAGTTAAATGTCTGTTACAACAGAGATATTTTGTATGATACAGACACAATCTATAACGTATGCCAGGCAAGATTTTACTATCAATATCGTCATTGAGCAATAAATCGAAACACAAATGACTTTCTTCAAAAAGGATCGCATAACGCGTGTCGCCTCTTTATTGGAACGGATCGTGATATTTCTAACGCCAAATCTGTTGTGTCTAAACCTGGTAACACATTTGTCACTTGGTTGACATTTAAATGCAACACATGGAACTTAACAAGGCATTAATCACCCACTTTTCAAATGTTCAAATTAAATAGAACTGAACACTAATTTTACAAGCTGTTTCGAAATTGTCTAGACTTTCTGGAAAAAGTTTAGCCATTGTGAGCATAAACCATGTATTAAATCCAAGACATCCACGAATTAGAATCTGACTCCTCGAGGGGGCGATCACACGAAGGTTCAATAGAGTACATTGGTATAAAAAAACAACAACTCCTTTCTATATTTAAACTTTACCATATCGATTTCAATTTGAAACGCTGTTTTGTAGACACTTTTTGTCATTTCACGTTTGTGGAATTACAACGAAAAGTAAAGGGATTAAAATATTTATCAGCTATTATCTATTACCACTTCGGTGAAACCCACGAGCACGGGTATGGTTCCAGCCAAGAACATCCCACAGCTGCTCTATTGGGGAAAAGGGGGCACGGCTGGCCCAGTCGTCTAAGGCGCCGCGATTCGCTGTGCAGAGTTGCGTCCCTTGGGCACGCCAGTAACCAATGATTGTTGGTTCAAATCCCGGTTCACCCCGATTATGTTTCTAGGTTTGTCAGCACCATACATCACTTCGGGCTTTCCTCCCACATTAAGCTGACACGCCGCGATATAACTGGAATACTGTTAAAAGCGGCGTTGAACCCAACTCACTCACTCACTCTATTGGGGACATGTCACGGAACTTAGCGGGCCAGTCCAACGCCCGTATGCCTTCACGTCGGAGATACACGGTGACGATCTGGCCATTCTTGAAATGTCTGAAATTATCATCTTGCAGTTGAAACATTCTGCCGTTAATTCTGGCGATTGGAACAACGACAGAACGCACAGTTTCGTCGGCATATCGTTGGCCAGTCAAGTACCCTTTCACAATAACCAAATCAGTTCGCCTGTCATGTGTAATACCACCCCACACTACAACACTACCGCCCCTATACCGATCATGATCAAGAATCGTTGCCCTGACATACCGCTCGTCGCTACGTCGCCAACAACGTTTTCTGCCATCTGTGAATCGGAGACAAAACATTGATTCGGCTGCAAACCTGGTGTAACGCCATTTGCGTACAGCCCGTCCCTAGAGTTGCCTATCCCAACCCAATCTTTGCCGCCTATCGTAAGCTGTTAGGGTCACACCCTTCACAGGACGCCTTGCACGTAGGCGGGCTGTGAAGAGACGGTTCTTAGCGGGACATGTTGAACGTTCTTGCCGTAAAAGGCGACTATGCTTGTCGTTAGAGGCGACTAATCGGGTGGTCAAGCTCGCTGACTTGTTGACTTGGTTGATGCATGTCATCGTATTCCAATTGCGTGGATCGATGCTCATGATGTCAATCACTGGTTTGTCTCGATTATTTATAGACCACCGCCTCATAGCTGGAATATTGCTGAGTGCGCGTTAAACAACAAAGAAACAAGCAAACATGTTGAAATTCGCCTGCCTGTTGTTGTACGAAACTCTCTGTTGATAACAGGAGCAGATCTGTATCTATAGCGTCATGCAATTAATGTAATGAGACGATCTTGTCTAGGCGTCGTATTTTAAGGCCTTCTACGCCCAGGTCTCATTGCAACCCAACCAATTATGTCTCAAACAACCAAGAAACGACTACCTGCTACATAGTCACAGAAAGAATTGGAGACAAGTGGAATTTGAGGCAATGCGGATTCTCAAAAAATCAAACGATTTGCTTGAATGTTTGTAAGTCTCAGAAAAGAACACAGTTTAATTATGCCAAAACATATCTTTTTACATACGCAACGACAAACTTACGTAAAACTTTCATCCTTGATCTATGAGGCATTTGCCACTGTACGTGGTGACTATAGATATCGTTACATCTCCTTCGTCAAAGGTTCAGGGGTCCTGGACCAAGAGACAAAAAAGGGGTTTGGATGTTAGGCCTTTTATTGCAATATTCCAGCAATATGAAAACAGGGGACAGCAGATTTATGAAGGTATGCTCATCATATACGTGAGCACCCGGTGTCGTCATTTTGTGAACACACAAAGCCAGAGGTGAGGTGAAAAGGGGTTTAACGTCGCGTCCAAGATTATTGCACTTATATAGCGACGTGCATGTACGTGTGTGTGTTTGTGTGGCTGCTTGTACTAGTCCGGACTGATGCCGATTTATAGTGCTAGCTCACTGAGATACCATGCCGCAGTTTAACATGAATACCCCACTCAGACACAGTATACTGACTCCGAGCCGACCAGTCCTTGTTTTAGCCCCTTAATGCCGAGCGCCAGACAGGATAACAACAAGTACCAGCTTTTAACGTCTTTTGGTATGACGCGGTCGGGGATCGAACCCCGGACCTTCCGCTCTCCGGGCGGACACTCTACCACTAGACCACGGAGGCGGTCCACAAAGCCACAAAGTGGTCAAATGTAACAAACACTTTCTCAGTACAGTACAGATTCTCGTACGAGTCCAAAACCCGAAAAGTACTAGAATCTGTACTTTACAAACAAAGCGTTATACCAAAAATAACATTTGTCATCATTTTGGGGGTTTATTTTCTGAGTTCTTTGTTCAAAACATTATAATAACTATCCTGGTACCAATTTCAACAGAAAGCGAAAATTCTATTTCACTTCAAACCAAGAAGGTCAATATTTGCCATTTGTGAGAATAGCTTTGTCAATAGTAAGGCATATATGATATTTACTGAGTACTTTCTGATGCAGTTTCATTGGATTCAACGTCCAATGAGTACTGATAGAAATACGATGCATGTTTGTAGGTATCTGTTACACTAGACATATCCCTCCTCTGCTTGTAGTTTTCGTGATGAACAATTATTGTTCCAGACTAGAGAAGAATCCAGATTAAGTCCAGTTCTCATATTATGGCTAGCCAGTTCAAGAGGTATGTGTGTTGATGGTCAATGGGTCAGTACAAGTTGGAAAGTCGATATTTTCACACTTAAACAGCAATAAGTTCTATATCTTTAACGCAAAATAAAATTTATTATTTTACTATCAACATGAACATTAAACTATTGTAACAATAGGGTTAACCACAGTGTTTCAATCATAGTTACTATAAGCACCAAGCATGGAGTCGAAGAGACAAAAAGGATGATTATTTGGTGAATATGATGTTTGTCATACTTATGTAGATCATTTGTCTGGCATATGTAAAAATGAAGTCTTTCTTATCATGTATGGTCAAAAGTGAAACAGTTATTTACAGAAATATTTTTCTAGACGTCAAATAAACACTTTGTTCATGATTGGAGTAAATCCTGTTATTGAATTAAAGCAAACAGCATAATCAACACTCCTAATTCTGGCCAATTATTGATTGAATTAATTATTATTATACCAGAAAAATTGCTCTTATATATTTGCAGATCGGATAAAAAACTCTATTGAAGATGCAAATACCGTTAATAAGCTACTATCTTCTCCAAATTAATATTTTGGAGTTAGCATTGCTTTTAACGTAAATACCATATATCAATTTTCACAAGTACTTTGAGCACGAACATGCACGACAGATTTTCTTTCTTAGGTCATTAAAAGTTTTGCATATGTTGTTTACAACTGCTTTAATACTACGAAAAGCGACGTTTCGGTATAGATCCTTATACCGTTGTCAAGCAAGACTGACAACGGTGTAAGGACACAATTTTATGGATAACAACTTCTTTAATACTGCGAAAAGCGACGTTTCGGTATAGATCCTTATACCGTTGTCAAGCAAGACTGACAACGGTGTAAGGACACAATTTTATGGATAACAACTTCTTTAATACTGTGAAAAGCGACGTTTCGGTATAGATCCTTATACCGTTGTCAAGCAAGACTGACAACGGTGTAAGGACACAATTTTATGGATAACAGCTTCTTTAATACTGTAAAAAGCGACGTTTCGATATAGATCCTTATACCGTTGTCAGTCTCATTCTGAGTGTACGGGTTTGAATCCTGGATGGGACCCCAAAAATGTACTAGAATTTGTACTTTACCAAGAAAGTTTCATTTCGAATAAAGCCACTTTTCCCTGATGACTCTTTGAATATTGTTTTGTGTGGTATGTCTTCGCGTTTTAGAGTCAAGTCCAAAGTACTGATGCGTGGTTTTGGCAGATTTCTTCCTTTCTTTGTCCTGATATACGGCATTGATGTAGATGTCACTTGTATGAAGTTCTTTGATCATACAATGAACGTAGTGATGCTTACATTTAATGGGTATGTTACTTGAAGCCTTGTCTGGGAACAGATACAACTTTTCATTAAGGTCAGCCAGACTTTGGATGCCAGCTGGCTGGGACATAATGGTTTTATTCCAATGCGGTTCCTCTTTTTCAGTTGGTGCATTCTACCATTGACAACATCACTCACTGACGTAACCCCTTCGTAGGCCATTGAACATCTTCTTCTATTTGGCCCAAAATATTCGACAGCAGCCAAAATAGTTTTAAAGTTGTGATAACAATTGGTAGGAGGCTGCTCGTTATAATTTGATGCATATTTGAATACGTGACGAGGGTTGTTATTGTCAACAATAGAGAATCATTTGTGATTACATGACCAATAAATCACATACATGTAAATGGGATCTTCTCCGACTTTCTTCACAGACATCTGATCTCCTGAAATATTATGATTTCAATTATATTGTTATTAGGATCCGTTAAGGTTTTGATTGACGCATGCGTTGGACTTTTTACAATAGTTTTGTGTGCTTATAATGTATAGTCTGAGACTGTCAGATTAACAGACACATAAGGCATATATTCTTTTGAATGGAGATCTTCTGTGTCTGTACTGATTAGTAACATGCCATGAATCAGGAGGCGAGTTGACAATTCACTTTCAAATTATCACTATAAGCCTCCCAGGCTAGAGATTATCTGATAATAATGGCCATCAGTCTTTAAAGTGTCGTATAACTTTACAGATAAAACATAAACGGGAAACAAAGACCTTTTATTCCGAAGCGTCTTGCTTCGCTGGCTTAAAAACACGATGAAGTACTGATTGACTCAGAAAACGGTACTTAATCGTGATGGAAAACATTACGAGGAAACTAAATACATATGAAATGTCTAGAACATTATTTACCCGGGGTTAAGCATACATAACGGCATCGTCGCAAATGGGGAGGAAAATGCTAGTCATCACCCTTTCTAAGTGTCTACCAAACACAGAAATAAGACGAAAAGTTTGGATCAATTTAGCGAAACGACATAAAGATTGGTGACCCCTTGTTCGACGCGGCTCAGGTCACATAAGTAAACAGTGCCGCCATCGGTCCATCTTCAGCGTTTTAGTCGCTGTTATATTTAGAAGAGATGTGCGATGAAATTGATAATCAATATTCTGGATAGTTTGCAAACTTGTGGCCCTTTTTGTAATTACACAAGAGATACTATCAGGCCCTGCTGGTCGACTTGGGGCAATTTGGGTCCCTCTTTCAAAGACATTGATTCGATTATATCTGATTTGTTTACGAGGATTGATTCTATTTCTAGCTGGATAATCATCGCGCGTTGCCGCTGTCACAACACATAGATACGCACTTGGGAAAACTGGGGATATTTCTTATATGTCAAATGGTGATCTAGAAATAAAGGATTACACACGAAGGATGTAAGAATAAAGATTATGTTTGGAATATGGACTATTTTTAGTTGTGAATCTTACTGAACAAACAAATGGTTGAAGTAGAGTGCAGAAAGCAATTATGTTCTTGGAGATACGTAACCCTACCCGACGTTGTTATGTCAGTACTTCGTCCAAGTTCTCTTGAACACTTCTCATCCAGCATCACGCGTGGTGACGTGTTTATGTGCCCCCCTCCCTCCCCCGTTGGGGAACCTCACAACGATATGTTGATTACGAATTATGTCATTAGCACACAAGTGCTGTTTACAAGTAAAAGGTGAGTAAGTATGGTTTTAGCAATATTCCAGCAATATCACGGCGGGGTTGGGGGACACCAGAAATGGGCTTCACACATTGTACCCATGTCGGGAATCGAACCCGGGTCTTCGGCGTGACATAAGTATTATGTTTGTTTTGCAACATTAATATTTCCCAATGTTACATTGAGCCAGTGAGTGAATGTTGATTAGCACTGCAGTCAGCAATATTCTACCTATAGCACGACATCCTGTAAATAAAGTTTGGGCCAGACAAACAAGTGATTGTGGGCAAGATCAATGACCAAGCCTTCAGGACAAGCAATCAACCAAGTCACCGAACATGACCCATCGATCCATACAGTCGATACTTACAATAAGTTCAGGTTACCAGGGAGAACTGCTACCTTGGAGTCCCCACGAAGTACAGGTACGTTAACAGAATGGTTGCTATGGTAATAGTCTGGTATTTGTTGAGTTTGATCCAATAACTACCAGCAACCAAACTTATCATATATTTTTATATGTACATATGTATCATTATCTAAGGATTTACGAAAGAACCTATATATTTTAGTTGTAATATAAACATAGTTGGAACAACTGCATATATACATCATAGTACATTGGACAGGAACATAAGTTTTAGTTATCAAATCAATATTATGTTATATTAATATAAAGTAACGCTTTTGTGTATTTGGGCTACCGTAGTACATGCCATTGGTACACTATCCCCCTAAGTTGTGTAGATCCGGGTTAGAATTTGTCTTCAGCAACACCTGCTTGTAACAAACGACATGGGTGCTTATCGATGTCTATGACTGCAATCAATGGATTGTCTCCTCCAGATTCGATTATTAAAATGCCACCGTCATATAGCAGGAATATGGCGTTAAACAACAAACAAACAGTTTCCTCCTCGGTCTATTGTAGTATATTAAATTGTTGCATTGGTTCTCCTTTACTTAAACAGCTTTAACCGTTGTTGCCTATGGCCTGTGTGCATCTGACTGACAGCCTCAACACGTGTACCACATGTTTGAATGGACTTCTTTTCCTGTATGACTCTTTAATATCCTCGTCCTGTCATTCATCTGGCGTCTTCATTTCACGTTTCAAGTCCTTCATGGGGCACTTAAACTAAAATCATGTGAAATCTTCGATTGACTTTCTTCTACTGCAACCCATGCGTGTCTATTGAGCTTCAGGGGACTGTTGTCTTCGTTACTTTAAATGTCCGGCCACTCCTGATACGGTCTCTTCATGACAAAAACTCCTCGTATTCGTGATAAATAATTATAGCTATTATTCATTCGAAATAGTCAAGCCTTACAACGTATGACCAATATTATCAAATGACCTAACAAAGCAAAGTTTAATAAGCTGAATTAAAAATAGATGCAATATAATCACGTTTTTTTAACTTTAACCAATAACAAAACCAACCGCCACTGTTTAGATTACGATACAATGAAATTGGAAAGACGAAACGGTAATGTTTTTCAACAACACATTATGATCCAATTTACATGTAAAGCATCTGTTTTATATACGTATTCAATTAATTTTTTAATTCAAGTTTTATTTTAATTGTGTATACATTATTTATTAATAAAGTGTTACTCAATTGTGATGACATACACGTATTATCAATGTAGTGGAATGGTGTCCTGTGAAGCGAATGATTAGATTCCCTGCAAAGTAAAGGGTCTTGGTATCTTGTTCAGTTGCCTTACGTCACTGTGTCGCACAATGTACGTGTCTCCTATTTAGAATTATTTCACAAGTCATATGCCAACACCCACACTGTATCAGTACATGTAGCCTTGTTCTAATTTCGTACACATGTTAACAACAGCTGTCGGTCGTAACAATTTCACAACAGTCTGATTGCTATTTACTTGTAGACTGGAGTGCTTACTAGGTACCTGCGCCAACGCCAACTCAGAATGAAACAAAATAATTATATCCGTTTTAGCTGAACGTACGTGAAGACCAAAAAGCGATGTATTGTGGCCTGATTCATTAATATTTCATTATAACTGACACTGGAGAAATTATTATATATACTTGGCACCAACAGAAACTGTGCATGAGTTGGCGGCACACTAAAGATGGTGCTAACCAAACCAGAAAGATAGATCAGATTAAAGTTAAAATAAACCCATCTTATTTAGATGAGGCGATGGTTACAATCATGAAGTGCAACTCATGAATCAGCAACGTCATCATCTAGTCACAGGCCTAGGGGTCATTTGTCGAAATCACAAGCGTCAATAGCGAGTACGTGTCCAGCATGTGCAATCACACCGTTCTGCGCCTGAGTAAGACAACCATGCAACGAACACGTCTAAAACAAGCGCTGATGACCATCCGTTCTCTGAAATCTGGATTCATCTGTGAACAAGACGTTCTTCCAACAACACAGAGGATGGCGGATGAGGTGATTACACATTTGTAGACGTAGCCGCCGATGTCTTTGCACCGTAAAGTTGAACCCGGTGCGTGATGTCGCAACCGGCGGGTGACGGCGTCTGACGGTGATGGTATGGAACCGCCCATCATTTGCAATGGTCTATGCCAAATCAGCCGTATCCAACGGTGTTGGGCAGCGACGTACAATGTGTATGTCCAGAACGTAGTTGGTCAATGACGTCATTAGACTGTTGACGCCGAATAGCAACGTCTAATGGTCGACTGCCATGACATTCACGGCTTGAGGTTTCTAATGGTTCACGTGGCTTACAGAAGCATGCGTGAAGGTGTGCATTTGCATTTGTACTTGTTTTCATATTGGCTTTTCATTGGTTGTGATGTTCCCACAGACCTCAAAAGATCGGTTACAAAATTATGACACAACACGTGCAGCTTCTTTTCGTGTCAAGTACATATATCAATATATGCAAATTAATATAATTTAGATTGTCGTTCATATAACTAGTAACATTACCTTATTGTTTTAATTAAAAAAACGATTATTTGTCAGTCAACTCTATTGTTGGCTTAACCATGAAGTAACATAGGACCAAGGAAGTTAAACGTGGACAATTATCTGAAGGTGTTCGGGGTCACACGATACCGGCGCAGGAGTAATCCTCTAATTTCCTCAATCGTGTGTGCCTCTTTTGCTTGTGCTACTCACTTGGACGACAGACATTAACCAGAAAGGTATCCGATCAGGCTCGGTCTGTGAGCTGCGGAAGTAAGGAAATGACAATTGCGAGATCACTCTAGATCTGCACGCTGACGAAAGCTCTTGTTCAGATTTTGCCAGTGAGCCGAAATCACACGCATCTTTTGATATCATGTCTGGCGATAAACTGCATAAGAAAATATTTATGGAAAATTTAATCTTTGCAAAGCTTTTCCAAGGAAGATTTGCAGTATATATCGTCAGACAGGTAGGCAGATAAACATTTAGAAGGATAGTAAACATACATCTTGGCAAATAACAGGTAGGCAGACAGTAGAAAAGGTTTGCAGACAAATATATTGCCAGAAAGATAGGTAAACAGACAGTAGGCCTTCAGTTATGCAGACAGTTGTAAGACGGATCTTCACCGATGAATGAAAAACGTAGCACACTTGTGTGTCTTTGGTTTTGTAATTGCCTTGGCATTAGCTGCCTGTGTTTCTTTTGTGTTTGTGTCTGTGTCTGTATATCTTATGATTTCTTGTTCTTAATTATGTTAACCTGTACCTATTCATGTGTCAGTATCGTATCTGAATATGTATCTGGGTATGTGTGTCTGTGTCTGTATCTGTGTCCGTTTATGTGAATGTGTGTACCACTATTTGTATATGTCATGTGTGTTATTCATAGCATGATGTACTATATATCTTTGATCCTATTACAAGTATACAAACAAGTACTTTACTTATTTTCTACGTCCTTTACACGTTATGATATATATCATCTTAACACACGCCTCATTAACAAATAATCCCAAACTCCCACTTCTTAAAGTTTTCCATCTTAGCAATCGCCCACAACTTTAGATTGTTCTCACGATGAAGCAAAACCAAGTATGCCTGTTAGTGCAGAGATGCCATTAAGATGTTTTATGGGGCCCTAACTCAGTAATAATCGTAATGGAATTACGATAACTCAGAGTAGGAGAAAAGGTCTGATTGTTCTTGGTCGCTGTAGCGCCCCATATTCCAGAGCACGGACCAACACCTAGTCCTCCCACTGACACACCCCTATTCCTCCCTCTGACCATCCCTAGTCCTCCCACTGACCCATCCCTAGTCCTCCCACTGACCCATCCCTAGGCCTCCCACTGATCCATCCCTAGTCCTCCCTCTGACCCATCCCTAGGCCTCCCACTGACCCATCCTCATTCTTCTCACTGACTATCCCTAGTCCTCCAACTGACCGTCCCCTCGCCTTCCCACTGACCCATCCCAAGTCTTCCCACTGACCATCCCTATTCCTCCCACTAACCCATCCCTAGTCCTCCCACTGATCCATCCCTAGTCCTCCCACTGACCCATTCCAAGTCCTCCCACTGACCCATCCCAAGTCCTCCCACTGACCCATCCCAAGTCCTCCCACTGACCCATCCCAAGTCCTCCCACTGGTCCACCCCTAGTCCTCCCACTGACCCATTCCAAGTCCTCCCACTGATCCATCCCTAGTCCTCCCACTGACCCATCCCAAGTCCTCCCACTGATCCATCCCTAGTCCTCCCACTGACCCATTCCAAGTCCTCCCACTGACCCATCCCAAGTCCTCCCACTGACCCATCCCAAGTCCTCCCACTGACCCATCCCAAGTCCTCCCACTGGTCCACCCCTAGTCCTCCCACTGACCCATTCCAAGTCCTCCCACTGATCCATCCCTAGTCCTCCCACTGACCCATCCCAAGTCCTCCCACTGATCCATCCCTAGTCCTCCCACTGATCCATCCCTAGTCCTCCCACTGACCCATCCCAAGTCCTCCCACTGACCCATCCCAAGTCCTCCCACTGACCCATCCCAAGTCCTCCAACTGATCCATCCCTAGTCCTCCCACTGACCCATCCCTAGTCCTCCCACTGACCCATCCCAAGTCCTCCCACTGATCCATCCCTAGTCCTCCCACTGACCCATCCCAAGTCCTCCCACTGACCCATCCCAAGTCCTCCCACTGATCCATCCCAAGTCCTCCCACTGACCCATCCCAAGTCCTCCCACTGATCCACCCCTGGTCCTCCCACTGATCCACCCCTGGTCCTCCCACTGATCCACCCCTCGTCCTCCCACTGATCCACCCCTTTTTCTTTCACTGACTCTCCCGTAGTCCTCCCACTGACTCGCCCCTACTAATTCCACTGACCCAACCCTCGTCTTCCCACTGACCCAACTCCAGTCTCCCACTCACCCAGCAAGGGGGGGAGATCTGAGACAGGAGCATTCACATAGAAGAAGTCGGCTCGTGGGTGGGTTTTAATGGCGCTGATGTTGCATATGGTGGGATATTTTGGAACAATATGTTGTCACGATGCCGTTAATGTATGTCCCAGGAGCGTATGAAAGAGGGTGTGCGTTGCGGGGGTTGATGCTTGGGTAGGGTACTTTGGGAAAAGAAGGAGGCGAGATAAAGTGTACACATGTAACTAGATACTACGTGTTCCGGGCATACACCACCTGTGAGCTGTAGTATTATCAGGAAAGATGTCTCAAGAAGTGAAATAGTGCGGAATAATCACCATATACCCACCAGCTGCTGTCTACAGAGATCTCTGAGTCATCTCTCTCACAGTCTAGCTTCCCGAATAGCTTTTGCAGAAAATATGAGTTGGTATAATGACATTTTTATGGTTGGTATTTTATGACGGTTCAATATACTGAACCGCAAAAGAAACGTCACCCCAAGTAGCATTGTATGAAAAGTTGTCATTTAAATATCTGGGTTATTTTTGTCAAAGTTTCTAAAATTTAACATTAGCTTGTCCGGAAAGAGAAATTTGGTGATAAAAAACAAGGCAGATCACAATAAAACCGATCGCCCAAACGCATCACGGCAACGGCCATGGTAACCCGATGCAGGTGAGTTCCGCGCAAATTGAAATGCACATGCGTTCCCCCCATTTTTTTGCCCTATAAAACTGTCCTCCACTGTCACAGGCCACTTCAGTGGGCAACACAGCACCAGCATTGGCGCCACCAGCAGTGGAGAAGAGTCCTCTTCTAAGACGAGAGCCGTTACTGTATCTCAACAGCAGATGGCAGAGAGAGAGTATGGCGACGCCGTGGGGAACGTTATTCGTATGCTTGTGTTGTTGAGAGAGACTCGTTATGCGGTCCGAGCATCATGGTGTGGGGTGGAGCAGACTGGTAATAAGAAATATAACATATTTATAGACTAGTGATATGACATATATCAGCCTTACAGACTGGTAATAAGACATATATCATATATATATAGGCTGATGATATGACATGTATCAGCCATACACACCTGTAATAAGACATATATCATACATTTAGGCTGGTGATCAGACATATATCAGCCTTACAGACTGGTAATAAGACATATATCATATATATATAGGCTGATGATATGACATGTATCAGCCATACACACCTGTAATAAGACATATATCATACATTTAGGCTGGTGATCAGACATATATCAGCCTTACAGACTGGTAATAAGATATATATCACTTATAGGCTGGTGATAAGAAATATGTCATACATATAGACGGGTGATATGACAAATATCATGCGTATAGATTGGTAATGAACAGCTAACATACATATAGCCTGGCGGCGATAAGACTTTTGTCATACACATAGACGGCTGATGACACCAGGTGTTTATGATAAGCATGCCTCGCCGTACCGGTAGCACCAACCATTCATACAATTTGCATAAAAAAAGTAAGTATTTATCGCAGCACAGCAGTGCTCCTACCATGCATGTTAACAAACAGAGCGTAATCAAGTGAAACGAGAGTACCATTACTAATGAAAAAAAGTATGTTCATTTTGAATCACGTCAGCTGTGTACAAGTGCAGAGATTTTGCTGTTTATAAGTAATAAAAAAAATCGTTAAGATATATATATATATATTCGTTTTCAAACAACGTGGGGCGCGGTTATAGTCTCGGCCCAAACATTTTTTTGTAGTTGACTCAGCATGGATAAATGCAACTGAGCTTATGATGAAACGCGGGGACTTCAGTCCACCAACAGAAACATCGATCCAGTAAAAGTAAAAGTAGACTGTCAATGACAGTCTCGATCATCTAACGAAACAGCTTTCACTTGGCGAAAAGGGCAAATCATTGATGACACCAGGTGTTAGCGAGAAGGGTAAGCATGTCCTGCCCTACCGGTAACACCCGCCATTCATACAATTTGCATAAAAAGTTAGTAGTTATTGTCTTATAAGACATATGAGGTTACCAGTGCATTGGAAGACTCGTGATGTATTAAACAGATTTAACTTTCTGTTCAGCCTTTTCATATCTTTCGGTCGGTGGTTAAAGCGTTCGTTCGTTACGTCGAAAACCCGGGTCCGATTCCCGACATAGGTACAATGTGTGAAGCCCATTTCTGGTGTCACCGTGATATTATTGGAATATTGCTAAATGAGGCGTAAAACCATACTCACTCACACGTATAGTGAGTAAGTGAGTTGGGTTTAACGTCGCTTTTAACAGTATTCCAGTTATGTCACGGCGTGTCAGCTTAATGTGGGAGGAAAGCCCGAAGTAACCCTCCTTAGACGTTTACCACTTCAGTGAAACCCACGAGCACGGGCATGGTGCTGACAAACCTAGAAACATAATCGGGGCGAACCGGGATTCGAACTCTTAATCATAGGTTTCTGGCGTGCCCAAGGGTCGCAACTCTGCAAAGCGAATTGCGGCGCCTTAGATGACTGGGCCACCCATGCCCCCTCACACTTATACCTTTCAGAAACAGTACATACCACTGTACCTTCTAATCTAATAGTTGATCATTTTAACGTATGTGGTGAAACACAACCCTTGAATAAAAGGTACTTCAGCAAATATTACATTTCATTTTTCTTGTATTTGTGAATATTAAAATAGATATAAACCTCAGAAGAATATTAGAGAAATTTAGATATCTGTTCATAACGAGTACCATAAACATCATGCTTTATGAAGAATGTGAGTCGATTTTATTATGACTGTATCAATTTTCCAATTTTCGCCAACCGATTAACAGTTTGATAATACCCTAGCATCCGTGATTTCCGTGAGGACGTGCTAAGATAGCTGGTAACAGATTGCCAATGCCAACAGTGATGAATTTAATCCTGTCGTGTGCTACGTCCGTGACAGCACACAGGCCACTACATCTGCAACGGGATTATTAAGTACTGTTTAATCTACGCTTTATGAATACAAATGTTGTCTCTTGGAGCGTTTCAAAACAGCCAAACCTTCAAAATGTGTCTGAAAATAAAACTCCCATTAAGCAAAGATACTAATGTTTATATAAGAAACGTGGCAAATGTAGACCAAATTGAAAATATGTGCCATCCAAATAGGCAAATGCTAGGTTACATGGTGCAGTGCGTTCCATTCATTGTCCAGAGGCATAAGCGTTTTCCAAGCAGCTTGAACAACACGAAAGCTGAAACTGTATACGCCTCTTTATGAGTGCATGGGGAGATGAATACATCGCCGGAAATACAGGACTATGGGCGTCCCAGCGGACACACTTGCAATTAGTAGAACAGACACTTCGATTGACTTTGATGAACTGGTGGAGGGTCACCATTAGGCCAGCGACAAAAGGCTTCATTAAGAAACACTGCTTGGCAAATCGTGTGGTTCGCTTAAAAGAAGGGCAGATGACTTACTGTTACTTACTAAACTAAACGGTCATGCTATTGAGTCTTTCGCATTGACATTAACATTTTGCAGCATAAAAATAAATAGGGAATATCGCCACGGTGTTCAACTTAACCTTCATGTTTTTCGAAGATCTGATATCGTTCAATATTGGTCAAATATCCAGTTCCCTTCCACTGATTTACCCACCTGAGCTCGACATAAAAGGGACCAGTTGAGCGACCCATCTGATCGCTTACGGATTTTAGCAACGGCGCTTCATATAAAATTCAATAAAAATAAGTTATTCTGAAATTAGTTAATGACTCCTTTCCATGCATACACTTGAAGACATCTCCCCGACTTCAAAGGCGTGAGTCACAAATTGCATGTGCATGTTAAAGCACGGCACACAAGCTGTATGTTTGCGTGTCTGTTGGGATCAGGATTATCGCACATGTGGTTATTAATGCGAACAGCATACAATGATTGTGCAGCTATCAGGCGCTCACAAAACATTTTTTGTTGGCTTAACTGTAAATAACGACTTGCCATTGCATGTATTAATTACGGATGGCACCTGTGGTGCAGGATACGCTCGCCTTTTGGCGAACACCTGGCATCATCAATATTTCATAGCGATTCATAAACGCATGCTTATGATATATCAGGGGTTTCTTATGATTATAGAAAGGAATTTATCGCTGACATTCTTATGTAGACGGGATATTGATGGATTTTAAAACATGTTTTGTTCATTGTTTACTCATTTAAAAAGGTCAGCTATATAAAGGTTTGAAATACGCAGTACGGATTCGAACCTTAATTGGTATGTCAACAAGTCTTTGCTCCTGAAAATATCTATTTATCATATAGATAACACTATTATGTGTTTTGTGATATTTTGACGTAGGTACAAAAGTATTCCTCTCTACAATTGCTATGAACAGTGTAATCGGTTCACAATGCAAAAGATGCATGGGCCGTTAGATGAATTGGTTAAGTTGTATTTACCATGGATAAAGGTATAAATGACACAATATTTTGCCGGAATAAACAATATTGATGTGTTGAACATGCCACCATTAATGACTGTTATTGCATTCCTACTTGTTTTTTAACTAATCAGTCTCATTGACCCTTTATGTTACAAGAAGTGTGAATTATGTTTTGTATAAGGTATTAATGTGAACGTCATTTATATTATACAAAACACTGCAAGCTACCCATTTATTGGACAAGGAACTCTGAGCTACCCATTTATTGCACTAGGCACTGTGAGCTACCAATGTATTGTACGAGGCACTGTCAGCTACCCATTATTGCACTAGACACTGTGAGCTACCAATCTATTGCACGGGGCACTGTCAGATACCATTTATTGCACAAGCAACTCTGAGCTACCCATTTATTGCACTAGGCACTGTGAGCTACCAATGTATTGTACGAGGCACTGTCAGCTACCCATTATTGCACTAGGCACTGTGAGCTACCAATCTATTGCACGGGGCACTGTCAGCAACCATTTATTGCACAAGGCACTGTCAGCCACCAATTTATTGCACGAGGCACCGTGAGCTACCAATTTGTTACACGAGGCACTGTCAGATACCCATTTATTGCACGAGGCACTATGAACTACTCATTTATTGCATAAGGCACCGTGAACTCATTTATTATACAATAAAGCACTAATTGACGACTCATTTATTGCACACGGCATGATGAACAACTCATTTGTTACACAATGCACCACGAATTACCAAAGGAATAGTAAATTACTGCGTTTTTCAATCAGATCTCACGATTTGTGTAAAAATGGAACTGATAGCTATGACTGAAAATGGTATTTCCCATTTCACCACGACTACATGGTACGCATATAATTTGCAAGAAGATATCTCTGGTTAGATTTACTATTGAAATGAAAGCAAACAAAAAATAGAGATAAACCGCTTTCGTATAAAAGATGACTAGTATCGTCAAGCAGTCATTTGTTTTGCGAAAGAAGATATATTTTTCTGAACAAAAACCTGTTCGCTTGACACATCACGTAAGGCATATTTTTTCCAACAATTTGAATCCTTACGACAGAAAATATGTTTACACTTAAGAAAAACAAAATTATCCAAACTCGTTAAACAAACGTTCATTTTGTTTCTCAATATGTTCTGATAGCTATAGTGAATGTGGTTCTCAGCATGAGGCGTGTTATCTCAACAACCCTCCTAATCGGCCTCAGTGATAGCGGCCCTTTATCACGGCTATACCCACAGATAAAGCGTTGCTTCTAACTACGACTTTATTCCCGGCGCCAGGCCTCCAGAGACCCAGTTGTAATCAACTCAAAAGAGATGTTCTGTTGAGCCTATAAAGTGAGGTATTGACGCTTTCGATCTATGCTCTGGCTAAATTGATTTTTTTTAACTTATTCGTAGAGAGGACATTCAAATTTCCGGCCTTTGGATTTTTTAGATTGGATATGCAGTTTTAAGAGTATTATATCATCCTCGATATGCCATAAAACGTGTATTTCATTAAATTAATCACAATATTCATAGCATCCGATATATTTTCAGGACAATGGATTCAAAATGACAATAGGTTTTATTCCGGAGTTTGTTTGAAAGTTTAGACTACTACGCGATCGATTTCCACGTATGTTTGAGATACAAATATAAGAACCACAACTATTAGTCACGTAATGACGTCTGAGCCTAAAGTTGCAATTATACAAAGGAGCACTCTACTTTCTACATGTTGGAGTTACATTGGGGATTGTTAGTTTCATCAAACAGGCGACGTTGGAGATGTAACAGAGGCTTACGTCTCTACTCTGTGTGCTTCCTCTGTTGTGTAAGGAAATTAGACGCCGGGCTTTGAATGATAAATTTAGTTGACATTTGATATATGAAGAGTAAATACGTGATGGAACGTGAGAAATATATCATACATGGCGGCTTGTCACATTAAATTACAGGTGTGTTTATTGATTCCATCAGGGCTACGCACACATTTTTGTCGCCTTTGGGTAAAGAAGATGAATAGTTAGAGGCAGTTCTGTTTATATCAAACATAAATTTTCTGTCTCCCTTGGGTTCATATCATAATCGAACAATCAGCGCAAGCTCTGGATTAGAGTCACTACTTTGGTGCTTTGAATGTGACGAAACATGTCAGGGAATTCGCTGCTGCCATAAATACAACCCTCTTTGTGCTACACGTACATATAACGATCTTTGTGCTACACGTACATATAACCTTCGTTGTGCTACACGTACATATAATCCCCTTTATGCTACATGTACATACAACCATCTTTGTGCTACACGTACATACAATCCCCTTTATGCTATACGTACATACAACCCTCTTTGTGCTACACGTACATACAATCCTATTTGTGATACACGTACATACAACCCTCTTTGTGCTACACGTACATACAACCATCTTTGTGCTACACGTACATACAACCCTCTTTGTGCTACACGTACATATAACCATCTTTGTGCTACACGTACAAATAACCCCCTTTCTGCTACACGTACATATAACCTCTTTGTTTTACAGATACAAACAACCCCCTTTGTGCTACACGTACATATAACCCCCGTTTGTGCTACACGTACATACAACCCTCTTTGTTTTACAGAAACAAACAACCCTCTTTGTTTTACAGATACAAACAACCCTCTTTGTGCTACACGTGCATACAACCCTCTTTGTGTTACACGTACATACAACCCTCTTTGTTTTACAGATACAAACAACCCTCTTTGTGCTACACGTACATAAATCCCTCTTTGTGCTACACGTACATACAACCATCTTTGTGCTACACGTACATACAACCCTCTTTGTGCTACATGTACATACAACCCCCTTTGTGCTACATGTACATACAACCCTCTTTGTGCTACACGTACATACAACCCTCTTTGTGCTACATGTACATACAACCCCCTTTGTGCTACATGTACATACAACCCCCTTTGTGCTACATGTACATACAACCATCTTTGTGCTACACGTACATACAACCCTCTTTGTGCTACACGTACATACAACCCCCTTTGTGCTACACGTACATACAACCCTCTTTGTGCTACACGTACATACAACCCTCTTTGTGCTACATGTACATACAACCCTCTTTGTGCTACATGTACATACAACCCTCTTTGTGCTACACGTACATACAACCCTCTTTGTGCTACACGTACATACAACCCTCTTTGTGCTACATGTACATACAACCCTCTTTGTGCTACACGTACATACAACCCTCTTTGTGCTACATGTACATACAACCCCTTTTGTGCTACATGTACATACAACCCTCTTTGTGTTACACGTACATACAACCCTCTTTGTGCTACACGTACATACAACCCCCTTTGTGCAATTGTACATACAACCCCCTTTGTGCTACATGTACATACAACCCCCTTTGTGCTACATGTACATACAACCCTCTTTGTGCTACATGTACATACAACCCTCTTTGTGCTACACGTACATACAACCCTCTTTGTGCTACACGTACATACAACCCTCTTTGTGCTACACGTACATACAACCCTCTTTGTGCTACATGTACATACAACCCTCTTTGTCCTACACGTACATACAACCCCCTTTGTGCTACAGGTACATACAACCCTCTTTGTGCTACACGTACATACAACCCTCTTTGTGCTACATGTACATACAACCCTCTTTGTGCTACACGTACATACAACCCCCTTTATGCTACACGAACATATAACGATATTTGTGCTACACGTACATACAACCCTCTTTGTGCTACACGTACATACAACCCTCTTTGTGCTACACGTACATACAACCCTCTTTGTGCTACACGTACATACAACCCTCTTTGTGCTACACGTACATATAACCCCCTTTATGCTACACGAACATATAACGATCTTTGTGCTACACGTACATACAACCCTCTTTGTGCTACACGTACATATAACCCCCTTTATGCTACACGAACATATAACGATCTTTGTGGTACACGTACATACAACCCTCTTTGTGCTACACGTACATACAACCCTCTTTGTGCTACACGTACATATAACCCCCTTTATGCTACACAAACATATAACGATCTTTGTGGTACACGTACATACAACCCTCTTTGTGCTACACGTACATATAACGATCTTTCTGCTACACGTACATACAACCCTCTTTGTGCTACACGTACATATAACCCCCTTTATGCTACACGAACATATAACGATCTTTGTGCTACATGTACATACAACCCTCTTTGTGCTACACGTACATACAACCCTCTTTGTGCTACACGTACATACAACCCCCTTTATGCTACATGAACATATAACGATCTTTGTGCTACACGTACATACAACCCTCTTTGTGCTACACGTACATACAACCCTCTTTGTGCTACACGTACATACAACCCCCTTTGTGCTACACGTACATACAACCCTCTTTGTGCTACACGTACATATAACCATCTTTGTGCTACACGTACATACAACCCCCTTTGTGCTACATGTACATACAACCCCCTTTGTGCTACACGTACATACAACAGTCTTTGTGCTACATGTACATATATCACTCGGTGTTACACGTACATACAACCCTCTTTGTGCTACACGTACATACAACCCTCTTTGTGCTACACGTACATATAACCCCCTTTGTGCTACATGTACATATATCCCTCTGTGTTACACGAACATATAGCAGGTCTAGATGTTAAAGCGTTCGCGTGATCACGCCGAATACCCGGGCTCGATTCTCCCACATGGGTACAATGTGTGAAGTCAATTTCTGGTGTCCCCCACCGTGATATTGCTGTAATATTGCTAAAAGAGGCGTAAAAACAAACTCACTCACGTACATAAAACTCATTTTGTGCTACATGCACATATAGGCCCCTCGTTTTACATGTAAAAACAACACTCACTTTGCTACACGTACATTTAAATAAAAGCGTCAAAATACTTTCCATATTGTTTAGAAATATCTGCCAAAGCAGAGTCGGTTGTACGATTCTCACTATTTAATGAGCACGTATTTATGAATCACTATCATATAGTGATGATACCAGGAGTTCGCTGAATGGTACGCGTATCCTGCCCCACCGGTGGCACCCGTCCCAAACACATACAATGGCAAGTGACTCTAAAGTCTTTGCAATAACCCACTGTCAAGAAAAACTTCCATCTCTTCACCTTCTGACAATCGGCCCAGTAAAACTATAGATCTATCACTGTGACCTTGTACCTGCTCGTCATCTTTCCTCAACACCTTACCATTAAAACATTTCAACATTTTAACAAAAAGTGTATATTTGTTTTTTCATAAGGTCACGCAAATCGGAATATTTATAGGACGTCTGTGAGTACATCCATCCATTTTAATATTCTTGATTATTGACATGGAATTTTTGTAGACATGCATCGTTTAAGCAGAAGGGTGTACCACATCTACTTCGGCATCGCTTTCCTTTGATGTGAGCTTTCAGTGGCAGGGACTGAGCATGTACCTGCTCGAATGTCGACGGACACTACCTTCGTAAACGATGTCCATGTAGTGACTGCTTGTCTCGTCAAAGCCTCAGTCACACAGACAATGCGACCGCGATGCAACCTCCTGGCAACCAAACTATTTGACAATCGCAATAAGGTTTCAGGGGTCTCTGAAGGGTTTCACTGAGGTCGCTACAAGGTTTCAGAGCGGTTGCAAAACCCATTCGGTGGCAATCAGTCTTTTGAACATGCACAAAAGACTGGCTGCGACCGATTTGGTCGCTCGGAGGTTTCACTGGTCTCCTAGAGGTCCCCAAGTGGTGTTATTTTAATCGCGGATCGGTTTCCACTGTGTGGCGATCGGTTTCGTCTACACAAGGGTGTTGACTCTTTTGCAACCTTTTGGCGACCTATCGGTGATTGATCGGTGATGTGGCGGTGATCGACCGGCGCGTCATCAGTGACTGGTTTTCGATCGGTTTCGATCATTCGCCGTTGGGTTTGCAACATGTCACCGTCCATAAAAAGACCTGTCTGTGCGTTACAGCATCATTTGGTCATAAGTACTCAGAGAGTTCACATCAATAATTACCATTCATCACTATGGTCCCTAAAGGCAGGAAAATTAAATAACCAGAAATTGCAGAAGATACAATAGAGACAGCTGCTGTGGTGCACAGGTCTGCTTCAATTGAGCCAGAGCCAACAACATCTCAACAAAGGAAGAGTAGAGGGAGCCAGATTTACTGGGTGCTCTAGTGGCGACATCTGTGGCCCCAACTGCATGTGGAAAGTTCCATCTTAACTTGAATTTGTCACTCAATTGGAGCCACTCTGCAGGTGTTGAGGGTGTCTTCACTACCTCATCAACATACTCTTCGATGATGGTTTCACAAACTTCACGAACAAATACTGCTATTGTGCTGTGTGCCACTCTGAATGAGAAGGCCAAGCTGTGATAACTGTTTCCAGTTGCCAGGAACCGAAGGGTGACAGAAAGCT
Source organism: Haliotis rufescens (assembly GCF_023055435.1). NCBI lineage: Eukaryota > Metazoa > Mollusca > Gastropoda > Lepetellida > Haliotidae > Haliotis > Haliotis rufescens. The sequence goes on from NW_025964223.1 coordinate 18,336,283, forward strand.
TCAGCCCGGGACTCAAAGGTCTTCTCCAATTAGAGTCTTCTTTGGTCAATCTCGATGTGAGTCTTTGTACGGGTTCGTGAAACGTGACAGGCTCCATTCTGAGGTAGCCCACGAAATCACCATTCTGCCATCAGATTCTCATGACTCCTAGCTGTGACATTCTTGCGATCCAAGGTATCAGACAATACTGCTTTCGCCTTATCCTTCTCATTCCTCTGTACACAATCATGGCAGCAACTGCAACATTTTTATTTATTCTTTGCAGGCGGAGCAAATGCAACTGTTCTGCTGTTAACATCTTGACAACTTGCAAAGAAATTATTTGATTCAGAAAAGCTCCCTTTTTATATGCATTATGTTTTTATCGGTGATCGATCGACAACTTGTCACCCATCAGTCCCCGTTCAGTTGCAAAACTGTCTTCGCAAACTGAGTGCAGTGAAAATGATTTAAGGAATATCCATTTAGAATTTCTACCTGTGAGAATACAAAGTTGATTTTGATACATAATACATCATAAATAATCAGCTTAGAGAGTACTTGAGGGGCATTGGGATAACTTAGGGGTTGAAGCGATCACTCGCAATGCCGAAGACCCGGGTTCGATTCCCCATATGAGTACAATGTGTGAAGCCCATTTCTGGTGTTCCCCGCCGTGATAGTGCTGGAATATTACTACAAGCGGCGTACAATTGCAACCATACTAATCTCACTCACACGAGAGAGTATTTGTCTGAAAAGCCCTTACCAAACCAGTAGTTACACCGGTCTCAGCGATCGCCAGTCGGTCGCAAAGGAAATTAGTCGCCAAGAGGTTGCATCGTGTTGGCATTGTCTGTGTGACTGTAGCTTAAGAAACATTGTCCTGTGATCACTACGATGAACAAAGTCTTACTTCTTCACTTCCCGTGAGTATTCTATTATAGAAGTCATGTTTGTTTGTTTGTTTTTTTTTGTTGTTTTTTGTCGTTGAACGCGGCACTGGGCATTATCCCAGCCTTTTGACGGCGGTCTGTAAAAAATCGATTCACGACCAGGCAGTCCAGTGATTGACATTATGAGCATCGTTCTACGCAATTGGAATACGATGACATGCATATATATCAAGTCAGCCAGCCTGACCAACCGATCCCGTTAGTCGCCTCTCACGACAAGTACAGTCGCGAAGAAGTCCTGTATCCTAAACGTAGGCATGTCGTAAAAGCTTAAGATCGTTTGGTTGCTTTGTGTGATCTGGCTGAATATTTGTCATCATGACGTTGATCATTATCAACGCTATCAACCGCGTGATGTTGAATGTTCTGCGGTCGTCGGGGGTGCAGATGTATTATCTGACTCTGTAGGCACCAGTCATTTTAATCGGCTCTTACGACCCCACGAAAAACTGGAGTGAGTGAGTTGTGTTTAACGCCGCTTTTAACAGTATTCCAGTCATATCACGGCGTGTCAGCTTAATGTGGGAGGAAAGCTCGAAATGATGCAGGTCTTAGACGTTTACCACTTCGGTAAAACCCACGAGCACGGGTATGGTACTGACAAACCTAGAAACATAATCGGGGCGGAAAAACTTGAGTCTTTTACTGTTGTCTACGTATACGTGTGAAAATATTAGTGTGTAAAATATAGACCAACATACTATTAGCACACTGGCTATTAACAATTTGGCGCAATGATTGAAAAATGATAAACTGTTCAGTTGTTTTTAAACAAAACCAAAACTGTCTTCGCAAACTGAGTGCAGTGAAAATGATTTAAGGAATATCCATTTAGAATTTCTACCTGTGAGAATACAAAGTTGATTTTGATACATAATACATCATAAATAATCAGCTTAGAGAGGACTTGAGGGGCATTGGGATAACTTAGGGGTTGAAGCGATCACTCGCAATGCCGAAGACCCGGGTTCGATTCCCCATATGAGTACAATGTGTGAAGCCCATTTCTGGTGTTCCCCGCCGTGATAGTGCTGGAATATTACTACAAGCGGCGTACAATTGCAACCATACTAATCTCACTCACACGAGAGAGTATTTGTCTGAAAAGCCCTTACCAAACCAACATTGGTCCACATGAAAATATTTTATTGCAATCTCTTTCAAAGTTCTTCCACCAACAAATCAAAGAAAGTGTGTCTGTCAAATATATCAAATTCGATATGAAAATAAAAGATACCATAAATAACAATCTGGCTTCAGGTATTCGAACCCGCAAATCTCATAAAGTGGATTAAGTTATTAATCAGTAAGTTTCAGTTGAGTGCACACCGTGACAAAGGCAGGACAACTTGATACTATTGATGACACATGTCCGGTAGGACTCTCCTTGAAACCGGACCATCTAATCCAACTGTCTAGTGTAGTTTCATATTATAGTGTTGCTGTACTATACGACTGACCTAGGGACAGTAAATGTAATATATATTCGCCAGATGCACTCTCTTCAATGCCCTTCTTCAGAACCCATGACCGGGTGTCGTAGTTAATCTAATTCATAACGGAACTTCGAGAATCAAAGATGGCGTGATTGGCATTTCTTTCACTTATCAAATCAGGAGATTTCCGGGCCTAGGGGGAATAACCCTGCACTTGATATCGTCGATTTATTACATCAATATCCTCCGGTAGTTTTGTAATGATCCGCTTGGGGCACACAACCTCTGGTTGCGACGATAACCTTTGCCTGTTAGTGTTGATCTTATTGCATTGGTTTGTCTATCTGTCAGACGGAGAGGAGAAGGAAGATTGATAAGGTTAGTCCTGACAGATAGCTCAACTTACGATCGCTCGTGAAAAATAATGTTGTTCTTTATAGTAGACTTTCCGGAGGTTCATGGCATAAAGGTAACGCGATTTTCAAGGGTTTTATCATTTGCAGAAGCCCGAGGTCTGCCATTTTCTGCCCGAAAAGGAGGAAGTTGAACTGAACTAGCACAGACAGAAATAGTTTGAACTTCACTGTCCACTAAGACACTCACATTTTAGGAGATATTACGAACCAGTGAGAATAAAATTGCTTATTAGACACGTATAAGTGGCTTATCGTAGACAAGTACAATTTACTAATCAGTTAGTAGAGATTACTAATCATCTTTCGAAGAATGCTCTTCTCATAAATTACTAACTGCAATAGGTCACTTACTAAGCTTGTTATAAGTTTTATAACACTTTAATAAAGTTTTGCGGTCATTCTGCACTCATTGTTGACAGCTGCTGAATACCGCTTCCGTGAAACAAGTAAATAGCAAATTATATAGACAATACAGGTGAAAAATAACATAGAATGAGTTGCAGCTAATCCGATGTTGAATCTTTGAAATGATCAGTTAAAACCCATAGGCTCGGAGCTCCGGAAAAATCTAACCAATTTAGATCATGGTTCTAAGAACCCTAGCCTAGCACCTAAAATGCGTAAACAACCTTGTTTTGAGAACAGAATTTAAAAAGATATTCAAGTACACTATGCACAACTTTGAGAACACTGTGTGAGTCGCGCACCTCTTTTTTGGCGACTCGGGTGTCCCGGGGATGGGGCAGGGGAAGGGGGTTGAAGTTCCCCTCCATCCCTGCTAAGTGGTGTTTAACTAACAATATCGTCAATGAGGATGTTTAAATTTATTTCCTTTATTTCCTTTGGGCTGAAATATTCAATCTTCAATCTCTATCATCACAAGTACTCTTCACAACCTCCATTCTTTGTACACAGTAGAAGTGTTAAAGTGTTTTACGCCGATTTTACCCAAATCCCAGCAATATTACATCTGAAGACACCAGATAGGCTTCACACAATGAACCTACGTGGGAAATTGAACCCGGGCCTTCAGTGTGACGTACCCGTGAATATCCGGGGTAGAATAGGTCTTCGGCAACCCATGCTTGCCGTAAAAGGCGACTATGCTTGTCGTAAGAGGCGACTATGCTTGTCGTGGTCAGGGTGGTCAGGCTCGCTGACTTTGTAGATGCGTGTCATCGTATCCCAATTGCGTAGATCGATGCTCATGATGTCAATTACTGGATTGTCTGGTCCAGACTCGATTATTTACAGACTGCCACCATGCAGCTTGAATATTGCTTAGGGCGTGACGAGTGACGAGTGACGAGTGACGAGTGGACGCTTTAACCACGACGTTATTCAACCCCCTTCCAATCCGGCACAATACCAATGGCATGGGTCATTGAGGAAGAATCTACATGGTTTAATTTAGACGCACATTCTCACAGAGGTACGGTTTCTTAAATGTAAGCAATGTTGTGAGGTGAGGTGAAAATGGGATTTAACGTCGCGTCCAAGATTATTGCACTTATATAGCGATGTGCATGTACGTGTGTGTGTTTGTGTGGCTGCTTGTGCTAGTCCGGACTGATGCCGATTTATAGTGCTAGCTCACTGAGATACCATGCCGCAGTTTTAACATGAATATCCCACTGAGACACAGTATACTGACTCCGAGTCGACCAGTCCTTGTTTTAGCCCCTTAATGCCGAGCGCCAGACAGGGTAACAACAAGTACCACCTCTTAACGTCTTTTGCTATGACGCGGCTGGGGATCGAACCCCGGACCTTCCGCTCACCGGGCGGACGCTCTACCACTAGACCACGGAGGCGGTCAGCAATGTTGTGAAACAAAGGTTGTAATATATCTGAAATAAGTCAGATTCGCGTAAAAGCGGTCGTTATGTAACATAAAGGTTTAACATAAAATACAAAAACATATTGGAGACATTCCAGAGGGAAGCGGACTCACTCGGTAGCTTAGTAACTAGCTAGACTATATAAATCTCCCTGGCCCGGTGGGGCACGGGTGGCCCAGTCGTCTAAGGCGCCACGATTCGCTGTGCAGAGTTGCGTCCCTTTGGCACGCCAGAAACCTATGATTGTGGGTTCGAATCCCGGTTCGCCCCAATTATGTTTCTAGGTTTGTCAGCACCATACCCGTGCTCTTGGTTTCGCCGAAGTGGTAATTATAAACGTCTAAAACCTGCATCACTTCGGGCTTTCCTCCCACATTTAGCTGACACGCCGCGATATGACTGGAATACTGTTAAAAGCGGCGTTAAACCCAACTCACTCACTCACTCACCCTGGCCGGAATCACTAGTCCACAGGTGACTGGGCACAGCGGTACAACACTCTTGCTTTATGTCTTTATCAATGCAGCTTGAGTCCCACCTGCACCGTTACATTTAGAATTTGCATGATGCGTTGGGGGAATAGTTGTTATATTAGCCTAAAAGCACACCATCGAGCGATATTCAAAGGCTGGAAGACCTGAAGTACCACGTGACAAAATACGTCAGAATGGAATTCCCGTGCCTCACAAATCCAGCATTTGCATATCTTCCAGTTAGGACATATGTACAGAAAGTCCGTATGAAGTGAGTGAATATGGTTTGAGGCCGCTTTTACCAATATTACAGCCGTATCATAGTCTGTACCACCAGAAATGGGCTTCACACATTGTACCCCTATGAGGAATCGAACCCGGATCTTCGGCGTGATTCGGCTTAAACCACTTGGCTATCCCCCCGCCCTTGTAGATCTTAAAATAATATGATAATGTGAAATATGGCACTAAGAAGCGCTTTCAATTAAATTCCTTTAACATTTGTATTTATGACCGGAATGAACTGATGGGAAAAGATATCATCTGTAATGTTAAACGGAACCGACCGCCTCCGTGGTCTAGTGGTAGAGCGGCATACCGAAAAAGACGTTGAAAGATGGTACCGGTTGTTACACTGTCTGGTGCTCGGCATTAAGGGGTTAAAACAAAGATTGGTCGGCTCAGAGTCGGTAAAGTGTGTCTGGGTTGAGTGTGCATGTTAAACTGCGGCACGGTGTATCAGTGGGCTAGTACTATAAAATCGGCATTTGTCCTGACTAGTACAACCAGGCCCAGGCACACACACACACACACACACACACACACACACACACACACACACACACACACACACACACACACACACACACACACACACACACACACACACACACACACAACAAACAAACAAACAAACTCACCGTCAACAGAGCCTATCATCCAAAACTGCTCAAAATATCAACTTGTTGAGTTTAGTTTTAATATCCTCACGAATCAAGCACAACCCATAAGATATTTTGGGGTTAAGTACAAATACAGAGAGCGGAATGGTGAGTTTAATCCCCTTACCTTCTTAAAGATGTTTTAACCTTTCGAGTTTTAAGGTCACGGCCTGAAACACATGCGAATATGATATTAAGAGTTTGGACGTTTCATGGATTATCACTTTACTCACCAATCACATGCATTCAAAGGGAAACACATGTTATTTTAAATATAATAATCAGATAAGTGGTAAGAACAAAAACGCCAGTAAAAGCTTGCTTCAAGTAAGGCAATCTATAATATTTCACCAAAATAGATCAAGCCCTCAAGTTTCACTTTCGTATGTCTGTCACAGGTGTTTGTGTGTAGATCAATGTAGCAAAGACTAAATATGGTGCTTTCTTAAGAAACTTTTACGTATTTCATAATCTGTAACATGTTCCACATCTTTGACCAGAAATTTCGTAAGATGGGAATAACTTACTTGCTAGCAAGACGTAGGTGTAAAGAACATCTCTCATTTCACAGTGAAACGTTCTTAGTAACTTGACATAATCAATATGTAAAACTAAATCAATTGTTTTTCTCTGCGTCATTTCAACCAGTCGTCCTTCTGTCGTTGAATAGTGACGTCATCTGGTTTGTTCTATGACGTTTCCATATTTGTAAAAGTGGGTCAGTGACATTCGTGTTGATTGCAGTAAATTTTTCAAAACCGATATTGTTGTTTCTTTTTATTTGATAACAAATTCCATCCATTTTAGCTATAATAACGGTAACGCTATTTTTCAGGGCATTATCAATTGCAGAAGCCCTCGGTCTTTTCAAATGCCCTCCTTCGTCGGTCAGTTGATGGAAGACCTCGGTCTTCTGCAAATGATAATGCCCTGAAAAATAGCGTTACGCTTATACTACTAGTTGAACAGACCCGTGAAGAACCGAGGTAGAATAGGGCTTCGGTAATCCATGTTTGCCGTAAAAGGCGACAATGCTTGTCTTAAGAGGCGACTCCAGACTCGATTATTTACAGACAGCCGTCATAGCTGGGAAATTGCTGAGTGCAACAATTAAACAAATAAAACAAAACGAGTTAAATAAGTCTTGCTTTTCCATGCATGAGATCTGAGCTGAAAGCTTGACGAGATGTCTGTTTCCTAAGGGGACGCTGTCAACAAGAATAGCAAGCATCACCATAACTAATTATTCTTCCTCATCACCAACTATTATGTTCTGGAAATGAAACCAATCTGCCGATATCATCCTACGTTATACAATCACAGTACATCTGGCATGCTTTCATGGACACTAATTAACAATATGAAGCGACATTTAATAGAGCTAGAAAAGGAGCTAATCGTTTGACATTAACCGTAGCTTCCAACTAACTCAATTGTATCTGTGACAATTGTTTTTGCCATCAATATTGAATGCAGAATTGCAGCGGCAGTGGACTGCGGTACGCTGCAAAGCTGTGAGTGACCCATACCGCTGGCGTTCTCGCGAGGAGCACGTCCACAGCAATACCTGCACCGCCCGGTGGCAGCAACGTGAGATAGTCTTCCATCTAAGCCACCTTTTCTGTCGTCTATAAAAAGTAAAGCATTTTAGGAAAGCGTGTATGTTTTCAAAGGGGATGGCGATGAAGCTCGTCGCCTGTTGAATCGGCCTCTGTCACAGAACGACTTCACCATCTGTAACTGTTACACACGTGTCAAGGCTGCACATAACACCAGGTGAGTGACGCTATTTTTCTACCTATCGCCCAGGGCTGCAGAATCACTTTTTATACAGATTCAGCTAGCATCCAAGTACGGGTATTCTGATTCTGCCTGATGAACCAATTAGATTCGTTTTAGGAGAGTTTTATGATATTGTATATCTGAAATGATAAGAGAATTTTTAACTCGTCCTCGAATGTAATAGTCTCGAATTTTCGAATGTTTTTCTGTCAACTGATATATGCTGAACTGTATGTGAAATATCGTTAACACATGAACATGTATCACAGCGAAACAGACACATAAATATCAAACTACACAAACACATGGAGGCAGGTGTGTCATAACCAAAGATTTAAATGATGATGATATATAACCATGTACAAATGGTCGGTTATCATTATATCATATATTATGTATATTATATCATTCATATTAATCATCAAACATCACAAAATCACATATAGATGTTAACACATTTTATTCAATAGACATGTTTCCCAGTTCACTACAAACTCCATATTGATAAAATTATGTATTAAGAAACAACATATTAGCATTAATCATCAAAGAATATTTACATGTAATGACTAAGATTCCTTCCCTTACTTGACCCCTACTTTCAATTGTGGGAACTTGCGAAGTTTTCAGTATTTGAATTTATCCATACGATACACTGCAATACTCACTCACTCGCTCACACGCTATTCTTAAACAGCTTCTTGGGGTTTTGTATATATTTTTCTGCCAGTGCGCAATTGTAGTGTATGGTAATCCCATTCATAGTCATGTTTATAAAATAGTTTCAAAGGCCGTCACAATGAATGCATGTTCCTTTTTATTATATGGATTTCAGCAAAACATACTTTTAAAATGTTCAAAGGATAAAGTCTCATATTCATATATTTCTTATATTATTTATCGGTTTTATTTACCTTCTTCAAGAATAAATTAAATACCTTTAGCCGCTTTTTATACTTCTGAGCGTATAGTGTTGTGTATTTATGGTCAATACGTACTGCTTGGGCTATGTTCCTTGACATATAATTGAATTAGATGATTCATATGGTAGACACTAGACTGAATCATTGATTGTTCATAAAAACGAAGACTGGAAAATAATTCATCTTAATGTATTGGTCCCTGTTAGACACAGCGTGGGTTTCCAAATCTACAGTGTAGCTGAGCATACAACATGATCTAAGTTTAGTGTCACACTCTCGAAACACCATGTGCCGAACTTACACGCATCCTTTTGGAATAAATAGTTGCTGAACTTTTTACATGAATCTTATAACTTTTTATAACTTTCTAGAAGGTAGTTTTTATTAGCTTAAAACAAATGTTATTGACATTAAAAGTTTTAGTGGATTGGGCAAAAGATAACTTTCAACGCCCTTTCCATGAACATATATGCAGACAGCGAACAAGTGTAAATATTGAAAATATTAACGTGATTAAAGTGTGATTCTTCCATGAGATAGTCACTTGGTGTGGGATTGTAAATGGAAAAAAACACGAAATGTAACATACGATATGTCTAAATGTTAATAAAATCTCTTTCTTGACATAATATATTTTTGCACACTCTTAAATTGGATGATGTATGTTTTAATGAACATGAAATAATAACATTAGGTTATCAAGAATAACCTCCAACTGATAAAATATTGTCATATAATGAAGTTTAAATGGCATTATCATTAAAACATTCGAGAAAAGTGATAGACTTTTGATAGTGATAGATTTCCACACAGGTATTTTAACCTTTTTACTATATTTACCTTTTGCTACACTGACATATGATATGATGCCAGGAATCTCTTTGAAATAGTAGACAAATAACTTTGATCATGGAGCAGCAACAAACAGTCATTAGATACACGATACAGAAATCGTTTGTTTTTCAATACGTGTATGTCCCTTTGTAAGCAAAGACAATGGGGTTTCAGCACAAAATTAAAAAATATGATTGTATGTAAGGCTATTTTATATGAAAATATCAGGTAATCGGTGCGTACACTTTTTCACTGTTTATAGACAGTGCTTCTGTATTTGATTGTTTTACTGTCTACTTTATATCTCTGTCTCTGATTGCATCTCCGGGTCTTGGTCACGTCTCGCCTACCAGAGACGCTGTAACGTGGCCAGTACTTGTCACGTTGTGAGTTAATGATCCCCTCCCTGGGGTGACAAAATAAGCATGACTATTTCAGCGCACAAAGGCGACAGGCAGAACAAGCGTTTTAATAAGAGTGAGTGAGTGAGTATGGCTTAACGCCGCTTTTAGCAATATTCCAGCAATATCACGGCGGGGGACACCAGAAAATGCACTTCACACATTTACCCATGTGGGGAATCGAACCCGGGTCTTCGGCGTGACGAGCAAACGCTTTTACCGTACCACTAGGCTACCCGACCGCCAAATGACAGAGTCACAGGCCAAAACCATCGGGACAACATCAAGGCACCACTCGTGGTCTCATTTGCACGTCGATTTGGGAAACGTTTCATCTTTCAAGATGATAATCCACGTACCAGGATTGTGACCCGATTCTTCCAACAGCAAATCATCCATGTCATGCCATGGCCAGCACTCAGTCCTGACCTTTCCCGCAATGATCACGTGTGGGACGTCATTGGCAGGCGTGTACGTCAACGTCAAAATCCACCCACAACTTTCAATGCACCGGTGTTGCTCTCACTCATGAGTGGAACAACATGAGTCGAGCTGACATTGGTCGACTCATGAGAAGCATGCCTCGAAGAATTCGTGCATGTCTGGCCAACATACTTCTTTAACGGCCTAGTACGTCACCATCTCACCATCACAGCAACTGTTTGAACCATATAATCCAACCGGCTACACCCGAGCCGCCTCCGTGGTTAAGTGGTAGAGCGTCCGCCCGGAGAGCGGAAGGTCCGGGGTTCGATCCCCGGCCACGTCATACCAAAACACGTTAACAGATGGTACTTGTTGTTACCCTGTCTGGCGCTCGGCATAAAGGGGCTAAAACAAGGACTGGTCGGCTCGGAGTCAGTATACAATGTCTGCGTGGGGAATTCATGTTAACCTGCAGCATGGTATCTCAGTGGGCTGGCACTATAAATCGGCATCAGTCCGGACAAGTACAAGCACACACACACACACACACACACACACACACACACACACACACACACACACACACGGACAAACACACACACACACACACACACACACACACACACACACGTTGAACCCCATTTCACTTCACCTCATCGGCTTCACCCCAGCAGACATGATCATATAGATCAGATATGTCTGGATGATTCCCACAATCCCCTACATGACACAGTAAATATATATATTTGTGAGATTGACCAGTGTACAATAGCACATTTGTATTGAATTTCGCAAAGATAATGAAACGACACAGATCGGTCTTCATTTTTCAGCTTCTTCAGGGAGATTATGCTTAAACATGTAGGAGAACAATTCGTGTTTAATATATTATCTTTTTTTATTTTTCTTTAATTTTAGTTCGTTATAACCGTGGTTCGTGAAAGGATATACACAACAAATGGACGGGAACAAAAAGCAGTTCGTTTTATCCGTTAGTTCGTTATAAGCGTGTTCGTTATAAACATAGTTTATGTGTATGTACGTACGTACGTACGTACGTATGTATGTATGTATGTATGTATGTATGTATGTATGTATGTATGTATGTATGTATGTATGTATGTGCGTGTATGTATGTGCGTGTATGTGTGCGTGCGTGCGTGCGTGTGTCTGTGTGCCCCTGACACTTCCAGGTTTACCGTGTAAGCCAACGCCTCACCAGTCACCATACACGCCATTAGACACACTAGATGGCTGGTGGAAATGTCTGTCATATCGTGGGCTGAGGAGATCATATACTCGGTTTGGTTAGACTCGTGTTACGTTAGTTCTAGTAAATAAAAGGATGAAGATATCATTTATTTCAGGAGCACGAACGCATGTGCCATTGTCAGCATGCTACAGCCTTAAGAAAACACTTAGTTAACAGGATATCCATTTTATATAATCTCCTGTATTTTTACTTTGGAGTTTTATTGAAAGTAAAATAATATTGTAGCGGTACAGTTAATGCCAAAACAACGTTGCGTTCAAATGTTGAAGTTTGCTTATTTAGGAGCTCTTTTATACCACAGTCGTTACTTGATGAAGCCAAACTTGTTACGACAAATATGTCCTGATGGTGAAGGTACTGAACAGTAATAAACTAAATAATAGAATAGAATAATACAAATACTTAAACTTTAAGTTCTACGTTATATGCTTAACGCATGTCAGAGGGACTGGACAGTGGACTGATAATTCATTATGACCGTTGAGGGTGGAAGGCTCGTAGTAAAAAAAAAAAAAAATTTCTGTCGGGGGCACTTAAAAATTCAACACAGTTGTATTCTTCTCAAATATGGTGCGCAATTGTATTACTGTTTGTCCACCGCGCCAATTTTTAATTCAGATCAAAGTTTCCGGAGTCAAAGCCAGTACACATGTACAACTAGAGAAGTTATTTAAATGCGTCAAACTTGTGACAAATATTTGGCAGTCATGTCGCACAAAACTTTCATTGGTATTAGGGATACTGTTTATACGGGAAGTGTATATATACGGAAGTATGTATATACGGAGGTGTATATATACGGAAGTGTGTATATACGCACTTTTTCTTATCTTAAAGACTTTGTAAAATGACGTCATTCATTTTGTCAATAATTTTGTGAACCAAACTCGCTTTTATTAAATTGAGTTACAAAACACATTTCACAACTTTTGAGATACAATCGAGCATGCTCTTTCTATCAAGATTTCAAAGAGCTTCATTCGACTCTTGCTCAGAATTTGCTTGATCAAGGTTACAACATTCAAGGCCTCAGCAAAGCTTTCAAAACGTTTTATGGTAGACATGTGGAGGACATTTCCAAATTTGACACATCAGTGACAAAAACGACATCCGATACAATTCCCTATTTTTGACTTGTACCATATGTTCCCGTGTTTTTTTTCAGTTGAACAATTGATTTGGCTTTGCATGTGTTTGTGCCACTGGTAAGGCAGGATATGCTCACCTTTTCGCAAACCCCTGTATCATTACTATGTGATGGTGATTCATAAACACATGTTTATGATATAGTCGGAATCGTACAAACGACTCAGCCTGCTTATCCAAATATTTCTATTGAAAATGGAAAGGGTTTTGTCGATATATTTATGTCCTACCAAGGAAATATTCAGAATAAATGCATCAAAGAGCACACATTTAGGTCACTCTCAGAAAACTACAATTAACGATGGATGAATAGACTTTGGATAGAGATGTAACTTTGTTTTTTATATAAACATCTCGTTTCTGTGACAATGAAGCTGTCAAATACTTATTTTTGAAAACGAACTTCGAACAAAAATATCCAATTCCTTGTACCAAAGTGTCACGAAATTGACACAATGTGTTAAGGGATGAGCCGAACGCGATATAATGCGTCATTAACCTTCTTCTAGTTTCTGGACTGGTCGTTTATTTTTGTTCGAAGGTCGAACAGACACATGATGTCAATACAATGGATTAAGATAAGTCAATCATAAAGTGTCTCATCACAATAGACGGTGACGCTTCAGCCAGTGCGACATTAATGCGTATTTGATAGTTAATTTAACTCTCAGATCGATCTGAAAGCATGTTGTCCAAATCTGACAACCGCTTCAGAAACATACAACATCCTTACCACAATGCCAGGCATCATTTCCCGATGAAAAACTTCGATTTTTTTATCTTTTATGACATGTCGGTGAGTGTACCTGACTTATATCGAGGCACATTCGCATAGGTTTAGATATTGTAGTCTGTAGACATCGTGCGATGTATGATTGGTTGAAATTATATAAATAAGTTTTGATTGACATTCAGTAATTAGCAAAGTACAAAGTCATGGATCTTCATTATTTCTCTGCAACAAGCATTCCATCTTTCCAAATGGTAACATTTGGTGCATGTCAAAATAGGGACATCATCTTTGACACTGATGCGTCAAATTTGGAAATATCCTCCCAATGTCTACCATAAAACGTTTTGAAAGCTTTACTGATGCCTTGAATGTTGTAACCTTGATTGAACAACTTATGAGCAGTAGTCGTATGAGTATTGAAATCTTTGTAGAAAGAGCATGCTCTTTTGTACCTCAAAAGTTGTGAAAAGTAGATTTACCGAAGGGTGGAGCTGCTGGATCTTGCTCGACATAAAGGGAAAGTCGACTGCTGGAAAGTTGAAGTAATCCCTCGTGTCTTGTGGAGAGTTGATTGTCACGCTGAATCTTTATGCATAGATCCAAATATGAACCAGTCGAGGTGGGCAGACTGGTCTCTTTTATTTCTAGTTAAGGTGGGAAAATCAGTGGAAGGGAATTGGCGTTTTGATGGTTATTGAAGAATAACATATCATTAATACCTGAAGCTTTAGTAAAACTTCCGGGCCAAATTCCCTTGTTGCACTTTGCCAGCAGAGCAGAAATTCCCATTCCTATGCATAACAGATCAGCAAGAAGGGGAACACTATTGGTGCCCATGGGAATGCCTACTTTTTACCTAAATGTCTTACCACCCGGATTGTACATGTATGTTATCAATGAGGAAGTCAAGCATTTGATCAGATGTTGTTTCAGTGACAAGCGCACCTGACCAACATACCTGTAGAACAACACCTCTAACATCCCGACATGTATACCTATAGATCAGTACTTTCCAAATGTACATACTGTACCCTAATACCCAACCGCAATACTGTACCCAAATAAACATGCAAGTCGTTGATCTGCTCACCCACGGATCCGTACAATATGTGTCCGAACCTCCGCTGTCACACACACGCATACACACGCATACACACGCACACACACAGAGACACACCTTCATCCAATACCTGCACAATCACACTACCACCGTCACACACCTTCAAGTAACATCTGCACAACCACACTACCGCTGTCACACAGCTTCAAGCAATACCTATACAGCCATACATCCGTCGCCACACACCTTTAAGTAATACCTGCACAAACACTACCGCTGTCACACACATTCACGCAATACCCGAAAGACCGCACATCCGTCGCCACACACCTTTAAGCAATACCCGCACAACCACACTACCACCGTCACACACCTTCAAACAATACCTGCACACCAACACTACCGTCGTCACACACCTTCAAGTAATACCTGCACGACCACACATCCGTCGCCACACTCCTTTAAGTAATATCTGCACAACTACACTACCGCTGCCACAATCCTTCAAGCAATACCTGCACAAACACTATCGCACACACATTCACGCAATACCTGCAAAACTACACATCCGCCGCCACACACCCTTAAGCAATACCTGCACAACTACACTACCGCCGTCACACTCCTTCAAGCAATACATGCACAACTACACTACCGCCGTCACACTCTTTCAGGCAATACATGCACAACTACACTACCGCCGTCACACTCCTTCAAGCAATACATGCACAACTACACTACCGCCGTCACACTCTTTCAGGCAATACATGCACAACTACACTACCACCGTCACGCACATTCAAGCAATACCTGCAAAGCCACACTACCCCCGCCAGTCACCTTCAAGCAATACCTGTACAACTACACTACCGCCGTCACACTCCTTCAAGCAATACATGCACAACTACACTACCACCGTCACGCACATTTAAGCAATCCTGCACAGCCGCATTACAACTGCCACACTACTTTTAAACAATACCTGCATAACGACACTACCACCGTCACCCACCTTCAAGAATTCGTGCACAACCACACATCCGTCGCCACACTCCTTTAAGTAATACCTAGACAACTACACATCCGTCGCCACCCACCTTCAAGCAATACCTGCACAACAACACTACCGCTGCCACAATCCTTCAAGCAATACCTGCACAAACACAACCACTATCACACACATTCACACAATACCTGCACAACCACACATCCGTCGCCACACACCTTCAAGTAATACATGCACAACTACACTACTACCGTCACGCACATTCAAGCAATACCTGCAAAGCCACACTACCCCCGCCAGTCACCTTCAAGCAATACTTGCACAACTACACTACCGCCATCACACTCCTTCAAGCAATACCTGCCCAACTACACTACCACCGTCACACACCTTCAAGCAATACCTGCCCAACTACACTACCGCCGTCACACTCCTTCAAGCAATACATGCACAACTACACTACCACCGTCACGCACATTTAAGCAATCCTGCACAGCCGCATTACAACTGCCACACTCCTTCAAACAATACCTGCATAACGACACTACCACCGTCACACACCTTCAAGAATTCCTGCACAACCACACATCCGTCGCCACACTCCTTTAAGTAATACCTAGACAACTACACATCCGTCGCCACCCACCTTTAAGCAATACCTGCACAACAACACTACCGCTGCCACAATCCTTCAAGCAATACCTGCACAAACACAACCACTATCACACACATTCACACAATACCTGCACAACCACACATCCGTCGCCACACACCTTCAAGCAATACATGCACAACTACACTACCACCGTCACGCACATTCAAGCAATACCTGCAAAGCCACACTACCCCCGCCAGTCACCTTCAAGCAATACTTGCACAACTACACTACCGCCGTCACACTCCTTCCAGCAATACATGCACAACTACACTACCGCCGTCACACTCCTTCCAGCAATACATGCACAACTACACTACCACCGTCACGCACATTTAAGCAATCCTGCACAACCACACATCCGTCACCACCCTCACCCCCAACCTCACCTCAACCTCAACCTCAACCTCACCAACCCCACCCCCCTCCCCCCAACCCCCCTGCAAACTTCCACTCTTAAGATGACTTGATTAACATGGAAACCTCACACAAAATAGTCTACTTACAATCTATACAATGGTGCCAAGGAAGAAATGTGAAATCAGATAAAACTATCCTAAAATAATCTGGCAATAATTTGTAAAGCATCTCCAGTTATTGGATGAGTAGCCATCTGTTTTCATCTGTTACACTCAAACAGCCTGTCTTTGATCCAATTACAGGTCTGAGATACCGACAGCAGGTGACTTTAAACCATGTCTTCTGCAATTGACTTTTTGTCGACGTGAACCAATGGCTGATGCGTTTTACTGTTCAGATTGTGGATTCTTTGAAGTATGAAAGGCTATGTAACAAATCCCATCGCTTTCTCCATGTGATCCCATTTCGATCGGGAATATTTCTGCCGGTACATTAAGCTGTTTGCCACTAGTTCAATCTTTCTGTTTTTGTTGAAATTCTGGTTGATGGATAACACCACAACGGCATCGCCATACAAGCCTCACAAACCCACCACCGAACATTGCTAATCATGAATGCACTGTAACATCATACCCAATACATTACAACCTCTGCACCAACACATGAAATGTGTGCAAATTTAATTCCATTTAATAACGGTTCTCAACCAGTCAGATTGCAGCACCCACTTCCATTCGATTTACAAATATTCCAAACACACCACACAGGAATTTCTAATCTTGTATGTTCAGCTTGTTGTACAGATACTGTCTTTCTCTTTGTGTGAGTTCATTGGAGTATGCACCTACGTAGGGACAAACTGTATGAACGTCTCAAGAAGATGTTTTGGCCTAAAACCCAAGAGTAACCTCTGGTATTGGTGACTAGTTTCGAGCTGAATGGCTCTCAACAGACTTATAGGCCAAATGCCAAATGCACTTCACCTGTAAGAGTAGAAACATAATCTACTTACGAAACTGCTCCAAATGGTGGGAAACAGCTTGTAGGAGAAACAACACGACACTTTTGCATCAGACTCAAAGAGGTGAGGTGAGGTGAAATGGGGTTTAACGTCGCGTCCAAGATTATTGCACTTATATAGCGACGTGCATGTACGTGTGTGTGTGTTTGTGTGGCTGCTTGTACTAGTCCGGACTGATGCCGATTTATAGTGCTAGCTCACTGAGATACCATGCCGCAGTTTAACATGAATACCCCACTCAGACACAGTATACTGACTCCGAGCCGACCAGTCCTTGTTTTAGCCCCTTAAAGCCGAGCGCCAGACAGGGTAACAACAAGGACCATCTTTTAACGTCTTTTGGTCAGACTCAAAACCACTTTGCCCACATCAACCATCAAAGGGACAAACCCGTCGCCAAACATTTCAACTCTATGGGACACTCAACTAGAGACCTACACTATCAAATCAAAACGGACCCTAAGTCGGACAACAGCACGGCTAAACGCCGATCCATTGAACTAAAATGGATTTTTTTATCTCAAAACTATCAACCCTTAAGGCATGAACAACAACATCTAATCCTGGAGTCCTGATCACGTGGTTATAATCCGGGTAAGGGTTGGGAGTCAGGTGACTGCAAATGGTTACATTTGCGTGCATCTCGAATTAAAACCAACATCTGAACGGTTTATCTTTTTAGTACGCTCTTGTAATGATGATCAGAAGCTTCAGGCAGTGGGTACTAGGTTGTCAGTACCACTACTTGTATTCTTGTTTCAGTGCCTCTCTTTGCGTACTGTGGTTTCGAGTACTTAAGAAGTATTTTTCTCATTACGCGTC
Organism: Haliotis rufescens; assembly: GCF_023055435.1. Classification (NCBI taxonomy): domain Eukaryota; kingdom Metazoa; phylum Mollusca; class Gastropoda; order Lepetellida; family Haliotidae; genus Haliotis; species Haliotis rufescens. The sequence goes on from NW_025964223.1 coordinate 18,354,767, forward strand.
TAATAACAATCACATTACACAAAGCCTTACCTTTTAGAACATTTATTTCTGTTTACAATTGGATAGTCAAATGCCAACATCATGTCAATTTGATCGTCATAATGCCTCGCCAAGCGCGGCGAGAAATCAGGCGCCATCTTGTTACCGTCACCTGATTTCGAGGCACTCTATTACAGTCAAGTTTCAATGGTTGCACGACATGATAAAACACATGACATTACAGACATGAAGTTTACGAAGAGCGGCCGATACATCATCGGTGCATACGATTGTTCTGAAAAAAATATTATCAGATCAAGTTTGATTAAAATGTGCATTTGTGAAAAAGTAAGTTTTGAGATATGTTTTCACACTTGCCGAACACTTTGACGCTCATCAGTGAGCTTTGAAGCGCCTACCTTGGTTTCGTCACTACGCGCATGGTTACGCATTGTCTAGGGGCTCAAAAGGAGGTGATGCTCGAAACAATTTACGTGTGCTATATAATTAACACCACATTACATGGGTCAGAAAGGTGAGATGGGTTTTACGCCGCTTTTTGCAATATTCAAGCAATATCATGGAGGAGGGCACATTGTACCCATGCGGGGAATCGAACCGAAGCCTTCCGCATGACGAACGAACTCTGTAACAACTCTGCTACCCCGCCATCACCATAACAGGATGTGTAGTACGTGAGACATAGCAAGGCAGGTGGTCGCTACGCTTTAAATAGGTTCAGATATAAGATATGTTAGTGTGTTTTGTCAAATAAAACTGGCAATCGATAATCTACAAACAAAGACAAACAGTTGAGTCAAATGAAACTATAATCATATTTCTTGGAAACTTTACTGCGCTGAGTTGACATTTTCAACTTCTTTGGCCGTTGAAAATGTTGGATATGCAGATCTGCCTGCAAGATGTTTCCTCTTTTTGTCGATTTTCACATGACAGTTTCATACATGTCTTGTTATTTAATTTAAATTTAGTTAAACATTATCTTCTAAATTACCTCAGGTGTAAATGAGCTGAACGAGTTCAGTATATCTTAATCCCGATGTGTTTACTGATCGAGTAAATATCTTAAATGATATTACTTGTTTGCTGTTTTGTGGTTGATAATTAATTAACACACCAATATCTGTGGAATATCGTGTATCCCTTTCACAAGAAGATGATTTCAAGGAAACCTCAGATACAAACATACTGACGAAAGGGAATCGAGAATATTAACAGCAGTCATTGGTAAAGTTATTCCGCTGGAGATAATTATACGAAAAGATTTATCTCAAGTAATGTGTGTATGCCGACCATGTCGTATAGAGCACACACAAAGATACACATACACACACACACTCAAACACACACAGACAGACACAGACACACACTAACACAGACAGACATACACAGACAGACAGACGGACAGACAGACACACACACACACACACACACACACACACACACACACACACACACACACACACACACACACACACACACACACACCAAACCATTGAATCGTCAGTCTCATTTCAGTCTGAAACATTTGTAATTCTTGATCATTATTTTGATGACTATATGGATCTATATAATATATTTGAGATAACTGTTGTAACAGGACAGCCTCTTTCCAGTGAATTAGACCAGAGTAACAATTTCCGGTTTGATGAACCATGGGCACGGAAATATACCTGTAATATATCACACACACACGCACACACGCACGCACACACACACACAGACGCACACACAGACAGACAGACACACACACACACACACACACACACACACACACACACACACACACACACCAAACCATTGAATCGTCAGTCTCATTTCAGTCTGAAACATTTGTAATTCTTGATCATTATTTTGATGACTATATGGATCTATATAATATATTTGAGATAACTGTTGTAACAGGACAGCCTCTTTCCAGTGAATTAGACCAGAGTAACAATTTCCGGTTTGATGAACCATGGGCACGGAAATATACCTGTAATCACACACACACACACACACACACACACACACACACACACACACACACACACACACACACACACACACACACGCACGCACACGCACACGCACGCACACACACACACATACAGACACACACACACAGACACACACACGCACACGCACGCACACGCACACACACGCACGCACACACACACACACAGCTGCCTTCTTTGAGTGAGTGAATGACAGTATCGCAGTTGTATATCTGCGTGTCAGTGATGCCCGAAGTGATGAATGCCTTTACAACATTACAGCCACGATGATAGGTTTCTGCACAGAGAGTTGTGGCGCCTTAGACGACTTGGCCACTCGTTCCCATCCTTTTGTTATAATATTGTACAGACCGAAACTCTTTCAATGATCAGTTGAAGTTAAATGGTGTTTAATATTTCAGGTTGTGCTGACAAGGCTGCTGAATGTAGGCTGTGATGGACGACGGCGTGGAGGAAGGATGCAACAAGACTCTCAGCAACATCAACTGTTCCGACTCCGATCATCACGAACTCCAACCAGAAGCTGTTGCAGTCCCACTTGTTTTTACCCTCATTTTTATCATTGGTATCTTTGGTAACATTCTGCTCTTATGTTCTTTCATAAAGCATAAGACATTCGGCACCCCTCACAATGTATTTGTCATCAACCTTGCGATTGGGGACCTTGTTATTTTGTTCGTGTCACTTCCTTTCAATGCTACTTGGTACTACCTTCTCTCGTGGCCGTATGGTGAAGCGATTTGTAAACTCAGTCACTTTGCTGAAACACTTGGGACAGCCGTATCGGTGTTAACACTGACAATTCTCAGCATTGAAAGGTACATCATCATTTCCGGTCGTCATCGGTCCTCAAGGCGACGTTTCTCTCCCGCTGTCATTCTGGCGTTCGTGTGGATGACTTCACTCTACATCTCGATTCCTGACCTAATTTCAGCTGTTGTGGAATCACCCAAGTCTCATACAGGCAAGCTGTACTACTGTCTCGCGTACACAGCATCGTGGGGGCAAGTCTACCCAAAGATCATCACCGCAGTGCGGTTTGTTTTGCTGTTCGTTGTTCCACTTGCTGTAATTTTTCCTTTCTATGTCCTCATATTCTGTAGTGTCATCTCTAAGGCAACCCTTACCCAGCCTACGTCATCAACACCATTAAAGGGAGATAATCGTCAACTGAATGTCGAAAAAGAGGACAAAAAATTCCGTAAGAGAAAATCATTTGCTATTACTGTCTTCTGCCTCGTTTTGGTTTTCATCCTCTGCTGGCTGCCTCGACATACATTCCTTATATGGTATTACTTTGATCCTGGCCTTTTCAACGAATTTTGGCATGGTTTCAAAATTATTGGATTCTGTCTTGTTTTTGCCAATTCTGCCCTCAACCCTCTCATTTTCCTTCTGCTTGATAGTCGCTATAAACGATTTGTAAAACGCATTATCACCTGTAAAGGATCGACATCTCGTATTTTGAAAAACGATCGAGCCTTGGTGGAAGAGCAACAGACAATTGTAATGGCTGATATAGGTGGCAATGTGTCTCAGATTGACTTCGTGTAGGCATACATTATGAAATATTGACAGCTGCAATCTTCCATTAAATATGTGAACCATTCTGAAAGATATTATCGCAAAAGAATCTTGTTACTCGAAAAACGATAAAAATATGGCGCAATATGTGTGTGTGTGTGTGTGTGTGTGTGTGTGCGTGTGCGTGTGCGTGTGTCTGTGTCTGTCTGTGTCTGTCTGTGTCTCTGTGTGTGTGTGTGTGTGTGTGTGTGTGTGTGTGTGTTCCATATGCATTTCATCTATAAAAAACATATGAATGAGTCTTAGATCAGACATGATGTCAGTGCTGTACATTTCAAGAGGCTTCCAAGTCGGACACAAAGTGCCGGACAAAAGAAAGTATACACTTGTAAATTTAAATCAAAATGTTACTAGGCTGAACACTGCAAACTGAAGGTCCAAAATCAGTATCATATACATCATCGTCGAATAACCAATTCTTGTTTGTTTCATTTTTAGCCACCATCAAACATGGTCGTATACTTTCTTTTACTCGGTAGTTAACATCATAGCCGCGCCATTTTCTGTCTTGTCGTAGGAATAGGTACACATGTTACATCGTGACATATTATGACAAACGATTATTTTGGGGAACAAACATATATAGGTACTTAGGAACATACAGGTATATCTCCGTGGCCATGGTTCATCAAACCGGAAATTGTTATTCTGATCGATTTCACTGGAAAGAGGTTGTCCCGTTTAACAGGGCTTCACTGTGTTACAACAGTTAGCCCATATAGTCATCAAAATAATGATCAAGAATTACAAATGTTTCAGACTGAAATGAGACTGACGATTCAATGGTTTGGGCGGTGTGCCTGTTGTTGTTGTTGCTGTTGTTGTTGTTGTTGTTGTTGTTGTTGAAGGGGAGTGTGTTAGAAACAGAATTTTCCGTCGTTGCTTCAAAACATGTAATTTTATTATGTGAAAGAAGATGATTTTTAAGAATGATAGTAGATTCTTGGTGACTAACAAGCATAATAGTTAACAACACACGTACATTCTCAGTGAAATAGTTTATAACCCACGTAGGTTCTCGTTGATTTTTAAGAATAATGGTTTACAACCCACGTAGATTATCGGTGAAAGAGTTTACTACTAAGCCCATTCTCGGTGATTTTTAAGGATATAGTTTACAACCCACGTAGATTCTTAGTGATTTTTAAACAATAGTTTACAACCCACGTAGGTTCTCGGTGGCTCTCGAGCATAATAGTTTACAGCCAACATATATTTTCGGTGATAATGAATTTGTTTACAACCCTCCTAGATTCTAGGTGATTTTGGAGATTAACAGTTTACAACCCACGAAGATTCTCGGTGGCTCTGAAGAATAATAATATACAACATACCATACATATATTTTCGACCCGTGAAGTTCCGGGGTAGATCCGGCCCTAAAAGGCGACTATACTTGTCGTAAGAGGCGACTAACGGGATCGGGTAGTCAGGATCGCTGACTTGGTTCATGCATGTCATCGTATCCCATTTGCGTGGATCGATGCTCATGATATCAATCACTGGATTGTCTGGTCCAGACTCGATTATTTACAGACCGCCGTCATATAACTGGGATATTGCTGTGTGCGGCGTAAAACAACCAACCAACCAACTAACCAACCAACATATATTTTCTGTGAAATAGTTCACAACCTACGTTGATTCTCGGTGGCTACCGAGCATAACAGATTACAACCCACGTAGAATCTCGGTGAAATAGTATACAACCCACGTAGAATCTCGGTGAAATAGTTTACACCCCACGTAGATTCTCGGTGAAATAGTTTACACCCCACGTAGAATCTCGGTGAAATAGTTTACACCCCACGTAGATTCTCGGTGAAATAGTTTACACCCCACGTAGATTCTCGGTGAAATAGCTTACAACCACTTATATGCTAGGAGATGTTTTAGAATAATAGTTTGCAGATTCTCGGTGGCTCTCAAGAATAATACTTTACACCCCACGTAGAATCTCGGTGAAATAGTTTACACCCCACGTAGATTCTCGGTGAAATAGTTTACACCCCACGTAGATTCTCGGTGAAATAGTTTACACCCCATGTAGATTCTCCCTCAAACATCTTCCCTGTGCGTAAAGATGAAGTTGTAGTTGGCACGTAATATTTAATATTTGTAGTTTTCTAAAAGATTATATTTGGTGTTGGTTTACATAGTAACAATGTCATGTGATGAATGCCTTGTAATTGTATATCATGTGATGAAGCATATGTACTAGTCACTTCATTTATTGACTGAAATAAATGTTTCAAAATACAAATATCTTACCTCATCAAAAGATGCATCATTGTAAGGAGATGTCCATGTAATCAGAAATAGTTTGTAAATAAAAGCGGCAAAAACATATTCATAATCAGAAGAAATTTCTGTTAAAAGCAGAGTCGATTGAACAATTCCGACTATATCATGAGCATGTGTTTATGAATCAAATGTCAAATATTGATACGAGACGTTCATGAAAAGGTGAGAGTATCTTTCACCACCGGTAGCACACGTCTCAAACCAAGGCAAACCAAGGGCAAAACATATGTTTACCTGAACACATATGGACAAAACAACCTTTGAGCAAGAGTCGTATGACGCTCTTTGAAATCTTTGCAGAAAGAGCATGCTCGATTGTACCTCATAAATGTAGACACCAATGGCTGGAGCGGCTGGAATATATCAAGGGAACGTTAGCTGTTGGTCAGTTCAAGTCATCCCTTTTGTGATACAGTCTTGCGGAGAGTGATTGTCGTTTTGAATCTTATGTACAGATCTAAATAGGACAAGGTGAGGCGGTTTCACTGACCTCCTTTAGTTCTAGCTCAGGTGGGTAAGTCAGTGGAAGGACATTGGCTATTTAAAATTGTTAAACGGTTTAGGATCATTGATATACCTAAAGCTTAAGTTAAACTTCTAAGCCAAATTTAACCACAATAGCTCCCTTGGCTGTAGCTATAATGTACATGTATAGTGTATCCAACAACCGGGTATGTACACATCGATATTGCTTGGGAGGGATTGGGTTTACTAAATATCAAGCTCCAGATTCTTTGCAGTCGTGTTGACTGATCAGTTACGAACACGCGGTTGCACTAGAGCCACCGTATTGACCCGTGTACTACATAGACGGCTATGTTGAATGTAAATATGCCTTATGTTTCATGCACGCATGATAGTGTCAAGGATTGGACACGATGGACTTGCATTGACTTCCATTCCTTTCCGTTTGTCCACACGTTGCATCGATTTGCATTTTCCGGGGGAAGAATAACTTTGTTCCTGTGTGTATGCCTAATTGCGCGTGTGGGCTCGTCTCTAAAAGGAGCTTTGTTTGGTTTTGAGTGAGTGAATGTGTTGGGTTTAACGCCGCTTTTAACAATATTCCAGTTATATCACGGCGTGTCAGCTTAATGTGGGAGGAAAGCCCGAAGTGATGCAGGTTTCAGACGTTTACCGTTTCGGTGAAACCCACGAGCATGGGTATGGTGCTGACAAACCTAGAAACATAATCGGGGCGAACCGGGATTTCGAACCCACAATCATAGGTTTCTATGCGTGCCTAAGGGACGCAACTCTGCACAGCGAATCGCGGCGCCTTAGACGACTGGGCAACCCGTTTGGTTTTATTTTACTAAAATTACCTTCTGATTTATAAGAAAGGACTATCGTGTGACAAGGCGACGAAATCCTTTTCATAATAATAAAAATCTATAAGAGTCTATTGTACGATTCCGACGGTGTTCATTAATCACTATCAACTAGGTATGTGACAATGAAAACTGGAAGATTAACATATTATCAAATATTTTTTCTTTCTTCACAAACATGAAACAGAAGTCATTTCCATACTTATTTCGTTGGGATTACGTGAGCAAACATTGTGGTATTGTGCAACGCCATAGCACATCGTCATCCATCACAGCAGCACAATGTCATGGCACATCGTCACTCGTTATCATACGACAACCCAATAGTACATCAACATAGCACAACGCCATAGCATATAGTCACGCATCTAAACAGCACAAAGCCAAAAGACATAATCACGCATTGTTACAACCCCCCAGTGTTCACCTAACCCTTCGTGTAACTATGAGTGTTTTTTGTGTGTTTGTTTGTTGTTTAACGCCGCACTCAGCAATATTACAGCTTTATGACGGCGGTCTGTAAATAATCGAGTCTGGACCAGACAATCCAGTGATTGACATTGTGAGCATCGATCCGCGTAATCGGGACCGATGACATGTATCAACCAAGTCAGCGAGCCTGACCACCCGATCCCGTTAGTCGCCTTTTACGACAAGCATAGTCGCCTTTTACGGCAAGCATGGGTTGCTGAAGACCTATTCTACCCCGGAATCTTCACGGGTTCGTGTAACTATGAACACTAAGGGTCGTAACTGCAACACCTAGTGTAAACATGTGAACACTAAGCGTTGCACCGCAGCTGTTAGTGTCATTAAAACACTAGGGGTTGATATTGAAACCGCTTGTGTTGACTTCTGAACTGCTCAGAATACCCAAAATATAACACTAGTCATTTGAACTGAATATTCTGAAAAAGAAATACATTTTTAAAATGTGTGATTATATTTTTTAAAAACGTGTGTATAAACATATCCATCCATCTTTTCGTAATTATAGTTGCATCCCTGAAGCTTGTTCACCTGCTTTGATGTTATCATGTAGTATCAAATAGTATGAGTCCTATTCAAATAGCCATAATTAAGCAGTCCCTGTGGGATTTATCCGCCACCGTTCACCTCAAGGTCTATGACAATAATATATGATATATGAGACATATAGGTCTCCTGTTGAATTTGTTTGCCACATGTCATGTTAAGGTCAAGGTCAAGATAATTGAAATGTCACTGATGTGCTAAAAACCTCATTACCAATTTTCCGAGAAAACTTTTCACGAAACTTGGTATAATTCATCTCCACATTGAGGTTGCGAGCCAAGTGACTTCGGACGTAAATTGTTCTGAAGGTCAAGGTCACACAGAGGTCACAGAAAGATTATTCTAAGGTTATTCTGGTGCATCAAATATTGTTACCAACCTGTCGAAAAAACTACTGGGCACGATTTCATGACACAGGTCAAGGTTACGCAGAGATTGAAACGTTTGGGAAAAGATCTCTTTGGTCGAATTTTCTCTCATTTTGCTTGTTGTCAATAATTGAGCAACATGTAAACCGGCTGATCATGAGTTGCTGGTAGAGGGGCTGCTTCAGTGTTTGTCGAACGAACACCGTTTCAAGTTGAAACTAATTTATAAATGTTTTCGATGAAATAAGCAAAAATAATTTACCTTTACCATACAAAAGTGACGGCTTCTTATTCATGGTATCTTTTATCGGGGTAAGTTATTTCACGTTTCATACGTTTCAATTCTATTCTATAAGAAGTGAACATAATACACGAATGAAATACGTTGGGGTCATTACACAGAACAATTCCAAAATGACCATTTTCAGTTTTTGAACCATTCTTTACTTCCGGCTTGGTCAAATTTGTTCTGCAATATGTTCGTTAATGTGGTTACTGGCACGATTCTGAAAACCATGTTACTGTGAAACCGAGTAATCAGAAAAGGAAAAGGTTTATCGCCAGCAAGGGTATTGATGAAAATGATGAAACAGCAAATATCATGAATATAAATTGGTTTCCAGAAGTAGGTAAACAAACTTTTGGGATGCAGCTGTCTAAGAGTATATTGGCACTAGCTACGGTTAGTTTTTTTTCCAAAATTAAGTATTAAAGAGTTTTCAAAAGCACAATTGTATAACTTTCTATACAGTGATATTAGATCATTTCGGGCAAATGAACAGTAGCAGCTGCAAATGTAACCTCTTGTGTCACCATATGAAGACTGGGGGGTTGCAGTATCATCTTGGAATGAATAAATACTTAATTGGTTTTTTTGCAAAACAAATATGTTTTTAAAACGAACACTTGCAGCTGCAAATGAAACACGTTGTGTCGCCATATGAAGATTAGCGCTTGCAACCCTTAGTATTGGATTGAAGGTATAATATATTTACACCATTCTTTTTTTATTTTGCAATGATATTCCGATCATATTATAAATGTTCTGAATAATAAACTTGCATAAGATACATTTAAGTATTGTAGATATATAATTGATGTTGAATAAATAATGTGGCATTTATTGCTCAATTTTGTTATGCACTGAGAAAATATTTCCGTATTGAAAACGGCTTGTGGATAATATTGTAATGTTTTGTCGCCTTGAGAGTACACAGACGCCAATTTATTTTTTTTCAGTCACTATGCTGTCGTGATTAAGTTTTTGTGAGATCATATTTTTATCAAGCCCTTTACTTGAAACTCTTCAAAACTAAAAATTAAAAACACTCTCAATAGAACTGTCAGTTCTCTTCTGACCAATTCATGATTATCTGAAACAAAAAATTCAAACCAAAGTAATAGTTTGAACAATTTTTTGCATCCACACTTGAGAAGCTTCAAATAAAAAGTAAATGCTATTTAGTATGATAACCATCGAATGTTGTATTTTAACCATTCCCAGAAGAATGTTACGTATTGGAATGTTATACTAAATGTGTGGTAAGCTGTTGATTTTAATAACAGCAGTTGATCTTAAAAGTGGATTATGCACTGCGGAGATTTAATAGCATTATAGCAATTCCATAAACGTAAATCAGAAAAAAAGAAGCCAACTATGCATTCTTAAGATAGTTATTCTCTATCTCTTTTTTCTGAACTGTATCTACATCGTTGTCATTATCATCGTGAGACCTTGGGAGGCATTTGGTTCTTTCCAATATTTAAAGTGCAAAAAATAAGCATTAAAGTATAACAAACGTGACACACAAATTGTATACACTCAGATATATTTACATCATTTACTTCAAGATACTCTGTACAGTGGCAACGGCTGTTTTATTTTCATATCATAACAAATGATATGAACCAATGAAATCTTTTTTTTACACTGCCATATCACTGGCTTACGTGCGTCTATGTGAATTGATGTCATTTGCCTTACAATGTCAAAACAATGTAACTTCCAGTTTCAAACAATTGTTCTCATCCAAAACAAATTCTTCAATATCCTGTTGCAGTTCGTACTTGTAAATATAGTGCCAAGGACAATATGGCACTGCAGTTTTAATGACTGAAAATATATAGCTTCAATTAGAAGGACATCAGTGTATATCGTCGCGTGTCCCATCAGACTACAACATACCACACCAATGTCCTTAAAATGCGTTACTTACTTATCGGACACAATTGTGATTCCACCATCCTGACATTGTAACTATTCTGCAGACATTCTTATAATGAAGAAAGATCAGTTTAAGGTTGTCTTTTTTTTAATCAAATAATTTCTCTTTGAAGTTTACACGCTTTCCATGACGATTATTCGTTGAGAAGCTAGTCACATGACTTCAAACTGTGGGTTTACACGCCTGCGAACTGTCAAAATCGTTAACACGATAGTGAAAGATTTTTTTATGAATTTTTACCTTGTGAACATTTGCCGGTGTCACAACATAACTTCCGCCTCAGTACAAAACATACTCCCTACGAACGTATGCCAATACAGATCCGCCCGAAACAACGAATAAAACTCTCCTCCTTCCAACTAAATATATCCGATATTGGGAAAGGATTATTCATTATACTGATAAAGGAGCAAGATATTTCCCCTACCGAATTTGGTCTAATGTTGATAGTTTGTATCGCAGCAAATTGTCACCGGGCCACCGATATGCTCCATCCCAGAGCGTGCTACAACGTGACGTCACCATAAGTAGTGACGTCACGGGACGACTAATGTGTTGAGGTGGCAAGGTAAACAAGTTTTATCAAATTTCGGTCACTGTATTTGGCAGTTGTTTTTCTTTTGAAACCGATATCTGTATATGTACGGGTGTAAATTTCAAGTGCTAAATTATCAGAACTGAACGATATCAAAGCTCTGTTTAAATTCATACGAATATAAAGGGCATTGTGAATTCGTTCAAACTTCAGTGAACCCACAAATTCTTAATTGATTGCACAGTAATGATCTTAATCGTTTGATTTCTTTACCATTATTGTTACAATTTCACAGCTGCAATATCAGCGTTACATGTTTTGGCAAATACGGGGGGCACGGGTGGCCCAATCGTCTAGGCGCCGCGATTCGCTGTGCAGAGTTGCGTCCCTTGGGCACACCAGAAACCTATGATTGTGTGTTCGAATCCCGGTTCGCCCCGATTATGTTTCTAGGTTTGTCACCACCATACCCGTGCTCGTGGGTTTCACCGAAGTGCTAAACGTCTGAAACCTGCATCACACGGGCTTTCCTCCAACATTAAGCGGTTACGCCGTGATATAACTGGCATACTGTTAAAAACGGCGTTAAACCCAACTCACTCACACCCACTTATGCAAATACACTGTATTAGCGAATGATTATTTTCGGTTGCATGAGTTTCAAACAAAGTGTAATGAGAGTCAAACATCCTATATAACATCACTCTAAACGAAAATCCATCGTGGCCAAAAGAGACCGACTATATGGTGGATAGTCTGTATCATCTGGTACAAAATAAATATCCGGAATCGATTATAATTAATGCCTTCATAATCGACATAAAGGTTTAGCGTTTCTGTTGCATAAATGTAAAATACGTGATAATCAAGGCGTGGCTTGAATGAACGGGTAGATCAAGCTTAAACTTCACACTTGGACAAAGACTGTCAGTTTTTTACAAAGTATAAGCTCAACGTCTGCAACATGCACGCCGACATTCAAGTATGTCTTGATCATTGCAGCTATGAAGCTACATAAAGTACGACGACATTAGCCATTCAACAAACACAACGGACTTTCAGTACACGTGAGCTCAAAATGTATCAGACCATCTTAACACTATTTGTGATATGCATACAGTAGCCACCACGACTCGTTAAATTTCGTTGTATTTGTATCAACGCCAGACCTTCCTGCTGCAATGATTGTATGAAACACAATCAGAATAACGAACCTTCAAGCCAGTGACAACTGCACGTCTATGGAAAAAGGAGAAACCGAAGCCACCTTGAAGCACAATTGCTGATTGGTGGAACTGTTTTTCCTGTTTGCCTCTAATTTGTCCCATGCTGTGATGTTATTCCTTGGTAAAGAGGAGCGCTTCAATGTTTTAAACGCGCAAATGGGTAAGGGGGACGTGGATGCGAGTGCCATAAAATGCCATCATGTCACTTCAACTATAAGATTTTAAAACTTTAAAAATGCGTACATACTAAAGTATAAAGATACTTATAACTGATACTAAATTGTAATTTCAAATATTAAATCGGCAACAAAGATGCCCCTCATAAAACTAGTGAATCAGACAACACATTGAATTTTGTAAAGTTATTTGTGAACACTTGTTCATCCACAGGGAGTTGAGACGTCTTGCCGAGACATGCCAAAAGTGTAAGGAGCACTGTAGCTCACTTGGGTCACCACCAATAAGAATAACTGAAGGTGACATTTAGTAAAAGTTGGTTGGTTGGTTTGTTTGTTGTTTTACGCCGCACTCAGCAATATTCCAGCTTTATGACGGCGGTCTGTAAATAATCGAGTCTGGACCAGACAATCCAGTGATTAATATCATGAGCATCGATCCACGCAATTAGGATCGATGACATGCATCAACCGAGTCAGCGAACCTGGCCACCCGATCCCGTTAGTCGCCTTTTACGACAAGCATAGTCGCCTTTTACGGCAAGCATGGGTTGCTGAAGACCTATTCTACCCCGGATCTTCACGGGTCTTAGTAAAAGTAAACATAGTTAAAACGAATAGCGATGTAACTATTGATTCGCTCAAGAAACAGCTGTTAAATGGAGGTAAATGACATTTTCAATATGACTACCATACAGATATATTGAACCTCAGCAGATCGATTGCTTTGAACAAATTGAGAAATCATCATTGATGGCAACGTGGCTGCCAGGTTTCAACTTCCTTGGTCGAGTAGATTTTGAGATGAAAATGTTAGCGCAACTGAACTTGGAAAGAACATGTGTTGAGGCAAAGAGTTCAAATCAAAGACAAATTAAAATACTGTAAAAACCTACCAGAAATGTCATTGGCCAAACTACTAGCTACCTATATGCCACATTTCATATCAATAACTGCAAAACTAATTTGCAAATGTCCCCCATGTAGAAATTTCAATATGACAGCCTGACAATTTGAGGCCTCCTCATGGGTAGGAACATACATGAAACGGAGCACGTTCTGAAGCGATTAAATCAAGATCGTATTTCAAAATTTGGTAAAACCTGCCTGATATGTCTTTGGTGTAACTACTCGCTACAAACATGCATGCCAAGTTTCAGTTTAATCAGAACAGTAGATTTTGAGATTTTAACACAACTTATAAAAATAGCACATGATCTAAGGTCAGACCTCAAATCAAGGTCGAAAGTTTGGTAAAACCCGTCTCTGCCAAAATGGCTGACTAATTGGTCCCAGTTCGAATCGGTTTTGCACACCTTGATTTGGGGTCTTTCCATTGGTAGGAGTGAGTGAGTGAGTATGGTTTTACGCCGCTTTTAGCAATATTCCAGCAATATCACGGCGGGGGACACCAGAAATGGGCTTCACACATTGTACCCATGTCGGGAATCGAACCCGGGTCTTAGGCGTGACGAGCGAACGCTTTAACCACTAGGCTACCCGACCGCCCCTCCATTGGTAGGAACATACATACCAAGTTTCAGGTTCATCTGTCCTGTACTGTCGGAGATGAAGGTAAAAGTTTGCTAGACACAGCAAATAGTGAAATAGTCCGACAGAGTGGGGGCATTCATATCTATACTTTTTCACTCAGATACATTTACTCAGCACATGTCATTATTCTGGCTAAACAAATATAATGCCTTATACGACAAACGGAAAGCTCTCTAGTGACAAACTTTCGCATCTGGAGCATGAAAAGTAGGCCAATGTGACTTTTTTTCTCATTTCAATAATAGTTGTTCACTCAGATACATGAACGCTCCAAATTTCATCATTCTGGCACGAAACATTTCTAGCACGAAAACCCCTCCAGCGACCTTGACCTTGTTGTGATCATATCCAGAAAGCTAACCAATCTGAGACCTGACACCGTGGACCAGAGGTCAAGTATGCCAAGTTGTAATAAAATCAATTCATATCTACAGAAATATAGATTTCATTTTAATAGTCAACCTAATAGTTCGTTCACATACTTCTGCAAAACACTCAAGTTGATGTTATTTGATGTTTCATCGAATGTTCATAACTTTGCTCCCGACGAAGTGTTCCCTTATCTATAATATATCGCTAGGGGATACATTTGCAACTGTTAGTGTTCATTTGCCAAAAATGATCTAATATCTCTTTATTGAAACCTATACAATTATGTTTTTGAAAACGTGTTTGAGGATAATATTTCCTTTGGAAAACAAATATTCACGTGGTGACACTAGGGGTTACATGTGGAACTGTTAGTGTTCATGCAATGCTCAACCTGCGGAATACGAGATCTAGACCAAAAGGTCAAATATGCGGAGTTTGAACTAAATCCAGTCAACATGTACAGAAATACCGGATTGAATTTGTTTGCTAAAGCCCAGCGCTAAGCTTACTTATCGTATTTGTGGTTACAAAATAACAAAATTCCAAGGAGATTATTAGCCTTAGCCATCTTTATGGCAACACATACTATTTTGCTAGCCACATTTCAAATTGTTTTTCTCTCAAACACTTCCGCTATTTCACTATTTAAAAAAGTGTTCCGTCCCCTAGCGAAGGATAAAAGAGTCAAAGAAGCCCGCTTATCATATCATTACGTATTCCTTACACATATAAGTTCAAAAAGTTAGGCTTAAAAGATTTTTCGTAACCCTTATGTAAGTCTTGACCTTGGCCTCAGGTCGTTGATGTAACATTTTCAGTGTGTTCCTCAATTGGTAGTTAGAGTGCGTGCACTGAAAAAATATTTAAGTAACCATAACTCTCAAGTTAGAGAAATTATCAACTTTGACACACTTTCACAGCTGGAGGATTTAATGTTGCTCACGGTGATCTACTTTTCATATCAAAGATAAATGAACTCAACTCATTTCTTCAATTTAGGACCAAAATATAAGAGGCACAAAAAGGTCCTATGCAACATTAAAAGTTTTTTAATGACTTTGACCTTGGGCCATTAAATGCCCCAAACTACTCAGCCGAATCACCTAGGTTAGACACATGGTATGCAAAGTTTTTATGCTGGGATGCTTTGCATAATTAAGCTATTGCAAAAAGAAAAGCGGCAGCCGGACGACTCAGCGGCCCGTTTTTCGAAACTGCTTGTATAATTATGCGTAGAAGCACAAACACATTATCTCTGTACACTTGTAACCCCACACCGTTCTCCAACCCCACCCCCTCGAACGCTGCCAACTTCCCTCCCCTTAGCGCCTTCCAACTAAACCACCCGCAACTGAGACAGAAAGCCGAAGGAATGAGGCAGATGGGTGCCAGCCACACAACCTGCGATTGCAAGAACTTTACGCGTGCAACCATCGTCAGACTGTTGGAACATTACAGACAGACTGTCGGTACCCAGACGCAAGATCAAGCAGACCACTCGTGACGGCGCCAGACGATGACCGGTATTTGCGCACAGGTTTGTCACTGCGACGGAACCGGCACCTTATCCTCATTCGTATGACCCGTGTGATATCGCCTATGACAACCGTATCAAATATACAACCATCGAATTACCATTTCTTGTTTTTTTCTTGTTTAGCCCATCAAACATAGGTGTGTACTTTCTTCTTCCCGGCAGTTATGTTTAACGTTAGTTGGCTTGTTTGTTGTTTAACGCCGCACTCAGCAATATTCCAGTTATATGACGGCGGTCTGTAAATAATCGAGTCTGGACCAGACAATCCAGTGATTGATATCATGAGCATCGATCCATGCAATTTGGATCGATGACATGCATGAACAAAGTCAGCGAACCTGACTACCAGATCCCGTTAGTCGCCTCTTACGACAAGCATAGTCGCCTTTTACGGCAAGCATGGGTTGCTGGGGACCTATTCTACCCCGGAATTATTGTTATGTTTAACGCAGCATACTCCACTTGTATGACGGCGATCTAAAAAATAATCGAGTGTGGACCAGACAATCCAGCTGCAGTGATTGACATCATGAGCAAGGATCTTCGCAATTGGGATACGATGACATGCATCAACCGTATTAGCGAGTCAACCAAGTTCTATCTTTATATTACATAACGAAAAAATTCCTTTTCAATGGACAGTTTTCTTCCTCATAGGTCTAGTAAACCAAGTCGATATTTAATTAAATGTTTGTTAAGTTTTCCGTCATGTGAACTGATAAATATATTTCTGGCTGAAGTAAAGCTTGAAAGTTCTGTAAATTTCATAACGCAAACTATCCTCTAAAGTGGTATGCCATTCTTGTTGGAACATATTTATAGACCGATTTCGAAATTTCCAACTGACCGACAGAGCCATATAATACCAAAACCATGAGAAAATAAAAGATTTCTTATATGTGATATCCAATTATTCGTTCCCTTGTTATCTAAATATATAAGAGGTTATAAGCTAATTTAGGGAGACGATGTTCATGAAAATGAAGAATTTTAAATAAGTATATTTTAAACATCTAATCTGAGAGTTGATAAAATAAGGGTTTCTACCACATTCACCATAAGCCATACAATTTGGTGAAGAAAATTCCGACACAAAGAAACGTTTTACATGCAAAGAAGTGAAGCTTCTCTTAACAGTCATACTTTTGAAATCCCAATACATCAGAACCATATAATAAAATTACATAGTTCAAACTTTATGAACAATAGACAGTACAATTATTAAAGCTTCCTTTGCAAGCAAGAATACGTCATTGGCACATTTTGTTCCAATTCATTGTGTGTGAGAACAAGGTTCCTAAATATGAATAGTGATTTACTAAACTGACTAACTGATCATCGAATAACCATCTATTAGACCACCTTTTCTAAAGGTCACAATAACAGGGTTATTTCAAATTTACTGATAATTACCATGCTTTCGTGTATCTACTTAGAATATTTAATTGTCTTTGTAGACCAACAACAGTTTATGTTACTAAAATGACATCGTCTGCGAAAAGAATCATTTCTATCAAATCTGGAAACATTTGGAAACATAAGAAGCTATTTCGTAAAATAATTCTTTGATGTAAAAATGACAATAAGATCGGACTCAAAATACAGCCTTGTCTTAAGCCCAAAGGACAAACAAAGAAATATGTTACACCTTCCCCACAACAAACGCCTGACCTCACATTAGAATACATTAACCCTGGTCATTTGCCCTCGTAAACCAGCTTTTCGTATGTCCATAGCTTAGAGCGATTAACGGAATCAGAAGCCTTTTTGAAGTCAACAAATGCAACATACTATTTATGCTTACAACGTGACAAAGCCTTAATAATAAGTGCATAAAGTACAAGTTTATGATCTGAGGTAGAATAACTTATCTGAAACTTTTCCTGAAGTTTATGAATCTTATCACGCATGTTCGCCTGTTTACAAATTCTATTATTTAATATTGTAGTAAATACTTTTCCTAAAATGCTCATGAATGACACACCTCTATAGTTGTCTGGGTCACTCCTGTGTCCCTTTTTATACAGGGAAATAATCACAGAACCTTACCATATGCTAGGGAAAACTCCATTTTCAAATAATTTATTAAAACATTAAACTTTGCAAAGAAAAGGCATAACTTCACATTTAGAACACTTCAACATTTCAATAACTACACCATAAGGGCCAGCTGCCTTTCACGTTTGGGGGTGATTTATCTCCTCGATTATTTCGTTTTCAACAATGCATGGTGAATTTCTGAATAATGCTTCATTTGAAACACCACTGTGCTTTTGTTATATTATCTTCAGCATAAAATCGCAGAAGGGTTGTTAATAGACGTTTTTAGTTTGTCTTGTCTATGTCTATACGCAAATCAATTTTTTTTATCTTCGACAGCAATTTTTATATGTATTCCTACTTTCGCAGTATTTCTTTGTGTCAAGTCAAGCACGTGTAGTTCTAAATCTCCGTAGCGCCTTGTGTGCGTTACATGTGCTTTTTTTATCCATGTTCAGTTTTTTTATTCTTTTCTCATAAAAAATGTTGAGTGTAACATAATTTGAACAAAGTCAGCAATTGTCTCCACAATATTATTATCAGATTTGTCGAGAAGTACCTTTTAAACGTTCTTGTAGCTTGCGCAGAAAACTTCGTCATTCCATATTAGTTTCTTCTTAGTGACAGCCTCATTTTTTAATTTGTTATATGTTTCATTCATATCAGAGAACTTACAAGTCAATTCCAAAGGTAAATCAGACTCTAAAGGATCGCCAACGTTCAACATGTTAATATAATGAACACCAGCGCCTTGATTTCCACAAAAAGATAATTCACCAAGAGTATCTCCATACACTATCCCATTGAAAAAAACACCTGAGATGAATACAACATATCTAACAGTATTTGACCAAATATATTAATGACAATTTCGTGGGATTTCCGATCTCCAACAAATATGCTTTCATCTTCTGGAAATTGACAGTTACTATGAACAACATCGTTCTGTAGATCGACGAGAGGATTGTTTTGTTGACCAGTACGAGCATTCACATCTCTATAGACTACACTGATGGAAGCTTTAAACTCCGATTGATTATCTAATAAAAGCTCTTCAAGACGATCAATACTACTGTTTGAGTTCACATGGTTATAATGCGGCTAGCCTGCAAAGCACACTGCAGTGTACGTGTATCGCGATCCGTAAAGATCCGGGTTAAAATAGGTCTTCAGCAACCCATGCTTGCCGTAAAAGGCGACTTTGCTTGTCGTAAGAGGCGACTTACGGGATCGGTTGGTCAGGCTCGCTGACTTGGTTGATGAATGTCATCGATCCCAATTGCGTGGATCGATGCTCATGATGTCAGTCACTGGACTGTGTGGTCCAGACACGATTATTTACAGACCGCAGTCATATAGCTGGAATATTGCTGAGTGCGGCGTTAAACAACAAACAATCAGGTACCACTGTACCTATAACCATTACAATACCAATTCAAAACTTATATTATGGGATATTTCCCGATTCAGTATACATATTTCAGACACATTCATGTTGACCCTTGTCAAAATCTTTTTTGAAGGACGACTGTACCCGGATAACTTGAAGTCCTAGCCAATGTGTTTGCTTGTTTCACGTATGGTATTACTTACAATGTCCCGACCTGGGCAAGAAGTTATCACTGAAGCTCTGCTTCCTTCAACAAAACTTCCTTTACAACAGATTGCTAGAGAATCCGTACAAACTGTCTTTTGATGATTACAAATGTTGCCCAAAAGCCTCTCTAACCCTTTAAGGACTTTATGTAAGCTACCCATCTTATTCTCAAGGACCGAGTTTTCATATATTATTAATGCGATTCAAAATAAATCTACTCCCTGCGATAAGTACCATTGCACATTTTATACAACGTGTTAAGAGTTACATGGTCTGATGTGTATATATTCTTCACTGACTTTTTTTATATTTTGTAATGTCTGAAACAAACATGAAACTACTTAGTACTAACTTGAAAACAAATCTACAGCCGATTCGGTTACTCTGAGGTTTAAAACACTTTGTCTCAAAATAGGCTTAGACGGCAAAAAACGATGATACTGAAGCAATCTTATTTTACATGGAATTCATATGTGAAATTACCTCGCCAAAACCCACAACAGTTTCAGTAAATGTAAAACAAAATTGTGTTAATCACCGCAACGCCGCTCAAGAAACTATTCATTTGATCCTGTTTTATTCATCGTAAATATTCAGGAACACCAACACAGCTAGCCAGTTGGACGTAGTCGGCAGAAGCAAGTCTACGTCTAGTCTTGAAGTCAAATGAAGTCACTAAATACATGGGTATGGTTTTACGCCACTTTAAGCAATACTCCAGCAATATCATGGCGGGGGACACCAGACATTGGCTTCACGCATTGCACCCTTGTGGGAAATCAAACCGGGTCTTCGGCGTGACGAAGAAACACTTTAACCACTAGGCTACCCCTCACAACATGATACCATATGACGTCACTATATAACACCCTCAATGTTCTGATCATTCTGTATTTACCTTTCTAATATTTCTTCAGTATGTCAGATATCTTGTCACCTTGGAATTCCGGATTTCTATAGGTCCCCAGCAACCTGTGCTGATCGTAAAAGGATCACATGGAACGGCAGGTAAGGCTCGACGAATCGGTTGATTAACTGTCGTCGTGGCCCGAGGCGTGGATCATTGCTCACAATTTCGAGCACTAGATTGTCTGGACTTGACTACGTACGGTCCGCCGTCCCATAGCTGAAAAATTGCTGAGTGCGACTTTAAACAACAAACAAATAAACAATATAGTTTATATTAATTACTTCCTGCAGTGTGTTTGGAATGAGTATTCGTATATTTATGTAATCAGTAGAGGATATTTTACTTTTTGCTCAAAGAAGACTCTCGTAACTTCTTCACTTGTGAAAAGTGTCGACTTATTCAGGTCAAAAGAAAAACAAACTTTTTCTATGTATTATATGTTTCTCTTATTAATAAATGACCTTTCACGTGAGAGTACATATCACTCTCAATTGGACCGAAGCTGCTTGCTCTGTGGCTATTCCGTGTTTGAATAAGCCAATATTGTCAGTCCGTAGGCGTTTCAATTTTTGAGTGAATTTGGTTTAACGCCGCTTTCAACAATATTCTCTCTATATCACGGCTTGTCAGCTTCATGTGTGAGAAAAGCCTGAAGTGATGCAGGTCTCAAACATTTAACACAGGTATGGTGCTGACGACCCTAGAAACATGAAATTTGGGCAAAACGAAATTTGAACCTACAATCACAGGTTTCTGCCGTGCCCAAGGGACGCAGTTCTCCACAGCGAGTTTAAATCAATGAATCGGGTGGTCATATTCGGTGACTTGGTTGATATCATGTCATGCTTTCCCGACGGCTTGAGTCAAATAAACAATAAACAAACGGACACGTGCAAAGACACCACTCAACAAGCCTGATTAAAAAAAGGACAACAATGCCAGAATGATTACGAGTGTAATCTCAGAAGCCTTTTAAGAGACGTCACTTATTTGTACATCAAACTAGATAAAGTAGTTTCTTTGGATTAGGTCTAGATCTTGACCTTTAAACCTGTTCTTCGGGGAATAATAGCCACAGTCGTAAAACCATCTCAATTAAATGCAAACACAGCATGATATTAGAAAGTGTTTGTTATTTCTCACTGTGGAATACAATCTTGAACTGTTACTTGATTGCTGATACTGCGATGCTTTGTTACAGTACACGATGACAAGCATATGTCGTATTGAAGCTTAACCATGCATTTTGATTTGTATGATTAATTTCACGTTGTTTCGGGGTTGAGTTAGTTGTAACGCTGCTACAGAGGCAGAACTTCAGTCATGATTCAGTTAACTGTATACGTGAGAGAGTGAATGAGTGAGAGTTTATTAATTCTGATTCCTTACACTGAATGCGGACATGGCAGGCTTGACCTTTAAATTTGGTGCGCAGTTAATGTCTCAGCAGTAGCAAGGAATAAATTATTTAATAATACTTTGAAGGCGTTGCACAAATAAGTGTAACTCCACTCTGCAATCTTTTTGTACTGTATATCGAAACTCTTCAAATGAGGGAGTGGATGACTTTGTTCAACGTTACTTTAAAACTTTGAAAAGTGTTTGAGTTATATCACTGCTTGTCATTTTGATGTGTTAGAAAAGCCCCAAGTGATGCAGCCCTCAGACGTTTAATTCTTTGGCACGTGTCTGGTTTATGCAATTGAAGTTCCAAGATCATGCGTTGGGTTCACGTATTATTTTTAGAAGTATAATAAATTTAGTAAATGAGAACTGATAATGAACTCCTACTTTCAGCAAACTAAATAGAAGACTATGATCAGCTTTCGCGTGTGTCTTGTTCGACCGTTTCGCAGCTGGTGTCACCAGGCCTTGGTGTTTTTACTTAAGAGATAGAGTCTGTTCTTTACGACAAACATTATCTATAGATGGAGTCCATTTTTATGCCACTCGAGCTGAAGTGGGCGATTTTATTTTGTATTTCTGTATGAGTCACTGGTTATTTTCAAGACGACAATTTACTTGTGTAATCTGTCTATATGTGAATATGGGTACATGGTCGTGGTTGTCTGTTATATCAGCGTTGTACGAGACATTAACTTGCTATCACTGTATCAGAGCCTTAGACGTTAACACCATCAAATTAGCATTGCAAAAAGTGAATGCTTCCTCACACAAACACATTAAACAGAAATGACATCGACAACCTTTGAAGCTTTGTCCCTTTCCCAGTCAGCACTTCTTGCGCGGCACGGCCCGTACCTCTGGCAGGGGCCTCAACTCAGAATCATCATTATCAGCAAAAAAGTGCACTTTTTTTAAAGATTCGCTTTTCACGGAAACTCCGCTCTTCATTAATTAACTGTCTTTGCTGCCGACAGAGCACGTTTTGCCTTCAAACATCAATTTGGACCTCTCCAATGACGCCATTAAAACTCTCTAGTTTGTAAACCATTGATGGGAAGAAACACTTGTGTTTGTTTTCAATGATCATCTAGTTTTTAACGATCTTCGTTGGTATTGCATTTATATTGCAGAAAATGCGAGTGGAGTCTTCTGTTTCCGTACTTCAGGGCGCTAAAGAAACATTATTTTACCACTTTCTATTAGTTTTATCATGAACATGGCTTTCTCATTTTGGTCAATGATCGCATGTTGTCGTTCACCGTGTGTTACAGCAGGAACAGCGTTCCTGGTTTCGTCATCAAGAATAATCCATGTTTTGCAGGACGCCACCAATTGTTGTACCTTACGTGACCTCTTCATAACAATTAAAAAATCAGCCACACGCTTAGATGAAAATAAGTTAAAAGGATTATTATTTATTATCGATATCGACATTTACGGGGGAAGTTCTTCGCTACATTCTGTTAATATCAATGGAGCTCACATTCAATATTATTAAGTACCATAGTGGATAGGGTGGTTCTGGGATAGAATACAGTACAACAACCTTTGCTTGTTGTTTTAGTGGACTCAGTGGATCGGGCTCGTTGTCTTTGTGGATTGCGTGTCATCGTACCCCGACTGCGTGGATTACTGCTCGTTATCTCAATAGACCCGTGAAGATTCCGGGGTAGAATAGGTCTTCAACAACCAATGCTTGCCGTAAAAGGCGACTATGCTTGTCGTAAAAGGCGACTAACGGGATCGGGTGGTCAGGCTCGCTGACTTGGTTGATGCATGTCATCGATCCCAATTGCGTGGATCGATGTTCATGATGTAAATCACTGGAGTGTCTGGTCCAGACTCGATTATTTACAGACCGCCGTCATATAGCTGGAATATTGCGGAGTGCGGCGTTAAACAACAAACCAACCATCCAACGTTATCTCAATCACAGGTTTCTCTCGTCCAGAAGCTATTATTTACGGTCTATCGTCATTTAGCTGGACTATTGCTCTACATATATTACGGTTCAAAGCACTGTCTTCATTGCCCACATGGGTACAGTGATTAAAAGCCCATTCCATGAGACTCTATCACAATCTTGGGGTAGAAATTACAGATCCACAAAGATATGGCTGGAATATTGCTAAAAGAGAAGTAATGTTACACTCAGTCACTGAATACTTACATTGTGTTCCTCTTTGTACTGTCCATCCTTTGCACTTTTAAGACTGTTGTCCATCAAGATATGTAGCTTGAACTTGAGATGAAGACTACATTATGTTAGTGTATGTTAAATAAAAGCAGAAACGATTGTACGATGACTATATGACAAGCATGTGTTTATCAATCACTATCAAATAGTGATGATGCCAGATGATCGTGAAAGGTGAGCGTATCCTGGCCCACCAGTGTCACCCATCACAACACATGCAATGTAGGTCACTTCTTCACCTGGATAAAACACGGGAACATATGGTACAAGTGAGAACAAGGAATTGCATCGAACATAATTTGTATCAAGGATACGTCAAATTTGGAAATGTCCTCCACATGTCTACCTTGACCCGTGAAGGTTCCGGGGTAGAATAGGTCTTCATGATCAACAACCCATGCTTGCCGTAAAACGTGACTATGCTTGTCGTAAAAGGCGACTAACGGGATCGGGTGGTCAGGCTGGCTGACTTGGTTGATGCATGTCATCGATCCCAATTGCGTGGATCGATGCTCATGATATTAATCACTGGATTGTCTGGTCCAGACTCGATTATATACAGACCGCCGCCATATAGCTGGAATATTGCTGAGTGCGGCGTTAAACAACAAACCAACCAACCAACCAACATGTCTACCTTAAAACATTTTGAAAGCTTTACTGAGGCTTTGAATGTTGTTACTTTGATCAAACAACTTTTCAGCAAGAGTCGAATGACGCCCTTTGGAATCTTCGTAAAAAGGGTATGCACTATTTTATCTAAAAAGTTGTGAAATCTAGACACCAAACGTTGGACCTGTAGGAATATTGCTCGACAATGACTATTGGAAAGTTGAAGTTATCCCTTGTGGACATTAGTTTGTTACTGTGAATCTTGAAACTATATTTGTTTACTGTACTTATCATCATCTTCTTAACGTTACGCCCAATGATTCACCAGAGGCGTACTTGAATAAAGGATGGTCAAAGTGCTTTGGCTGCAGTTATATGGAGTTAATATTGGAGTTATATAAGATTTTACTTCATGGATCCAGTGCAATGATGTATCTTGATGCATCTTAACACTGTGACTTAACATGTTTTGATTGTGTTTGGCGCCACGGTAGGGCAGGATACGCTCCGCTTTTCACACCTGGTATCATCACTATTTGCTAAACAGTCGTACAATTGAATCGTACTAATAGATTTTTTGTGGTTATGAATATGATTTTGCAAATTTTATTTGTAGTGAGAATACTCAAAACGTGAATCTTCAGAGTGTTGCAAGGACACTAACATATGGCGAATGTTATCTTGGTATTCGTATTTTTGGTCATACATGTACATGTTTGTTCCTAAAATACAAAAAAAGAGCATAAAGTCCTAGTAATCTGAATACTTTCCTTTTCGAAGTATACGTTCGGCTCCTAGTTCGACAAGGAGGGCCGGAGTGTCCCCACACCAGGTGTCCTCTTGTATATGTTTACAAGGATTCAATATTATTTTAGGCAGATAGGCTCTTGTAAATAGGTCTCTTTATTGTAAAGCACTTTATATGCTCGGTCACTGAGTTACAAATAGCAACGTCATAGAACATACTACAGGATGACGTCACATAGCAATAGAATATATAGCAACCCGTCGCTAGGGGAAAGCGGACTGCTATTAAGTTACACTGGCCCGCAGATTTCTGTTAACATGCGGGGATTTTTATGATAATTCTATCCATTTTAGCTGTAATACTTTAAACGTTCACATTTAGTGCATTATATATTCCATTGTTAACGTTTATGTTTACATTGAAGCGTTGTATCGGAAACATATGTACTGGTCCTGTCAAATATACCGGTTGTAAGTGTCAAGTTTTCATGTTGACATGACAAGTGCGACAAAGATACCAAATAGTGTAAACTTTGTAGACAAATAATTTGGTAAAACTATTATCAACGGAATGTTTCCATTCATTTCCATCTACGTGTCATGACTTATGCTATCGACAGTTGGTGTCCATTTGAAAGGAAAAGTCTGTAATTATTATGGCTCAAGGATAAAGATTAATTTAATTCGTGTTTCAAAACAACTCTGTTCTCTGACGCAATCACTTCAAGTAGCAACAAAGTTGCATCTCTATATGTATGACCAATGAGGTAAAGATACCCTTTTTTTAATACGCCCCACAATGCGTCTATGCCACCAAGTGAGATTCCGATGCGTTTGTGTTATTTCATGGCTGTGTCTTGGTACAACATAATGTCACTTGATGACGTCGAGGACTGAAGCAAAGGTGAGTTGTTTTTCACGTAGCAGATATATATATATATATATATATATATATATATATATATATATATATATATATATATATATATATATATATATTTCTCCCACATTAAGCTGACATGATTATTAATCATGAAGGTTAATGTTCGAGCGGCGTGAAGCCAAACTAACTCACTCAGTCACTCATTTGTTCTCGAGATATCGCAACACATATATCATTTTTCTTTATATATAGGAGCTTCCGGTCAAATGTGACTATTTATCATATTGGTGCTCTATAGAATAACCTAAGCTAAACGCAACTCAGACTTACCGATATTGTGTCCCTATTGCTGTATTCAGGTTGAATGATCAGTAATGTTATTTACCAAGAAGGTGATTCTATATTTATTTATCATAATTATTGTTATTGTGCGACTGGTGCGACTGCCAGTCATCTAAACACGTACTCATATTATTCGTTTTCCACATATGATACAGTCGAGTTTTTTCATATAAAACATACAGATAAGTGATACATATATTTCATAGGCGCCCAAAGAGCATCAATTATTAAAGGAATGTAAGCACTATATCACCTGCGGCCCCAACTTTGATGTTGTTGGTTGAAACATGGACTTCATACGGTATAGCAGCTGTTTTCATATTTCACTCTTTATATTCTTTCCAAAAAAAACAAATACATTGACAGTCAACGTCTTCTTTGATGTCGGTTTTATTGCAAAAAGCTGATGTGTCGATAGTAACCCGTATAAAGCTGATCGTATCCTTTCATTTAACAATGACTGAAGGATACCTCAATGGGATAACACTTGAATCCATTAACTACACGTGAATATTGCTATTTATTCAGATGAATGACTATACCAGAGAGTAAAGGCGAAAAAGGGTATTAGACTAATGAAAGTTAAAACAAATGTTTTTCTTTATCTTGCCTGTCATTTCAAATATACCATATGACGACTGCATTTGTGAAGACTCGTGTCCTGCTTGGACAAGCCGAATGGCGACTCTTGACCCTCTCAACTTTGTTCTGTCTTCGTGCATAACGAAAAGAATGATAAACTTGTTCCACAACTTCCGTCTTTACTTTGTAAGTGTACATGGATATTGTCTTAATGTAACACAGCTAGTTAGAATTAGTCTTCAGCAACCCATTCTTGTCCAAAGAGGCGACAAATGGAATCGGGTGACAAGAATCGCAAGCTCGTTTATTCATGTCATCATCATATCCAATTGCGTAGACGATGCTCATAATGTCAACCCCTGGAGTTCGGCTTTAAACAACAAACAAACCAATTTATTGACAGACCACCCAGACCAAACTAATATAACACGGTTACCTTTAACAACCACTTGTTCAAAACAAACTGTGTTTTGATCATTACAAATGTTGCTCAAAAACCTCTCTAACCCTTTTGAGACTTTATGTGAGCTATCCATCTTATTCTCAAGGACCTAGTTTATATTATTGCGATTCAAAGTATATCTACTTTCTGCAATATCTGCGATTGCACATTTTGTACAACGTGTTTGAGTTACATGATACTGACGAGTAAACGTCCTTCACTGACTGTGAACTATATAGTATTGTCCACCAACAGGGTCTCTTTTCTAATTTGATATGTCTGAAACAAATATAAAACATAGCCAATTCAAAAGTATTTCAAAATAGGCTCATAAGGCAAAGAACCGATGGTTTTGAAGCATTGTCAGTTTACATAGAATTCATATTTGAAATTAAACGCCAAAACCTACATGTTTGTCACAGCAACACCGATCAAGAAACTATTCATTTGATAACGCTTCTTTCTCAAACCTAAACGATCAACAATTTCAAAAACTGTGAGGTGAGGTGATGTGAAATGGGGTTTAACGTCGCGTCTAATATTATTGTAACACAAATCTGCGGGCCAGTGTAACTTCATAGCAGTCCGCTTTCCCCTAACGACGGGCTGCTATATATTCTATTGCTATGTGACGTCATCCTATAGTATGTTCTATGACGTTGCTATTTGTAACTCAGTGACTGAGCATATAAAGTGTTTTACAATAAAGAGACCTATTTACACTAGCCTATCTGCCTAAAATAATATTGAAGTGATGAATCCTTGTAAACATATACAAGGGGACACCTGGTGTCGGGACAGTCCTGCCCTCCTTGTCGAACTAGGAGCCTAATTATAACGCATACTTCGAAAAGGAAAGTTTTCAGATTACTAGGACTTTATGCTCTCTTTTTTAATTTTAGGAACAAACGTGTACATGTATGACCAAAAATACGAATACCAAGATAACATTCGCCATATGTTAGTGTCCTTGCAACACTCTGAAGATTCACGTTTTGAGTATTCTCACAATAAATAAAATTAACAAAATCATTTTCATAACCACAAAAAATCTATTTGTACGATTCAATTGTACGACTGTTTAGCAAATAGTGATGATACCAGGTGCGAAAAGCGTAGCGTATCCTGCCCCACCGTGGCACCCATCACAATCAAAACATGTTAAGTCACATTGTTAAGATGCATCAAGATACATCATTGCACTGGATCCATGAAGTAAAATCTTATATACGAGTGTAACTCCAATATTAACTCCACATAACTGCAGCCAAAGCACTTTGACCATCCTTTATTCAAGTACGTCTCTGGTGAATCATTGGGCGTAACGTTAAGAAGATGATGACAAGTACAGTAAACAAATATAGTTTCAAGATTCACAGTAACAAACTAATGTCCACAAGGGATAACTTCAACTTTCCAATAGTCATTGTCGAGCAATATTCCTACAGGTCCAACGTTTGGTGTCTAGATTTCACAACTTTTGAGATAAAATAGAGCGTACCCTATCTACGAAGATTCCAAAGGGCGTCATTCGACTCTTGCTGAAAAATTGTTTGATCATAGTAACAACATTCAAAGCCTCAGTAAAGCTTTCAAAATGATTTAAGGTAGGCATGTGGAGGACATTTCCAAATTTGACGTATCCTTGATACAAATTATGTTCGATGCAATTCCTTGTTTTCACTTGTACCATATGTTCCCGTGTTTTATCCAGGTGAAGAAGAGTCTCCTGGAATGGGCTTTAATCACTGTACCCATGTGGGCGAAAAGGACAGTGCTTTGAACAGTAATATATGTAAAGCAATAGTCCAGCTAAATGACGATAGACTGTAAATAATAGCTTCTGGACGAGAGAAACCTGTGATTGAGATCATTATAACGAGCAGTGATCCACGCAGTCGGGGTACGATGACACGCAATCCACAAAGACAACGAACCCGATCCACTGAGTCCACTAGGACAACAAGCAAAGGTTGTTGTACTGTATTCTATCCCAGAACCACCCTATCCACTATGGTACTAAATAATATTGAATGTGAGCTCCATTGATATTAACAGAATGTTGCGAAGAACTTCCCCCGTAAATGTCGATATCAATAATAAATAATAATCCTTTTAACTTATTTTCATCTAAGCTTGGGCTGATTTTTTAAATGTTATGAAGAGGTCACGTTAAGGTACAACAATTAGTGGCGTCCTGCAAAACATGGATTATTCTTGATGACGAAACCAGGAACGTTGTTTCTGCTGTAACACGCAGTGAACGACCACATGCGATCATTGACCAAAATGAGAAAGTCTTGTTCATGATAAAACTAATAGAAAGTGGCAAAAAATGTTTCTTTAGCGCCCTGAAGTACGGAAACAGAAGACTCCACTCGCATATTCTGCAATATAAATGCAATACCAACGAAGATCGTTAAAAACTAGATGATCATTGAAAACAAACACAAGTGTTTCTTCCCATCAATGGTTTACAAACTAGAGAGTTTTAATGGCGTCATTGGAGAGGTCCAAATTGATGTTTGAAGGCAAAACGTGCTCTGTCGGCAGCAAAGACAGTTAATTAATGAAGAGCGGAGTTTCCGTGAAAAGCGAATCTTTAAAAAAAGTGCACTTTTTTGCTGATAATGATGATTCTGAGTTGAGGCCCCTGCCAGAGGTACGGGCCGTGCTGCGCAAGAAGTACTGACTGGGAAAGGGACAAAGTTTCAACGGTTGTCGATGTCATTTCTGTTTAATGTGTTTGTGTGAGGAAGCATTCACTTTTTGCAATGATAATTTGATGGTGTTAACGTCGAAGGCTCTGATACAGTGATAGCAAGTTAATGTCTTGTACAACGCTGAAATCTCTCAGAAGACAACCACGACCATCTACCTATATTCACATGTAGACAGATTACACAAGTAAATTGTCGTCTTGAAAATAACCAGTGACTCATACAGAAATACAAAATATAATTACCAACTTCAGCTCGAGTGGCATTAAAATGGACTCCATCTATAGATAATGTTTGTCATAAAGTAAAGACTGTAGCTATTAATTAAAAACACCAAGGCCCGATAGCGGTTCATTTTCGAATCTGTCACAATGAAAACAGAGTGAACCCAAGCGAAGTGGGTTCTCAAATTCTTCGGTAAATAATAGTGATGACACAAGGTGCGAAACGGTCGAACATGACACACGCAAAAGCTGATCATAGTCTTCTATTTAGTTTGCTGAAAGTAGGAGTTCATTATCAGTTCTCATTTATGCATATATTATACTTCTTAAAATATTGGACCCGTGTGGTAGAATAGGTCTTCCGCAACCCATGCTTGCCGTAAAAAGGTGCCTCTGCTTGTCGGAAAAGGCGACTAACGGGATCGGGTGGTCAGGCTGGCTGAATTGGTTGATGCATGTCATCGATCCCAATTGCGTGGATCGATGCTCATGATATTAATCACTGGATTGTCTGGTCCAGACTCGATTATTTACAGACCGCCGTCATATAGCTAGAATATTGCTGAGTGCGGCGTTTAACAACAAACAAACAAAACAAACAAATCTTAAAATAATACTGGAACCCAACGCATGAGCTTTGAACATCAAATGCATAAACCAGATCCGTGCCAAAGTGGTAGACGTCTTAGACCTGCATCACTTCAGGCTTTCCGAACACATCAAACTGACACGCAGTGATATAACTCAAATACGTTTTGAGTTTCAAAGTGGCGTAAAGCTAAGTCACCCACAATATACACTATGAAGAAATCGCCGAGTATTATTAATGTATTCCTTGTAGCTGCCGAGTCATTAATTGCGTCACCATATTTGAAGGTCAACCCTACCGTATCCGCATTCAGTGAAAGAAATGGGAATTTATAAAATCACTCTTTATCTCTCACTCACGTCAACACGTGTACGGTCACACGTTTACAGTAACCTGAATCATGACTGAAGTTCTGTCTCTGTAGCAGCGTTAAATCAAACCCACACCACCCACTTAATAATCGCACACGATCCTTCGAAACAGCGTGAAATTAATCACACAAATCAAAATGCATGGTTAAGCATCAAAACGACATATGCTTGTCATTGTGTACTGTAACAAAGCATCGCTGCATCAGCAATCAAGTAACAGTTCAAGATTGTATGCCACAGTGAGAAATAACAAACGATTTCATGCTGTTTTTGCATTTAATCTAGACATTTACCATCTTAAGTTTTTGAGTTTTTTTAAAAGAAGGAAATGTTTTAAACATATAGGCTTTTACTTTGGTAAACTATAACGTTCTTTTCGAAAAATGTTTCCAAAATTGAAATGAGAAAAATGTTAAAATTGAAAACGCCAACTGACCAACAATCTTGGCTGATTCAAATTTTGAAAGGACACTATTTATGAGTAAGATTATTAAAAGAAAAATATATTATGTAGAAAATGTCTTTTCTTGTCCAAAAGTATGTTTTTCTTATGACCTGAATAAATCCACACTTTCACAAGTGAAGTTTTTGTCAAAAAGGCCAAATATCCTCTAATGATTACATAAATATACGAAAGCTGATTCCAAACACACTGCAGAAAATATTTTTACGATATAAAATATCTTGTTTATTTGTTTGTTGTTTAACGTCACACTCATGATTTTTTCAGCTATGGGACGGCGCCCCGTACGTGGCCAAGTCCTGACAATCTAGTGATCGACATTGTGGGCAATGATCCACGCCTCGGGACACGACGAGAGTTGATCAATTGAGTCAGCGAGCCTGACCTACCGATCCATGTGGTCCACTTACGACTAGCACAGGTTGCTGGGGACTTATCTAAATCCGGAATTCACAAGGTGACAAGATATCTGACATACTGAAGCAATATTAGAAAGGTAAATACAGAATGATCAAAACAGAGATGATTCTGAAGCAATGTGATTTACATGGAATTCATATGTGAAATTACCTCGCCAAAACCTACAACAGTTTCAGTAAATGTAAAACAAGATTTTGTTAATCACCGCAACACCGCTAAAGAAACTACTTATTTGATTGTGTATTGTTCATCGTAAGTATTCAGGAACACCAACACAGCTAGACATTTGGACGTAGTCAGCAGAAGCAAGTCTAGGTCTAGTCTTGAAGTCAAATGAAGACAAATGAAGTAACTAAATACGTAAGTATTGTTTTACGACGCTTTTAGCAATTACACCAGCAATATCATGGCGGGGGACACCAGAAATGGGCTTAACACATTGTACCCTTGTGGGAAATCAAAACCGGGTCTTCGGCGTGACGAACAAACACCTGCACCAGCATTCTGTATTTACCTTTCTAATATTGCTTCAGTATGTCAGATATCTTGTCACCTTGGGAATTCCGGATTTAGATAAGTCCCCAGCAACCAATGCTGGTCGTAAGGGGACCACGTGGATCGGTAGGTCAGGCTCGCTGACTCAATTGATCACCTCTCGTCGTGACCCGAGGCGCGGATCATTGCTCACAATGTCGATCACTAGATTTTCTGGACTTGGCCACGTACGGGGCGCCGTCCCATAGCCGAAAACATCCCCGAGTATGACGTTAAACAACAAACAAATAAACAAGATATATATCGTAAAAATATTTTCTACAGTGTGTTTGTAATCAGCTTTCGTATATTTATGTAATCATTTGGCCTTTTTGTCAAAAACTTCACTTGTGAAAGTGTGGATTTATTCAGGTCATAAGAAGAAACATACTTTTTGACAAGAAAAGACATTTTCTACATAATATATTTTTCTTTTAATGATCTTACTAAGAAATAGAGTCCTTTCAAAATTTGAATCAGCCAATATTGTCGGTCAGTTGGCGTTTTCAATTTTAACATTTTTCTCATTTCAATTTTGGAAACATTTTTCGAAAAGAACGTTATAGTTTACCAAAGTAAAAGCCTATATGTTTAAAACATTTCCTTCTTTTAAAAAAAACTCAAAAACTTTAGATGGTAAATGTCTAGATTACTCGTAAATGCAAAAACAGCATGAAGTCGTTTGTTATTTCTCACTGTGGCATACAATCTTGAACTGTTACTTGATTGCTGATGCAGCGATGCTTTGTTACAGTACACAATGACAAGCATATGTCGTTTTGATGCTTAACCATGCATTTTGATTTGTGTGATTAATTTCACGCTGTTTCGAAGGATCGTGTGCGATTATTAAGTGGGTGGTGTGGGTTTGATTTAACGCTGCTACAGAGACAGAACTTCAGTCATGATTCAGGTTACTGTAAACGTGTGACCGTACACGTGTTGACGTGAGTGAGAGATAAAGAGTGATTTTATAAATTCCCATTTCTTTCACTGAATGCGGATACGGTAGGGTTGACCTTCAAATATGGTGACGCAATTAATGACTCAGCAGCTACAAGGAATAAATTAATTATACTCAGCGGTTTCTTGATAGTGTATATTGTGGGTGACTTAGCTTTTCGCCACTTTGAAACTTAAAACGTATTTGAGTTATATCACTTCGTGTCAGTTTGATGTGTTCGGAAAGCCTGAAGTGATGCTGGTCTCAAACGTCTACCACTTTGGCACGGATCTGGTGTACGCATTTGATGTTCCAAGCTCATGCGTTGGGTTCCAGTATTATTTAAAGAAGTATAATATATGCATATATGAGAACTAATAATGAACTCCTACTTTCAGCAAACTAAATAGAAGACTATGATCAGCTTTTGCGTGTGTCATGTTCGACCGTTTCGCACCTTGTGTCATCACTATTATTTACCGAAAAATTTGAGAACCCACTTCGCTTGGGTTCACTCTGTGTTTTCATTGTGACAGATTCGAATATGAACTGCTATCAGGCCTTGGTGTTTTTAATTAATAGCTACAGTCTTTACTTTATGACAAACATTATCTATAGATAGAGTCCATTTTACGCCACTCGAGCTGAAGTGGGCGATTTTATTTTGTATTTCTGTATGAGT
The DNA here is from genome assembly GCF_023055435.1 of Haliotis rufescens. NCBI lineage: Eukaryota > Metazoa > Mollusca > Gastropoda > Lepetellida > Haliotidae > Haliotis > Haliotis rufescens. Next base: position 18,389,719 of record NW_025964223.1, read on the forward strand.
CACTGGTTATTTTCAAGACGACAATTTACTTGTGTAATCTGTCTACATGTGAATATAGGTAGATGGTCAATAGGTAAATAGGTAGATTTCAGCGTTGTACAAGACATTAACTTGCTATCACTGTATCAGAGCCTTCGACGTTAACACCATCAAATTATCAGTGCAAAAAGTGAATGCCTCCTCACACAAACACATTAAACAGAAATGACATCGACAACCGTTGAAGCTTTGTCCCTTTCCCAGTCAGTACTTTTTTGCGCAGCACGGCCCGTACCTCTGGCAGGGGCCTCAACTCAGAATCATCATTATCAGCAAAAAAGTGCACTTTTTTTAAAGATTCGCTTTTCACGGAAACTCCGCTCTTCATTAATTAACTGTCTTTGCTGCCGACAGAGCACGTTTTGCCTTCAAACATCAATTTGGACCTCTCCAATGACGCCATTAAAACTCTCTAGTTTGTAAACCATTGATGGGAAGAAACACTTGTGTTTGTTTTCAATGATCATCTAGTTTTTAACGATCTTCGTTGGTATTGCATTTATATTGCAGAATATGCGAGTGGAGTCTTCTGTTTCCGTACTTCAGGGCGCTAAAGAAACTTTATTTGCCACTTTCTATTAGTTTTATAATGAACATGACTTTCTCATTTTGGTCAACGATCGCATGTTGTCGTTCACCGCGTGCTGAAGCAGAAACAGCGTTCCTGGTTTCGTCATCAAGAATTATCCATGTTTTGCAGGACGCCACTAATTGTTGTACCTTACGTGACCTTAAAATTAAAAAATCAGCCACACACTAAGATAAAAAAAATAAATCTATTATTGATATCGACATTTACGGAGGAAGTTTTTCGCAACATTGATGTTAATACTAATTGAGCTCAGATTCAATATAATTAAGGAATATAGCTATAGTGAGGTGATTCAATGGATCTCGTACGACAAGCATAGTCACCTTTCACGGCAAGCATGGGTTGCTGAAGACCTATTCTACCCCGGAATCTTCACGGGTCGACGTACGCATGATCTCCTCTGGGGTGCACACATGCTTTCCGTCAAAACATGCTTGCCGTAAAAGGCGACTATGCTTGTCGTAAAAGGCGACTATGCTTGTCGTAAAAGGCGACTAACGGGATCGGGTGGTCAGGCTCGCTGACTTGGTTGACACATGTCAATTACGTGGATCGATGCTCATGATGTAAATCACTGGATTGTGTGAACGCCGTCATATAGCTGGAATATTGTCGAGTGCGGCGTTAAACAACAAACAAACAATCAAAACCACAAACAATCCTGCAAAACAAAACGTATTATAACATCAATGAGTTAAACATCATGTGTACAAAGTGTTTTCTGTTCACCCATGGTCAAACTAGAAACAAGAAACCAAGGATCGTCAGTTCCAATCCCGGTTGGCGCCGATTATGTTTCTAGGTTTGTCCACACGATACCCCTGCTCGTGGGATTCAACAAGTTTCGTACATGTTTCTGTAGCGACAATAATGACATTCACTTAATTCTTTCCTGTCAGTCAAGTTGTTTTTTGTACTTAGGTGAAAAAAAGCAGATTTGTAAAAGAGAAAGAGCCGTCCATCAAAATGTTCCATCATGGAATGTCACCACATCTTGGTAATGGGTTTCACTAAAGTGGTAAACGTCTTAAACCTGCATCAGTTCGGGCTTTTCTCCAACACTAAGCTGACATGAAAGGATTACTCTCCGAACGGCGTTAAGCAAACACGTACTCATATTATTCTTTTTCCACATAATATACAGTCGAGTTTTCATATATAAAATATACATTTAAGTGATACATATATTTCATAAGCGCACAAAGAGCATTAATTATTAAAGGAATCTGAGAACTAAATCACCTGCGGACCCAACTTTGATGTTGTTGGTTGAAACATGGACTTCAAACGGTATAGCAGCTGTTTTCATATTTCACTCTTAATATTCTTTCCCAAAAAAATAAAAATACATTGACAGACAATGTCTTCTTTGATGTCGGTATTATTGCAAAAAGCTGATGTGTCGATAGCAATCCGTACAAAGCTGATCGTATCCTTTCATTTAACGCTGACTGAAGGATACCTCAATGGTATAACACTTGAATCCATTAACTACACGTGTTTATTGCTGCTTATTCAGATGAATGACTATACCAGAGAGTAAAGGCGAAAGAAGGTATCATACTACGGAAAGTTAAACCAAATGTTCTTCTTTATCTTGCCTGTCATTTCAAATATACCATATGATGACTGCATTTGTGAAGACTCGTGTCTTTCCTGGACAAGCAGAATGGCGACTCGTGTCCCAATACGAGCTATATGTTCCCATACTAGCTATATGACGGCGCTCTGTAAATAATCGAGTCTGGACCACACAATCCAGTGATTGACATCATGAGCATCGATCCACGCAATTGGGATACGATGACATGCATCAACCAAGTCAGCGAGCCTGACCACACGACCCCGTTAGTCGCCTCTTACGACAAGCATAGTTGCTATTTGTGGCAAGCATGGGTTGCTGAAAACCTATTCTACCCCGGATCTTCACGGGTCCTTCACTTTGAACGTGTACATGGGTATTTGGCGGTCGGTTAGCCTAGTGGTTAAAGCGTTAGCTCGTCACGCCGAAGACCCGGGTTCGATTCCCGACATGGGTACAATGTGTGAAGCCCATTTCTGGTGTCCCCCGCCGTGATATTGCTGGAATATTGCTAAAAGCGGCGTAAAACCTCGCTCACTCACTCACTCACTCACATGGGTATTGTCTTAATGTAATACAGCTGGTCTTCCGCAACCCATGCTTGTCCAAAGAGGCGACTAACGTGATCGGGTTGTCAGGTTCGGTGGCTCGTTTATTCATGTCATCCTATCCAATTGCGTGGACTATGCTGATGATGTTAACCACTGGATTATCTGGCCCTGACTGGATTAATTACTGACCACCGCCTTGTTGCAGGAATAGTGCTGAGTTTGGCGTTAAACAACAAACAAACAAAACAAATTTAATGACAGACCACCCAGACCAACTACTATAACACGGTTCCTTTAACAACCACTTGTTCAGTGTTGGTATAGTTTTAAACACAACTATAAGTTTGTTTGTTTGTTTGTTTGTTTGTTTAACGCCGCACTCAGCACTATTCCAGCTATATGACGGCGGTCTGTAAAATAATCGAGTCTGGACCAGACAATCCAGTTATTGACATCATCAGCATCGATCCACGCAAGTGGGATCGATGACATGTATAAACCAAGTCAGCGAGCCTGACCACCCGATCCCGTTAGTCACCTTTTACGACAAGCATAGTCGCCATTTACGGCAAGCATCGGTTGCTGAAGACCTATTCTACCCCGGAATCTTCACACAACTATAAGGACGAGTCTTCTTGCAGGCTACATAAAGGAGTAGGAGGTGGCGAATGGCGAGCTATCTTCACATTGCTACATTATGCGGCTTCCAAAGTATTGTCAAAAAAGATCAGCGTAAAAGAAGACTGTTGAACAAAGTCTTTGAAAATAACCTGCAATTGAGAAACATCTTTTTTATGGCATTACGTTAAAAGGAAACAAGTGTCCATTATTCATTCGAAAGTTCATGCCAATAGTGATTTTCAGCTGACTGCCTCCAAATTAGATATTCTCGAATTCTTAAACCTCACGTAAACACATATGTTCCAGTTGAAATATATCCTAACTAAATAGTTCGTCACGACATTGACAACCAAGTGTATATATATGTACACACCAACCTTTAGTTTTGTCACTATATCATACGCATGTTTCAAGAATGACGGTCAAATAGGGATAATACCAACTTTTCGCGAAAAGTGAGCGTATCCTTGTCCATCAGTGGCACCTGTGAAAAACATACGTATGACATTCTTTGAAATCTTGGTGAAAAGAACATGCTCAATTATACCTCACAACTTGTGAATGTCTACACTAAAGGCTTGAGCTGCTGAAATATTGCCCAACATGAAGGGAACGTTTAATATTGGAATGTTGATCCCTCTTGTCATCCAGTTTTGTGTATATTTTTTTATACTCTGAATCTTTATGCTCATTTAGATGTAAATTTAAATCTTATGAGGCTCTTAAACTGATCTATTTTATATCATTCTAGTTCAGGTGGGTAAATCAGTGGAATGAAATTGGCTATTTGACGACATCAGATAATCGATATATCCGAAGATTAAGTTAAACATCATGGCGAAATTACCTTGTTTAGTATTTGACAATCACAGCAGAAATTCTGATTCACTTCCATAAAGAATCAGGTCTGCAAGAAGGAAGCACAATTGGTTTGTATGGGGGTGACAACTTCTTGCCCAAATATCTTATCCCAAAATTTAACAGGGATGTTATCAAAAAGGAATTAAAGCACACATATTGTTTTCACGGTACACATCCGATGATATTTCCTTTATATTTCCTGATATTGACAAATTGCCCTGAACCTCTAATGATAGATATGTAACTATCGTCAACACATTTAGGTAACAAATGCTCCATGGATCAAGGAATGAAGCTTTTCCTTTTTTGCTTGACCTAGCAATATATATCTCTCTTTGTACGGATATGTATGGGGATTGGGAATCCTTGACAAAAGAGAAATGGACATGTCTTCAGGTTTTAGAGTTAGGTCACAAGTACTGATGCGCTGTTTTGGCAGATTTCTACCTCGGTTTAAGATACTGGCCTTATTTAATATGTCACTTGTATCACGTTCTCTGATCAAACAATTAATGTAGGGATGCTTACGTACAATGGTTGTTCTATAGATGACAGCTGCCTTGGGCTCTTTTCAAATTTGTGATTACATTTAAAGAGGCTGATATTTCTGTTTGTCAATTATCGAGTGACAGACCAGTAGCTGACTTTTGGCGTTCTAGCCGGCCACCGGTATGGATTAACTCGAGGGTGATTGTGTTTTAAAAAAACCCTGAAATTACACAACATCGTACCGGATCTGTGTCTATCTGTTGTGGCACGGAGACGCACAACTAAACACGCAAATCATATGACTTGCTTTATTATATTCGTACAGATTGAATGATGGCGAATTGTAAGTGATATAATCTGAACCTGATAAAGCATGAGCATTGACCCCGATTGTAAAATATTATCACCAGATCCCCATTTAAGTAGGCGCTTTCAATAATTTGGTACACTTGACACCTTTAGTTCTCCGGAATACTTTCGGGTTACCCGTTTATAACATGAATAGCATGGCTTTTGTTGATTGAAAAGGCAGTGAAGCGTACCTTCTCAATAGAATACTGCCATTCCATTAGTGATAGGGTTTACCGCAGGTTACATCACGTTTATATCATAAAATCATCGACTGTTGGTGTCCCTCACCCCCAGAAAGATGGTGTGTGTAAGTATATAAATCGAACAATATTTGAGGGTACCCAAAAATATATTCAAAATGATATCATCAGTCTCCATAGTAAAGTCAATATCTGTTCCATGCCGCGTGAAAGACGTTACAAGATGGTACTTGTTGTTACCGTGTCTGGCGCTCGTCATTACGGGGCTGAAACAAGGACTGGTCGCCTTGGAGTCAGTATACTGTGTCTGAGTGGAGTATTCATGTTAAACTGCGGCATGGTATCTCAGTGGGCTAGCACTATAAATCGGCATCAGTCCGGACTAGTACAAGCAGTCTCCCCTGGTATCATTTGCCATTCATCTTGTCATTCATCTTGTAAGGCCTGCCCAAGAAACGCTGGAAACGCTGAAGTCGGTTGGGAGCCCTTCGGCCCAGAACATCCCAAAGATGTTCAATCAGTGATATGTCTTGAGATCTTGCCAGGGCAATGGGACAGTCGACTGCAACGCAAGCTCTGTGAGGACGTCCTTTGTCATCCTGGAAGTTCTGATCAATGCACTGGGCAAATGGGATGTCCACAGGACGTAAAATTTAATCCACAAATCGTTTACCTTTCATTTTCCTTTGCACGACCATCAGATCTGTCCTGTTGTCCAAAGTGAATGATTTATTAAGTATCACATTTTCATTAACCACTTTGTTTAAATTTATTTGATGTGATTGGCACAAATAGACCTTTGACAGTCCAGGTCGTCCTAAAACACAAATACCATGCCATTGCCTCTGCTAAAGTATTATTTAATGCGAGGTCGACGATCTAGCTATGATATATACCACAATACGACATTTAAACACTACATCTACATTTTCACCACATTTCACTTTTAGCTCTGGCCCTTTTCTACTCGAAATTTCGCTTTGAATTTTGTACATTGATCTGCATTCTAAATAAAGAATCGAGTTCTATTCGATTAAGTCAACAATCAAAGCTCAATGATAATGTTGCTTAATAACGTGATGTTACTCTCAACACAACAGTTCTCTGAAACAAACCCCACGTCAGATAAATTAAAGCAACACAACCCTTTTAATATTCATAAGAACTTCCTGCTTAAAGCAAAAGCAAAGAAACTTTACCTTTGAAAAGAAATTGATCCTTAAAATTATTTTCTTAGAAAAACACATATGATGTCGAAACATTTCTGCTTTCTGTAGTTCTGTATAGTGTATAGATGATTTGTTTTGCTAATTACGCTAAAGATAGAACTGAACGTCAACATTGCGGAAATAACATTCAAAGGTCCTTTGATATTCTTTGTTTAGTCTCAGTTTTCGCACGGAGACACTAAGACAAACAAGATCTTTTTCAGAATATGTTTGTACAGTACTGCTTACAGGAGTATGTTTAGATTGGTTAACCACCCACACTGAACAGTTCATCCACTGCAACTCTGGCCATCCCCTTAGAACTAAGACTGGCATCATCTCTGTGCTCACCAAACGAACCATCAATCTTTCTTCTGCTGAACCCAAAGCTGAAATCCAACACCTCCGTCAAGTCTTCAATCATCTCAACAATTATACACCCAAAGTCGTCGAGAAAGTCTTTTCCTCTATACTCCATCCACATCCATATATAGGAAAGCCTTCCCGCATCCTTAGCTGCCACCTCTAACATCAAGCCAATACTGACACCTACTTCACTAGATCCACATCCCACAATACCCTTAAAGCCAACGACAGAAACACAACCAAACTCAAAGAACCGTAAGGTGTGGTTTATAAAATTGACTGTAACTGTAGGTGAAACGACATCAACACCATAATCAAAGAGTACAAAACTTCAACCATCAAATCAGACAGCAAATCATCCATCTCGGACCATATCAGCAAATGCCTAGATCACAACATCAACCCGGAAAACGTCCAAATCCTCTTCAAAAACCTCCATGACTTCACTAAAAGAAAACTAACAGAATCAGTCTACATTCGCCGCCACAAGCTATTTTATAACATTCGCCTACTTTAAACTCATTAAGCAACCCACCTACGTATACTAATCCTGTTTAATTGCCTTCCTCATCATGTGTTCTCTGTGCATCATGTTCTTACAGTATTATCCTTCTGTAGTTATTATGTAACCTACTCATGCATGCAATTGACCCGTGAAGATCCGGGGAAAAATAGATCTTCAGCAACCCGTAAAAGGCGACTGTGCTGGTCGTAAAAGGCAACAAACGGGATCGGGTGGTCAGACTTGCTGACTTTTTGGATGCATGTCATCGATCCCAATTGCGTGGATGCTCATGATGTCAATCACTGGTTTGTCTGGTCCAGACTCAGTTATTTACAGACCGCCGTCATATAGCTGGACTATTGCTGAGAGCGGAGTTAAACAGCAAACAAACAAACAAACATGTATGCATGCAATTATTGCCACTGTTAATCCCCCACTTCTCTAATATATACATATATATTCTGTAGCATGTTCATTATTCAGCCTTGCTTGACAACGGTATAAGGATAAGTACCGAAACGTCGCCAATACAGAAAATAAAGAAGTTGTTATCCATAAATTTGTCAACTTTCTCACCCGCCAGCTTCTAAAAAATGCCAATCAAACAATACATAAAAACAGGACAAATATCTCGTATGTGAATAGGGGGCAACGGGTGACCCAGTCGTCTAAGGCGCCGCGATTCGATGTGCAGAGTTGCGTCCCTTGGGCACGCCAGAAACCTATGATTGTGGGTTCGAATCCCGGTTCGCCTTAATTATGTTTCTAGCTTTGTCAGCACCATACCCGTGCTCGTGGGTTTCACCGAAGAGGTAAACGTCTGAGACCTGCATCACCTCGGGCTTTCCTCCCACATTAAGCCGGCACGCCGTGATATAACTGGAATACTGTTAAAAGCGGCGTTAAACCCAACTCACTCACTCACTCACTCACTCACTCACACGTATGTGAATATGAATTTGGGTGAAATGTGTATCTTCTGTCTGGACTACCTAGCAGAAGATTACGACAGAGGGGGTGATGTGTCGGGTAATGACATTGTATTAGAGACCAAGGATATAATTTGAATTATTCTTCGTCTCCTGTTCAAAGTGGCACAATTGAAATGCATTGTCACTGTCACTGGCACTGGATAATGATCATAATAATAACCTTTTCAAAAGGGTTTAAGGGCTCCACGGGTGTATTATACAAGATAGCCATCCGCTGCTTGAGCCTTTAGCTGTCAGGATTTCTAAATTGCTTTTCATCACTTTTATGGCTGACTGTATCGCTTAAGTTTGTCGGTAAAAAGTATTCCTGGGCAGTTTCAACGAGATGTTCAGCGAACCCTGGCATTCGTCCCGGTATGTACGCGTGACCATCTGTTATAGATAGTGAGTGAGTGAGTGCCCCCCTGTTATAGATAGACCGGCGCAGATCCATGCTGCCTTTCAAGTGAATCTATACTTTCCCACATGGACCCATTGCTCCGCCCTGCATGGATTGGTATGGATCCATGTGGTCCATGGATCCATGTAGTCCAGTTGGCATTTCTTATGTAATCAGGTAGGTACATGGACATCAATAGATTGAATTTATGCAGTAGTGGGAAATGAAGAATAATTAGTAGAAATATTCATATTCAAGACCACGCCACATTAAAAAGATTTCACGTCTCCTCCAAGATGGACTACATTGTCGGGACCACATATGCTCCATAACGCTACTATTTCGTGAAGTCTCAGTATCTTTCACGTCCATCCCAATAAAATCAGTAGTAGTATCAAGAGCAACGTCACGTTGTGACAAGATGCAAACACGACCATTCCAAACGTTTCGTTTTTATTTGTTAGTTTAATGCCACACTCAGCGCTATTCCAGGTCTGTAAATAATCTACTCTGGATCAGACAATCCAGTGACTGACATCATGAGCATTGAACTACACAACTGGGATACAATGACATGTATCAACCAAGTCAGTGAGCCTGACCACCCCATCCTGTAAGTAGCCTCTTATGCCTTTAACCAGGATCTTCACGGGTAACTCAAAACGTGTATGCTTCTAGGTGTATACAGGTTTCTATTATGTTTGTTTTGCGTCAGTGAATAATACAATACATATTCATAGTTAATCTACTCAGTACTATTCATAATTCACTTGGGTGTTCATTGATAAAAAATAGATATAACGACAGTTATACAGTCCATACTTTATGAAAACTAACTGAGGTCGCCAGTTGATGAATGACCCTTTTTGTGGACGTGAAATTGTAATAGCATTCAAAATTTAATATACAAAATATAAGATAATACTGGCAATAATGTTATCTAAATAAAATATGTGAGTGAGTGAGTTAATATTTAACGTCACATCGGCAATATTTCAGCCATATCGTGACGAGAAGTACATTAATAATAAATATATTTACACAATATAAAAAGCTGTCAACGAAGGACAGTACAATAACTAGAATATCACAGAATCTATTTAAAACTAGTTGAGAATATATAAAAGTCATAAATATCAGAGAACACAATATAAAAATGGGCTAGAGATCGCCAGCAACTGAAGATAGATCACCATGCTAGGGTCCATGGGGACTTACAGTACCTTTGCTTCCTGCATGGACCCCGGCAGGATTTATATCATCCCTTCAGTCACTGGCGACAGTGTACCAATTAAGCCAAACTAAAATGACGGATATTCTACGATTAAAAACCTGGCATGCATAAATATACTTTGAATGATATGGGACTTACATACCCTCTTAGGGGGACAATAATTTTACTCTACTTCAACCCCCCTCGAGGGTACAGCCACTAACAATCTCAGTTATGAATTTTGCACTACCAATCTTTAAAATAATACAACAATTACATCAAAATTTATGTATAAGTTCTATTTCTTTTAAAAAACATAGTATTAAATGAGAGTTAACTTTACTAAAAAGGTCCTTCACTGTTTTTACACTGAAATATTTATCCCTTGTGATGGAAAAATCAATACAGTCAAGCAGGACATGCTTGACCGTGATTCTCTCATCACAAGGGATACAAAACGGAGGATCCTCACCCTTTAATATATACTCATGTGTATATCTAGAGTGGCCAATACGACATCGCCGCATAATAACCTCTTCAAATCTGGACTGACAGCCCAAGTAGGTGTAACCAATATTGGGTTTAATTACGTGTAATTTATTGATACCTACTTGGGTGTCCCACTTCTTTTGCATCAGATCACGGATGTAAGATCTAATTATAGGTTTATAATCACTGTATGGTAAAAGAAGTGGTGTCACAGATTTGTTGAGTGCTGCTTTTGCAGCAGCATCAGCCAGTGTGTTACCAACAATCCCAACATGGCTTGGTAACCAACAAAAGACGATGTCATATTGGCCAGTCGCAAGATCATTAAATAATTCAAGAATTTCAATTAAAAATGGATGTTTACATGACATATTTTTAATAGCCTGAAGGCACGAAAGTGAGTCTGAAAATATAATGAATTCTTTATATTTGGATTTGTTCTGGATATATTTTAGTGCCGTTAAAATGGCGTGTGCTTCTGCTGTGAATATGGAACTATTATCGGGTAATCGTGAAGATACTGTTCTGGATCCAATGATGGTGGCACTAGCAACTGCGCCACCATCCTTGGATCCATCTGTAAATATAGATTTATAAGTGTCATAATTGTTTCGTAATTGATAGTATTCTTGTTTATAAATAAGTGGATTTGTATCAGATTTCTTAAGTCTAGTTAATGTGAGGTCTACATTTGGCCGTACCATTTGCCAAGGAGGCGATGAAAAAAGTTGAGTGGGAGCTATATCCTGAAAGTTAATGTTCGCAGCAGAAACGACTGATTTAATTCTTATTCCTAGGGGTGGAACAAGAGATGTTTTCTTATTGTAAATATCTTCGTAAAGAGGGTTAAATACGCAATTAAAAGCTGGATTTGACTGATTGGAATATAATTTAGTGATGTATTGTAAAGATAGTTTCAGACGGCGTTGTTTAAGAGAAGGCTCATCCGCCTCAACAGACAGACTTGGAATAGGAGAAGTGCGAAAGGCTCCAAGGCAAAGCCTCAGTCCTTGGTGATGGATAGTATCAAGTTTTTTTAAATTACTTTTACAGGCTCCACCATAAACGATGGAGCCATAATCAAGTTTGGAACGGATCAGTGACCTGTATAAGTGTAGGAGGGTTGTCTGATCCCCTCCCCACTTGGAATTTGATACTACTTTCAATAAATCAAGCGCCTTCAGGCATTTAGCTTTAAGTGATTTAATGTGTGGTAAGAAAGTTAAATGGCTATCAAAGATGAGTCCCAAGAATTTGGCCTCCTTTACAACTTTGATAGGGGTGCCATTCAAAAATAATTCAGGGTCTTTATGCGGCTTATATTTTCTGCAGAAGTGTATACAGTTCGTTTTAGACATAGAAAATTTGAACCCGTTTTCGAGAGACCACTTATGAATTTTATTGAGACAGATTTGTAACTGCCTTTCTATGGTATGCATATTTTTACCACAACAAGATGCATTAAAATCATCCACGAACAGTGAACCATCCACTGAATTACTTAAAACCTTGGACAGACTATTAATTTTAATACTAAACAAGGTGACAGACAAAATACTGCCTTGTGGGACACCCTGATCCTGATTATAATGGTCAGACAGGGTGGAACCCACTCGGACTTGAAATTGTCTGTCTGTTAAAAATTGTGATATAAAATGAGGCAACCTGCCTCTTAAACCAAAATCATGTAAATCCTTTAGAATGCCATGCTTCCAAGTAGTATCGTATGCTTTCTCAAGATCAAAGAAAACTGATACTACGTGTTGCTTATTTACAATAGCATTTTTAACAAAGGATTCTAATCGTACCAAATGGTCGATAGTACTTCGATTTTTTCGGAAACCACATTGAATATTGCTAAGAAGATTGTTGGTTTCCAAATACCATACTAATCTATTATTTACTATTCGTTCCATGGTTTTGCAAACACAACTGGTTAACGATATAGGGCGGTAATTTGAGGGATCAGTATGATCCCGGCCAGGTTTTGGTATCGGTACCACAATGGCATTATGCCATGAAGGAGGAAAATTCCCTGATGTCCATATGTGGTCAAATATATCTAAAAGCGTCTCAAGACATGATTCGGGCAAATGCTTGAGTAACTGATAATGGATATTATCATCCCCTGCAGCAGTATCATGAGCTTGCTCAAGAGCACTATGTAGCTCATGCAATGAAAATACTTCATTGTAGTCTTCACCATTATTTGAATCGAAATTAACCTTTTTCTTTTCCTGTTGTTTCTGATATCTCTGAAACTCGGGAACATAATTTGATGATGAAGAATTTTTGGCAAGAGTCTCGCCAAGTTTATTTACAATGGCAGATTTATCAGTTATTAATGTGTCACCGTCTTTAAGATGGTGTACAGACGATTTAGAACCTTTACCTTTTATTTTTTTAACCATGTTCCACACCTTGGACATGGGTGTGCGTGAATTAATTCTGGAGACATAATTCCTCCAAGATTGACGTTTATTATGTTTATAAGCACGTCGTGCCTTGGCACTAGTTATTTTAACAGTATTCAAGTTATGTACTGTAGGATGTTTACGGAAATATTTTTCCGCTTTCTTCCTACACTTTCTTGCTTGTTTGCATTCATTGGTAAACCATGGTTTACGAATGTGAGGATTTGCAGAGGACTTCGGAATTGTTTGGTCAGCAATGTCATTGAGTTGACTCGAAAACAACTGGATGGGATCTGGTACATTAGTGAAATGATCCGGTTTTAATTTTTCAGCACATAATGTTTCATACAAGGACCAATTTGCCTTTGTAAAATTCCACCGTGACGAAGGTGGGTCATCATTCGGTGTCATTGCTTGTAGGACAGTAGGAAAGTGATCACTTCCACAAAGGTCATCATGTACAGACCATTTGAACTCATTGTAAATATTTGAATCAGTGACGGACAGATCGAGTGCAGAGTAAGTTCCTGTGGCAGGATGTAAATAGGTGCTGGAATCGTCATTAAATAAACATAAATTATTATCAGATAGAAAATCCTCAATAACTTTCCCCTTATTGTTTGTAGTTGTACCTCCCCATAAAGGGTTGTGCCCATTTAAATCGCCCATGATGATGCACGGCTTAGGGAGCTGATCATACAAATGCTGAAGATCAGACAGTCGAAGTGTAGACGAAGGTGGAATATATAAAGAGCACAAAGTAAATGCAATGTGCAAGGTAAGGCGGATAGCAACAGCTTGAAGAGTTGTATTTAAAGGAACATCACTATGTATGATGTCATGCCTGACTAAAATAGTAGAGCCTCCAGTGGCTTTGTCACCCGGAGGAGAAAAAGAATGATGACAATTATACTGCCTCAGATCAAATGTATCCGTATGTTTAAGATATGTCTCTTGGAGACATATAGCTGACGGCTTAAAATCTTGAACTAGTACTTGTATCTCATTAAAATTCTTACGAAGTCCTCTGCAATTCCATTGTATAAAGTTTTGAGAGCAACTCATGGAGGCTCAATTGGAGAACGGGAACGGGGTGAAGGTCCCATACGCTGTAACGACAACGATGGAGACACTTCCATATCGAGAGGTTCAAAGGTGTTGTGAACCTCGACAGGGATTGTTGAAGGCGCCTTCAGATGTTTCAGGGTCCTTAATTCCTTTTTTTTCATTTGTTTTCTCTCTTTCCTTGTTAAAAGGTGAGGTTCAAGCTCAGTCTCAGACTCAGGGTGTGGTTGAATCTCAGGCTTAGGCTGTGGTTCAGGTTCAGGCTCCAGAGAGGAAGGGGTGAATTGGCTATCAGTCTGAGTTTCAGACGACGACGTTAATTCCTCTGTAGTGGAACATAACATTGTCTGTTGATCCGAGACCCAGGAAATATCTGTTTGACAAGCATGATCAACAGTTTGCTTAGGAGAGGAGACTATGGCAGAGTAAGATCTGGATTGTAAACCGTTATGAGGTTGTTCCTTTACCAATTTCTTTGCATCAGAAAAGGAAATATTGTTTGTGTATTTGATCTTTATTATCTTTGTTTCTCTTTCAAAGACTGGACACTGTTTGGAGGAGGACATGTGCTCACCGTTGCAGTTCGCACATCTGATGTCACCTGTGCAATCAGAGCTGTCATGATTCTTACTGCAACGGGAGCAGACTGCAGAGCCACGACAGGACTTGGCGCCATGACCAAACTGTTGGCACTTGAAACATCGCAGCGGATGTGGTATATACACATCCACGCCGATGTTAAAATAACCAGCTTTGATTGAGGTTGGGAGCCTCGAAAGAGCAAATGTAAATAAATAAGTGTTAGTGTTTACAACACTATCATGATCTTTTCGTGTAAAGCGTTTTACAGCTGTAACACCTTGAGACTTTAGTTCCTCAGCAATCTCCCCTTCTGACATGTCAGACAGGCATTTCGCTCGGTCGCGGACAATGCCCCTGCATGAATTCAAAGATTTATGGATAGATACTGTAACTGCAGTATTGGCAAAATGATGAGCATTCAACAAATTTATGGATTGTTGTCTCTTGGAGCATTCTATCAAGAGAGAACCAGATCGAAGACGAGTGACGTTTTGAACGTCACCACAAATTCCTTGAATAGCCTTTGAAACTACAAAAGGGTTGATCTTGAGAGGTAGACCATCAATGCCTTCAACAACTAGAAATCTTGGCCATGAGTCACTGTTGGTTGTAGAAGATTCATCATCAGAAGATGAAATATTATCTACGTCAACATGTCTTCTCTTGTTTTTGCTACGAGAACCAGTGTTTTGTGGGGTATCCATAATGAGAGAAAAAAGTTTCAACACCCCTGCTCCCCACCCACCATGGAGTGCTACAAAGAGCGATGTTTTCCTGCACCGGATCTCCAACATGCAAACATCAGGGATACAGAGGTGGTATACTCCAGTAAGAACAACATGAATAGCTGCATTTGTCTAATAAATAAAATGCCAGGCTGGTCCGGCCCATGACAAAAAATTTAAGACATACAGAACTCAGAGGTCGAAAGTACCAGATTGGCCCATGAGCCACCGCCTTCTGGCGTAAGACTCTAGGCAATTTATTCCATCAAAAATTGGTAATTCATACAAAGTATGCTTGGCCAAGTCCAAAATATACATTATAATACAACACAGGAGTGCATATACAATATTACGCACAGGGCCTGGCATGACCAGCCGATTGATAAGACCGGGCCCATCTTACCACCCGTCTAGGCGAAGTAAGGGTCGAAGTAGTGTGTTGGGCAAAGGAACACAGTTCCAGGAACCAGTGCCCTCAACTACCAGACTCCCGTCCTCCGCCGACACAGGGACGCAACCCACGGCAAACGGGCTGCCCACTTTGGTCGCCTCTTACGACCAGCAATGGGGTGCTGTGGAAATATTCTACCCCGGTTCCACACGGGGGAAGAGCGATTAGCGTTACCCAGCACTCACCACGAGGAGGTTGCTCTTCACGAGTGCCAAATAAAATATGTGTAGGCATAATATGTTAAAAGGCTTTCGATGTCAAGCTTTATGAATTATAGCAATACGGACCTTACCATCATCTAGTAAGAAATAATGCCTCGTCAAATGACATGAACAAATATCTGTGTTAAATTATTTCACGGCTATGTTTGACTGGAAGGGTCAGGTACGGCACATAAATATCGGAAAAAGGATTATTCCTTGTAACGAAAATAGAAAGTTATGATGGTTAATGAGGTTTCTCTAAATGGCTTCTCTCAGCACCCTAAATAGTCCACTCGTATATTCTCCAGGATAAAGGCTATCAAAACTCAGATATACTCTTCAAAAAAAAGAAACGCAAAGCCAGATTTGTGTGAGGAAGGAAATTACATTTATAGAAGGATCGAACAAGGAATTGAGCCAAAATGTTGTGGAGAGAACACTTGGTGATTGTAGTCATCTCAGTTATCGGTACATAGGAGAATCCAAGGTGAAGGTCAGCTACCACGCGTATGTTCCCCATTGGAATCGATAGCGACCTGACCTCTGCCATGGAAGAGACGAGTATGCGATTCACATCCTGAGGAATGGTAGCCCACTCGGCCTGCAACACAAAATCCAACTGCTGCAACGTCTGGGGTTGTGGTTGACGTCGGCGTAGCCGTCTATCAAATTCATCCTACAGGTGCTCTATCGGGTTCAAACCCGGGGATCTGGAGGGCCAAGGGAGAACATCAACGTTGTTGTTGTGTAGACAGGCTCTTCTGATCCGTGCTGTATGCGGTCGAGCTTTGTCCTGCTGGAATACACCGTTACCGTTGCCTGCAATTGGGAGGAAGTGAGGTAGGAGAATTTCGTTGGTGTATCGTTGAGCCGTAAGATTGCCCTGGATATGGACCAAACCTGTCCTGTTATGATGAGAGATAGTCGACCACATCATAACGCTACCCAACCAAACCTTTCCACTTCCAGTTTCCGGCGCAGCGTCCTCCCCGACGTCTGTAGACCCGTGCTCTTCCATCCCCATGGCGGAGGAGAAATCTTTACACGTCGCTAAACCAGACATCTCTCCATCGCATTTGAGGCCATACCCTGTGTTGACGACATCAATGCAGTCGTTGTTGACGATGTTGTCGACGCAATATGACGTGTCGAACAGGACGTCTTTCTCGTAGACCTGCTGCTCTTAAACGGTTTCGCACGGTCTGGTCGGAGATTCGGCGTAGTCCGTGTATTTGGGATGCGGTTGAGTTGGCTGTGGTCGCCCTTTCACGTAGGTGGCGCAGTCGGATGTAGCGATCTTGGGCGGGGTGGTTACTCTTGATCGTCCCGACCTAGGTCGATCACGTGTTGACCCATGCTTTTGAAACCGATCCAATAGCCTTGTGATGGTGCTGGGCCCTACATTGAAAACACTGGCTACAGCTGATCGGGATCTCCCTGCCTGCAAGCGGCCTTTGACATTGTTTCTATGCACTTCTGTTAATCTTGGCATGTTGTTGAACTGTGACTGTTCGATTGACGCAGATGCCAGGCAATTACTTACTTACTTACTTACTTACTTTGGAGATTTAACGTGCGCTTTCCGACTGATGCGTATTTCGCACACGGGCCAGGCAATTAAAAATCCTCCACTTTAATACCGTTCATAGTGCTGGGCACGCCCAGTACGTGCAGCTCCGTGGCCCGTTTGTTAATGCAATGGGTGTGTTTTTTTCCAAATCGTCCGTGTTTCCCTACTAATGGTCCGTATTGCGTTTCTATTTTTTTAAGAATATAATTGAAAATTAGGAGATCACTGAAAACAGATACTAATACTTCTACTAGCCAGTAGTTTAAAAGGTAGAGAACTTAAAAAGGCATATTTTGAAAAGCCAATTTGATGTCTGAAGGCAAAACGGACTCTGGTAAAAGTAATGATTTTAAATTGATGAATCTAAAGCATCGAAAAAAAAAAAAAAAAAAAAAAAACTGTTTCTGTATAGAAAGTCAGTTAAAAAGTGCTCTTTACACAACTTGACATTCCCTTGTTTGCCACCCGGTGATGTGCTATTCACCAAGCAACCTGTTTGGTGACTGCGTGCGGACAAAACTACCTCCCTTTTTGACGTCAATTCAGTTTCATTATGAGAAGCAGTGAATGCTATGCATCAAATACCCACTTAGACAATTCTGAAGGACACCAAATGTCGCGAAGCTTGAATGACATTTTATCTGAATGTATTTAGGGCCACACCTTCTATAAAACTTGGTTTACGAATTCGCCGACTCGAAAGAATTTAAATGTGAAAAACAAAAAACAATGGGTTTTGTTCCAGTTTTTATTCTGACGTCCAGAAATAAGTAAAATGTGAATGAAAACCTCATTTACAGCCGCTATCAACATCAGTACAATTCATTATTATTAACAATTCATCTTTAAAAACAAAATTGAAATTGGAATTATTTCATAATATTTTTGTCAACCCCTCCTCCTGTATTTTGGGGCCAAACATCCGTAGACTTGAAACAAAATCTGATCTCATGAGAAGAATAAAGACATGTGATTTAAAGTGGAAATAAATTGTCATTTTTAATATCTGGATTGGTTGCACAAAAGTTGATGTGCCAGAAAAACAATTACAGTTTTCTATAGAAATGAACATAGAATAAACATGACGTCAAAGATCACTAAAACTTCAGTCCAATAGTACAGTACACAGTAAAAACTGACCAAATATTATCATACAGATTAATTTCCCTCACATGCTATAATTAAGTGGTTAGAAACAACACTGAAAATTTCAGAAACAGTTTGAACAGTTAAAAAACATTGCCGAATCCACACATTCCAACAAAAGATGCTTGACAGTCAGAAAACAATGACAAGGTATACATTGAGGGGATGCTCTCCCTTCAATAAAAAGGCATGAGTTTAATAACTGTGTCCAATTCGACAACTGCGCATCACAACTTCTTCCTGACGACTAAATCAGAAAGGGCCAATACCCAATCAAGGGTTGTATGGCATGAAGCTTATTACAGATTTGGTTATTACAGCTTTGCTGCCAAATAGTTCTAACATATTGCCAAATAGCAAGTTTTATGACAGTATATTGAAAAGTATATGGACTTCTCAAGGGCAGCTTTACATGTAGCTGGGAAGCCAACAATAAGTGGTGTCACGGACAATTCAAATGACACTTCAAAATTTATTTATATTGAGGATATCTCCTTCTTGGTAAAGTACAAATTCTAGTACTTTTGGGCCCTATCCGGGATTCGACCCTGAGCGTTTGGGTTCGAAATGTGTAATTCATAGCTTTCGGCCATGGGAGCCGTGCCAGTTTACACTTGTCAGAGGGGTACACAAAGTATGTGATCTAGACTACAAGGTGTGAGACGTTAATTTTGTGGAAGCCTCGGTTGCTGAGCGGGTTAGATCACTGACTTAGTGTGCTGGCGATTAGATGCCTCCCTCTAGGAGAGAGTGGGTTCTAATCCAGGCTGAACAGTGTTCAACTTTGTACCACGGCATGACATATTAAAGTCATCAACAAATAATGACCCGTTAACATTTTCAGTCAAAACCTTTGCAATGCTATTTATTTTTACAGTAAAAAGAGCATCTGATATAATGACTCCAGGGGGGATTCCTGATCAAACACACATCTAATCATGTACAGCCCACTCTGACTTTACATTTCCTGTCTTCTAAACCTCGTTAAATAAAATCAGGCATACGGCCACGAAGGCCCATTGTTACGACGTAAATTGTAATAAAAAGGTAAATTGTAATACTTGCAGCAAATTGTAATAATTTTGACGTAAATTGTAATAACAACGTAAATTGTAATAATATTTGACGGAAATCGTAATACGCAAATTGTAATAAAAATTGACGTAAATTGTAATAATCTCTACTTGCGGTAAAATGTAATAACTTTTTACGTAAATTGTAATAACCTTATAAGTTTAGTGAGGTCGTTATCGTACATTGTTGTATAATTATATATATATATAAACGCATTGGAATTTCATTTCTATGGTTCTCCAGAAGAGGATTGATTACCAGAATGAACTTAGTTTTCTTATTTATTTGTGTTTTGTACTTAATTGTAATATATCCTAATGACGATTTTCATCATAATTGTTCATATTTAACCTAATTGAATCATATTTCAACTGGTAAAGTAGGTAGTAATATACACAATGGAATAATTACAACGTAACAAACTTACACAAATATATTGATGTGTAAATGTGGATAGTCTGACTTTTAATGAGCTTTGTCAGTTGAGCTTGCGTTTTACATGTACAATTCGAGAAATACTGTGTATGATGACAAACGTACAAAACTGTTAAGTTAGGGATGGTTGGTATAGGCTTTATCGATCAATCGTCATTAAAGGGTGGTGTCAACATCGATAAATTTACATGACTGAAAGATCCATCCTCAGGTTCAAAATGATGGGTTACACAACCGTATATTCGACAAATAACTTAATTGTGACATATTGTTCAATACTCTTATAAGGCTATTCAAGATGTTTTTTGCATGACTTGCTTCAACAGTATGTTGACCAGTTCGACACGACTGAACGAGTGATGACGAAGGGTACAAACACAGGCTGGTCAACCAGTGTGTCGATTTGCAGTGGAAATGCTATATGAGTTGATAAGGAGTACATGATCCTTTTCTTGAAACAAACGAGGGAATTTAATCATATTTATACAATTCATTTTATTTTGATGAAGAATTCAAATACAACAAAGGAGTTGACAGATCACGTGCATACACAAATAACATCCGGTATCTTCGGATAACTTTTGTACAGTTTCAAAGAGTATACGAATTATCATAAATTTCTTGCAATCAATTGCTGAAATATATCTGCTTGTATCCAAATAGAAAGGAATTGAAAATTTATAATGAAAATATGTTTGTCACTAAAGTAAATTTTCTCTTTGACCTTGAAACGTACTTGAAGATCATTAATCTCGACAATCGTTGATGGATTTTGCCAAGAAACCTTGATACGAATATATTCGTACAATATTTTATTACAGTGCTTGATGTTAGCTGGAATTATTTTAATCCCCTTAAACCTCCAGAGAAGATTATCCTCTGAGGTAATTTTGGTCCGTATATATGTCACAAATTAGTGATAACTTATGAAAAACGTAATTATCTGTTTCGAAAATTATGTACCGCATTACACGTGAGGTACCAAATTTGGTATCAAGGTTGCTTGGCGCAATCCACCAACGATTGCCGAGTTTAATGATCTTAGAATACTCTTCGTATAAGGTCAAAGAGAATATTTACGTTAGTGACAAAACCCTTTTCATTATAGATTTTCCATCCTTTCAATTTTGATCAAAACAGATATATTTCAGCAATGATTGATTGCAACAAATTTATCATACATTCTGATGCTCTTTGAAACTCAACAAGACATGCCCGAAGATACCGGATATTATTTGTGTATGCTTTGAATTATGATTTCGTGCCGTTATCATGATGGATTCTGTTTTTGTTGTTGGGGCAAGCAGTTATTATCCCAGCAAAAGTTGTCAGTAAGTTGTTGTTAGTTCTTCATGACATATGAAAGGAATCCAGACAGTTACTTTTGTTCATTTATTTCATTAAATATACTTCTTCCTATGAAAGGAAATACTTTATGTATTATTAATGATCCATATGTTAATCATACATTGCTACAAATATTGCATAAGTTAACATGGTTTGCATTTATTTATTATTATTTCTTTATCTGTGAGAAGTTCACAGAGATCGAGAATACACAATATCTAATAGTAAATGCAATGTAGGTCAAGAATATCCACGCCCCTCTTTTGATATTAATAAAAGCATTGTATATAATGTTATGTATTAAGTATTCTCCTTTCCCATGCATGTAAAATCTATGCTGCCTTTGCTGACGACTGGTTTTTTTCCTTTGACATTGCACAGGAGATCTGTCACTCATCTGTTGTATTTGAATTCTTCGTCAAAATATAATGTATAAATACGATTGAATTGTCTCGTTTGTTTCAAGGAAACGGTCATGTGCTCCAAACCTCCAATGCAAATCGACATAATTTCAGGATCCGGTTGCATAGAGCTCCCTTCGGTAACTCGTAACTCAATGTTATTGCAATGGACTCCTAGCTAAGCTACTATTAGATGATAAATCAATTAACTTATTTGTCGAATAGACGTACCTAATGTAATCCATCATTTTTAACCCGAGGATGGATCTTTCAGTCATAGATTTCGACGTGTACAGTTGCTAGAGTATCATTCTAACAATACAGACATGAAACAAGCTACACGTAAAATAATTGATAAAGGTAGTCCTTGCGGGTTCACATACCTACATGCACATCGCCCAGGTCATTGTCATTATTAGCTTTACATCCTCCGAGCAACGTGAAAATTTTTTAAATTTGAATAATAATAAATGGTTAATATATATATGAAGATGTATAAATCAGCTTGCACACAAGACTACTGCAGAATGACATGTCATCCATTTGCTAGTTTAGTTTAGTTTAAACATATTTTATTCACAGAACAATTGGAGACAAGTTCTTGCAACTTAGTAAACCCCTCCCCGCATAAAACATGTACAAATATACAGTTGCAAAATAAATAAATTTGCTTCAGTCAGTAAAAGTCAGACACATTTACTCATCAATATATAATTATTCCATTGTGTATATTACTACCTACTTTACCAATTTAAATATGATTCCATTAATGATGAAAATCGTCAATAGGATATATTACAATTAAGTACAAAACACAAAGAGTATTTCTCAAATAAATTAAAAAGTTCATTCTAGTAGTTCATCCTCTTCTGGACAACCACAGAAATGAAATTCAAATGCGTTTATATATACATATAACAACCTCAATCCTTCCCCACACCCATACTTTAATGACGATTGTACGATAAACCCTGTACCAACCCTGACAAGGATAGGTTCAAGTCATTTAACGCCTTTGACACTAAACTTATAAGGTTATTACAATTTACGTAAAAAGTTATTACATTTAACTGCAAGTTGAGATTATTACAATTTACATCAATATTTATTACAATTTGCGTATTACAACTTACGTCAAATTTTATTACAATTTACGTTGTTATTACAATTTACGTCAAAATTATTACAATTTGCTGCAAGTATTACAATTTACCTTTTTATTACAATTTACGTCGTAACACGCCTCTTAGGACAAGCCTTTTACGGCAAGCATGGGTTGCTGAAGACCTATTCTACCCCGGATCTTCACGGGTCGCCTGACATTATCTTGGTGCCGGAAGGACGAATATTACCCGTTTCCAAATAATGTTAAAAATATATAACAGGGATAACATATCTTGGTAGATGTTTCAATAACTGATAATGGATATTATCTGGCCCAAATCCTTTATCATTAGCCCTGATCAAAGCCTCATGTAATTCGTTCAAAGAAAATGGTTCATTATAATCTTCGCAATTAGGAGAGTGAAAATTCAGCGTTTTCTTTTCCCGTGATTTCTGGATTTTTAAACTTCTGGAAGTAAGGTTCATAGTTGGCAGATGTTGAATTTGTGCTAAACGTTTCTGCCAACTTATTAAAATGTCATTTTTAGATGTTAAAGTATCATTATTTACTATGAGATGTTGAATACTATCCTTACCTCATATTTTCTGATCACATTCCATACTTTGTCAAGGGGAGTACGTATTTATGTTTCGAAACAAACCTTCCCCAATTTTTTCGTTTAGTTTGTTTAATAGTTCTACGAGCTTTTGCTCTTAGTATTCGTGGCTGTTTTAAATTGTCCTGAGTCGGATATTATTTTTAATCCTTTCCGACTTTGTCCTAGCATTCCTAGCGTGTCTAAAGTTATCAGTATACCTTGGCATATGTACGCGTAGATGTGTCAAGGGTTTGGGGATAGAGGTCGTAGTAATATCAATTACTCCTTCCGTAAATGTTTAAATGGGTCAGCATCATCAATACAAAATTCCGAATTCAAGTTACAAATACACAAAGTGCTGAAAGTATCCCAATCAGCTTTGTTACGTTTCCATGCAGTTTGAGGTATATCATTCAAGGTAGTGACAGTTTCAAGAACAATAGGTCCCCCTCAGGCAAGAAAGGCTCGGGGAGCTGGACGTTAAGATTATCAAGATCATTAACGTGAAGAGCTGAGGACGGAAGTATGTATAATGAACATACAAAAATGGCAACATGGAGAGTTAAACGTACTTCCACTGTCTGAAGGTTTGTTTTCAACGAAATAGAACTGTGTAGTGTTCTTTGTTTAACAAAGACTGATGATCCACCGGATGCCTTACCATTAATGGCATTAGTCAATTAGTCAATTTTCCATTTTCTTTCAAATAAGTTTCTTGAAAGCTAAAGGCTTCTGCACTAGAGGTATGTGCTAGAAGTTTAACCTCGTCTAAATGTGCCCTCAAACCACGACAATTCCACTGAATTAAATGATTTGTGTTTGTCATTAAGGTGGAGTAACAGGGGATAGACTTTCGTTTTGGGAGAGTGGCCCCTTGTATGACCACAAGTGCTAACATGAGGGGATAATATCGTCTTAATATCCTCGAGCAACCTATACTTGTTATAGAGTTGCACGGGATTTTCAGTACCTTTGACAATCGTTGATTTTTCTCTTTTTGAATTTCAACATTTTTAACTGGTATATAGCTTTTGGGGTTGCTTCTGTTGACGTTGATGTGGATGCTACTCGGGTTGATGTTGGAGCTGAAACAATGTTTGTTTCATGTTGTTTGGTGTCAACTTGCTTTGACGTGTCACCTGATGCAAATGGCAGATCTGTCTGACAGTGAACTGATGCTGTTTTAACCGTTTTAACTGTTTTAACTACAGAAAATAAGAATGTCCTGTTGTGTTTGCAGATGCGACTATGTATGCTTGTTTCCTGGCATCGGTGTAGCTGATCTTTCAATCACATTTAATTTTATGTACAAATGACTGAAACATTCACTGCAGTCAGTTGAAGTTGACATATGATCGCCTTGATAGTTAGATCATTTCACGGCTGGGTGTATGTATTTCCATCATGATCAATTTCACAACATCTAAAGCAAGTAGCGTGATCTCTGCATGAATTCTGCCCCTGAAGATCCGGGGTAGAATAGGTCTTCAGTTACCCATGCTTGCCGTAAAAGGCAACTATGCTTGTCGTAAGAGGCGACTAATGGGATCGGGTGGTCAGGCTCGCTGATTTGTTCGATGCATGTCATCCATCCCAATTGCGTGGATCGATGCTCATGATATTAATCACTGAATTGTCTGGTCCAGACTCGATTA
The DNA here is from genome assembly GCF_023055435.1 of Haliotis rufescens. Lineage (NCBI taxonomy): Eukaryota > Metazoa > Mollusca > Gastropoda > Lepetellida > Haliotidae > Haliotis > Haliotis rufescens. Next base: position 18,414,928 of record NW_025964223.1, read on the forward strand.
TTTACAGACCGACGTCATACAGCTGGAATATTGCGGAGTGCGGCGTTAAACAACAAACCAAACCAACCAACCATGTCTGGCATTTAAAACAACGAATAGGTTGGGGATGTAGAGGTCAACAGGCATTGTGAAACAACCAACTTTGTCAGAATTTGGTAGAACTGTTGTATTAAAAGTCAAACGATAAGGGTTCGATGGAAATACACGCCCATCTTCACGATATGTGAATCGTTTGACTTGACACCTTGACTCCGAAGTTCAGATACAATTTGTTTAAAAAAATTCATTTTGACTGGTATCACGGTCTCGGATTAGGCCTTTGCTGAAATTAAGGGTTTTGTGAGCAGAACAGCTGACAGATATATCAACCAATTTAGTTGATGATATTAAATTGATGGTCTATGTTTGTTTTCTTTGTACATTGAATCAAAAGAGCTCCAGATCGTTATGTTTTTTTACATCCTTCAGCTCGCCAGCTTTACTCTTTAGTCCTTTTTCTAAAAGAAATGGTGAATACGAAGCTAAAGTACGTTTTCCCTTAGCTTTCGTGGCAAGGAACCGAGACCAATTATCCCTTTCAGAACACAATAGTCTAGTCACTAGTTCATCATAAGGTGAATGAAGCTCAGAATCAGATTTTGAAAGTTTCTGTTTTCGCCAAAGATGATGTCATATGTAAGCGGCATTCCAGCAAACTAACACCATAGGGATTCGGAAATGTTATGGTGTGTTGGGCAAAGGAAAACTGTTCCTGGCTCCAGTACCTTTAACCACCAGATACCCGTCCTCCACCGACACAGGGGCGCAACCCACGGCAAACGAGTTGCCCAATTTTACGACCACAGGGAAGTGTTTCAGCATATATGTGGAAATATAATGTCAATGAAATGTCATGCACAGATAGGGGGTACTGGTGACCCGGTCGTCTGAGACGCCGCAATTCGCTATGCAGATTTGCGTCCTATGGGCACAAAACCTATGATTGAGGTTTCGAATCCTATTTCGCTCAGATTGTATTTCTAGGTTTGTCAGCACCATACACACGCTCGTGGGTTTCACCAAAGCGGTAAATGGCTGATACCTTCATCACTTTGGGCTTTCCTATATCTGAAGTTGACACTCTGTGATATATTGGCGAAGTTAAAACAAGTAAATTTTGCCAAGTTCAACTTAAGTTTCAGCTTCAGCCATGATTTGATATCCTTCAAAAATCACCAAATAGCCAATTCCTCTCCACGTATTTACCCACCTGAACTAGATATAAAGGAGGCCAGTGAGACCGCCTCATCTGTTTCATACTTAGATCTATGCATACGATTCAGAGTGACAAAACACTCCCCACAAGACTGTATGACAACAGGGATGAAGTCATCTCTCCAATTGTCAACTTTCCATTCATGCAATATTCCAAATGGTCCATGTCATTCCCTAGTTTGACTAATACCATATGGTCCCGTGTTAAATGTCAGGTGAACAATTGAATTGCCTTTGCGTGTGTTTGTGACGGGTGCCACCGTTTGGGCAGGATACGCTACCTTCACACCTGGTAGTATCACTTTTTAAATTGTGATTCATAAACACATAGTCATGATATACTAGTACTTAGCATCGTAAGTTGACCCTGCATTTGACAAAGATTTCTTATGAACAAAGAAAGGATTTGTCGCTTTTCTTTACACAAACTTGAGGTAAGGTATCTGAATTCAGACCCCAATCAAACGATTTCGACTTCATTTTAGTAAAATCTTTCACCACAAGCTGGCAAACTGGGAGTACTGGCCGACATATGAACACAGTTTCTCCTGCGTTAAAAGCCATTAGGATTCGTCGTTAAAAGAAACGCGAGTAAGGCCTAATTACAAGACTTCGACTTGGAGACTGCAAGTTGAACACTCATTATATGTACTCACTACTATTTAAATTCTCCCGAGGAAGTGAAACATTATTTTATTGAATGTCCAGTCCAAAGTCATTACAGGCTACATTTAGGAGGTGCAGAACTTGAGAAAGACAATATATTTTATGGTTCCATTCAGCGGGCAAAATTAGATTTCGTGTCTGCATTCGGATTTTTTTTTTTTAAAGAAGACTAATATATTCATACATTGTGCATTAACTAAACCATATTAACGATTTTCTTTTGGTGTCTGATCTGTGTTTTTATGGTTTGAGTACTTTCTTTTCAGAAATGAAATAGTAGCTTACTTGCCCTTTCAGAGCAGACAAAGTGGATTAGTTTATCATCATATTTTCCTGACTCACTGAAACTCAAGTACCATATCATCGCCTCTTTTAGTGTTTGTTTGACGTTCTTTTACGGCAAGTATGGGTTGCTAAAGACCTATTCTACGCCTATGTTAGTGAACTTGGGATGATGTTAATCCTGACTGGGTCCATGCATGTAGCAAAGGTACTATACGGCCTCAGTGACCCTAGCATGGTGATCTACCTTCAGCTGCTTTTTTATATTGTATTCTATAACACAGTGATAGTTGTATGCTAGTTTTCACTATTAATCTGTGATATTCTAATTATTTTACTGTCCATCGATGACAGGTTTTTAGTTTAAAGATTTGTATTAATAATGTATAACTTCTCGGCACGATATGGCTGAAATATTGCCGATGTGACTTAAAGCATAAGCTCGCTCACTCACTCAGTGTTAGTGAACTCGAAGAAAGTATTATTAGACTTTGGCCACGCCAGAAACCTATGGTAGAGAGTTCGAATCCCGGTTCGACCTGATTATGTTTCTAGATTTATCAGCTCCATACTCGTGCTCGTGGTATATGTCTGAGACCTACATCATTTCGGGCTTTTCTCCAACATTAAGTTGACACGCCGCGATATAATTGGAATACTGTTAAAAACGGCATAAAACCCAACTCACTCACGCACTGTAAAAAGACTTCTTGCAAGGTAAATCTCTACGGGTTTCTAAAACAATACATGATGACCCTTTAACACTTATAGGTGTTGAGCAAGGTGTATTATGATCACCAATAAACTTTGTAACTTAATAAGAGTTAAATTATTTTTTTCTTACATTAAAACTGGACAAATATTTCGAATTGATTCGTGTGAAATGTATATCTTCTGTCTGGACTGCCGACTGGAACATGACGACAGAGGGCAGTGGTGTATCAAGTAATGACATTCATATAATATAAGAGACGAAAGATATCATTGGAATTAGTCACCGTCTCCTGTTCAAAGAGGCACAATTGCAATGCATTGTCACTGTCACTGTCACTGGATAATGATCATAATAATAACCTTTTCAAAAGGACTTAAGGGCTCCATTGTTATATTATACAAGATCAGATAGCCATCCGCTGCTTGAGCTTGCAGCTGTCAGGAGTTTTTGATTGCTTTTCAACATTTGAATGGCTGTCAGAATCGCTTACGTTTGTCGGCAAAGAGCTCAAATAGGCAGTTCCTGCGAGATGTTAAGCTGTCCTGATATAAGTCCCGATATGTATGCGTGGCCAGCTGCTATAGATAGACCGATGCAGATCCATGCTGCCTCTCCACATGGATCCATGCTGCCTTCCTACGTGGATCCATACTTTCTAACATAAACCCATGTGTCACGCAATGGGTATCGATGACATGCAAGTCAGCGAGCCCGACCACCCGATCCCGTTAGTCTTCGCTTACGACAAGCTTAGTCTATCCTATTCTACCCCGGGTCTTTACGGGTCTGGCTCCATGTTGTGAGGTGGCATGGGTCCACGCCATTTCTTATCTTATCAGGTAGGTCAATGGACATCAATAGATTCAATTTATGCAGTAGTGGGAAATGAAGAATTATTAGTAGAATATATCAAACCACTCAAGACCACGCCACGTTAAACCCGATTGTACCTCACCTCCAAAAGGTACTACATTTTCGGGGACACATGTGCTTCATAATGCTACTATTTCGTGAAGTCTCTGTGTCTTTCACTTCCATCATAAGGTCAGTAGTAGTATCAAGAGCAACGGCACATGGTGACAAGAGGTTAACATGGCCATTCAAAACATTTTTTTGTTTATTTGTTTGTTGTTTAACGCCGCACTCAGCAAATGTTCCAGCTACATGACGGCGGTCTGTAAATAATCGAGTCTGGACCAAACAATCAAGTGACTGACATCATGAGCATCGAGAGTATACAATGACATGCATCAACCAAGTCAGCGAGTCTGACCACCCGGTCCCATTAGTCGCCTGTTAAGACAAGCATTGTCGCCTTTTACGGCAAGCATGGGTTACTGAAGACCTTTAGCTTGCTTGCTTGATTTGTTGTTTAACGCGGCACTCAGCAATATTCCAGCTAAATGACGGCGGTCTGTAAATAACCTATTCTGAACCAGATAATCCAGTGATTGACATCATGAGCATCGATCCACGCAATTGGGAAAGATGACATGCATAAACCAAGTCAGTGAGCCTGACCACCAGATCCCATTAGTCGCCTTTTACGACAAGCATAGTCACCTTTTACGGCAAGCATGGGTTGCTGAAGACCTATTCTAACCCGGATCTTCACGGGTCTGAAGACTTATTCTTATCTTCACGGATCGGCAAAAATGTAACCTGAATAAAGTATGACGTTTATTCAGCTCTGAAGGACACCAAATGTCGCTGAGCTTAAATGACATTTAATTTGAACGTCTGTAAGGCCAGACCTATAAAACTTGGTTTACGACTCCAAAACAAGGTAAATGAGAAAAACTATAAATATGAAACGGCGTGTTTTCTAGTTTTTATTCCGACCTCGCTATCAACATACATACATTATGTAAAATACTCTTTTTAATACCTGTTGGAGATTTATCTTAAAAACTTCAAAACACAAATATTTATGAGGGTAGATCCAAAAACTATGTTTGAAGTTTGCATTATAACTTTATATATTTTTCGACCTATCGATCTGAATTTAGGGGACAAATTAAAGTCCGTAAACGAAAATATGGCTGGCCTGAGGAGATGAAGAAAAGAAATTTGATTTAAAGAAGAAGCACATTGATATTAATAATGTCTGGATTGGTTTCATAAACGTTGATGTGTTATCTGATAGTTCAAAGAGATCTATCATCCGCCTCCACATACCTACATGTTCTTGTGTTCTTGTCGTTATTGTTTTTATTTTGATTAGTTTCTTATTGATTTAGTTGCGTTATATTAACTTGAATGTAGCTGATTATGTTCAATGTATATACTATTTGTCACAGGAACAACAAAGTTCTCGTTCTGGGCTGATGTTTTATTGATGATGAGTCCTGCAATTATAACAAAATGACATGCTATATGGCTTGGTGGTCCGGCATGGTGTGTCTTGGGTTCCTAACACATGCTGACCATGTAGTTGTTTTTAACTACTATATTATTGATATTCATTTCAATAATTAAACAGTCATCTCCTATATTATTGATATTCATTTCAATAATTAAACAGTCATCTCCTATATTATTGATATTCATTTCAATAATTAAACAGTTATCTGGACTAATATAATTCACACAAGAATGAACCTATTTCAATAAAAAAAAGATTAAAAGAGCATTCACACAACCCATTCAACATACCTGCAATTATAACAAAATGACATGCTATATGGCTTGGTGGTCCGGCATGGTGTGTGCTGGGCTCCTAACACATGCAGTCTTTATAGATGACAGTCATGTGACCTGCCTCTACATCATTTTGCAGGGACTGCATGTGCCAGGGCCCAGGATGTACCTGACAGACCACAGTTAAGGTGGCCTGTTCCAGCCAATAATTAGATATGGAAACAAGTTGGTGACATAACATATTAGTAAAACTTAACCTGCGACATATTCATCTGACACCATCTCTAAGCAATAAGTCACATTCAGTCCTCGCCTATGTGGAGGCGGTCCTGTCGTGTTTGCAGTTAAGGGATTAAAACACTGGTTACTGTAAAATTTTGACAAAGGGTGTTTTGTTAAGGTCCTTCTGTTCAGAAGGTTTGATTAAGTGAGTTGGGTTTAACGCCGCTTTGAACAGTATTCCGGTTATATATCAAGGCGTGTCAGCTTAATTTGGGAGGAAAGCCCGGAGGGATGGAGGTTTTAGACGTTTACCACTTCGGTGAAACCAACGAGTACGGATATGGCGCTGAGAAGCCTATAAACACTCACTCAAAGCTGTGATTGAATAAACTGTTCACTCAATTAAAATGATGTAAATCAACATGAAACGTACCGTCAAATGCTCGTGAACAGTGTCATTTTCATTATGGCGAATGCACAGTTAGACTCCACGTTCATTCCTACGTCTTTCGGGAGTGAGTGACTTGGGTTTAACGCCGCTTCTAACAGTATTCATGTTATATCACGGCGTGTCAGCTTGATGCAGGTCTCAGACGTTTACCACTTCGGTGAAACCCACGAGCACGGGTATGGTGCTGTCAAACCTACGTCTTTCGGTGGTAAGGACATTGTATCTGTGTGCAGATGGTTACAAGTATGGACTAAACCAGAGGAAGACAGGAGAATGGACCTCATGGGAGAAAGACGACACAATTACTGTTTTAACAGTTAATAACATTTTCTCAAACCCGCCCAACAACCACAAATATCATCCAGTGCGTCATGTCACGGCATGACCAGGAATGACAAATAATGTCATGAACTTCCGTTTTCGGGGTGGGGTTTTCCTTCTGTTTCTACACATATGCACACAATACCAAATATAACAGAATTTCTATATCCTATTCATTTTCACCTGGTGCAAAGTAACCGTCTTGGACTGGCCTTTTGATGGGTTGTCTGGGATTTTATCGGGGAAAATGAATTGTCCGGAAAATGCTTGGAAAAAAATATTATGATCCACGCTGTTGAAAGAGAATATTGCCTGCCATAAAAAATGCATTGTGGCAAAATGTCTTGTTTATTTATTTTTATTTATTTATTAATTTTCATTTTTTTAAATATCTGGTTTTGCAGCTGTAGCTGGACAAACTTCGAGTGTCCATATCAAATTGTCTGTCCACAATGAAAATAACTCTTTCTTTTGGCACGGTGCTGACATGACTATTGCATTTCTTGTATTTACATCCAGATCAGTCAACGTCATGAAATTATATCGCTATCATCAGACCTATCATTTAAAAGTATGTCAGTATTATTACCTTCCATTTGGTCTGAGACCCGTGAAGATTCCGGGGTAGAATAGGTCTTCAGCAACCCATGCTTGCCGTAAAAGGCGACTAACGGGATCGGGTGGTCAGGCTCGCTGACTTGGTTCATGCATGTCATCGATCCCAATTGCGTTGATCGATGCGCATGATGTCAATCACTGGATTGTCTGGTCCAGACTCGATTATTTACAGATCCCCGTCATATAGCTGGAATACTGCTGAGTGCGGCGTTAAACAACAAACCAACCATTTGGTCTAAGGGTCGTAAAGTACAATACTTACTTACTCGTTTGTCAAGTTGTCTCAAGTTGAACATGTCTGCAAGCAATATATCCCCGCTTGTGGTAGATACGAGCCCGACCATTTGATATATATGGAGCTCTTTTGGGTGAGGGGCTGGTCCACTGGGAAACAATACTTTTCTCTCAGCTTTTCCAAAAAGAAAAAAATGTTCGCTGGTCATGCTAGATGTCCGTGGAAAATGAGGTTTACTACAAGTTACACGTCTGGACCTCAAGGTGTGGCTTGAAACAATAGTCTGTCTCAAGGGAACACTATCGGTGTTTCTTTTCATGGGGGGCACGGGTAGCCCAGTCGTCTAAGGCGCCGCGATTCGCTGTGCAGAGTTGCGTCCCTGGGGCACGCCAGAAACTTATGATTGTGGGTTCAAATCCAGGTTCGCCCCGAAAATGTTTCTAGGTTTGTCAGCACCATACCCGTGTTCGTGTGTTTCACCGAAGTGGTAAACGTCTTAGACCTGCATCACTTCGGGCTTTCCGCCCACATTAAGTTGATACGCCGTGATATGACTGGAATAATGTTAAAAGCGGCGTTAAACCCAACTCACTCACTCACTTTCCTTTCATACCATATTGAAATACCATGTAGCATACCCCTAAGAGGCGTTAAACCCAATTCAACCACCCACTTTGTCTCCTATTACTACATGCGTGATGAAATATGTTGGTATAAGTTGCTTTGATCTTCACCTCGGACATCGATTTAAAATGGAAATGTTTGGTCTGTAGGTAATTTCCGACTTTCTATAAAGAGAATCCACCTCCTGCCCACAACATCCTCAATCACTGCCACGCGCAGACAACACTGTTTGCATCACTGACATTTATGTCCATAAGCTGCTTCTCACAATGTCTTAAACATAACCCTAGCATGCACATGACATGCCTTGAGTGCGTTGGGCTTCACGCCGCTCAGTCAGTAGAGCTACATTTCAGCCGAGTTCGATGGAAGTCCAAAGACGTTAAAAATACATTATTTTCCAAAATCATAAGGCCTTGGTTTAGTTTTTTACGGATTTTTTTTTGAAAACCTGAAAGCGGTGGTGGAAATAAAAAATAAAATACAATAACACTTTCAATTTCTTTTTTGTCTTTTGATAAAACTTACAGTCGGTCTTTATTGAAAAAAATGCTTTTGGTACCAAACCAAACAGAAACTGGAATTGTCGTTTCTGTGGCGATCTCATTGTGCCACGTTCGGACATTATCACACTTGCAATAAAAAGACATCAGCTATGGTTGTATCACATCTCGTTGTGCCACGTTCGGACATTATCACACTTGCAATAAAAAGACATCGGCTATGGTTGTATCACATCTCGTTGTGCCACGTTCCGACATTATCACACATGCAATAAAAAAACATTAGCTATGGTTGTATCACATCTCGTTGTGCCACGTTCGGACATTATCACACTTGCAATAAAAAGACATCAGCTATGGTTGTATCACATCTCGTTGTGCCACGTTCGGACATTATCACACTTGCAATAAAAAGACATCAGCTATGGTTGTATCACATCTCGTTGTGCCACGTTCGGACATTATCACACTTGCAATAAAAGACATCAGCTATGGTTGTATCACATCTCGTTGTGCCACGTTCGGACATTATCACACTTGCAATAAAAGACATCAGCTATGGTTGTATCACATCTCGTTGTGCCACGTTCGGACATTATCACACTTGCAATAAAAAGACATCAGCTATGGTTGTATCACATCTTGTTGTGCCACGTTCGGACATTATCACACTTGCAATAAAAAGACATTAGCTATGGTTGTATCACCTTCCGAATAGAATCTCCTATAGCCTGCGTGTGTCTGGGTTTAAATACATGTTAATGTCGGTGTTCACTTCTCTGGAGGTCCGATATGCGCTAGGTTGGTTGGTTTGTTGTTTAACGCCGCACTCAGCAATATTCCAGCTATATGACGGCGGTCTGTAAATAATCGAGTCTGGACCAGACAATCCAGTGATTGACATTATAATTATGAGCATCGATCCACGCAATTGGGATCGATGACATGCATCAACCAAGTCAGCGAGCCTGACCATCCGATCCCGTTAATCGCCTTTTACGACAAGCATAGTCGCCTTTTACGGCAGGCATGGGTTGCTGAAGACCTATTCTACCCGGGATCTTCACGGGTAGATAGGCGCTAGGAGTACCGTATTTTCTTGTGTATAATGCGCACTTAAACAACACATCTGTGTAGCGGGAGAGGGCATGATACAGGCCTACAATGAGTTCTTATTGGGGCTTTTTTTAAAACGCATTGACATTACCGTGAGAACGTAACACCGGAAATACCATGTCAACAAATCAGTTCTGAAGTATACAAGTTAATCCTCTTACTACACTATCTCATTATAAACAGAAATCATGGCATATCTAGACTTGAATTTATCTATTTTAATAATTTGATTAAAAATTTCATGCAATATAGTTAACATTAAATTCGCCTTAATCGTGTGATCTGATCGGCAGATCTCCAACTTACCATAAAAAAATAAATGTTTAGAGCAACCAAAATTCCAGCTATATGCACCCGTGAGTGAGTGAGTGAGTTAAAGTTTTACGTCACATCGGCAGTATCTCAGCCATACAGTGACGAGAACAAATTGAAAGATAAATATCTGTCACAAAGGACAGTAAAACATTAGCATGGTATCACAGATTGAAGTCTAAAAACTAACAAATTCAACTCTAAAACCTCTAACAAACATATATACATCAACTTTACATTTTATCTTTTTAAAATACGAGCTATATACCACCAGTAACTAAAGCCAAACCACCTTATTGGGGATCATGGGGACGTACAGTACTTTAGCTACCTGCATGAATCCCCAACAGGATTTAATAGCTCTAGTCACTGGTAGGTGTGAGGTGAAATTGGGTTTAACGTCGCGTCCAAGATTATTGCACTTATATAGCGACGTGCATGCACGTGTATGTGTGTGTGTGGCTGCTTGTACTAGTCCGGACTGATGCCGATTTATAGTGCTAGCTCACTGAGATACCATGCCGCAGTTTAACATGAATACCCCACTCAGACACAGTATACTGACTCCGAGCCGACCAGTCCTTGTTTTAGCCCCTTAATGCCGAGCGCCAGACAGGGTAACAACAAGTACAATCTTTTAACGTCTTTTTGTATGACGCGGCCCGGGATCGAACCCCGGACCTTCCGCTCTCCGGGCGGACGCTCTACCACAAGACCACGGAGGCGGTCTGTCACTGGTAGGAGTAGACAATACTAGCCATAAATTAAGACACATTCAATTCAAAATAGGAAACGTATTAAAATTCTAGTTCTCAGCAATGTACTAAATATTATGCGGATTTATGTGTCACTATCAGGGGACAATAATTTTACTGTACTTCAACCCCATAAAATGCCACAACCAGAATAATATAAGTTATCAATTGCATCTAACTAAGTTAAAACACATTTACTCAAAAGCTGCTTATCAGATCTATTTCTTTTAAAAAAAATCTATAATTAAATGAGAATTGCCATTGATAAAAAGGTCCCTTAAATTTGAAACTTGATAAAAAGTATCCCTTGTGAGAGAAAACTCTACACAATCAAGTAAAACGTGCTTGACAGTGATTCTCTCATCACAAGGGATGAAAAAGGGAGGATCTTCGCCTTTCAATAAAAACCCATGAGTATAACGACTGTGGCAAATGCGACATTGTTGTAGAATAACTTCATCATACCTTGACTGGCACCCAAGAAAGTATAGCCTATAGTTGGTTTTATCTGGTGAAGTTTGTTTGCACCTAACTGGGTATTCCACCTTGTCTGCATTAACCGCCTGATATAATTGCTGATATAAGGTTTGTAATCAGAATACGGTATAAGAAGGTGGGAGAGAGATTTATCCAGAGCTGCTTTTAGCTGCAGCATCAGCTTTTGTGTTTCCGGTTATGCCGACATGACTCGGTAACCAACAAAAAACGATGTCGTATTGGCCAGTAGAAAGATCATTATACAATTCTAAAATGTCAAGAACATATGGATGATTGGAAGATACATGTTTTAGTGCCTGAAGGCATGACAGGGAATCTGAAAAGATAACAAATTGTTTACATCTCGATTGATGTTGCACATATTCCAAGGCAGCCTTTGCTTCAGCAGTGAAAATTGAGCTACAGTCTGGTATTCGGAAAGATATCATTTTTGCTCCAACGACAGTGGCACATGCTACTTTGTCACCGTCCTTGGACCCATCTGTAAATATTGAGCGATGTGAGTCATATTTTGCTCTCATTTGTAGATATTCCTGTTGAAAGACCAAATGATTCGTGTAAGATTTTTTAAATTGAGTAAGAGTAAGATCAACTTCCGGCCGAACTATTTGCCAAGGTGGAGAAGACAAAAGTCGACAAGGAGAAACAAGATCTAGATTAATATTAGCAGCAGTAATGTGGGGTTTTATTCGAATTCCCAGAGGTGGGACCAGCTTAGATTTATTTTGAAACAACTCTTCATAAGGAGGTTTGAAAACACAGGTGTAAGCAGGGTTTAATGGGTTGGAGTATAATTTAGTAACATACTGAAGGGATAACTTGATACGACGGTGCTGTAAAGAAGGTTCATCAGCTTCCACATATAGGCTATCAATTGGAGATGTTCTAAATGCGCCAAGACAGAGCCTTAATCCCTGATGGTGTATGGAATCTAATTTCTCTAAATTACTTCTGCAAGCACCACCATACACAATAGAACCATAATCCAATTTAGATCGGATCAAGGATCTATACAAGTGAAGGAGGGTGTTCTTATCTCCACCCCACTTTGAATTTGCAACGACTTTCAGCAAGTCCAGAGCCTTCTTAAGATATTTGATATGTGGCAGAAAAGTCAAATGCCGATCAAAAACAAGTCCCAGGAACTTGGCTTCCTCAACAACTTTGATAGGAGTGCCATCCAAAAACAGTTCGGGATCTTTATGGTACTTGTACTTCCTGCAAAACTGAATACAGTTGGTCTTGGCTTTTGAAAATTTAAAGCCATTTTCAAGTGACCATTTCTGAATTTTATTAAGACATAACTGTAGTTGTCTCTCTATAGTACGCATATTTTTGCCGCGACATGAAACAATGAAGTCATCCACAAAACGTGACCCATCATTTGTGTCATTTAAAACTTTGGAAAGGCTATTAATCTTTATGCTAAATAAAGTAACAGACAGAATACTGCCCTGTGGGACACCCTGATCCTGATGATAATGGTCAGACAGGGTATGACCCACACGAACTTGAAACTGTCTGCCTGTTAAAAACGTGGATACAAACTGAGGCAAACGACCTCTCAATCCAAAATCATGTAAATTTAAGCATACCATGCTTCCAAGTCGTATCGTATGCTTTTTCAAGATAAAAAAAGATCGATACAGCATGTTGTTTGTGGACAATGGCATTTTTGACGTACGATTCTAAACGTACCAAATGATCAATGGTACTTCTATTTTTACGGAAACCACACTGAATATTTGTAATGAGGTTGTTGGTTTCCAGGTACCATATTAAACGATTATTCACAATCCGTTCCATAGTTTTACAAACACAGCTAGTTAATGATATTGGTCTATAATTTGATGGATCAGAATGATCCCGTCCAGGTTTAGGTATGGGGATTACAATGGCATTGTGCCATGATGGAGGAAAATTCCCCGAAGCCCAAATCTGATAAAAAATGTCTAAAAGTATCTCAAGACATGACTGAGGCAAATGCTTCAGGAGCTGATAGTGTATATTGTCATCTCCTGTTGCAGTATCATGAGCTTGGCCAAGGGCAGTATGTAACTCATGGAGTGAAAACACTTCATTATAATCTTCACCATTATCTGAGGTAAAATTAATAGTTTTCTTTTCCTCTAGTTTCCGGTACTTCTGAAACTGTGGAACATAATTTGTTGATGAAGAATGTTTAGCAAGTGTTTCGCCGAATTTATTTGCGATATCAGTTTTATTGGTAAGTATATGATCACCATCTTTGAGATGGTGAACGCTAGATTTGGATCTTTTTCCTTTAATCTTCTGAATCATATTCCATACCTTGGACATAGGGGTTCGGGAATTGATCCTTGAGACATAATTTCAATGACACTCGTTTATTCAGTTTAAAAGTGCGTCGTGCTTTAGCATTTGTAATTTTAACATGATTCAAATTATGAACAGTAAGGTTTCGGCGAAAATATTTTTCTGCCTTTTTCCGTATCTTTCTAGCTTGTTTGCATGTATGATCAAACCATGGTTTTCGTATGTGTGGGTTTGCAGAGGACTTTGGTATCGTTTCATCAGCAATTGCATTCAGTTGATCTGAGAACAACTTAATAGGATCAGGAGCATTCTCGAAAATGTCACGTGTTAACTTGTCAGTACAGAGGTTTTGAAACAAAGACCAGTTGGCTTTATTAAAATTCCACCGGGATGAGGGCGGAACGTCAGATGGGTTATTTGTTTTCAGAACTGTAGGGAAATGATCGCTTCCACACAAATCGTCATGAACCGACCAAGTAAATTCATTTAACAAGTTAGAATCTGATAGTGACAGATCTAACGCAGAATACGCCCCAGTAGCAGGATGTAAATACGTATGTGAACCATCATTAAAAATACATAAGTTATTATTGGAAATAAATTCCTCAAGGAGCTTCCCTTTGGAATTAATATTGTTGCTACCCCCTAAGGGATTATGACCGTTTAAATCACCCATTATGATACACGGCTTAGGAAGCTGGTCATAGAGAGATTGTATATCAGAAAGCTGAAGAGTAGAAGTAGGATTAATATAGAGAGAGCACAGTGTAAATGCAACGTGCAAAGTGAGTCGGACTGCAATAGCTTGGAGATTGGTATTAAGGGATACAGGATTGTGAATCACACCCTGTCGCACCAGGATGGAAGATCCTCCAGTAGTTTTAACACCCGGAGGAGAAAATGAATGATATGAACTGTACTGACGGAGGTCAAATGTATTTGATTGTTTGAGATATGTCTCCTGAAGACAAATTGCTGATGGTTTATAATCTTGTACCAATAATTGAATTTCAGAAAGATTGGTCCTTAGACCTCTGCAATTCCACTGAATTAGTGTGTCTGTTCTATTCATGTTATAGGAGGTGGAAGTACAGGGGATCTACTTTTCCCTGTCCGAGGCGACTTACTTCTGTTGCGCGCTCGGGGATGAGGGGAAACATCCATGTCTTCCAGTAACTGGAATTTATTGTATATCTGCACAGGGTCACGTAAACCCTTGGGGACTCGATCAGATTTTTTCGAGTAATCAACTTTCTGACTGGCATTTTTAACTTTGGGAGATGACTCTGTTGGTGTTGGATCAGTCTGCGATTCTGATGAAACACTATTCTCTGCATCTGAACTTGGAGTGGTGACTGAATAAGTCTCTGTATTAACCCAGGTGATATCGGTCTGACATGTAACAGACTTTACCGATTTGGTTAAAGGGCGAGAAACAACTGTAGAGTATGACTTACCGGCTGTTGGTGGAGAGGTTGCTTTTAGTACAAGTTTTGTTTCATGGTATGTAAGATTGCGTTGAAGTTTGAGTTTAACAATCTCATATTCATGCTGCCAGATGGGACAGGACTTCGATGAAGACATATGTTCACCAAAGCAATTGAAACATTTGGAGATGTCAGGCAAATCTGTACCGTCGTGGGCAGCTGCACCACAACGAAAGCATGTCATATGATTTCTACATGACTGGGCACAATGGCCAAACTTTTGGCATTTGAAACACCGAAGTGGATTTGGAATATATTGTTCCACTTCGATATAACAATATCCTGCCTTGATAGATTTAGGGTGTTTGGGCTGTGAAAAAGAAAGTAAATAGGTATTTGTTTTCACAATTTCACCATTTCTCCTGGAAGTAAACCGTTTGACGTTAGTTACGCCTTGACTTTGTTATTCAGCTTCAATTTCAGTTTCACTCATATCAGAGAGCCAACGGTCCCTGTCTCTAATGATGCCTTTACTGCTGTTCAAAGACTTGTGTGGTGAAACCGAAACTTCAGTATTGGCGAGTTGTTTTGTGGCTAATAGAGTGGCAGACTGCTTTGCTGTTTTACATTCTATGAGAAGGAAGCCAGATCTAATTTTCTTAACAGCTTGTACATCACCAACTATACCATAAATTGCTTTTGATGTCGCAAAAGGGTTTAGTTTTAGAGGTTCACCATTATTTGAGGATACCACCAAAAATCTACTCCAACTATCAGTAAATCAGTTCAATGTACTGTCTTCATCAGAGGACAAACATTCATCCAATGCACGTTTGTTTTTGTTTTTTTGAGCCATGGTTGATTATAGAAGGCTCGCCATCCCAGCTCCCCACCCACCATGGAGTATCATAAAGACAATGCTAAATACCAGTGGATCTCCAGCTGGCAGCACCAAGGATACTGAGATGGTATACTCAAGCAGACTAATCAAAAATTAATCAATCCACCGGATTGGCCCATGAGCCACCGCCTTCTGGGCATAAGACTCTAGGCAATTCAAAATATACACGTAGTTCAAAATCAAAAAGTGTTTTATAAACAAATTTGGCCAAGACCTAAAGTGGAAATACAAGTCAAAATTATAATTTGTGCAAATACAATAAATGCACAGGGCTTGGCATGACCAGCCGATTGATAGAACCGGGCCCATTCTACCACCCGTCTAGCCGAAGTAAGGGTCGAAGTGGTGTATTGGGCAAAAGCACGCTATTCCTGGAACCAGTGCCCTCAACCACCAGACTCCCGTCCTCCGCCGACACAGGGACGCAACCCACGGCAAACGGGCTGCCCATTTCGGTCGCCTTTTACGACCAGCAATGGGGTATGCACCCGTGAAGATTCCGGGGTAGAATAGGTCTTCAGCAATCAATGCTTGCCGTTAAAGGCGAATATGCTTGTCGTTAGAGGCGACTAACGGGATTGGTTGGCTGGTTGGTTGATTGGTTGGTTGGTTGGTTGTTTAACGCCACACTCAGCAATATTCAAGCTATATGAGGGCGGTCTGTAAATAATCGAGTCTGGACCAGACAATCCAATGATTAATATCATGAGCATCGATCCACGCAATTGGGATCGATGACATGTATCAACCAAGTCAGCAAGCATGACCACCCGATCCCGGTCAAAAAGCCATCAAAATCTTACAGCAAGTGAACAACGAAAACTTGCCACGACTGACGGAAGCCCAACGCAACAACGCCATCGGCCGACTGCAAGCACTGCCGACGTAGCACCAATCATCCTGGTTGATGTATGTCATCGATCCAAATTGCATGGATCGATGCTCATGATGTCAATCACTGGATTGTCTAGTCCAGACTCGATTATTTACAGACCGCCGTCATATAGCTGGAATATTGCTGAGTGGGGCGTAAAACATCATACCAACCAACTTAAAAGAGTGAGTGAGAGAGTAATTATTGCATAACGCCGCATCAGCATTTCTATATGTAAACAAACAATAAAACTGGTGCTGGAAAAAAATTCAAGGGTTAAAAAACTGACTGTCCAAAAACATTCTATATATTGTCAAAGAGTTTGATTTCTTATAAATATGACAAGATGACCAGGTGGTTATAAACTGTTCTAAAATGTTCAGAAAAGTTGTGATCATAAAAGAGTTTTCTGACAAGTGAGAAATCAGCATATTCAAGCAAAATGTGCTTGATAGTAATTGGACAATTGCAAGGGATGCGAAAAGGTGGATCTTCACCTTCAGTAAAAATGAATTAATACCCAAAATGAACTGGTGATTTCTGCTCGGATTGGGATTGATTTGTGTGGAAAGAATGAGATACTGCAAAAACTTCGCAAAAAAACACATCCACGTGAGAGCCTGGCGTCGAAACACATCAACAAGACATGCACGTTCAACCTGACTTTTTGGGCTATAAAAACGTCGGAATTCATTTGCAAGCCATCAAAATCTTACAGCACGTGAACAACGAAAACTTGCCACGACTGACGGAAGCCCAACGCAACAACGCCATCGGCCGACTCAAGCACTGCCGACGTAGCACCAATCATCATTACAAGACTGTGGGACAGTTAACAAACACACGGGACAACACGTGGTCTACCCAGATCCGGCCGACCACGTATCACTGCTAGAGCACAGGGCGGATTCATACGGCCACGTCACTTACGTGAAAGAACCACCACGGCAATACCAGGATTGCGTTGGATATCAGCCCATACAGCGTGGAGTCGTTTAGGCGACACTTTTTTTATTTCTTGGTTTACGGATGCGCCGCTCTTTCAAAGTCAAAATGTTCCACACAAAAAAAAATGAAAATTACCCTTTTATCATTTCGTCAAAAGGTTCAAACAAAAAAAGATTTCATTTTCTAAAGCAAAGGGAAGTCACTCTGATAGTTCTCGCTGGGATCCTTCTCTAATACCATCAAAGCTTGTCAACGCAAAGCGCACTGTGGTGACCAGTTTTACTCTTTCAACACTGTTGGCCGGTCATGAAGCCACGAGTCACACCGCAGGGTAGACCGACCAAGTCACGTCAAAATAGTTTAGAATTTTATTAACAATGTCTGAAGTGCATATTCCATTTGATTTTATAATTTTTTACCCATAGATTAAATATTTATTCACTAGATACTATTTCCCGCAATGTTATTGAAAATATAATTCTCGGACACACTTCGACAACGGGTTCTCATCGAACATTTCAAACAGCAAAATAAAGACGTTTCAAGCAAATCTTTGAATATATTATACAAAGTAATAAAATCAACAAAAACATATACAAATGTTGCCAAACTGACATCTAAGTTATTATCTCCATCTTTTCATGCGATCGCGTGTAATCGTAAGTCAAATGACATCTCGGCTTTCGTCGCCTCGATTTCTCGGCTCGGACACGATGTCTTTAATGCCAAAATATATGCATAAGAAATCTTTGTCACAGCTCGTAACCTAGCACTATGCATCCATAAAGTTCCACATTTTTAATATTGATTGCGATTTCCTGCTTAAAACGTTCAGAATAACATGATTTAACCCAAACCTTTCACCAAAGGCTGAAAATTACCGTTGCTGTTATTTGATTAGTCAAATTTAAGCACGTGACATAAGGCAGCCAATCACGAACCTTGTAGCAGATTATGTCAGTGAGACAATATAAGTTTTTTTAAATAAAAACTGTTTGTTTGTTTTTTGTTTAACGCCGCACTCAGCAATATCCCAGCTATATGACGGAGGTCTGTAAATAATCGAGTCTGGACCAGACAATCCAGTGATCAATAAATGAAAACTGACATGTAGCCTTCGACGTATGTGCTATTCATACGAAGCTTTGAAAACGGAGGCATTTCCTCATGGTAGTGAGCGGACAGCCACTATCATCGGGAAATGGGTGATGACAGATATTATTTGCAATTCTTTTTAAAATAATGTTCAGACTATGTAAACAAATGAAAATAAAAACGAAATAGGTAAGTGGATTTTATAAAATCTTATATTTGCCGAAAATCGTTAAATTTTGGCTTCATTGGTCCTTAATCTGGACGTTATGAATGTTTTAGCTTACATTATTTTGATTTAAAGCGAAGTGTGTTATGTTGTAATGAATTATTTAAATAATGTAATACACATAACTTTCATATTTATAATTATAAACAATAGGATTAATTACATCTTTCAAATAGTGTATGGCCAAACATGTAGTAGCAAAGATGTTTTACAAGCTGATAATTTCCTTGATAAATATTACCTTTATCTATCACACAAGAGTCTTTGGGAACTTGGTGTCACAGCATTAATCTTCAGGTTGGCTGGTGTTCAAAGAGTTAAACGTTGCCTATATGCATGCTGCCAAAATAGCAGCGTCTTTCATGCATTTCCACCAATGACATGAATATTGTTATATTGACATTTGTGTACACGCTGAATGCCAGGGATGTAATCAAATGTATTTGAAAAATTGAGTTATTTTACTTATAAAAAGTGTCGCCTTACTCGCTGAAGGTATTTGCGCTAGACGACAAGTTCGAGGTGTCATTTTGACGGACCTGCATCGTCGGCTGCGACGTCAATGGTGCCAAGGTCTTAGAGTGTGGCCACAACTGTCATGGAGACAAGTTTGGTTTTTGTGACGAGTCCTTTACGCGCGAATGGGAGACGTCATGTTTACAGGCTTCGCGGGAACGTCATGTACGAAACTGCATACAGGAAGTGGACAGATTTTGTGCTGGTAGTGTGATGATGCTGGCAGCCATCCCCTACGTTGGTGGAACAGATTTGCTGCAGGTTCTGGGGAATGTAACGCCACAACGTTACACGGATTAGATTCTTCGGCCACACGTCCTTCCCATTGTGCAACAAGCGAACGTCATTTTCCAACAAAACGCCCGAGATCACACGGCAAGACTGTGAACAGCCTTTATCAGGAATCACAACATACAGGTCCTGCCATTGCCCTCCAGGTTACCAAATTTAACCCCAAGAACATTTATGGAATGCACTGGATCAACGACTGCGTGCACGTCAGCTAAAACCACAGGACCTCCGATAGTTGGCACAAGCACTGCAGGCAGAGATGCTGAAAATTGCTCAGGGATCTGATTGGATTCTAATGGTCGCCATTCAAGATATTGCGAACAGATTACCTTCACCTTGAAAATCTACTGTTCCATGCATGTGTACCATATGAAACCTTGGTCAATGACAATGATGTGTGCCAATTTTTAACAACCAATTACCATCTGTTGATCATTTATTTGACATCTAAAATATATGTCTTTTATATATCACTCAGCAATATCCCAGCTATATGACGGCGGTCTGTAAATAATTGAGTCTGGACCAGACAATCCAGTGATTGACAACATGAGCATCTATTCACACAATTTGGATAGATGATCCATGCATCAACCAAGCCTGACCACCCGATCCCGTTAGGCGCCTTTTACTACAAGCATAGTCGCTTTTTACGGCAAGCATGGGTTGCTGATAACCTATTCTACCCCAGATCTTCACGGTTAACTTTTGGAAAACGAAGCCACGTTAAAGCCCTTTCACCTCATCTCACCTTATTTTCTCCTCTGATACTGTTCAGACTTATCTTGGTCAAATCAATGTCATTTTATTGTTATTTGTTTTGTTTTTATTTATTTTTTAAATATGTTTTTGTTTTAAAATCTGATTCTGTAGAACTGGAGGGCAATGACCATGAGAAAATCCAAGTATTTCAGGTATCACTACCTGTACTCATCATTGTCATACATTAGGTAGCAAAAATACTAGATTTCTAGAATCATTTCTACCAGTTCTACTCATGATCATGATCACAATAGATGTTTGTACCAAAGTCAGGTTTAGTTGCTTTTCCTTGTTACATCGAATTCCACCAGGGACCATCATATTTCATTTACATCCTAGACACAATGTAGCTCTTTTGTATGTTCTGAAAGACCTGCAAATAATATTAAAGGTCAATTCAGCATTATGTTCCCGATAACTCAAAGGATTTAATGTAAGTCAGTGAAACTTGGTACATATCATCAGTTGGGCATAAGACCCGTGAAGATCCGGGGTAGAATAGGTCTTCAGCAACCTACGCTTGCTGTAAAAAGCTGGCTGACTTGGTTGATGGTTTTGGTTTGGTTTGTTGTTTAACGCCGCACTCAGCAATATTCCTGCTATATTACGGCGATCTGTAAATAATCGAGTCTGGACCAGACAATCCAGCGATTGACATCATGGGTATCGATCCATGCATTTGGGATCGATAACATGCATGAACTAAGTCAGCGAGCCTGACCACCCGATCCCATTAGTCACCTCTTACGACAAGCATAGTCGCCTTTTATACTATTTATACTAATTTAAGACACATATTGATTACATACCTAATTTCAAACAATAACATTTATTATGGTCAGAATTTACGCGTCTCTAGATTGGAAGTAAATGGACTACTCAAATAAAACTAATATGAATGCATATACAAACATAAATAAATAATTTATAAAATACTATGCTTTATTGGTTTCAATTTTTACGACTTAATTCATGATTTGAAAACTATTTGGGTGACTTAAATGAATTGAATGTTTTATATTTGAGTCCTAGATTTGTGTGTTGTAAACAAGTACA
Organism: Haliotis rufescens; assembly: GCF_023055435.1. Classification (NCBI taxonomy): domain Eukaryota; kingdom Metazoa; phylum Mollusca; class Gastropoda; order Lepetellida; family Haliotidae; genus Haliotis; species Haliotis rufescens. The sequence goes on from NW_025964223.1 coordinate 18,436,531, forward strand.
CACCAGTGAAAAGAATACTGAAATCAGGGACAATCCCATCCATATTTGCATGGACTGTGGCCACATCACCAAGGAAGCCCCCCCCCCCCCCCCCCCCCCGATCCTATAGGCCAGAACGTCATAGTGTAAGAATTTACAACTATCCACTATCATTATGTGTATTAATAAATGAAATAAATCAAGTTTGCATTATAAAATTGTTTTTAACTTCATTTGTGAAACATTTATATTAAATCAGAGGTTGGTTAAAGGTGTGTGTGACTACTTGTATTTTGTTTGTAGTGTGCGGAGAACCTGGTTCCAGGAGGAGGTGTGATGGACTTGAGGCTGAGGGGAATGATCATTCCACACAGAATGTGGGGCATGAGCCACAATTTGAAATAAAGGAGATGCAGGTCCAAGTTTTAACACTTGAGAGGGAGACCCATCTACTCAATAACCATCTGGTTCTTGTGGATTTTGGAGTATCAAGATCTGGTACTGACCCCTGTTTCATGCAATATAATAATCCTTTTACTGATTGTGATAGTTGAAATGTTTTTGTAATGTTTTTTTTTGATCAACCAACTACCACCAACAATGTGTAGCATGTATTATGTTTGTTCTGACGCTGATTCCTTGGATGGAAGACCCAGGACCATGCTGTTGACTGCACTGAAATAAAAATTCAAATCCCATCTGCCTTTGTCCTCAACTCAAAGTTTCATACTCATTACAAAACTAGCTGCCCACTCTAAAGCCTGATTGGTATAGCCCCTCATGATGCTGTGAAATTTGTATCATGTTTGTCATGGATGTTGACAAAGCTGTTTGTTGTGTTTCTTGATCTTGTTTAACCTGGTGATAGTGTGAGGGCAGACCAAGTCTTTACTATTGCCACAACTTTGCACACAAGAAGTTGTCTCAATACCCCCCCTTTCCTATTTAACTGTGGTTTTATAAATAGGAGAAATGCAAACCATAGCGTCTTTGAGAGTTCATGTTGTAGAATTTGCAAAACCATCAATCAGCTGTGGACAGTTGCTTGAATCTGGTTTTCCTTGCGCATTGTGCTAAAACTGCCTGTGAGAGATTAAAGCGTCATATCGTTATTACAAAATGTACATACATTGTATTTAAACTGATGTCCATAGCACTGGCTCCGTCTGATGGCACACGAACAGTTTATTGCAGAAACCCTCACTTCTGGGGCCGCGTGAGCATGGGCAGTTCATTAAAATAGCACTGTTGCAATTTTTGACGCGGGCGCGCTGCGTCAGTGGGGGGGGGGGGGGGGGGGGGGGGGGGGGGGGGGGGGGGGGGGGGGGGGGGGGGGGGGGGGGGGGGGGCTTTACTCAGTGTGGGGGGCCCTTTACTTGTTTACATCTGCAAATTCAGTTGTTATTCTTTTGTTTTCAGACTCCTCATACAGATCCAAAAACTATGACGATCTCTTCTTCGCATCTTGTCATTATGCATACTTGTTATCTGTACGTTGAACTGGTTGTGCTGGGACTCAATTACATCCATCAATGACAACTTTCTTTTCTTGTTTTTTTCACCTCTTTCTCAGTTGAATTTGGCTTCAAACCAGAAGATGTATCTTGAACGTCTTGGGCATTATCCTCATTGGTCATGTTGCTGTCTTTGATCATTTTGGGGCGGATGGATGCTTTGGTGCTATATTGCTGGTCAAATTCCTCACAGAGCCGAAAGTACTTGACCTCCGATTGACTGGGACTGTCAATTATTTCTCGCCATCGCTGTTTCAAACTATTATATTTGTTGAGACACTGTAGAGGAGTGATGTTAACATTAAATGTGTTCTTGATATCTGTGAATATTCCCTTCCAAAACGTGTTGTGATTTCGAGACACTTGAAACGTCGGATGTCTCATGTGAACCAGAAGTGATTCCTCATTCTCTTTCCATATATGAAGCAGTGAAGCAGAGGAATAAGTAACACCCGGCTCTTCAGTGGTGGCAGTGGAGGCAGCGGCAGCAGCTGTTGATTCTCCAGTGGAATTGGTATTGCCAGTATCGGTTGATACTTCTTGAGTGGCTTCTGTTTGTCCCTGCTGTAGGTTTTGTGGATGTTGATCTCTCAGTAAGGTATTTATGATCAAGTCTATGACCGCTAGTCCTGAAATAATAAGGTCTTAGTTTTAACAAGGATTCACCAAACTGCACATATTCGGTTTACCGTTATCTCAAATAATAACTTTTTTAACAGAACATATTTCAGGAAAATGCAAATTTGTCATTACAAGGTTTTATGATTCGGCCACTGATTTTATTTTTCTAAAATAAACCACGGAATTCCCAAATTTTGTTAATAGGCTTCTATTGGAATTTCTTGAATCGGAAGCAACAAAACCCTTTCCATATTCCCAGAAATCTGTGCTTAAAGCATCAATGTGCAAAAAAACAAACAACATAAAGTTGTTCACCTCTACTTATATTCATTCCTCAGCTTAACTTAATTGAAGATCCGGGGTAGAATAGGTCTTCAGCAACCCATGCTTGCCGTAAAAGGCGACTATGTTTGTCGTAAGAGGCGACTAACGGGATCGGGGGGTCAGGCTCGCTGACTTGGTTGATGCATGTCATCGATCCCAATTGCATGGATCGATGCTCATGATGTCAATCACTGGATTGTCTGGTCCAGACTCGATTATTTAAAGACCGCCGTCATATAGTTGGAATATTGCTGGGGCGCGTTAAACAACAAACCAACCAACCAATCTAATTTTACTCACATGTTGAGCGGTATTTTGAAAAATCGAAAAACATTTATTGGCCTTGCGGGTCAGTAAACGTTGACTTTCGCTGACTCGAAGCTGGTTTCGTAACTTCCATACTAGAACAAAGATGAGGATTGTGGATAACGCCGCGATATAACTGGAATACTGATCAAAGCGTTCTTAAAACCAATTTGCTCACTCACTTGTGGAACGAAATCCTGGACTCAGATGTATGATCTTGACCTTCACTCACAACATGTACGGCATGACGTGCCTGTCAGTTTCACTAATATATGTTTTTTTTGTAAAATAATCATCAGTTAGAAGACTTCGCTGTTTTTTCACACATAAAATTCGCTCACGGGACATGTGGGTTGTTGAAAGAATGGGTTGTAGGGACACGGGAGGTCCAGTTTTAAAAGGCACCGCAATTCGCTGTGCAGATAAAGTGAAACTCATCTTCAACAAAAATGAATATTCAAATTACTAAACTGACAGACAGATTCGGTTTTCTTTCGGGATAGTTGTCAGCGTCCAATACATGCCTGTAGGCCTGTTCCAAATGTTCTTAATAGTGTAGACGCTGTCTAATATACCGAGATGCTTCCCTTAGCTGTCAGGATCCGTCAGGTTTGAATACCAGAATCGGTGTCATTATGATCCTAGATATTTCAGCACCAAAACCATGATCGTTGGCTATTGTCTGAAAGGTTAATGGCTTTGACTTTCTTTATAGTGTTCAAGATAGCACCAGCTGGTCCTTTAGTGCAGCCAGCTGGCTATATAACATCAAACGTACCTAACCTTTAAATGACTTTTTAATAACTTCAAGAAGACGAAGTATAGTACTCTATGCACTAACTAAGCATTCACCTAATGAAGGAGCAAGAAATAACTCTGAAACGTCGTACAAAGAATAAAGGAAAGTTGCTATCCATAAAACAGTGTCATGTATTCGTGTTCTCCCAACTTCTAAATGCCTGTCAAAGACTTTAAAGCGATGTGAGAAGGGACACTTGTATTGAAGACAATATATCGTCGTTAATTGGCGTTAAGAAGCTGGAAGAACATACATACATGGATAACGACCTTTTTAACAATATTTAACAGGAAACCCGGAAACATCGATAGAAACATGTAAATATACAACATCAACGTCAGAGTACAGTCTCGACCATCTGCCGAAACAATCAGCATCATTAATAAATGTTATAGAAACATATCCAAAGACTGTTTCATGTTGTTACTTTTGTGAAATACTATTGCTGAACGCTGCCATAATTCAGTAAAGTGAATGAGTGAGTGAGTTATGCTTAACTGAACAGTATTTCAGTTCTATCACGGAGTGTTAGGTTTTTGTGGGAGAAAAGCCCGAAGTGATGCGTTTCTAAGGCGTTTTACATTTGTGAAAACAACGCGCAGGGGTATGGTGCTAAGAAGGCTAGAAATTTCTATCGAACTCACATTCGTTCCTGATATTACATGATATTTCCTTACAATCTCGAATGACTAAACCACCTGTACAAAATTATTAAACCCAAAATGTAATATGATGATGTATAAGGCTCTTATTCGGTATCGTCGTTCAATCATTACAATCTGCCCACATGTGTACAGTTAAGGACTAACCATTACATGTACCGAGAGCTGTAGGTTATCCACATCTTTCTTGGACTGACCATACAGAAGAGATCACTGTAATCCAACCCTGATATTATAATAACCTGGATTGCTTAGGCTAAAAAATTATAGTCTTGGTTCTCAGGCACTGACCACATCATCATAAAGTTCATTCATTCGTTTTTGTTTCCATTTTCAAATTTTTTTTGTGCATTGTGTTTTAAATATTAGGATTTTTAGAAAAAAAATTAAATGGAAATAAAAACAAAACATGCGGCAGAGAACCAAGACCATTATTTTTTTAGTCTTAAAATGTAGCGGTTCTGCAGTGTAATAACCGTTGTTTGAAATAATATATATCTCAGAACAAATACCACTCAGCCAGTGGGCATGATAGAGGGAAGCTGACATGTAACCTGTTTTTGTGTTGATATCCCCAGGCATTTTGCTGAATGAGTCATCTTGGATTACCGTGTAAACAAGATGCTTATACACTGAACTCTGTTGGACAGGCTACCAGTGCATTATGTTAATAACTAGAGTCATGCGTTTGAACTTAACTGAATTTGTCAGAATTCTTGCAACTGTATTTTGGACAGGTGTTGGACATCCACGTCTAGATCTTTCTTTGGCGGACCATAGAGAAGGGATCACAATGATCCACCCATGAGATGATAAAAGCTTGGATTGATTATAATGTTATAAATATACACCTCAGAAACAATATCTCTCATCCAATGGCAATGATAGTGAGTGAGTGAGTTAAAAATTTAACGTTCCATCGGCTTTATCTCATTCATATAGCGACGAGACCAAGTTTAACATGTTTACAATTGAGTCATTTATGCAAAGTTGTATCTAAAAACAACCCATGAAACATATTTGAGCATATCAATATCAGGTATACATTTTTAAAACACGGGCCACCAGTAACCAAAGCTTGGAGTGGCCATGATAGAGGGATGCTGACGTGTAACTTGTCTTTTTGTGTTGATAGCCATTTAAACTTTATACTGAGTGAGTAACCTTGAATTAAGATACAACGCCGCTTGTTCAAAAGAGTTTTTATTTTTATCACATGGTGGCAACTGTGGGAAGAACTCCTGAAGTAACGATGACGTTTACCAGTTTTGTGAACGTACGAACAGGGGCATGGTGCTGTCCGTCTAAGGATCATATTCAGTGCGATCCTGGAGCTCTATCACCGGATCCGGATTCTTAAAGGGCGCAAATCTGCATAATTGTTGCGTCTTATTTACAAGGTTGCCTGTGGTCCTATACATTTGACGAGTAATCGGTTTGGTGTACCACCCGAATAATCGCAACATGCTTATTAATTTTGTAGTATTAGATATAAAACGTCAGGTAATAACCAATTTCGATTATCAGTCAGATTCTACTGGATGGAAAAGGCAAAATTGCGGTGACAATTACACTCTTCAAAAAAGGAAACGCACAGGTAGTATGCAGTTCATTGAACCTGACTACACAAAACAATCCGGTATATAAATTGGATATATGTTATTGGAAAATGTTGGTGGCCTGATATTCGACAAACGGTGCGTCAAAACGCAGCCAATGTCGATTCGCAATGTCTTAAACGGCATTGTTTTCACACTTGTTCAAAAACGTCATGGAGTAAAACAGTAAAGCCAAATGCATGTGCAAGTTAGGGCATTCGTAGCTCAGGGTAGTGGCTATAAAAGGCAAGCATAAGCCAATAATTTGTCATTCAATTGTCAACAACATTTTTAAAGTTCGAAAATGCCGAGACTCAGCGCTGCCGATCGGAACATCGCCTTAGGACGTATTCAATGAGGGGAATTGCAGTCATCTGTTGCACGCCACTTCAACGTCCACCACAGCACCTTTTGCCGCCTTTGGGACCGATACACAGTTCAATTCCACTGCAGATCGTCCGAGAACCGGCCGACCAAGAGTTACCACCCCTGCACCGGATTGTTACATTCGACTGATCCACCTACGTCATCGCAATGTCATAGCTACGGAGACTGCAGGACGCATCCCTGGTTTGAGGAAGATATCGGACCAGACTGTCAGGAATCATCTTCGCGAGGCTGAAATCCGACCCAGAAGACCAGTTATGGTCCCTGTTTTGCAACAGACCCATCGACAGCGGCGCTTGCGTTGGTGCCATATCTTACAGCCTATTTTCAGGAATTTGTGAGCCTGGTGACGAGTATGGTTTAGCGATGAATCACGATTTCTTCATCACCGGCGAGATGGAAGACGAAATGAGCGTTTTGTCCCACATTGTGTACGTGAATTCGACTATTTCGGTAACGGTAGTGTCATGGTGTGGGGGCCATATCCTACACCACGAGATCTGACTTGGTTGTGGTTCAGGGAAATTTACAGCAAATCGCTACATGAATCAAATTCTTCAACCTCACCTTCTTCCAATCAATGACCGCTAAAGGGAGCTGTTACAACAGGACAATGCTCCACCGCACACAGCTTGTGTCACGGTAGACTACCTCCATAATGCCAACATCAACGTCTTGCCCTGGTTGTCGAGATCTCAACTCAATCGAACGCCTCTGGGGTGAACTCGATCGACGCGTACGTCAACGTCAGAACGCCGCAGACACTCCCACAACTGGCCAACACGTTACAAGAAGAATGGCGCAGATTCCGCAGGACAGAATTCGTACACTTTTCCAGTCCGTGCCGAGGAGATGCAGAGCCGTGATGGCTGCCCGGAGCGGTCACACGATATACTGAGTTCAGCGCAACCTTATGGCCTTATGTGACATGACAATGAACAGTTTTCAATGCCTTTGTACAGCTACGAGATGTGACTATCGAGCTCCAAATTTCATATTTGTATCTACCATATTGAATTAAATATATCGACTTTATTAGGTACAATAAATTTACTAAAAATCAACCTGTGCGTTTAGGGTTTTTTAAAGAGTGTATATGAGTGGATCACTGAAAATCAGTGATGGCTCCAGGTATTTGCGAAAATGGTGACCATGTCCTGCCCTACCACTGCCTCCTGCTACTCACACAATGTACATAGGAAAGTATGTGTTTGCCTGACCCCGCAAAGCAGTACTCCTGCCAGGGGACCATGTGGTCAAACCAGACAATCAAGTGATGGACAAGAAATCCAGTCACACGACATCCCATTTATTGATTTTGTTGAAACTAAAAACGGCATGTTAATTTTGAAGTACGTCTGTTGTGTACACCTGCATAGATTCGCTTGTTGAGGATCTGCAGCAGCTCAGGTCCCCTATCCTCTACACGCGGCCCTGACAGCGAATGAGACCTCTCCCGGGAAGCGCTGCTGAGTCGAACACCCTCCAAGCCTTCGACAGAATTTCTTAGAAAATTATTATCTACAAGCGTAGTAAAGCAATCATAAAGCATTTTGACAAACTACATTTACATTTTTCAATTGAAAACTTGATTATTTACAAGTGTTCAATCGTAATGTTTCAAAGTTTGTGATCATTTACATTTTAATGAGCGGTTTTCTTATCTTATTATGTATCTATATTCAGAGGTTCAGGACAATTTGTCAAAAATGAAAGCAAATGCCATCCAAGGTTTACTGAGAAAACAATATGTGAAATGCTTGACTTCCTCATTAATAACATCTACATAAACTTTGGGGTTAGACATTGTGCTCCCCTTCTTGTGGATCTGATTCAGAAATACAATCATGCTCATGATATAGTCGGAATCGTACAATCGCCTTTCATTATCGCTTTTTTATCAAATAAACATCGTTATAGGATATCTAGCAGATATAAATAAGTTTGTGTCATTATGTTCGATATGTTTTTCATGTGTTATGGTGTCAGTGTCTAGTTACTGCATTTGCACTATCATATTTCAAGTACAGACGACAACAGAGGCACGTTTGTTAAAAGAAGCTTTTTATATTATCATTCTTATGGGATCACGACATTTCCCCAAGAATTTCGTTATTGAATAATACCAAGCTATTAAAGTGTCGAAGTATATGAAAATTCTACACCACAGGGGATTGAATCAATTATTACATGGGCTAAATATATATTAAACTAAAGTTTGCCTGAGTTTCTTGACTTAAACTCCATATAATACCTGACACAAAAACAGAGAGGAACTGGACCTTCACAAAGCAGTCTTCTGCTAGGTCTGCAGGATCTATTCTACGATACATGCATGCATAAAATACCTTATTATCCTAATCCAGACATGCAACTTGAAGCATGGCAGCTTCATCGAAAACGAAGCAACATTAGCCAATATATGTGTTTAATTCTAAAGAATTGAAACTCTGTGTTCATTCGTGACGTTACCACCTTATGAGAGCTGTGGAGATCCGGGTTACAATAGGTCTCCAGCAACCAATACTTGTCGTAAAAGATGACTATGCTTGTCGTAAGTGGCGACTAACGGGATCGGGTGGTCAGGATCGCTGATTTGGTTGATGCATGTCATCGTATCCCAATTGCGTGGATCGATGCTCATGATATTAAGCACTGGATTGTCTGGTCCAGACTCGATTATTTACAGACCGCCGTCATATAGTTTGAATGTTTGCTGAGTGCGGCGTTAAACAACAAACAAAACAAAAACAAACAAACACCACAATAAAGTCTCCCCTATTATGCTGCAGGCAGGATTTTTGGAATATAGCAATGTGGTTTCGATTGCAGTATTCGGATTCACAAAAGCTCAAAACATTTCAATTTTCAATTTTGTACACCCCTATTCCACAGGTGGCATGGGTGGCCGAGTTGTCTGAATTGCCGCAATACGCTCTGCAGAGTTGCGTCCCTTGGGCTGAAACCTATGATCGTTGGTTCGAATCCCTGAAGAAAATACGGAAATTGCATCAGACTTCATTACTATTACTGATGCTTCAAATTTGGAAATGTTCTGCATATGTCTATGATAAAAGGGTTTGAAAGCTTTACTGAGACCTTGAACGTTGTAATCGTCATCAAACAACTTTTGAGCAAGAATCGTATGATGCTCCTTGAAATCTTTCTAGAAAGAGCCTGCTCGATTCGCCTCAAAAGTTATGAAATGTATACTCCAAAGCCTGGACTTAAAGGGAAAGTTGACTATAGAAGTTGAAGTCATCCCTCTTGTCATCGGTCTTGTGGAGTGTTTTGTCACTTTCAATCTTCATGCATAGATCTAAATTTTCTATTTGATGAATGTTGAACCTAACCTTAAACATCTTGACCAACCTACCTTGTTTTGACTTTCAATTCCGATTCATATGCATAAAGAAACAGATCAATAAGAAGGGGAGCACAGTTGGTGTCCAACAGTTATTTAAAATATATATAAAAATTATAAATGAACTGCTTCTTAATATGAAACGGCATTAAACTATATTTTAAAACACCGCCGTCATATAACTGGAATATTGCTGAGTGCGCCGTTAAACAACAAACAAACAAAATATTTAAAAACGTCGACAAATGTTTTTGTTACAGTCTTCCTTTGCATTCAGAATTGGAAAAGGTTATATACCAGGACGAACCAGTGACATTTATATGTACTGGTTCCTCTGCATTTAACCTTTACATCTTTGCGAGCACAATGAATGTTGTTAACATGAACTGTTTTCATGACCGCTTACCTGCTTCTTTTACAAATGGAATCATTCGTCTTTCACAGTTTAAGTATTTTTTCAAGACGCACTTACATAGTACATGTGACATGCGGATAACCCAGAATGGTGAGTGAGTTGGTTTTAACGCCGCTTTTAACAGTATTCCAGTTATATCACGGCGTGTAACCCTTAATGGAAAACCCAAATGATAACATGGTGACAAGGTCAAAGTGACACGGTCATGTTGACATTAAGAGCTGCACATGGTGATATATGGCTATATACCTATCACATGACATCAATACCACCGTTGTTTGCCATCCAACTATTATATGTGACAATAACGGTTGTAATTTTATTTCATAACACCATGACAAATGATAACATAGAATGGTGATGACACTTTTTTCCACATAACCATGTGCTCCAAATGTATTGATCTAAATTACCCTAATATTCTTGCTGATATTATGCTTTAATGTCTTTACGTTAGGAAATCAAACAAAGTTTAGATAATATGGCGACGTGTTACGTAAAACAAAATGAATTGCACCATTTGTCTCGAACTATACCTTATTTGTTGGAGGGGGACTTAGGAGAAGGAAACACGATCGATGACATATATCGTCGAGTGCCCTATTTTCGAACGACACCTATACCATCGACAAATAGCAAGGGACCTGATGAGAACATAATGATGGTGTTGTGACGATAAACGTCTGTAAAATTGATTTGGGCGAGTAGTTGGTTGGTTGGTTGGTTGGTTGTTTAACGCCGCACTCAGCAATATGCATCAAACCAAGTCAGCGAGCCTGACCACCCGAGCCCGTTAGTCGCCTTTTACGACAAGCATAGTCACCTTTTACGGCAAGCATGGGTTGCTGAAGACCTATTCTACCCCGGATCTTCACGGGTCTTTGGGGCGTGTAGATCAACATGTTTGACATGCACACACCTTGGTGGCATGCTGTTGTTTAACTTGCGGATGGTTGCCCTTGGTATTGCTCGCCATTCCGCCTGAAGAGCTGGGTCTCTGGCGTTCACTCACCGCCCGAGAACATCCAACAGATGTCTATTGGGGACATGACAGGGGACTTTGGAGCCGACTATCTTCCTCGAGGGTGTGTGTGTTAGTGTGTGTATGTGTGTGTGTGTGTGTGTGTGTGGGGGGGGGGGGGGGGGGGGGGGGCTATATTGTCCCTGAAAATTCTTGAAATAAAATAATTATGCTTCATCTTGTTAGGGAAAAAACATTGTCTGGCAAAAAAATATCTGTTTGGGGGGCTTTAGCTGAACAAAATATCTGGTTACAATACAAAATCATGGTCAAGAATTGTTGCCCTGGCATACGGCTCGTCGCTGTCGCCAACAACGTTTTCTGCGATCTGTGAATCGGAGGCAAAATCTCGAGTCGTCTGTAGATGCGGTGCAACGCCATTGGCGCACAGCCCGTCCCTGGTGTTGCTAAACCCACTCAATCATTGCTATGGTACGCTGTTTGGGATACAACACTTCACAGGACGCCTTGCTTTCCGGCGGGCTGCATAGAGTCAGGTTTTTTATGGTAGATGTTGAAATTCGGAATTCTCTATTGACAGCAGATTTGAATCTGTTGCGTAGTGCAATTGATGTAATTAGACGATCTTATCTAGGTGCCGTTTTTAAGCGTGTGCTTAGCTCAGTTGCTAGACCCGTGAAGATTCGGGGTAGAATAGGTCTTCAGCAAAACATGCTTGCCGTAAAAGGCGACTATGCTTGTCGTAAAAGGCGACTAACGGGCTCCGGTGGTTAGGCTCGCTGACTTGGTTGATGCATGTCATCGATCCCAATTGCGTGGATCGATGCTCATGATATAAGTCACTTGATTGTCTGGTCCAGACTCGATTATTTACAGCCCGCCGTCATATAGCTGGAATATTGCTGAGTGCGGCGTAAAACAACAAACCAAACCAAGCATTATTGATTGTCATATGCGCTATAGGCGCATACACTTTGGTTTCTGTGTGCACGTGCATCACGTGCATATCATTTATGATGCAACGCCACGGTATTGACAATGTACACCTCAACGAGAGCTATATTCAAATCATTAATTCCCATATTTTTATATCGGTAGTATATTTTCGATCAGCCATATTGATATTGATTTGTCGCGTATTAACGGGAGGTGTGACATCATTAAAGCTGCCGACGTCAGGGTGCACACGTTCAACCTGTCAACAATGAGTTCATCTGAAGTACCACACACCTGTCCAAAAATTCCGTGATTATTCAGGTATTTTGGTTCCCGTGTCATGATAAAAAGGAAGAGTAAAATAGTGTGAACACAGGGGACAAACCCAAAGACCCCAGACATGTCCCCAATAGAAAATTCATATTTTGTTCATAGGTTTCAAACTTTCAATAACTTTTTAAGTTTTTATGGACCCGTGAAGATCCGGGGTAGAATAGGTCTTCAGCAACCCATGCTTGCCGTAAAAGGCGACTATGCTTGTCGTAAAAGGCGACTAACGGGATCGGGTGGTCAGGCTCGCTGACTTGGTTGATACATGTCATCGATCCCAATTGCGTGGATCGATGCTCATGATGTAAATCACTGGATTGTCTGGTCCAGACTCGATTCACCGTCATATAGCTGGAATATTGCTGAGTGCGGCGTTAAACAACAAACAAACAAAAGTTTTTATGCCGATCTGCAAGAATTATGTCGAGAACTGTGCTCCATACACGGTTGTTCATTCATGGAAACCCCGCTGAAGATCCCAATCAATCAGGTGGTCGAATTACGTGACGAGCAATGGAGATCGCAGCGTTAGTTTATGCTTTTCTCTGTCGGGAAGTAGCTGAATTCTGTCTTTAAAAACATCACCTGCTGGTATAAAGCAGAATTCTAGTTTTGATTCACTCATCCCTCGAAATATCAGCAATGACATTCTAACTGTTCGAAAATAGGGTACATCAGGATATAACAAGCAATTCTTCTTCACTCTGAGCCAAAACAACGTTAAGTGCACGGTTTGGTCTCGGATGTCAAACAAATAGTTCATTTTCCGATGAATCGGTTTGACAGATAAATGTTTTGCCGACAAAACGAATGATGTTTTTTAAGATATCCACCACTCTTAAAAGGTTGTTGTAATTTCTAGTCACTACAAATAAAAGAACTATGAATCATCACGTATTGGCGTGACAAACCGTCATAACAAACCCTGATGAGTGTCGGAAACTACAATTACATTGCACTTACCACACAATGCTTGCAATTATTAAAGCGCCGACAGCCATCTTTAATTCGCTCATCAATCTCGACATGAGAGCCCTGGTTTGATTGGTTCCCACTAATCTGGCGGAGAAGTCAAGAGGAGACAACTCAAAATGCTTTGATGGATTGTCGCTTGTTACTGATAAACTCCATGTCAACGCTTTACAGTTATAACCATAAACAAGGATGGTCACGGTATTACTTGATTAGTTAATGTCAGTTGTTGATATCACCGGTGGAATGTAGCGTCCTGACCTTACTGTAACCTTCTAATGATGGCACACGTGTACTCGACACGCATGTCCAATGATGCTATCTAATGATGCTATCTAATGGAATCGAATCTGTCTTAATACACGAGGAGGCGGTGGGGGTGGAGGGGTTAAATCGTTCGCTCGCCACGTCGAAGTCTAGGGTTCGATTCCCCATAGTTTCCATTTATCCCCATTTGGGTACAAGACATGAAGGATATTTCTGGTGTGATATTGTTAAAATGTTGCTAAAATCGGCGTAAAACCTTATTCACTCACTCACTCACCGGATGTATGGTATGCGTGAAAAAATATATAATCATTAAAGCATGAATTGTGTAGCGCATTTTCCAATTTAAGACTGCTCAATTGCGCCCATACCATAATAAGGCTTACCTTTTTAAAGCTTGTGAAAATGTCTGATTCTCTGATGTCTGTTGCCGGTTCCCCTTAACACTGGACCAACATGTTTGCATGGCCTGTCGCCATATGTATCAGGCCCTGAAAATGGAACCGTCAGCAAATAATGATCTTCAGATCGGAGTTGGTGTGTGGGCTTGTAGGAGCCGAACCACGCAATCGTGTAAACAAGACGTTGATAAATTGAACTTTCTTCGTGGAAGGCAACCAGGGTATACTGTTAAAAACTGGAGTGATGCGTTTATATTTAATGGATCTTGTCAGAAATCTGGACAGCGGTAGGTTATCCACGTCTTTCTTTGACAGACCATAGAGCTGACATCACAATAATACAACCTTTAGACGATAAAAGCGTTGAGTGCTTATAATGTAGAGGTTCTGCAGTGTATTACCGTTAAATGGAATTATATGTATCTCAGAAGAAATATCTCTCAGCCAGTGGCCATTATAGGAATGCTGACGTGTAATGTGATAGTGTTGATATCCCTTTACATTTTTAGTGAGATATCTTGAATAAAGATATAACGCCGCTTGTTCAAAAGCATTTATGTTTTTATCACGTGTGGGAAGAACGCCTGAAATTACGATGACATTTACCAGTTTGGTGAACGTACGAACATGGGTATGGTGCTGTCAGAATAAGGATCGTATTCAGGACGAACCTGGAACTATATCACCGGATCCGGATTCTTAAAGGGTTGCAACTCTGCACAACGAATTGTTGCGTCTTACATTACTGGCCGTCCGTGGTCCTATACATCTGGTCCTATCACTTTACTGTACAACTCGAATAATAGAAACATCCCTTTCAATTTTGTTTTATTAGATTTAAACGCTGGGGAATAAGCAGTTTCCTTTTTCCGACAGATTTCATTGGCTGCAAAAGGCAAATCGTCCAATCAACAACACCAAAAGAATACGCAAGGACGGGTACAGCAGGTAGGTATTTATGGCGTTGACTTTATTGCGAGCGTTCAGCTCTGAACTCCAGAACTCGAGTCTACATTTGTATGCTGCACGACGTTTGTCTATGATATGGGCATTCTGGAGTTTTTCTCTAACCTGCATCCCCAGTACGTGTTGGACTGACCTTCCACGAGATGGTTTATAACTCCTCCCCCAAGTAAAGTGACCGGATTTTCCTTCTTCTACCTTGCCACGTTTCAGACGAAGAATGTTACATTTGTCGAGTCCAAAGGACATGCCAATATCCTCAAAAAAAACTCGACAAGAACCTTCGGTAATAAGCTCAAGGTCATACATGTAAAGGAGGCGAAAAAGGAGTTTTGGGGATCTGTACTAAGGAAGTCCAGGATGATAACCTTCCTCTTTGCTAAGCATAAAAGCTTAAGGGATTTAGTGACAAGCAGAAAAGCAAAGCACTAAAAGAATCGCCCTGAAATGTCCCTCTTCTGATAGAAATGGGTTCCGAAGTCACCACCTGCCCCTGCGAATACATCTCAAGTTGAGTTAACCAGCAATTCATTGAAGACTTGAGTAAAAACAATTAGTCGCTCGGGGAGGTCAATACATTCCAATGACTTCAAAATCCATTCGTGAGATACAGAATCATAATGCATTTCTGTAGTCTATCCAGCACGTGGAGAGGTTACGGTGGTAAGTTTAAGCCTTTTCAAGGATCACTGTTTGAACCAGCAATTGATCCTTACAACCCCATCATCCCTTCTTGGCGCCTTTCTGCTCCGTGGAAATAATGTCATTATGAAGCGCATTATTATGACACAAGATCTGTTAGACACCCTGAAAATAGTTTGTTTTGTGTATTCAGACAAGAATTAGGGCGGAGGTTTTTGGGATCAGTCAAATCACGTTTCGTCTTCACGTCAGTAAATACAAGTGGGCAGTTCATATATTGATCAATATATCTTCTTTGCAATGAATAACGTGCCAGGATTCGTGGGCGTCCAGTCTAATTCATCCTCATAAAGTACGGCTAACGTGGTGAACATGGTTGGGTGGAAACTGTTGACAGCTAATAACGACAAAAACTATCTGTAACTATCGTCAATAATCTCAAGTGATCATGAGTCTGGAGGAGGTTGTGTTTTGTGAAATACACGTGCTTTGCTGTTAATAAAAGCGACAACATCATATTCCGACGTTTCCGACCATATAATAACCACGTGTTTATGAATCATTACCAAATGGAAACTTTCCAGGTGAAGCGTATCCTTCCCTATGGAAGCGTATTAATGCCACATCCTAAAAAGTAAGATCATCATAGATTTTACTACTATGCGTAGATGATATTTACATCTATGTAAATTATTTATAATCGCACGTTTATCGTTACTCAGATAGTTATATTGTCTTGTCAAGTTGTCGCCCCGGTTGGATATAGTTTATACAAGTGATTACTTAATTACGTTTAATTTATTGATATGTCTGGTTGGTTGGTTGGTTGGTTGTTTAACGCCGCACTCAGCAATATTCCAGCTATATGACGGCGGTCTGTAAATAATCGAGTCTGGACCAGACAATCCAGTGATTAATATCATGAGCATCGATCCACGCAATTGGGATACGATGACATGCATCAACCAAGTCAGCGAGCCTGACCACCCGATCCCGTTAGTCGCCTTTTACGGCAAGCATGGGTTGCTGAAGACCTATTCTACCCCGGATCTTGACTTATATGTATTATGTGAACTGAAAGACAATTTTAGTCTGGACGAAATGTCTTTGTCATTGCATGCGTACTGAAAGTTGAGACATGTCTGGGATTTTTCTTTAAAAGAATAATTTGCTCCAGAATAAAATGGGGGAGAAAATCAATTGTTCTCGGGAAAGATCCGGAGAAATATAGTATTACCGTTATCAGGACACGTTCGATGTGAAGAAAAATGTGTTGCTGTACACGCTGACTCCTTTCGCGAACACCTGGGGTCATCAATGATTTTCAGTAATCCAACCATGTAATTTTCACCACTATTTTGCTTTCTCCGCCATGTGAAGTCGAGATTCATCCTTCTCTTGCGTTGACGTTTTATATCTGTGAAAAAAAGTGTATGGTTCCTCCGAAATTGACTGATTGCCGTACAATGTGTCTTTCTTTAACAAAAATCCCAACTGTGCCATTCTTCTGTTGTTGAGGAGGGAAACGTTATGTCTTCAGATGTGAAGCTCCCTCGAACATTAACCATCTATTTAAAAGATCAATAACCCAGTCAAACGTTTAATGGCAAGTAAACACTTCTTTTTTATATGGGGGCACGGGTGGCCCCGTCGTCTAAGGCGCCACGATTCGCTATGCAGAGTTGCGTTCCTTGGGCACGCCAGAAACCTATGATTGTGGGTTCGAATCCCGGTTCGCCCCCCGATCATATTCCTAGGTTTGTCAGCACCATACCCGTGCTCGGGGGTTTCACCGAAGTGGTAAACGTCTGAGACCTGCATCACTTCGGGCTTTCCTCCCACATTAAGCTGACACGCCGTGATATAACTGGAATAATGTTAAAAGCGGCTTTAAACTCACTCACTCACTCACTCACTTTTTTATATATATTTTACTCAGCGAAGCAAGTATATTTATAACCTTTATTCACGTCTTCTTAACGATGATTATAACCTTTATTCTCGTCATCTTGACGATGTTTATAACCTTTATTCCCGTCTTCTTGACGATGTTTATAACCTTTATTCCTGTCTTCTTGACGATGTTTATAACCTTTATTCCCGTCTTCTTGACAATGTTTATAACCTTTATTCCCGTCTTCTTGACAATGTTTAAAACCTTATTCCCGTCTTCTTGACTATGTTTATAACCTTTATTCCTGTCTTCTTGACAATGTTTATAACCTTTATTCCCGTCTTCTTGACGATGTTTATAACCTTTACTCTCGTCTTCTTGACTGTTTATAACCTTTATTCCTGTCTTCTTGACAATGTTTATAACCTTTCTTCCCGTCTTTTTGACTAAGTTTATACCCTTTATTCCTGTCTTCTTGACAATGTTTATAACCTTATTCCCATCTTCTTGACAATGTTTATAACCTTTACTCTCGTCTTCTTGACTTTTTATAACCTTTATTCCTGTCTTCTTGACAATGTTTATAACCTTTCTTCCCGTCTTTTTGACTAAGTTTATACCCTTTATTCCCATCTTCTTGACAATGTTTATAACCTTATTCCCGTCTTCTTGACAATGTTTATAACCTTTATTCTCGTCTTCTTGACTAATTTTATAACCTTTATTCCCATCTTCTTGACTATGGTTATAACCTTTATTCCCGTCTTCTTGACAATGTGTATAACCTTATTCCTGTCTTCTTGACAATGTTTTACATACGATGCTCGTGTACCATCGATGGTGGCTGATTGGATATTAACGCCAAAAGGACCTTGGTGTGTGTCCGACAAACGATGCAGTTCAGCGTCACGAGTGCGAACATATTCAGCATTATCGACGCATGGTGGTGGTTGTAGTGATGATGATGATGATGATGATGAGCACGAGCACGGGTATGGTGGTGACAAACGCGAACCGAGAGTGGGTCAAATAAGCAGGGGTCTATGACCTTTGGAAAAAGGACAAGCTTGAGGAAAGTTGGGTCTGAAGTTTAAACAATCGGCTCTGGAACAGACAATCCAGTGATTTACATCAAGATCATCGATCTACGTAATTGGGATGTTATTACATGCATCACCCGATTACGTTAGGCGCCCCTTACGTCAAGCACGGGTCCTATTCTAACCCGGATTTTCACGGGTTTCGTACTATTGACGAATTGTGTTTGTAGGCTCTGTGACCTGGTGATCCATGATGGGTGTCATTGGGGAGCGCTACACACAGGGTTGCCAGGACCAGACTCCATTATTTTCTGGTCCTCGGGATGTAGCTGGAATAATTCTGACTGCGGCGTTAAACAATATTCACTTGCTATGGAATTAGATAAACGAAACAGCTGGTGTACGCATTGTGAAAGTCAGATTTGAAGTCAATTCTGTCATAACTGGTGTGGGGGCGGTCGGGTAGCCTAGTGGTTAAAGCGTTCGCTCGTCACGCCAAAGACCCGGGTTCGATTCCCGACATGGGTACAATGTGTGAAGCCCATTTCTGGTGTCCCCCGCCGTGATATTGCTGGAATATTGCTAAAAGCGGCGTAAAACCATACTCACCATCACCATCACCATCATAACTGGTGTGTATTTTCGTACATCTAGAAACAAATACGACACCAAGATCTAGGTGAATATATCCATCATTTCACCACACTACCACTCGGGTTCGATCGGCTTATTAAGCTACCTGCAGTGCCTCAGAGCACAATTATTTCCTTTCATAAGTATATACAGTTACATGACAGTCCTCAAGTTGTATGTGCTTCATAGGCTGTTCTCCTGTTGCACTAAACAACAAAACAGCTAAGTATCCACTATCGAGTTTTGGCACCGGCATTTCACCATCGGCCATTTGGGGGTTAAATCACAGGAAGCCGGATTCAAAAAAATAGTTTAATGTGGACAAAGTCACTCAAACTAGGAATCCCCAAGTGGTTGATAAAACGTGGCTACAAAATGACCTCGGACAGCAATGGGATCGAGTAGTGATATTGCGTCACCACATCGCCCCGCACAAAGTTCGTATACCATGGCTTCGTTGGTGAAGACAGGTTATTGTATGCTTTAAAAAAAAGATGCAAACAGAAACAAATTAATTTATTAGATTTCATGTCAGGTTCACGACTGCCGCCAGGTTTTGTGTCATGTGATAGTCTTACCACTTACGTCCAAAATGGATCCCTGTGAGTAATAGCCAGGATATCATTCCACTGGGCTCGGACGATGCGAGAGAACACACTATATGGTACAGTTAGATAAAGGGAGCTTGACAGGAGCTCCTGTACTAAGCAATGATGTATCACCGAATTTTACTGAGTAAAGAACAAATAGAAACTAAATGTTGATTGATAACCTCGCGAGCATCTGATATCATCACTGATTTTCAGTGACTTAATCATATTATACCAACAACTATTTTGCCTTTTTCACCCAAAGGAATATGTTTCGGCAAATAATCGAGATTGAATACGCTCTGGCGCTGGCGTTTTATAAACTGAGGAACAAAAGAAACTATACCTCTCAGATGATTTATCATATGTTAAATTTTCAGTTGCATATCCATTAAGTTAGCGATATATTAGCTGTAGTGGCGCTTAGTCAGCTCTCAAAGAATACTTCTTCATGCTTTAAGTTTTTAGAATATAATTTGATTTAAACTTTGACAAATAAAAAAAATAATCCGCATAATATCCAAATGCTGATGTATATCCTAGACATATTTATTTCAAACACGGTCGGTTGTATGTGGTTTCAAATTCATTTCTTACCAAATTTTTCATTAAATCCTGTTATTTTTACACAAAATAACGAAGCCCGAGATTTAATTTCACAAACTGTTGCAGGAATAAGTGAGGGTTAAATATTCATAATCAACTTTCAATAATCAGTTATCTTAATTTTCAATTTAATAAACAACAATCTCGGAAACTTTCGTTTTGCATCTCAGTTTATTATACCATGCCCCAGAGGGACTGTCGTGAATGAGAGATTGACGCATGTATATATTTTTAGCTCAGACAAATATAGGAACTCAACACATATCTTCTTATATTTTGTTGGCGATTGGCTGATTCGGAAGACAGATAACGTCTGTTTCTGTGAAAATAATGTCTCTCACAAACAAGCAGGTAAACAATACTTTAAGCTGGCTAAAAAAAGAATAACCCGATCGTTAAAAAGTGATTAGGAATGTCGCATATTTCAAGACAAGAGTACTTCAATAAAAATTGGTGTCAATTGCACTTCATCACCGTCTGGATTTTTTTTAATGAAACACGTTTGTAAAACTTTCACTTATTTTGTAATGCAATATGATGAGTATCTAAGTCCGTATATAAATCTCTGCGGTGATAGATACCAGTACATTATAATCCGAACCGAATTCTTTCAGGATTGTGGAATCAAGTAAAAAGTTACCGCAATCGCGTAGAAGTTACCAGACAATTCAAAGAGTACTTGGGTCAAGTGTGTGTGTGTGTGTGTGTGTGTGTGTGTGTGTGTGTGTGTGTGTGTGTGTGTGTGTGTGTGTGTGTGTGTGTTCTGCACATTTATTGGTGGATCACCTGAATAACGTGGCACTGAAACCATTACAAATACACATGGCAGTTTGGCTGAAATTGTGCGTTGTTCATAGGTAACCTGTATCATCAAGTAAACACAAACCGCTGCCACGATTGACGTTTTAGAGAGTCAGTGCCTCGTGTAACCGCCCCTGCTTCTGATCCAATCGGTGCACATTGACGTCATACTTCTCGCCAGGTTCATAATGTTCATAATGTATGGCGCTCCACTCCCGAATCAGTACCACGATCACGTGGCACAGGATGGCTTCTTTGTACATAGGGAGCCCAAACTCATACAGAGAGTAAGAAAAGGAGAGCATGAAAATCAGTCCATCCTGTGGACGAATAAACCATTGCTCACATTTCCACAGCACGGACGGGCATTGAAAGAAGGTGCCTCATGGTATCACAATCGTAACACCCCGACACGATCCGGGTTAGAAGGTACAAGTAAAAACATGGAATTGTATGATATCCTTTTTGTCACTGATGCGTCAAATTAGGAACTTAAAACGTTTTGAAAACTTTACTGAGGCCTTGAATGTTGTAACCCTAAGCCTGATCGAACAACTTTTGAGCAAGAGATGTATAACGCTCTTTGAAATATTCGTAGAAAGAACACCCTCGACTGTACCCCAAACATGGTAAAATATTGATACCACAAGCCTGATCTGTTTTCATTTTGCTCGACATGAAGTGAAAGTTGAATATTGTAGAGTCGAAATCATCTATGTTTCATATATCCTTGTGGATATATAATCACACTGAAACTGTGTGCATAGATATAAATATAAAACAGATGAGACTGTTTCGCTGGTCTATTTTATTTCTTGGTCAAGTGGGTACATCAGTGTAAGGGAATTGGCTATTTGCCTATTTGAACTATATTAGATCATCGATATACCTGAAGGTTAAGACCCGTGAAGATCCGGGGTAGAATAGATCTTCAGCAACCCATGCTTGCCGTAAAACGCGACTATGCTTGTCGTAAAAGGCGACTTACGGTATCGGTTGGTTAGGCTCGCTGACTTGTTTGAAGCATGTCATCGATCCCAATTGCGTGGCTCGATGATCAGGATATCAATCACTGGATTGTCTGGTCCAGACTCGACTATTTACAGATCGCCGTCATACAGCTGGAATATTGCTGAGTGCGGCGTAAAACAACAAACCAAACCTAACCAAAAACCTGAAGGTTAAAAAAGGCTTGAAAGTAATCCTCGTGCTCCATCTTCAAATATATAAAAATGGCTCATTTAAACGATGATATTCAATCTCAAATGCATGAATAGTCTACAAATGAACACTTTGATATACGTGCAATATATTGAATCCTTTCCTGTGGTATTAGTCATATGAGCCTCCCTCGTCTGTGATATTTGTACGTGAGTACTAAACCTGGCTGTAAGTGGTCTGTGTAAATTGGGTAGCGATAATATCTTACACCTTGCTTCTCCCGTTGTGTCGACATGATTGTGTCTGAAAATATCGTTTGTGTAAATAAAGCAAGGTCTAATAATTAATTAGCCTAGTTAAAATGCAAGAGAGACTTTGAATATTGCATCAGTGATTATATTCTTTGTTGTACATTGTCACACAATACAATACGTATTTTTTCCAAAAGAATGTGTATGAAACTTTTTTTCATAACAGCAACAAGGGTGGGATTCGAACTCAATCTACCGCCTCATAACTAAACGTCAATTCTTTGGCCTCTTTTATTATCTGGACCGTACCTCCAGGCCACGGGGGTGTGACGAAAGAATTCGTTTTCTCGTTACTCCATGTCAATCCCGCAAATAACATACCCTAATAGTGAGGTAATATTTAGCGTAACATCGGCAATATTTCAGCCATATCATGACGAGACATACCCTAATATATCGTATCATAAGGTTAGTATTGCACGGATTATATTCACTGATGAGACACTGGACACAATGTCTGTTGTGAAAGTACATACTGTTCTTCCAGTAGTCATTGTCCTGGGCCCACTTGCACAAAGCGATCTTAGCGCTAAGATGATCGTAACTCCCATACTTTAACATAGGCCTACAATAGTTGTAGCGCTAAAATAGCTTTGTGCAAGTGGGCCCTGGTCGTATGCCAACACTCATCTTCCGAGAAGGCCATCCCAACCCCAAAACCAATGTCCTGGGACTATAGGAACTAGGACAGAGGCTCCAAGCAGGCAAAGGGCCCTTCTGCACCTGGTTACAATAGGAAGAAGATGAAGTAGACAAATATTTTATTGATGTACATTGTATATATTAACCTTGCATTTAAAGCATACAAAATCATAATAATAGCATAGGTAAAACTAGCATGGTCCAGCATCATGAGGATTATGAGACACATATGTACATAAAAATATCAAATACTATTAAAATATCGTTTATACGATTTTAAGGAAACGAATTGCCAAATGTGTACAGTAGTATTAAGAAAATTGGGTATAGATTAATACCCTAGCTCACAAAACTAGATATACCGTATTTCCTTTTTTTGTCCATTACACACAGACCTCTAATTGGCGGTGGACCATACGTTCTGTCCAAAAAAATAGAAGCCGGGCCTCTATTAGACGTCGGTTCCATCATTTGAGAAACCTGTCATCGCGAGTTGGAATACCGATACGCCTAATAAGACTTAAGATTAAATATCCCATGTTATATACATGAACTTCCCTCTTGATTCATAAATCAAGAGTTATCGACCTATAAATATGATGAGATAAAAAAAAAAGAACACTGTTAAAAGATATGCTTTTTTACAAACATCATAAAAATCCCATTAAAATACAAATTGTCATGAGCATTGATTTTTTTTCTTCAAAATGCCTGATAATCACACATACAACGACTTTGTCAGGGTTACCCATGATGACCCTAAGATTGCACGTGCATCCCGGTCATTGCGTGCATAAAACCCCATGAGTAAATAAGGGACCGACCATTTCATATTCTGGGGGTGTTAGATATATTTTTAATTATAACTTTTCAAGCGTTTTCGGGGACAATTTTTTTTTTCGATAATTAGGAGGGTGATTATCGACGTCGGATGGAACGTTACGCAGACGAATGTGTTGTTCAACGGACTGCATTTATAAGTGGGAGCGTAATGGTTTTGGGGAGGCAGCACTGCACTTCACAGCGCCCCCCAATGGCAATTTGACAGGAGTGCGGAGCCGTGACGAAGTTATCCGTCCTCACGCCCTCTCGTTCCTTAAGACCAAGGACAAAGCCCACCCTCACGTTGCACGTGTGGTCACAGACTTCATTCGACAACTAAACATCCTTGGCCTGCTGTTTTGCCAGTCCTGTCGCCCAACGAACATGCGTGGGATGAAAAGAAACATGGTTTACGCCGACTTCCAAACCAACCGGTGACGTTGGTCCAGCAGCGACAGGCCTTGGTCCAAGTCTGGAATGACATCCCACAAGCCTTCCCCAACCATCTTGTGTCGTCAATGAGGCGCCGTCATCAAGCTTGTGCCACTGGTAATGGTGGACATACTCGATACTAACTTGTGCACTGATTATTCAGCCCACGCCACTTTCAGCCTGAGATGACGTTTACAGAGGATGTGTTGACACTGTACTAATTCATGTCTCATGGACATCAATACAGTAAACTACGGTTATAACGAACACGCTTATAACGAACTGACGGATAAAACGAACTTACTTTTTGGTCCCGACTTCTTGCTGTAGTCATGCTGTGTATGTACTTATAACGAACTACGGTTAAAACGAACTAAAAATAGTTGTCCCTTTGAGTTCGTTATAACCGTAGTTTACTGTATATTGTTTTGTTGCAAAATCGTTCTTTGTCTGTTTCGTTTATAACTTCCCATAATAGTCAGCGATGCACATGGACTTTTTCCGCTACAATATATATCAAAGACCTAAGACGCGTTTTGAAAAGGATGGTTCATTTAGTTTAAATATCTAATAAAATATCTTTCAGTGACTGGGCAAAAGGGGCGAATCAAAGCCAGATGTTGTAACAACTGAGAATGCACAGAGGACATGGACACTGTTAAGAACGTCTTCAGATATAAATGTCAGGTTCTGATCGCTTTAATATCCTCAGTCCATTACTGCATACGCAGGTGCACATGCCCACGCAAGCGCAATACGATGGCTGTGACACGAATTGGCTTAAGAAATTGTACACACGTCATCATGGAACCAGCAACTTCCAGTTACCACTGTAGGAGGGCTTGGCATGCTTTCTGGAATTGTTGAAAAAAATAGTCGGTTCCCAAAACTTTTCGAAACAAACCACGTCTTACACCCAAGAATATTCACTGGACATAAATTTGTACGTGTTCATCACTTTGGAATATTGGGTACGTTCGAACATTCGAAATAGCAAATCCAATGGGAGCGTTCAATATGATTTTACACCGCTTTTGACAGAAGTCAACAAGCAATAAAGTGTTTTATTTAATGAATTGAATCAAATAGTATTTACAGTTGCCAAAAATGTCATGTCTTCAAAGTAAACGACTATGGTTCTACGCTGCTTATTCCAACAGTATCACTGCGGGTACACCAAGCATTGCCTTTGCACATTGTACCTTGGTCCTTCGACCTGACGGGTGTAGGCTTTAACCACTAGACCACTCGAACAACTATTTAAGGGCAATTTCCAGATACATTATAACAGCAAGGTGGAATCGAAACCGGTTCTTCATCGTGACGAGCGAACGCTTTAATCACTAGGCTGTCCAACCACCATACGGAATAATATCATGCTAATTTATAAACGGTTTGACTTTCTGGTATGTCATTTAAACTTGTGGCAAATTTGGGATCAAGGAACCCATGATCGGGAGTTGGAATCCTGATTCGTCCTTATAATATGTTTAGGTGTGTCAGCACCATACACGGTCGTGGGTTTCACCAAAGTGGTAAAAATCAATTATCAGTGCAAGAGAATAACCAGTCTCGATTAACCGCCGAAACAGATTCAAACGATCCGCCGACGAGTGTTTGCGCAAAGGTGCTGCAGGACGCTTCAACCAAAGTTGCGGTATTTCCCAATACACGGAGTATAAATGTCGTTTGACCGTTCATAAAATGGTTTTCAGAAGAGTTAAGGACATGTTTGGCTTAAGCTCGCTCACCGTTATATAACTGAACTATGATTAAAATGATAATGTGAAGACATGGAAGTTTTTATGGATAACAACTTCTTTATTCTTTGTAACGACCTTTTCATGGCTACGTCTTGCCTGATGAAGGGGCAAGAAGTTTCCCTAAAGCCTCGTTACAAAGACTAAAGAAGTTGTTGTCCATAAAAAGTGTCATGTCTCCATGTTACAAAATGCCTATCAAAGACAACATGATAACGATACTGTTCAAAGTGATGTAACAACATCTGCCCGCGTTCCTATTCATTGTTATTACTGAATATTAGCTCCAAATCGTCCATCATGCAGGTACTTGTATGTGTAATCTGATACACCCCGTGCACAATGTGACAAGGTAAAGTGTTAACACAGCGGGTGATCCAGAGGCCATCAGCTTACAACAGTGCCAATTGGATTACACAGGGAAAACATACAGCAGCGATGCCAACTCGCTAAGTCTCCGTGTCCTACTGGACTTGTCGCGCCAGTGTCGACCCTCACAGGACAGAAATATTAAACTGATTACAGAGTCTGAGCCGATCCTAATGTGATAGCCAGATAACGCTGTGACAGCACAGGTTGGATGTCACACAAACCGTGTTCCGTGCCGTGTTGGGAGGTGATGTATTATTAGGCTGTATAATTGAATATTGATAAACGTGTTCCTAGGATTTGTTGTACATAGTGTAAGTTACAGCGGAGGCAGTGCTAGGGATTATTCTGTTGCGTTGGTTGGTTGGTTGTTTAAAGCCGCACTCTGCAATATTCCAGCTATATGACGGCGGTCTGTAAATTATCGAGTCTGGAACAGACAATCCAGTGATTAATATCATGAGCATCGATCCACGCATTTGGGATTGATGACATGCATCAACTAAGTCAGCGAGCCTGACCACCCGGTCCCGTTAGTCGCCTCTTACGACAAACATAGTCACCTTTTACGGCAAGCATGGGTTTATTCTGTTGCGATGTCATATGCGGCTTTTGTCGAAGATGCACATGATGACGTGTGATAGCGTTAAAGTGAATGCAATCATTTTGTCACCGTGAAACCGTATGATATATACTACGTTTTTGTCATCGACAGAACTAACATTGTTAATATATTTGCTTGCACTGAAAATGAAATATTTAGCATCGTACCTGTACTTGTAACATGTATTCTATCGCCAGTGTTTTTTAAGCCTATTGAGGCTGGATAGTAGTACACTTTGTATGTAAAACCTTTATTATTGCTGCCTGTCATGACACTTAAATATACTAATTCTGTTTGTCTGTGACGTAGTTCACATGATGATGTGTGTGATAGGGTAATGGCGAAATATGTTTTCCCATATATTTCTATAGTCACGTTACGTTTTTTAATAGGAGAGTGAGTGAGTGAGTGAGTATAGTTTAACGCCGTTTTTAGCAATACTCCAGCAATATCACGACGGGGGACACCAGAAATGGGTTTCACACATTCTACCCATGTCGGGAATCGAACCCGGGTCTTCGGCGTGACGAGAGAACGCTTCAACCACTTGGCTACCCGACCGCCCCTTTTAATAGAAGATACAAATTCAGCTGCGATATATTCCCTGTAAATGTTTGCATGGCCTCGACTTAAACTGCAATAAAAACACATACTATGAATGTTTAATCCTGCTCCATTTTCGAGTACAGGAAAGTAATCACCAACCGCAGTTCTCCATACTAATAACTTCAAAATATATGTGGACACATTCAACTTAAGTGATGATGTAAGAAAATAGATAACATCATATTGAGAATTATGGTCAGTTTTATATACTGTGTGTTTGAAAAATTCCAAACCGTTCACAATATCATCCAATAATAGCTGCCAGCTGTTTCTTCGTGGTGTGCGCCATCTTTACGAAAACGGCTGACCACCCAACTGGTTCTAATTGAGCTTAGTTTGACCTTGTGTATCCAATCAACTGTGTTAAAGGTGGGTGTTAGGGTTCACTAAATGAGTGTGTGGATGTAATGTAAACCCTTTTCTAGAGTATTAAGGCACAATTACGACGATGGGGACATCGAAAACAGGTTGACACATCGTACCTTCTAAGAGATTTAACCCTGTTCCCTGTTTCTTCTAAACATTGAGAGATACTCAAAACCCGTTCGATAAGCTAAAATATTCTTTTTAATTTAACTGTAAAAAGACTATTCGAAATATTATTTATAGCTGCATCGTGGACTTAGGTTTGCCATCATAATGACCTGGTTCGATTCCCGAGCTGTGATTTTCAGTGTGCCTCCAAAAGTATTAAATATAAATGAAACACCGCACAGGCGGTTAAACCCTTTAAAGTACAGTAAACTACGGTTATAACGAACACGCTTATAACGAACTGACGGTTATAACGAACTTACTTTTTTGGTCCCGACTATTTGCTGTAGTTATGCTGTATATATGCTTATAACGAACTACGGTTATAACGAACTAATATTAGTAGTCCC
Source organism: Haliotis rufescens (assembly GCF_023055435.1). Classification (NCBI taxonomy): domain Eukaryota; kingdom Metazoa; phylum Mollusca; class Gastropoda; order Lepetellida; family Haliotidae; genus Haliotis; species Haliotis rufescens. The sequence continues at coordinate 18,465,148 of NW_025964223.1, forward strand.
TTTGAGTTCGTTATTACCGTACTTTACTGTACTACATTTGGGTTCGGATTAAATACATTGATTCAAGAGACCTATTTAATGAACAACTTTAGAGTACTACGTCTGTGTTCGGATTCAGTACATTGATTCAGCAGACCTATTAAATGGACTTTGGAGCACGGCATCAGTGTTTGGATTCAGCACTTGGACTCCGTTAACCTATTCAATGGACTCCCATAGATCACTACGTCTGTGTTCGGGTTACGTTCACTGATTCAACAGACCTATTTAATGGACAACAACGTCAGAGGGCTACGTCTGTGTTCGAATTTAGTACATTGCCTCAGCGGACCTACGTAATGAATAAAAACGATATAGGAAAACGTATGTGTTCGGATTCAGTACATTGCCTCAGCGGACCTATGTAATGAACAACAATGATAGTGGACTACGTCTGTGTTCGGATTCAGTACAATGATTCAGCGGACCTATGTAATGAACAACAATGATAGTGGACTACGTCTGTGTTCGGATTCAGTACAATGATTCAGCGGACCTATGTAATGAACAACAATGATAGTGGACTACGTCTGTGTTCGGATTCAGTACAATGATTCAGCGGACCTATGTAATGAACAACAATGATAGTGGACTACGTCTGTTTTCGGATTCAGTACAATGATTCAGCGGACCTATGTAATGAACAACAATGATAGTGGACTACGTCTGTTTTCGGATTCAGTACAATGATTCAGCGGACCTATGTAATGAACAACAATGATAGTGGACTACGTATGTGTTCGGATTTTGTACATTGCCTCAGCGGACCTATTTAATGGACTACTTTAGGGCACATTGTATTCAATACATTGATTCAGTAGACCTGTTATATGAACTACAATATAGTACCACCTCTTGGTTCGGATTAAGTAATTGACTCGGTGAACCTGTTGAATGGACAACAACGTCAGAGGACTAGGTCTGTGTTCGAATTCAGTACATTGCCTCAGCAGACCTATGACTACGTCTTTGTTCGGATTCAGAACATTGATTCTGCGGACCTACTTAAAGGACTACTTTGGAGCACTGTATCTCTGTTTGGGTTCAGTGGAATGATACAGAGGACCTGTTAATGGTACTGATTCGGTAGATTGGGTTAATCAACAGTAGGTAACTTTGCAGGAGAAAATAAATGCATTTATCGCATGTGATGTTTTCTCTTGATTATTTTTCGAAGCAATTCTCTTTTGACACATTGTGATATAAGTGAAATTCATTCAGCTAATGATGCCGTCATTCGTTCTTAACACTGTGAAAAATGCATCAAGCGATTCGAGCGACAGATTTGACATGACAAAAACGTATCAAAGTTGGTTAGTTATCTATCATCAATAAATAACAACATTATTTACTGTAATCGTATTTACAATGTCAGTAATATGAGAGTACAAGAAAGTTAACGCAAAAATATATAGGTTTTGCATTTCATTCCATCGCATTGAACAGCCTATCCTCAATTCAAGAGACATAATTATTCTAGTCACTGTTCAGACAGATCAACGCAGAAAATGTTGAAACACCATTAAGACCAAATGTTTGACTATTATATGCAATGCAAATTCATGACCGAGCGTTCGAGCGTTCATTAAGAATGTATAAACTGACGAGCAAACGAAACTATACTCTCAGTTAATTTTATCATGTGTGTGATTTTGAACTAAACATATCATTAGTTAGCGATATCTTATCCAATAAATATACTGTACTGGTGCTTAGTCAGGATTCAAAGAATACTTCCACATGCCTATATTGTTTGAAATATAACTTGATATAAAACTTTTAAAGATTAAAAAAAAATACTTTGCATAATATACAACTGCTGATGGGTATCTTAGACATCTTATCTTTGAAAATCAATAAACTTGTTTTTTCGGCACAAATGTTCTTTTCAAACACGGCAAGGGTATGTATGCATGTGTACGTGCGTGTATATGCACTTCACAAGAGACGTTTTTACTTAGTCTAGCTTACTTTCCACAAAGATTGTATTTAATGTTTAATGCCCATTGGTAGCCTCTCTCTAACAGATCACAATGGTAGCCTCTCCAACAGATCACAATGGTAGTCTCTCTAACAGATCATAATGGTAGCCTCTCTAACAGATCACAATGGTAGTCTCTCTAACAGATCACAATGGTAGCCTCTCTAACAGATCACAATGGTAGCCTCTCTAACAGATCACAATGGTAGTCACTCTAACAGATCACAATGGTAGCCTCTCTAACAGATCACAATGGTAGTCACTCTAACAGATCACAATGGTAGCCTCTCTAACAGATCACAATGGTAGTCACTCTAACAGATCACAATGGTAGCCTCTCTATAAGATCACAATGGTAGCCTCTCTAACAGTTCACAATGGTAGTCTCTCTAACAGATCACAATGGTAGCCTCTCTAACAGATCACAATGGTAGCCTCTCTAACAGATCACAATGGTAGTCACTCTAACAGATCACAATGGTAGTCTCTCTAACAGATCACAATGGTAGTCACTCTAACAGATCACAATGGCAGTCTCTCTAACAGATGACAATGGTAGTCTCTCTAACAGTTCACAATGGTAGTCTCTCTAACAGATCACAATGGTAGCCTCTCTAACAGATCACAATGGTAGCCTCTCTAACAGATCACAATGGTAGTCACTCTAACAGATCACAATGGTAGTCTCTCTAACAGATCACAATGGTAGTCACTCTAACAGATCACAATGGTAGTCACTCTAACAGATCACAATGGTAGCCTCTCTAACAGATCACAATGGTAGTCTCTCTAGCAGATCACAATGGTAGCCTCTCTAACAGATCACAATGGTAGCCTCTCTAACATATCACAATGGTAGTCACTCTAACAGATCACAATGGTAGCCTCTCTAACAGATCACAATGGTAGTCACTCTAACAGATCACAATGGTAGCCTCTCTATAAGATCACAATGGTAGTCACTCTAACAGATCACAATGGTAGTCTCTCTAACAGATGACAATGGTAGTCTCTCTATAAGATCACAATGGTAGTCTCTCTAACAAATCACAATGGTAGTCTCTCTAACAGATCACAATGGTAGTCTCTCTAAGATCACAATGGTAGTCACTCTAACAGATCACAATGGTAGGCACTCTAACAGATCACAATGGTAGTCTCTCTAACAGATCACAATGGTAGTCACTCTAACAGATCACAATGGTAGCCTCTCTATAAGATCACAATGGTAGCCTCTCTAACAGATCACAAAGGTAGTCTCTCTAACAGATCACAATGGTATTCACTCTAACAGATCACAATGGTAGCCTCTCTAACAGATCACAATGGTAGCCTCTCCAACAGATCACAATGGTAGCCTCTCTAACAGATCACAATTGTAGTCTCTCTAACAGATCACAATGGTAGTCTCTCTAACAGATCACAAAGCGTATATTTTCTAAAACATCCACCATTCCATTCTCCTCCCCTACTCAACTGTGACAGTCTAAACTCATCCTCTTTCAGCTGTAGCAGTCTAAACTCATCCTCTTTCAGCTGTAGCAGTCTTAACTCATCCCCTTCTCAGCTGTAGCAGTCTAAACTCATCCTCTTTCAGCTGTGACAGTCTAAACTCATCCTCTTTCAGCTGTATCAGTCTAAACTCATCCTCTTTCAGCTGTGGCAGTCTAAACTCATCCTCTTTCAACTGTACCTGTCTAAACTCATCCACTTTCAGCTCTACGAATCAAGAGACCTGAGGGTTCCTCTATAGATTTACTGTTTTTTAACCTTTTACAAAACTTTATATCAGGGAGTGACTTAGTCTAGACAGGGGCATTCAACGGTTTACTTTAACAGTTAATAAAAAATAAATTGATTCGGTTATTATTTCTAAATCAAATTAAACAAATCAAACGGCGCGTCTCTATTTGCTTCTATCACGAAGCTATTAAACTATAGTCGTAATGTAAGACCAAGGTAGTTTGCCCGTGTAATATGCTCAGTGATTATTCGTTTCCCATTACAAGAACATCGCGACGTTTACCCTTGTTGATAAGCTGCCGTTCCTTGGATTGATGTCACAAAGTCAGGGTAAATACAAGCCATACATTGAACTTTATGACATGCGTATCCAGTCGTGCATGTCACATCCGATAATAGAAGGGATATGGGACAATTACTAGCCATTACATAGCTCTTGTTGCACTTTCTTTTTAAACATGCCCTCCGCATACGAGTTAGTCGCCTGAGATGACAAGCTGCTCGTGTTGTGCATCGTTGTGTTGTCACCGACATCCTCGCGAGTATATGTCTACAAACCTACCTCCCGTCGCACGCAACCCTTTGTTGTCACTCCCCAATTAAACACCATGGACATCGATGGCAGAGATAACGACCGAGCTTCACGCCAGATCAATTTGCACCTATTAATGGCCACTCATGGGGAGAAGATTGCAATTACCTTGTAAAGCCCTCGATCGATTTATGACTTTGATCATTGGTGCATTTCGCGCGTTAACAAAGACAACAGTCAATATTTGATTAATCGTAATCCGCCATATTGATCAAATATCATGCTTGTATGATCTAAGAACGATGGGATGTGCTCATCGTGTAGTTCCTCGCTCTGCGGAGGGTCTTTGGCGGCGTAGTGATACCCGACCGTTCCTTCCGGCCTCGGACCATATTTGGGGACGACATAGATGGCGCTATCAAAACCATACTGACTCCCACACGACTGGCATTTACTGAATACATAATTCGGCTACATGGAGCGGTAAAATTAGTTTTTCCCATAAAGTTAATGAACGATAGAGCAATTTTTTAAAAGGACACGTTTCTTATTTTCATGGCAGTGATGATATCTTTATTTACGACTCGTCTTTATTTACTGTTATATGAGTTCTATTAACTGTTGAATCAAATACTCATTTACTCTGTGATTCAGAGTTGAATCTTCGATTTATCCTCGGCAGCAGAAACCATGCTCGATAATATAGAGGTCTTTTTTCAGTAACTATGTCGACCAATCAATTTTATTTTGTTTCCATTCGACTTGTCTCAGCAAGATATCCGCTTTTAAAAACAATAAATCCGTCTAGTTTTTTTTATTATAACGATTGGATATCCACTTTTATCCGTATTTATGAAGGAATACACTATAATGAACTATGGCATAGCTGAGAAAAAACATGATTGATTTTACACAATCATGAAAGTTACACATATTTACCGTCCATTGTAACAACCCAAGTTCCAGTTACCTTTCAGTTACTTAAGTGAGCGGATATCTCTGTTTAAGACATACAATTCTTTTCTCAGAAAGGGGGAGTCAAACAAATTTTTACACATTTTATTTTAGAACATCCTACATACATTTTGTTTCCTAATGTTTTCCAAACAGTTTTCACTGAGTACAGTGTATGTGAATATAGTTCACCAATGAGTTGTGTAATTCCATTTTGTGAGATGTTCACAAATTAGTTTTTACCGGTAACAATGTGCGCTGGAGGACCCCAAATAAACACAAGGGTACACAGACACGGTTCACCCACGCACTTACATGCCCATGTGTGCACATACATACACAGACACATGCACACAGACACAAGGGTTAACAGACAGGGTTCACCCACGCACTTACATGCCCATGTGTGCACATACATACACAGACACATGCACACAGACACAAGCATACACAGACACGGTTCACCCAAGCACTTACATGCCCATGTGTGCACATACATACACAGACACATGCACACAGACACAAGGGTTAACAGACACGGTTCGCCCACGCACTTACATGCCCATGTGTGCACATACATACACAGACACATGCACACAGACACAAGGGTACACACAACACGGCACTAACATACACATACATACAAAGCCTCACAAACACATGTACAAGGGTACACACAAAACGGAACTAACATACACATACATACAAAGGCTCACAAACACATGTGCAAGGGTTCACACAAAACGGTACTAACATACACATACATACAAAGGCTCACAAACTTCATAGCCGGAGAATAAGCAGGGTTGATTATCTGCCGAAACAGATTCCAGTTTGCGTAAAAACTAAATTGATGGTGAAAATTATATGAATCAATCACTGAAAACACTCTTAAATTGGGCAGTCGAATCGTTCTCTCACCCACTAATGACCACCCAGCAACGACCAAAGTCATCCATCCACTCGCTCACTCGCCACCCGCACATCCACTCAAACTCACACTTACACTCTCACACACACTCACACTCATACTCACTCGCTAACACTCACACTCGCCACCCTCACACACACACTCATACTCACTCGCTCACACCCACACACACACTCACTCATACTCACTCGCTCACACTCACACTCGCCACCCTCACACACACACACACTCACACACACACTTATACTCACTCGCTCACACTCTCACACACACTCATACTCACACACACACTCACACCCACCAACACACTCACACATTCACCCATCCACACACTCATACTCACACACACAAACATTCACACTCACCCACCCACACACACACTCATACTCACTCGCTCACACCCCCACACACACTCACTTGCTCACACTCACACTCGCCACCCTCACACACACACACTCACACTCGCCACCCTCACACACACACTCATACTCACTCGCTGACACCTACACACACACTCACTCTCACACACCCTCACACTCACTCGCTCACACTCACACTCGCCACCCTCACACACACACTCATACTCACTCGCTCACATTCACACTCACACACCCTCACACCCACACACTTATACTCACTCGCTCACATTCACACTCACACACCCTCACATCCACAAACTTATACTCACTCGCTCACACTCACACACACACACTCATACTCAAACATACTCACACATTCACCCATCCACACACTCATACTCACACACACAAACATTCACACTCACCCACCCCCCCCCCACACACACTCATACTCTCTCGCTCACACACACACTCATACTCACACACACACTCACACGGTCACACACACACACACAAACACACACACACACACACACACACACACACATACATTCACACTCACCCACCCTCACGCACTCACTCACATACACTCACTCTCATATACTCACACACAAACTCACTCACAGTCACACGCTGTCGTTGTTAAGGTCAAACACAGCTGGTTCGCGATGACATGGTCTGTATATATAACCTCCATCAGGACAATCCCGCCAAGCCTCTGTATTATCGTGGAGCATCCGGGGTCTAGTCTGCTGCCGCGACATCGCTCATGATTACAGTACGTGTAAATACCCTGCAGTGGTCGGTGACAGCAGAGGGCAGGATGGGTTCAGCACATTGAGCTACAGAGGACCGATTTGGAGGCTACTTTCTCCATTTAATGTAATCTTAACTATATCAACGTATAAAGAAGGAAAGTGATTGGTAATTAATGGTAAACAGCAAACTCTCGTTAAACCGATAACCACGGCCGCAGAACAGAGTGTGTTGGGCGTATTTTATTTTGGATCAGCTGGAAACACAACTTTAAAGTCATTGCCAACCCGAGGTGACTTCTTTAGCGTGTACACTTATTGGACAACTTTCGTCAGCTATTTAATATATCGTGACCAATCTGCTACCAATTGGGATCTTAAACTTAAATAATGGATGTTCTTGAAGAATATGCAAACAAATGGGCCAAAAGAGAAGATGACCCTGGTGAATGTATTTGCAGAGTAGGTTAAGTCACTGCGTGATGCTGTCATAGGTTGAGTGCACAAACTGAAAAAAAGGAAACCAGTGTATGTAAGCATCACTACATTAATAGTGAGTGAGTTGGGTTTAACTCCGCTTTTAACTGTATTCCAGTTATATCGCGGCGTGTCAGCTTAATGTGGGAGGAAAGCCCGAAGTGATGCAGGTCTCAGGCGTTTACCATTTCGGTGAAACCCACGAGCACGGGTATGGTGCTGACAAACCTAGAAACATAATCGGGGCGAACCGGGATTCGAACCCACAATCATAGGTTTCTGGCGTGCCTTAGGCGTGCGAATCGCGGTGCCTTAGACGACTAGGCCACCCGTGCCCCCCACTACATTAATAGCTTTATCAAAGAACTTGGTACAAATGACATATCAAATAATGCCACATTTAAGGCCAGTATGTTAACTGAGGAAGAAAGCATCAGCCATGCAAAGATATATATATTATTTTATTATTTTATATATAGATTTATTTAGCAGATACGTTGTCGGCAGACGCTTTCTTCCTCCCTTAGAATAGGCAGAATTTCCCTCTCGCTAAATTCCATAGTAAAACTGATGGAGCGTATCAATAATATCCAGAAAAGTGTCCAAATTTTCACGAGTTGAGAGCCAAACTAAAAAATAATCGTCTAAGCATTGCTTCCAAGTTTCGCGCACATGTTTGGCGATGGATTCTGACATGGAATATTGTACCTTCCTGTAAAGAATATCTTCTATATAACTCATCACAAGTGTAGCGTATGTTGGAGCGACTTTCGTTCCCATGGTCGTTCCCTTTCTTTGATGATGGAATTTTCCGTTGAAACAGAAGGTATTATTTTCTAAGTCTAATTTAAAAGCTTCCATGATGAAGCTTTCCGAAAATTCAGTGTCAATAGCCTCAGGATGTTTTTTTCCAGCAAATACACAAACAAATCCTCGTCTCGAAGATTAACCATAACAGAATCAAGGAAAGCATTCTTTATATTCACAGAAAGTATTTCAGACAAATGAAATTAATACCACCTGGATCCCCAAGAACTGTAAGCATTTGCTTGAATTTTTGCAGCCTCAGAATAGAACCAAGACAATTATGTCAAAACATTTGATTTTTCAACTTTGTACATCTATATCACACACCACAAACTTCAGGGGAAACTACATTGCTTGGCCCATGTTGCGTTTGTCACGAAACATGGAAACCATAGATATAGTTACATCTCTATCTTAGACCCGTGAAGATCGGGGGTAGAATAGGTCTTCATGCTTGCCGTTAAAGGCGACCAACGGGATCGGGTGGTCAGGCTCGCTGACTTGGTTGAAGCATTTCATCGATCCCAATTGCGTGGATCGATGCTCGTGATATCAATCACTGGATTGTCTGGTCCAGGTTCGATTATTTACAGACCGCCGTCAAAAAAGCTTGAATGTTGCCGAGTGCGGCGTTAAACAACAAACAAAGAAACAAACAAACAACATCTCTATCTTCAAAGGTTCAGGACAATTTGTCAAAAAATTGAAAGGAAATGTCATCTGAAGTTTCCGGAAAAAGCAATATGTGAAATGCTAGACATCCTCAAAGTGAATTATATGTGGAATTTGGGGATAGGACATTTAGGAAAGAAGTAAGCATCCCATTTGTGCTCCAGGTGGAGAAGCTATATCAATGATCGTATATCAATAATCTGATATCTTTCAATAATTTCAAATACACAATGCCCTTCCGCTGATTTATCCACCTGAGTTTGAAATAAAATAGAACGATGAAATCAACCCGTCTGATATTTTGATCTATGCATAAAGATTCAGAGTGATAAACACTATCTACATGACCGTATGACAAGAGGGGTGACTTCAACGTTCCAACTGTCAACTTTCTATGCAGAGCAATCTTCCAGCAGCTTTGGTGTCTACATTTCACAGCGTTTGAGGTACATGGAGCATGCTGTTACTTCCAAGATTTCAAGGACTGCTGAAAAGTAGTTAGTTTGTTGGTTGGTTGTTTAACGCCGCACTCAGCAATATTCCAGCTATATGACGGCGGTCTGTAAATAATCGAGTCTGGACCAGACAATTCAGTGATTAATATCATGAGCATCGATCCACGCAATTGGGATTGATGACATGCACCAACCAAGTCAGCAAGCCTGACCACCCGATCCCGTTAGTTGCCTTTTACGACAAGCATAGACATTTTTTACGGCAAGCATGGGTTGCTGAAGACCTAGTCTACCCCGGAATCTTCACGGGCCCTGCTGAAAAGTAGTGTGATCAGAGACACACTATTCAAGGCCTTAGTTAGACTTTCAAAAGGCTTTATGGTGGAGGGCATTTCCACATTTGACGATTCGGGGGCGTAATGATGGACTATGCAATTCCCTATTTTAACTTGTACCATATGTTTACGAGGATTCAGGTGATTAATCGCACGTGTGTTTGCGTATGTTTGTGACAGATGCCACCAGGGGACAGGATACGCTTACCATGATGCACATGATATCATCACTATATAATACAATGATTCATACTCACATGCGTATAATGCAATTGGAATCATACAATGGATTTCTCATGATTATTGAAAGGGGTTTATTTGTCAGGAAGTATACGCTGAAACGACCAAGAACGGCGTTTCTTTGGCAGAGTTTCTGCCAGTAAATATAAGCAATGTCGTGAACATTTGTGTTACTCACACTATACAACATAGACGTTAAATATATCATAAACTTACCGCCGTTTATCTGAGCCAGGTTAGTTTCACATTCGTGTGTGTGTGTGTGTGTGTGTGGGGGGGGGGGGGGGGGGGGGGGGGGGGCGTTTACCGTTAACAGTAAATCTATCAATCTTAACCTGACAAGCGTCACCTGTCAATTTCACTTCGACAGTCAAACTTCATCCGTCGATCCGTCATCTTTCAACCTGTCAACTTCAACAGTCAAACCTCATCCGTCGATCCGTCATCTTTCCACCTGTCAACTTCGACAGTCAAACCTCATCCGTCGATCCGTCATCTTTCCACCTGTCAACTTCGACAGTCAAACCTCATCCGTCGATCCGTCATCTTTCCACCTGTCAACTTCGACAGTCAAACTTCATCCGTCGATCCGTCATCTTTCCACCTGTCAACTTCGACAGTCAAACTTCATCCGTCGATCCGTCATTTTCCACCTGTCAACTTCGACAGTCAAACTTCATCCGTCGATCCGTCACCTTTCAACCTGTCAATTCGACAGTCAAACCTCATACGTCGATCCGTCATCTTTCAACCTGTCAACTTCGAAAGTCAAACTTCATCCGTCGATCATTGTTTCATTGTAACATTGTTTCTGCTGAGATTCGGTAGACGCTCATTGCTTTGAATTTGGGCAGTGATTAGTGGTCAGGAATGTAGAACTGTTTAGGGTAATTAGTTTTGAGGAGGTTACTTAACTGACGGCCAAAAGAAACTTTACCAACGATATTTCTAGGATAAAATATGACCAACACAATTTGAAGCAGCAATAACAATTGTATTGTAGAAATTCATCATTTAGAACAGTAAAATGCGAATTTACTAATTCAACAACAAAGTCCTTGACCTCCAACAGGGACATTTCTTGACAAGGGGTCATTCGTCCAGTATTCGATCAACAACATTGGTTTCAACTTTAAGGTGACGACGGCCCAGACCGTTCAATACGGAATATGACCTCCATGAGCGGCAATGCATCTTCGAATGCGGCGTCGAACTGAGAAGACAAGCGTCCTCACATCGACTGCAGGTATCCGATTCCATTCCTCACGGTGGGCAACGATCAACGCTTGTTTCGTGAAGGGAGGATGTTGACGTTTCCGAAGACGACGCCCCAGCTGGTCCCAGAGATGTTCTATGGGTGACAGAGCTGGTGATCGAGCTGGCCACGGCATGACAGGCACGTTGTTGGCGTTGAGGAAGTCTCTAGTAATACGGGCTTTATGGGGTGTGGCGTTATCTTGTTGGAACACCGTCCGTTGTTGACGCTGGATGAAAGGAAGAACCACTGGCCGTAAGATATTGTCAATGTAGCGTTGTGCCGTCAGATTGCCTTCGATGATGACAAGTTCCGTCTTCTCGTCCCCGCAAATGCCGCCCCAGACCATCACATTTCCGCCCCCGTAAGGTTCCACCTCCTGGACACAACAAGGTGCCGTACGATTACCACGTCGTCGATAAACTCGCGTCCGCCCATCAGGTTTGAAGAGTTGGAACCTGCTCTCGTCACTAAACAGCACTCGCCGCCTTTCCCTCTGTTGCCATCGCTGAGTTTGCCTGCACCACGTCAATCTGGCACGTCGATGTTCACGGGTCAAGGTCATGCCCTTGAAAGGGCGAAAAGCCCGGAGACCATAATGTCGTAGTCGTCTGGTCACTGTTTGTCTGCTGACCGGATGTCCTAAGCTGTTTGCAGCTGATGACGTCACAGTAAGAAATCTGTTCCTCAGATGAAGTACCCCTAAAAAGCGGTCATCCTGCGGGGTCGTGACCTTTGGTCTGCCGCTCCGTGGTCTGTCTGCGGTTCTGCCAGTCTGTCGGAGACGTGCGACCAGTCTGGTAATGGTCATCTTGGAGCAGTTCATGTTAATGGCAACCGCTCTCTGTGTCGCTCCAATCTGCAGCATACCTATGGCTCTCTCCCTCTAGACAGCGGTCAGTCTTGGCATGTTCGTTGGTGTTAATCATCGCAATTAATGATAGGGAACAGATCCGTGCGTAATTTATACCCGGAAATTGCACGATAATTTGGGAAAGAATGTTTTAAAAAATTGCTGACAAACACCAATATCTCCCAAAATCCACAAAGCACGTGCAAAGAACGACAGAGAACATAAAGGCTTTATTCGTGAGATGTGTTCTTTACTGTTTTTGAACAGGTTGGCATCTTTGTTTCAAAGTGGCAAATCAGTTAATGTTGGTAACGTTTCTTTTGGCCCTCAGTTTACATTTAAATGCTAGTGTCATGTGTATACCTCCGGTATACCATGCCGGGGCCATCTCGGAAGCTTGACCACTGTCGCCACTGGGTGACTTTTGCTATCACCACTGTATTTTGTATTTGATACTAACCACTGCAATCATATTATGTACAGTCACTGAATAGTGTTCTACCACTCTTTTGTGTACTGCCATTGTAATTGCTGTGCAGTAACTTGCATTGATTTGTAAACCAGGTTAATTTTGTAATACATTTGTTGATTGTATACCACTTATAGGCTGTTTGTTGGTTTCACGATAAGTTATGTTATGTACAGATTTCTGGGTTAACATATTATTTCAATTTGGGAATGGATACGAAACAATTGTACCTGAGTATATTACCCCAAACACAAAGTAGTTTGTGAGGTGATATGTTGATCTTCTGAAAACTCCCCTTGTATTCATACTTCGCAAACTCGTGAAAATAAGACACCATATTAGGATCTAAAGCAGTCTGATAATATCCCTCAGGGCATCGAAAAGTAGGCACCAGCTATTGTCTCCTGAATATATATTATTCGATGGAATGAAAAACATCACCATCATAAAATAACAGAGCTCTGATATCAAGAACTTATCACAATTTCAAAGTGCGTTCGACAATATAAGTGCACATTAGTTTCAGGTAGATGTACATCATTATAGATCTAGGCAGGGAATTGCAAAACCTTGCTATCAGGTTCAACATTGGCTCTGTGGGTTGAAGGGAATGGAGAGCAATCATTCACAACAAGAGTATAAACATCACGACAGAGGCATAAACAATGCACCAATATCTCAGACAAAGGGGTTCACGACACAGTGAGTCGCCTTTAAACCGGATGGCAGCGATTCCAGTTGAATCGGATAAATACATTTCCGGATGAACGACTCAATGATTCAATTGTTTTCGTCTCTGTTTTTGCCTTTTGCGCCAATATGGTCTATATCGGCGGATGAGCGAGACTGGTTATTCTCTGGCGTTGAAGTTTCGAATTTACTAAAGTGGCTTCGCTGTACATGGCAAACATAAATAACTCATTATGACAAATAATTGACTGGATAAACCTCCACTCCCAGATACTGTATATGCGTTGTGTTACTATCGTGAACGCCCGTTACGCCTGGTTGCCGTATATAGCAACGCCAGACCTAGACATGCCTTTGCTAATACTTGTCAAAGTTTGGGGTCATTAAGTGGATACACTTCATTTCTTTCCTTTGATCGTGTCATAATGATTTTTATTGACAAATAATTGATTTCGCTGCCCTGAAGTTCTCGCGATCTGAAGCGTGTCTGGGTCAATATGACCCAAGTTTTTATATATTTTTATAAGAAATGTTTGTTTCATTTCGTCCTAAATTAGATCAATCAATTTCAGAGAACGTATTTGCTCTCTGGTACTTTTACATAGGTCTAGGTGTTTACATGGTCGTGCTTTTATTGATGTAACTATATACAGTACGTTTGTCGACTATTACAATGAGCTCCCATGGGAATTCCGAGTTAGAATCGGTCGCCAGCTCTCTGTCTTTGTCATGCGAGGCGGCTAAATGGACTGGGTGGTCAGACTCGATGACACGGTTGATGGCGTGTCGTCCTGCTGTGGGGGCGTAGGCCTTGCCCACGATGCTCATGTCAAGCACTGTTTTGTTTTATTTTGTTTTTTTATTCAATTATTCATATGCCCTGTCATTTAGTTGGAAGAATGTGGTGTTAAACAGCAAACAATTTACTTAGCAATTGTGTTAGACCAACAATGTGTGACTTCAAAGGTTAAGTATATTCGATATAGACGCTTCAGATTCCACGTTCGACTACGATCATATTGAGCAAGTTATTCCAGGAAGCTTAACAGAGCCATTCTCTGAGACATATATGTTATCTTGTTAAATAAACGTTTAAAAGTACATTATGCTGAAGACACGATTATGTGCGAAAAGGCCAACTGACAATACTTTTCCTCGCAAAATCGAATGTACATTGCAGAGATTTCCTTCTGTGTAGGCCTTACGTGACATACATTTTATATTTGGAAATTGTGAGTGCCTGATGCTCCCGAAAAGGCAGGACTGGTGTCATCAATGCTTTTCAATTTTCCATTCATATAATTTTCGCCGCTATTTTGCCTTTTACGCCCAATGGAATCTGTTTGGTAGAATAATCGAGACTGGTTTTATATCTAAACACAAAAGCAGTTGTTAGGAAAACATAAGTATGTTTCTTAATATTCTGCGGGCCGCATTTTTTCAGAGTGGGCCCTTTGAAGTCGCCAGTGAAAACTGAACAAAACACTCTCTACTCCAGATATTTTATTTCAGATGATGTATGTTTCTTCTAAAACTGTTTCAGATGTGAGGTCTGAAAGTACACTATCTTATTTCAATGACGTCAATATGTGAATATGTGAGTGAGTATTGTTTTATGCTCCTTTCCCGCAATTTTCCAGTAACATCATGGCGGAGGTCACCAGAAATGGGCTTCACACATTGTACCCATGTGGGGAATCGAACAATGGGTTTTGGCGTGACGAGCTAACGCTGTTATGACCAGGCTACCCTAACGCTCAGACGAGGATATGTACACAATTTTCTCAATAGAACTTCTCTTAACTCGATACTCTCTGTATATCTTTTAGTTCGGTAATTTTCATTAAATCATTGTCGATACGGGTACATGACTAAACTGAGGGACAAAAGAAAGTATATAAAGATAGTCTATTGAGTAGTATATCTTTTACTTTTAGCTTTTCAAATGACGTTTCGCAACAATGCAAAGGTTTAAGACATATAAGCTTTTAATGCAAAGGAAGAAGGTTGCAGCACACGTGTTCGAGTGAGTCAGTGGGTTTGTTTAACGCCGCTATAAACCTGACTTCAGTTACATGCCGACATGTCGGCTTTGTGTGGGAGGATGGCTCAAACTGACACCGTGGGGGGAGGCGAAATGGGGTTTAACGTCTAGTTCACAATTGTTGCACTTATTCAGAAATGT
Organism: Haliotis rufescens; assembly: GCF_023055435.1. NCBI lineage: Eukaryota > Metazoa > Mollusca > Gastropoda > Lepetellida > Haliotidae > Haliotis > Haliotis rufescens. Next base: position 18,480,880 of record NW_025964223.1, read on the forward strand.
GCATGTCGTAGGCGTGTACCACATTAAATTCACGTGCACGATCGGGTACCAGTGATGACAGTTCAGGGATCATAATCAGGACAACTCTAGATTCGAACATACGATCAACGTATCCTGGCACGCCTAAGGGAGGTAAGTCGAAACTGTTCGATTTCTCACATGGGTACAATGTTTGAAGTCCATCGTGTCCTCCGCTGCCATATAGCTGGAATAATACTTAATTTTAAAGGTTAACGCCAGAAAATAGTTAGTCTCGAATATTAACCGAAACAGATTCCATAATGCACAAAACGCAAAATTGTTGGAAATGTATATGAACGGATCACTGTCATCAGAGATGACGCCAGATGATCGCCAATAGGGACACCATGTCCTTCCCGACCAAAAGCTCTTCCCACTTTTGCATAAATAAGTTAGTGTGTGTTGCCTGACGCTGCACAGTAGTATTCCTGCAATGCGACGGCGGCCTGTAACACAAACAAGTTCGATGATCGATAGATCAGAAAATCCAGTGACACCACAGCGTATTTACTGATTAAACTAAAAACGCTATGTTATTTTGAATTGCGTTTGATGCACTCACTCCCTATGCAAATACAGTTTTTAAAATTAATATCAAGGCGTTAACTCGTGTAGATTTTGTAATTTCAGATACCCTAACTCTTATGTACATATAGATTCCCGACACGGAGATGCAGATACAGCGAAACACCATTAGTCCGGAAACATCTGATCCGGACCATTACTGTAAAGTGGAGTCCATGTAATTAACGGATCGTTTTCTGGCCATGATCCTTTAATACGGAAAACTTAATGTGGACGATTTGACTGGCAACCACTGCGCAGATTTATGGGGTTGATCTGTAGCACAAAATACACAATCATGTAAGTACAAAGCCGTGCAAAACATGTGTCGTACCATTGTAACGTCATTAATCAACACGCCCCTTGTACGTCAATACATAAACTGATACAACTGATAATACAAACATGCAGCATCTTCTTTTAATGTCATCTCTTGCATGGTTTTGTCTATTTCTGATATGTTTAATCTGTTTCGGTAGATAATCGAGAATGATTATTCTCTGGCGTTGACGTTGTGTTATTTTGTATATATCTGTGATGTGTATTCTCCTAACTTTGTTTACCTTTGTTAATAGACCTGGCAGATCAATGGGCAGGTATCAACGTCATTTGTAGGACAACTCGCCTTGGGAACTTACTTTCAAACAATCCGTGACGCACATGATGGCGTACTCGGGCCACATGCAACGCCTCCTTGACCAATCAGCTTGCTAGTAAACCAGTGACGTGTCACGTGCGTGACAGGAACAATTAGTGGAATCTCCAGGTGCGGCTGACAAAATCAACAAACATGACACTGGAATGTTGCATGCTAATGGCGTAGTGGTCACTGGTGCTTTCCAGTACAGCTAATGAACAGAGACGTGTTTCTAGGGTTTCAATTAAATATTAAACATTAACATTTATAACTACGTCGGATGCAAGTATTGCAATCATCATAAACATTTTGGGTTTCTTTTAAATTCGATCCTTTCCTTAGGAATCATCCAGAAAGTAATTTTGATGTATTGTTGACAAAACGAAATATTTTTCAGAAACAAATGCGTAATGCGTAGAAAAATTAATTCTCTCATATTTTAAGCTGGAAATAAACAAATATACGATGTACATATTATTTTTCAGCTATAGAAGTGAAATTGTAAAATTGTGTACGTTTAGCAATATGAAACGTCAACGTACGAGAATAACCTAGACTAGAAATGTTTGCGAAAAGACATTTCCAAACTACGATCTTTCGAATAAGCTGTGAATTCAAGGCGTGTTGATCTCTTTTATACAAAACTGTTTCATACAAACCAATTTTGACATTCGGGCGACACGCTGTACTGTGAATCTAGATCTGATGGCTCGCATGCATACCAACCACCTCCGGAAACCATATTTGGAGACACCCTGAACAAACGTCATTCTTAATGTCTTCTAATTCTTGTGAAAGAGGGGTGAAACAATATATGAAACATGCTTCGGTACACTAAGAACGTAAAAACAAAAGGGATGTTTTCTTTATCTCTACCCCAAAGACGTAAAAAGTGGGTTATTTTTAATTGACAAAGGTCAAGGTCACGTCACAGGAGTTTCAGAAGCAATGAAGAAAATAGTTTTCTTCTCGCGGTTAAGTCTGTAAAGTCCGTTCTAAGTGCCCCCTGCTATTGATAAATTAATAAAAGCGGCCTAATTATAAACCCCCCTAACTCAATGTAAACCTGATGCAAATTCGGATCCATCATCATCCTGATATTTAATTATCATTCAATATAGATATGTTGAGTGTTCAAATCAAAACATAGCAAATTGAAACCCACAACCAAGCATTGTTTCTACTTAATGTACTTGTTTCAATAAAACGTCAGTGATCATGGGCATTTTATGATGCTTTGGAATCGGACACAGCCTTTTGCATGCAGATATGGTTTTGAACAACTCAACGTAAATGTGTCTTATTCGCAGAGAGGTCATCCCCTGGGTCTATATCGTGTTCTAGCATGACGTTATAATCACAGTGCTTGTGTTTCTTCATTTCGATAGAAAGCATGACGGATAAAGGTTGATAAATTTGTGATAAAAGTGTCACCAAATGCGAGTCAGCCGTCTCCATTTCTTGGATACATGTGTATCTTGAAGACCCTAACGACTTTACGATGTCTTTATGGCTTCCGTTGAAGTTCTTTGAAATCCCCGTCGTCTCTACGTCTACACCGTCATCTCCTTCTTCATCAGGTACATTGTCTACGTCCCGCGGATTGAACACGTTTAACGCATGCGCTGTATGTTTCAATATATTCTTTTAAATCCTTGCAAGATATAACCTGTTTTTTTAATGAACGTACAGTAGTATCATGAAATATTAACGATGTCATCATATATGCTTGAAGCATACTTTGTTGTAATGTTTCTGAGTGAGAGACTGCCTCTTTGGCCTAGTGGATAGAGCGTTTGCCCCGGAAAGCTGAAGGTCGGTGGTTCGATCCCCTAACCGCGTCATACTAAAAAGACTTAACAGATTGTTACTTGTTGTTGCCCTGTCTGGCTCTCAGTATAAAGGGGATAAATAAAATGAGACATATTCCAGTGGGCAAGCACTATAAAACTGGCACCAGTCCGGACTATTACAAACAGCCACACACATACACATGTGCATGAACGTCGCTTTATAAGTGTAACAATCTTGACCGCAACATTAGATCATTTGGTGAGAGTGACGACATCATGTCATCTCTGTGTTTATTTTAACGAACAGTGTTTGGGTACATTCAACCAGGAATATTTCCTTTCAGGTATCATTGAATTTACCTGCTAGAAGAACTGTTCCTAATCTTTCCCATATTTGTAATGATAATATCGGAGATATATTTCAATACCATTAATGTCGAAAGAGGAAATATCGCATAGTATTTCTTTTAATTTCTTAAATATCTGTTAGCAAATTGACCAAAGACTGCCCATTTGTAAATATTTTATCTCAATTTCAAAAGAGGAAATATCGCATAGTATTTCTTTTTATTTCTTTACCTCGTGTTAAATATACCCAACTTATGGAACACTTTACAAGAGAAGGGATATCGTATATTTAAAAATAATGTATTGAACATTTTACGAGATATGTGATATGGTGTTAAATATACCCAACCTATTGAACAAGTCACTGGAGAAGGGATATCGTGTTAAATATACTCAACTTATTGAATGTTGAACTATGAAGGTGATATCTTGTTAAATATACCCAATTTATTTAACAATTCAGTGAAGAATTGATATAGTGATACATGTACCCAACTTATTCAACGCTTTATTAGAGAAATAATACCGTGTTAAATATTTCTCTACCCAACTCTTGAATAATTTACCAGAAGGATGATATCGTGTTACATAAACCTAACTTTTTACTTGCGAAGTCAAATCGTAAAATCGACATTGGTACCCTCCTTGTTGATCTGTTTCTTTATGCATGTCGAGTGGAATGCTCGGATGGGTAAAATCAAAAGAATGGATTTGGCTGAGACGTGTTTCAGGATACTTGCACTTTTAACTTCAGGTATATTGATCATCTGATATTGTTCAATAATAGTCAAATAACCAATTACCTTCTACTGATTTACAAAGAGTTCAATGAAGGTCACACGAAGGCTCAAAGGCTATGTCATCAGGTTTATAATATCACAGGCCTTAATAAAGCTTTCAAAATGTTATAAGGTAAACATGTGGATAACATTTCCTAATTTCAAATCAATAATAAGAATTGACTTGCCTTTGCATGTGTTTGTCATAGGTGACATCTGTGGGTCAGAATATTCGTACTTCTTCGCCAACACCTTGTATTGTCACTATTTGTATCGTACAGTGAGAATCGCACAATGGGTTTAAGCAGAGATTACTTTATGCACCAAACTTATTCCAGTTTTTATCAGAGAAGTGAAATCATGTGGTGTATGAATCGTGTTATATACTCGAATGCTAAACTCTCCTAGAAGGGTGATATCGTGTTATGTATGCCAGACTCGCCTGGAGAGGTGAAATCGTGTTATGTATGCCAGACTCTCCTGGAGAGGTGACATCGTGTTATGTATGCCAGACTCTCCTAGAGGGGTGAAATCGTGTTATGTATGCCAGACTCGCCTGGAGAGGTGACATCGTGTTATGTATGCCAGACTCTCCTGGAGAGGTGACATCGTGTTATGTATGCCAGACTCGCCTGGAGAGGTGAAATCGTGTTATGTATGCCAGACTCTCCTAGAGGGGTGATATCGTGTTATGTATGCCAGACTCGCCTGGAGAGGTGAAATCGTGTTATGTATGCCAAACTCTTCTGGAGAGGTGAAATCGTGTTATGTATGCCAGACTCTCCTAGAGAAGTGAAATCATGTTATATATCTCCCATCTCTTTACGATGATTTGTTCATGACGAGAGCCCTCATTTGGTAAATGCAGTCTGGGGTGTTAGGGATCACGATAACAACACAATCATCAGACTAAACATTTTCCAAACCAGACTGCATCGGAAACACAAATTTCATAACAGAGTCCCATCTACTCAGACTGAATGGACATCAAATGAATTTAAATAATTCACTGCCATCATTTTGTTATAGTAACCAAACCAATGGAAACCAAATCGAATGGTAAAGTGATCGGTGTGTATTGAAACACCTTTCCAACGCAATGGGACACATTCAAATTAAAACATCACAATGAGACCAATGGTGCGGCAGACCCTCTGAAACCCTTCCCGTGTCGCAATCGACCTTGCTGGTGGCCCGTGTTTAAATGTTCAAGCCAGGTCGTACATATCACCGTAAATCAACGCAAACGACCTCTGTATGACAGCATCCAACTGCTACTTTAGCAGTCCCAGGTGTTGCCTGAAGCTGTACAAACGTTCCCTAGGGCGCGGCACTGGAGAAGCATTGTCGACGGTCCACTTAACCCTAGGAGGACCTATCTGGCACTCCTCAACATCCTGAATGGGGAAATGAAACAGCTCCCGAGTGCTATGAGGCGTCGAATTTGTGATACAAATGTTCTCGAATCCGATTCGACAGGGTGTGATACAAACTTTAGGAACGTATATTGGTTGTAAATGCTGGTACCAATGGTCTATTGTGAGACTTAGAGGACTATTAAACCCAAAAAGCAATGATTGAACACATTCCAACTTAATAATCTTATATTATTTTTTATAATGATTAGTGTGACTGGAAATGAATAAATGTCACATTCTAAGGCATCTATATGTAACCATACCCTGTGGGACAGAGAAGAATAATTGATTTCCTCTATGAGTAACAATGTCTATTTAAAGACAGTATGTCTACATCAGATTTTACAATGCAGCAGTTACGCTGACGCTGCAGCCTCACATAAATTGTATTTTCTTTCTTCAGATTGAGTTTAATGTGTGTAAACTGGGTTGAAAGGTCGATAATAAATAGGACCAGGCTTACAATCAGAACTTTCAATTATATAGAAATTTGCAGTGGTCAAGTTGTTGGAACAGAGGGTCGTCGAGCCGAAAACCTGATGCGATCAAGACTAACCTCACCTGGTCGGTAAAAGCGTTGGCTCGTCATACCAAAAAGCCGCTTTCGAATTCCATTTTTAGTACCCCATACCTTTCATATTGTGAAAACGATTTAATACTCAACTCATTCCAGGTCTTGTTTCCCATCCTATGGGTGATACTCATTCTTTGTGTCTTTCGTTTTAATATGGCTGCAATATTGCTAAAAGCGGTGCAAAACTCAAATCACTCACTTTTTATGCATATTGGTTTTGTGTAGCCTTGTGGTAAAAGCGAACTTAAAACAGAACTTATTCACTTGCTCACTTCATTTCCTGGCCGTATGCGGCATATTTCTCTTTTTCATACCCAACAGTGGGGTAGTGGTTAAAGCGTTCGCTCCTCACGCCGAAGACCCGGGTTCCATTCCCCACATAGGTACAATGTGTGAAGCCCATTTCTGATGTCCCCCGCCGTGATATTGCTAGAATATTGATAAAAGTGGCGTAAAACCAAACTCACTCACTCATTTCAAAAGACGTTTGTCTCATTTCAGGAACCTGTGCGATCGGCGCCATTTTTGCTTTGTAAGAGTTGTTATCGTCTTGTTCAAGATCGTCTAGTGTACTGTATGCCGTATGTGATGTGAGGTAAAATGAGGTTTTACGTCTAGTTCGAGAATATTGCACTTGTATAGAGACGTGTATGTCGTATGTAATGTGAGGTGAAATGTGGTTTAAGGTATCGTTTAAGATTATTGCAGATTCATAGATACGTGCATGATGGTATGTGAGGTGAGGTGAAATGGGGTTTAACGTCTAGTTCAAGATTATTCCACTTATGTAGAGACGTCCATGGTGTAGACGTCAACCATTGAAACTCACCAGCACGAACAGGGTGCGAGTGCTGGCACTTCAAGGATCATAATCAGGACGACTGTAGAATCGAACACACGATCAACGTATCCCGGAACGACAAACGGAGGTAAGTCTACACTGCGAACCATGACACTTTAGACCATCTGAGTCTCAAGTTCGATTTCCCACATTAAAGTGTCCTCCGCTGCCATGTAGCTGGACTATTACAAAATCTAAAACATCAACACCAGAAAATGAATCAGTTTCGAATATTTTCCAAAGCAGATTCCATTCTGCACAAAAGGCAAAATAGTAGGTAAATTTTATGAATGGATCACTGAAATCAGTGATGACGCCAGGTGATCGCGAAAGGGGACACCATGTCCTACCCTACCAAAAGCACTTCCCACTTGCACAATTTGCATAAATAAGTTAGTGTGTGTTGCCTGACGCCACACAGTAGTATTCCTGTAATGCGACGGAGGCCTGTAACACAAACAAGTTAGATGATCGATGGATCAGAAAATCCAGTGACACGAGACCGAATTTACTGATTTTGTTGAAACTAAAAACGCTTTGTTCATTTTGAATTGCGTTTGATACATTCACTCCCTATGCAAATGCAGTTTATAAACGCGAATATCAAAGTTAATATCCAGGCGTTAACTCGTGTAGATTTTGTAGTTTCAAAAACCCTAACTCTTATGTACATATAGATTCCCAACACGGAGATGCAGATACAGCGAAACACCATTAGTCCGGAAACATCTTAACCGGACCATTACTGTAAGGGGAGTCCATGTAATTAACGGGACGTTTCCTAGCCCTGATCCTTTAACATGGAAAACTGTTAATGTGGACGATTTGACTGGTAACCACTGCGCGGATTAATTGGATTGATCTGTAGCACAAAATACACAATCATGTAAGTACAAAGCCGTGCAAAACATGTGTCGTATCATTGTAAAGTCATTGATCAACACGCCTCTTGTACGTCAATACATAAGCACCGACTTCATACAGGCCGAGACTGTTAGTTCTTTAGCCCTTTAAGTTTACAACTGATAATACAAACATGCAGCATCTTCTTTAAATGTCATCTCTTGCATGGTTTTGTCTATTTCTGATTTGTTTAATCTGTTTCGGTAGATAATCGAGAATGATTATTCTCTAGCGTTGACGTTTTGTTATTTTGTATATATCTGTGATGTGTATTCACCTAACTTTGTTTACCTTTGTTAATAGACCTGGCAGATCAATGGGCAGGTATCAACGTCATTAGTGGGACAACTCGCCTTGGGAACTTGCTTTCAAACAATCCGTGACGCACATGATTGCGTACTCGGGCCACATGCAACGCCTCGTTGACCAATCAGCTTGCTAGTAAACCAGTGACGTGTCACGTGCGTGACAGGAACAATTAGTGGAATCTCCAGGTGCGGCTGACAAAATCAACAAACATGACACTGGAATGTTGCATACTAATTGCGTAGTGGTCACTGGTGCTTTTCAGCTAAGGAACAGACGTGTTTCTAGGATTTCAATTAAATATTAAACATTAACATTTATAACTACGTCAGATGTAGGTATTACAATCATCATAAACAGTTTGGGTTTTCTTTTAAATCCGATCCTTTCCTCAGGATTCATCCGGAAAGTAATTTTGATGTATTGTTGACGGAAAAAAATATTTTTCAGAAACAAATGCGTAATGCGTAAAAAAATTAATTGTCTCATATTTTAAGCTAGAAATAAACAAATATACGATGTACATATTATTTTTCAGCTCTGTTCAGCTATGGAAGTAAAATTGTGTACGTTTGGCAATTTAAAACGTCAACGTACGAGAATAACCAGTCTAGACTAAAAATGTTTGCGAAAAGACATTCCCAACAACGATCTTTCGAATAAGCTGTGAATTCCTGGCGTGTTGATCTCTTTCATACAAAACTATCTGTTTCATACAAACCAATTTTGACATTCGGGCGACACGCTGTACTGAGAGTCTAGATCTGATTTATGTCAAGATGGCTCGCATGCATACCAACAACTTCCGGAAACCATATTTGGAGACACCCTGAACAAACGTCATACTTTATGTCTTCTTATTCTTGTACAAGAGGGGTGAAACAATTTATAAAACACGCGCTTCGGTAAACAAAGAACGTTAAAACAAAAGGGGTGTTTTCTTTACCCCTGTGCCAAAGACAAAACAAGTTGTGTTTTTTTAAATTGACAAAGGTCAAGGTCACGTCACAGGAGTTTCAGAAGAAATGAAGGAAAATAGTTTTTTTTCTCGCGGCTAAGTCTGTAAAGTCCGTTCTAAATGCCCCCTGCTATTACTAAATTAATATAAAAAAACACCTTAAACCCCCCTAACTCAATGTTAAACCTGATGCGAAATCGGATCCACCATCATCCTAATGTTTAATTATCATTCAATATAGATATGTTGAGTGTTCAAATCAGAACATGGCGAAATTGATACTCGCACCATAGCATTGTTTCTACTTAATGTTCTTGTTTTCAATAAAACGTCATTTATCATGGGCATTTTATGTTGTTTGGAATCGGACACAGCCTTTTGCATGCAGATATGGTTTTGAACAACTCCACGTAAATGGGGTTTATTCGCAGAGAGGTCATCCCCTGGGTCTATATCGTGTTCTAGCATGACGTTATAATCACAGTGCTTGTGTTTCTTCATTTCGATAGAAAGCATGACGGATAAAGGTTGATCAATTTGTGATAAAAGTGTCACCAAATGCGAGTCAGCCGTCTCCATTTCTTGGATACATGCGTATCTTGAAGACCCTAACGACTTTACGATGTCTTTATGGCTTCCGTTGAAGTTTTTTGAAATCCCCGTCGTCTCTACGTCTACATCGACATCTCCTTCTTTATCAGCTACATTGTCTACGTAGTGGACAATTTAGGTAATGTAATTACAAGGCGATGTCAGCATTAACTTATTTCCCGCGGATAGAACACGTATAGCGCATGCGCTGTATGTTTCAATATATTCTTTTAAATCCTTGCAAGATATAACCTGTTTTTTAATGAACGAACAGTAGTATCATGAAATATTAACAATGTCATCTTATATGCTCGAAACATACTTTGTTGTAAGGTATCTGAGTGAGAGACTGCCTCTTTGGCCCAGTGGATAGAGCGTTTCCCCCGGAAAGCTGAAGGTCGGTGGTTCGATCCCCTAACCGCGTCATACTAAAAAGACTTAACAGATTGTTACTTGTTGTTGCCCTGTCTGGCTCTCAGTATAAAGGGGATAAATAAAGTGAGGCATATTCCAGTGGGCAAGCACTATAAAACCGGCACCAGTCCGGACTATTACAAACAGCCACACACATACACACGTGCATGAACGTCGCTTTATTAGTGTAACAATCTTGACGGCGACATTAGATCATTTGGTGAGAGTGACGATATCATGTCATCTCTGTGTTTATTTTAACGAACAGTGTTTGGGTACATTCAACCAGGAATATTTCCTTTCAGGTATCATTGAATTTACCTGCTAGAAGAACTGTTCCTAATCGTTCCCATATTTGTAATGATAATATCGGAGATATATTTCCATACCATTAATGTCGAAAGAGGAAATATCGCATAGTATTTCTTTTTATTTCTTTACCTCGTGTTAAATATACCCAACTTATGGAACACTTTACAAGAGAAGGGATATCGTATATTTAAAAATAATTTATTGAACATTTTACTAGAGAGGGGACATCGTGTTAACTGCACCCAAATTACTGAACATTTTACTAGTGAGGGGATATCAAATATATCTAAAAACAATTTATTGAACATTTAACTACAGAGGGGATATCGTGTTAAAAATTACCAACTTATTGAACATTTTACTAGAATAATGATATCTTGTTAAGTATATAAAACTAATTATAGATTTTACGAGATATGTGATATGGTGTTAAATATACCCAACCTATTGAACAAGTCACTGGAGAAGGGATATCGTGTTAAATATACTCAACTTATTGAATGTTGAACTATAAAGGTGATATCTTGTTAAATATACCCAATTTATTGAACAATTCAGTGGAGAATTGATATAGTGATACATGTACCCAAATTATTCAACGCTTTATTAGAGAAATAATACCGTGTTAAATATTTCTCTACCCAACTCTTGAATAATTTACCAGAAAGATGAAATCGTGTTACATAAACCTAACTTTTTACTTGCGAAGTCAAATCGTAATATCGACATTGGTACCCTCCTTGTTGATCTGTTTCTTTATGCATGTCGAGTGGGATGCTCGGATAGGTAAAATCAAAAGAATGAATTTGGCTGAGACGTGTTTCAGGATACTTGCACTTTTTACTTGAGGTATATTGATCATCTGATATCGTTCAATAATAGTCAAATAACCAATTCCCTTCTACTGATTTACAAAGAGTTCAATGAAGGTCACACGAAGGCTCAAAGGCTATGTCATCAGGTTTATAATATTACATGCCTTAGTAAAGCTTTCAAAATGTTATAAGGTAAACATTTGGATAACATTTCCTCATTTCAAATCAATGATAAGAATTGACTTGCCTTTGCATGTGTTTGTCATAGGTGACATCTGTGGGTCAGAATACGCGTACGTTTTCGCCAACACCTTGTATCGTCACAATGTGTATTGTACAGTGAGAATCGCACAATGGGTTTAAGCAGAAATTACTTTATGCACCAAACTTATTCCAGTTTTTTATCAGAGAAGTGAAATCATGTGGTGTATGAATCGTGTTATAAACTCGAATGCTAAACTCTCCTAGAGGGGTGATATCGTGTTATATATGCCAGACTCGCCTGGAGAGGTGACATCGTGTTATGTATGCCAGACTCGCCTGGAGAGGTGAAATCGTGTTATGTATGCCAGACTCTCCTAGAGAAGTGAAATCATGTTATATATCTCCCATCTCTTTACGATGATTTGTTCATGACGAGAGCCCTCATTTGGTAAATACAGTCTGAGGTGTTAGGGATCACGATAACAACACAATCATCAGACTAAACATTTCCCAAACCAAACTGCATAGGAAACACAAATTTCATAACAGAGTACCATCTACACAGACTGACTTGCACATCAAATGAATTTAAATAATTCACTGCCATCATTTTGTTATAGTAACCAAACCAATGGAAACCAAATCGAATGGTAAAGTGATCGGTGTGTATTGAAACACCTTTCCAACGCCATGGGACACATTCAAATTAAAACATCACAACGAGACCAATGGTGCGGCAGACCCTCTGAAACCCTTCCCGTGTCGCAATCGACCTTGCTGGTGGCCCGTGTTTAAATGTTCAAGCCAGGTCGTACA